>NC_142028.1:73839055-74509412 GCF_982192425.1 Myodes glareolus | reverse complement strand
TTATATTTTCCTCCTAAATACAGTCTTTTCTTTTTCTTTAATATTTAAAATGCATTAGCATATAATATACTTTGATCATATCCTTGCCTTCCCCAAACTTCCCCCAGACCATCTCCACCCAACTTCATGTTCTTTTTCCTCTCACATTAGCTTTCAAGACAAAACAAAACAAAACTACAGAATTTTTTAAAAAAGCTTGAAGAAAGATAATCAAAGAAAAATAATACCAAATCATAATCAAAGCCATGGAGTCAGTCTCCTGTTGGCCAACTACTCCTGAGCATATAACCATCACAGACTATAGCTGATGGGCACAGTGACAGTTTATTGAAGGAAACTGGTTTATTTCTCAAATAAGTTCTAGTTTAGGGGCAGAACTTTATGTCCAATTCCCTTTCTCAGTGCTAGGTGTTTGTCTTCCTCAGCTTGCTCATCATGTGACTGCTGCAGTGGTTTTTCAAAGTTTTTACACTCTTCTTTCCTGGCCCCTGCTGAAAGCTTTTTATGATCTCTCATGCTCTGCCATTTGAGGTGGATGGTCATTACTAAAACCCTGCCCCATGCAGACTAGCCTTAGCACACAACCGTCTCTTCCATCTCCTCTCTATACACACATACTCTCATTTAAGCCCTCCCAGTATTCTGCATGACTCTGCTGCTCTCATACACTAAAAAGTTCCTAGCTTCTTATCATGGAAGGTGATCTGCTATCCCCACAGTATTGCCCAATGGTGGTCACATCAGGACTCAGATAGTCCAGGAAGCCTTCACTGTTATGCTACAACCTCTCAATTGTAGATTGAGATACACATAAGATACACACATAAGATATTATTTGTATTTCTTGTTCACTGAGTGATTGCAATCTGAAAAACCTTGGAGGTTCTGTTATTAATTTTGATTCCCCCAAACTCTTGAACAAACCCTTTATTTCTCTTTTGTAAATTGAAACCCCACACCACTAAGGAAAAATAATCTCTGATGGAGTAAGGCTGTATACATGATTTCCTGAACTTTCTGATAATAAAATCAACTAACATTAATTTTAGATAATTTAATGTATTCCAAACAATATCTCACTACCTTTAATTTAACATCACAATAGTTTACTAAAGGAAGCGATTTTACCTGTATGTTATATGTGAAAACATAAGGCATGGAATAGGCAATGTGTTTCAGATTACAAATTCAGGATGGGGAAAGTGAGTTTAGGGGTGAGACATCAGAGCCTGCCTTCTCTTCTGCTGGCTCATAGGCACTGAGGAGGGGAGGTGAAGAAGGCAAAGTCCATTGCCCATCAAGCTGAGCTTATTGAGATTTAGAATAGGCCAGAGCCCTCCTAGGACAGAGCTGAATGGCTATCCAAAAATGGCTCTACTGATGAGATTTCCCTCCTACCTGAATGTGGGAGGCACTAGGATGTACTGAATGTGGAAAGAGCCAAGTAAAGAATATTTGTTCTATGATATATATGGCATGGGGACACCATTTATTGATCCATGGTTTGTTATGTTTTCCCAGTTCAGTGATCTAAGATTTTGCTTACCATGTGCCAGCAGGTTGGTGACCCAATTCTATGAGCCTAGGACTCACAGATAAAGACACCAGGATGGAGTTCCAGGGTACAAAAAGCCACAACCTAAAATGCTTGAATCTAGAGAGTTTAGGTTTCAGGGTTCTAGGATATATTTAACTATGTAACAAGATTAAGCCAATCTAGGCTACAGAGAACTAACCAGGATAAACAAAATAAAACAAAAAATTATGGTTCTCTCCAACAAAGTGTATGAAGCCATGACTGTGTTTGGGAAGACTTCTTCAAAGACATTGGCCATCACTGCTCTCAGGTATATGGTTTTCTATTTACTTGGGATCATTTGACTTAGGACTCCATATCTTTATGTGTCAACATGATTGGAAGCAAAAAACTGCCTGTGAATATTTATTAAATTAATAAATATATGGAAGAAAAAACACAAGGTTGAAAACAAGAAGGAAGGGCAGACGACGAGGGAAGAGGTCTGGGGAGTTTGAGATATATGCACAGAGGACCTGGAGATGGATGGCTTGTCTAATTCTCTTCTCTAGTACTAAAGATATCTTAGCCCCATGCACTATCAAATACCAGTATCTTACCACTTGTAAAGATAAGGAATGTGTTACCAAGTGAATATTTCTTTATCTTCTCAGTGTCATAAAGCAACTAAGTTCAGAGGGATGGGAATCTAGGCAGTTCAGTCTCCAGAAAAATTCAAAGCTGCTGTAATATTTGAGCAACTGAATCTTCATTTTCTCTGCAAGTAGGGCATCCTTGACTCCTGAAGACATCAACCTATTAAATCTGCTTAACAAAGAGAAACTCAGACATCTTCTACTCTATCCAGTGGGACCAGATTCTGAGGATTTTATAACCCTGCCTCTTCTCTGAGATTCCTCAGGAGAGCTGGAAAAGGGCCATTTCTGTTCCCAGTAGGGCTGATTCTTGGATGCTGTCAACAAGAGCACTACAGGGAGACCCTGGGGAGAAGAGCAGGAGGAAAAAAACCACAGGAGGTGGAGTAGTGACCTACCTGTTCCCTTTTCTAGACTAAATGGGCAATAATAGCTGCTCAAAGAAGAGAAGGTGTGACCGTGTCACCTGATACACAGGTCAAGGATGTAAGTTCTCATTCTGACTCCTCATTCACTGCACAAACCCTGAACCCTGACAGTCAGTGAGACCATGTTTGAGTCATACTCCTCCTCCTTCCTCAACTAGTTTAGGGAAATCACAGTCCTCCTTTCTCTGCCATGTAACATCTGAGCAAGTTACCCAACACCTCTGGTGCTAATGAAGATATAACAATAATGAGAACTGGAGGATGCTTATGAAAAAGAGAGGGTTTACTGCTCTTACAGAACACTAATTTTGCTTGCTAGAGCATACATGGCAGCTCACAACCATCTTTATGTCCAGTTCTAGAGGATCTAGGAACCTCTCCCGAGCTATCAGGGACCAGACATACATATGGAATGCATACATACATATGAATGTATGTGTGTATGTATGCATATATGGACATTAATGTAGGCAATATATTAACACACATAAGCAAACAAAAACAGTCAACCATGAAATCATAATATGGAAGTCAGCAGTGACATCCCCATGATGTCACTCTCTGAGGAGCTTGTGTCTCTTGGATATAAATCAGCATTTGAATCCAAATATATCAAACTCTGGAGCATGTTCTCTTGAACTTGATGTTATTCTGTCTTGGTTGCCTCTTCTGTACAATTCCAATAGTAACCTCTTTCTTTCTCAGCTGTCCAGAGGAATAAAATGTGTGGATATCAGTCCCCTCTCACAAGTCCTGACCAGTGTTTCATGACCTCTCATCTCCATTTCTGTCTTCTGTCTGAGCCTTGGTTTCCTAAGAATTAAAAGTGAGAAGTCTGGACTATAAAGTCTTCCTACTGAGAGTGATTGATTGAGATTTAGAATTCCTGTTAGCTGCTCCTTAAACAAGCCCATAGCAAACGTTAATTATAAAATGACAATTAAATTGTGTTAGAAGCAAACCAGAGTGTCTAAGAATGTGACTCAGCTGTACAGCACCCAAGTAGAATGATTGGAGCTAGACTTGAATCATAGCATTAAACAATGTACATATATAGGAGGAGAGGTTGCTTGTCTCGCTGCCCAGTTCCTAGCCATCGGGCTAGCTTAGCCCAAAATAACCACACAGAAACTATGAATTAAATCACTGCTTGGCCCATTAGCTCTAGAATCTTATTGGCTAACTCTTACATCTTAATTTAATACATTCCTATTAATCTGTGTATCACCATGTGGCTGTGACCTACCAGCAAAGTTTTAGCATGTCTGTCTCCGGCAGCGAATCAATAGAATCTCCCTGACTCTGTCCTTCTTTTTCCCAGCATTCATTCTGTCCGTCTTCCCTGCCTACCTAAGTTCTTCCCTATCAACAGGCCAAGGCAGTATCTTTATTCATTAACCAAGAAAATCAACACTCAAACAGAAGGACCTCCCACACTATAAATGCAGCACAAGCTCCAAACTCTGCAGATCCTGAAGAGTAACTCCATTTTCCTGTGCTCTGTGTTCTGGCAGTTGTTTAGTGTGATGCATTTGCTGATTGAAACACCGTATAATGACATATAATCTCAACTGTTGATCAGTGGCATATATTAGAACCAAGACATTGGCCATCATGGGTGTATTTACACCTAAGTAATTGGCAATCAGCACTAATCAGCAGCACCTTAACCCCTCCAGTGCTGTTGCTAAGCCTTGTTCCACAGCTCTGACCCCAACTCTCCTCTCTCCTGTTGTTGATCCTCATCAGTTCTGTGGGGCAATTGAGTCCAGGCAGAGGATCTTCTCCACCTGGATAATAAGGGAACAGGTTCAGAGAGAAGCAGACAAAACTGATTGAGTCACATATAAAAGGATAGAGTCACTTTGGCTCTGTTATTTTTAGTCATGGAGAATTTATTGTGGATTCATAGGAAGAAGGGAAAGAGAAGACACACCCATTCCATCACAAACCCCACACCATTTGAGTTAGGCATGTATGTCAGCAACATGGCAGAAAAGCAGTTACCTGATGGGGACAGAACTTGGATGAAGTGAACTAGCCCAATGTCCCATAGAAAGGGTATTTGGGATTTGACAAAAGACAAAAAACAGAAGAGAAAAAAATATAAACCAAAGTAGAGGATTGTTACATCTTTCTGTGTGAGGACTCAAAAAGGTAGGCATATTACAGAGCCTTATTATTGTCCCAAGTGCCTTCACATCCTGCTTTTTAAAATGACTCTAGCAACAAGAGATTGTCAAGCATGGTCCCATCTGTCCATTGCACAGGTAAATGAAGAGTGACCCAGAAGATATGAGTGATTTGGCAATGGTCAACCAGATAGTGCGTGGTAGAACCAACTCCAGGGCTTGGTCATTTGCTTTTGGCTGAGGTGGAATCTGCCAAGACTATATGTTTATTGTGTGAGTTTAAGCTAATGGCTGTACCTCTGCTCTAACCAAAAATGTTCCTGCTGCTCAGATCTCAGCCAGTTCCTCAGAGGTCATGGGGTCACTCAAGAGGTCAGTATAAAGGAAAAGTCAAACTCTAGACTGGTCTGCACCAGGTGGACCAACATACCCAAGGAGAAGACTGTGAGCTGCAAGTAGAGAAGACAACAGATCCACAGCTTTCACAACAGAGACTCCTTAATTGGCCCCCAGATGACAATGCCTCATTAATGGACCATGTGAGCATTAGCTCATTTGGTGAGATGAGTACTGCAAAAAGTTTCCAGGTTTTGTATCTAGAGATGGAAGTGACAATCACCATGATAAGCAGTAAAAGAATATGCAGAGGAAGGAGCTTTGAGAGAATGTCATCCCATTCACTTAATTCTTCATATCCTTTCCTGTTGAGGACACCATTGATGGATATTCACATGAAATAAAAAATCATAACATTCTCTCCCATTTCTAAGGATATGACTAATCCATTTACTCAATTTTCTCCATACTCAGTCTGTCCAGTTTTAAAATTATATTCCATGGATGTTCATGACCATGTTACCAACCCATGGACCACAATGCACTCATGAATATAGACTCTTACTTGAAAGACATTTCTCTTTCTAAACCAAAGGAACAACATATGCCATTAACAGTGATCTCTCCACTGAAACGGTTTCTCCTCACCCCTGTCTTTAGGCACATCCCAGAAACAGGACACTGTGCTCCATTGTCCAATTTCAAGTGGATCAGGCATGCCACTCAAAGCCATATGTAAACATCACGAGTTTGCTCCTCTTCCTCCAGACAGAATAGAAAACTGTCCATGGGGACCACAGACTCAGGTTGCGGAAGGAATGTGTATGGAGTAGACTATTTGGGCCACTTCCTCTTTTAATCTACTTGTTCTTTCATAGGTTGCTAGAGATATAGTTGGGTGCACACTCTCATTTGATGGTGCATGTCTGCTATGCATGCACTCTGTGACCCAGTACATCAGATAACACCTAGGTCACTGTGGGCATTGAGGCCACATAGTAGTTTGGAGGCTTACATTTCCTGTATAAGAAGACTTCTGTTTGTTAAGATACCAACATATCCTAAACTAATTTGATGAGCCTCTATCATAGTTCTAGTTCCTTCTTTACTGAGGTTGCCAAGTGGATCTTAAAGTTCAATAGAAAGTGCAAGGGACTCAGAAGAGGCCAAACATTCTTGAAAAATAAAAACAAAGTGGGAGCCCTGAGCAGCAGGGGCCCTGACTTCTAGCAGAGGGCCTTCTGTGGGGTGAGCTGGCTTCGGGCCGTGGCAGGGTCCCGGCGAGGAGGAGCTTGGGCGTTCCCCGACCCCATAGACGCCCAGGTCGCCCTGCAGTGCTGGCTACCCCCTCCCGCCTGCCATCCCAGCTCCCATCCAGGTACGAATTCCTATATTTCTCCCTTCCCCCTGGGGCCATAAAATTTCCCCAGTTCAGCTGCCTTGCAAGCTGGGCTTTGGCTGTAGGCGCAGCTCGGCTCCAGGCAGTTCCTGGGTCCTAAAGGCCTCCCTGAGGACAGGTGGTCCAGGTGCAGGCTCAGCCACATTCCTGAGCAGCAGGGGCCCTGACTTCTAGCAGAGGGCCTTCTGTGGGGTGAGCTGGCTTCGGGCCATGGCAAGGTCCCGGCGAGGAGGAGCTTGGGCGTTCCCCGACCCCATAGACGCCCAGGTCGCCCTGCAGTGCTGGCTACCCCCTCCCGCCTGCCATCCCAGCTCCCATCCAGGTACGAATTCCTATATTTCTCCCTTCCCCCTGGGGCCATAAAATTTCCCCAGCTCAGCTGCCTTGCGAGCTGGACCTGGGCTGTAGGCGCAGCCCGGCTCGAGGCAGTTCCTGGGTCTTAAAGGCCTCCCTGAGGACAGGTGGACCAGGTGCCAGCTCAGCCACATTCCTGACCAGCAGGGGCCCTGACTTCTAGCAGAGGGCCTTCGGAGAGGTGAGTTTGCTTCGGGCCTTGACAGGGTCCTGGTGAGGAAGAGCTTTGGCGTTCCCCGAACCCACAGTCACCCAGGTCGTCCTGCAGTGCTGGCTACCCCCTCCCGCCTGCCATCCCAGCTCCCATCCAGGTACGAATTCCTATATTTCTCCCTTCCCCCTGGGGCCATAAAATTTTCCCCAGCTCAGCTGCCTTGCAAGCTGAGCCTGCATTGTAAGCGCATCCAGGAAAGAGGGAGTGCCTGTGCTTCAATAGCCTGCCTGAGGAAAGGTGGGCATTCTGTCAGTGAAGTCCCTGCCCAAGAAGGGAACCTGACCCGGTAACAGAAGTTCCAATAGAGAACATTTGAAGTAAGAGATGGGCAGACGCCAAGGCAAGACCTCATCCAACAATCTGAAAAACAACATGAAAACACCAGATCCCAAGGACCCTACAACAGAAGGGCTTGAACACCTTAACCCAGAAGAAGTGGAAAAAAGTGCCATTATGAAAGCAATAGAGTATTGAACAGGATATGGATAACTCCCTTAAAGAATTGGATGAGAAATATAACAAAAAGTTTGAAGAAATGAGTATAGAAATTGATGAGAAATATAACAAAAAGTTTGAAGAAATAAGTAAATCCGTGAATGAGACCCTGAGAAACCAAGAAAAAACAATCAAACAAGTAAAGGAAACAGTGCAAGAATTGAAAACTGAAATGGAGGCAATGAAGAAAACACAAACGGAGAAGCGGCTGGATATGGAAAACCTAGGTAAACGAACGGAGACTACAGAATCAAGCATAACCAATAGAATACAAGAGATAGAAGAACGAATCTCGGAATCTGAAGATACCATAGAGAAAATAAATGCTCTGGTCAAAGAAAACGGCAAATCCAACAAATTCTCTTCACAAAACATTCAGGAAATCTGGGACACAATTAAAAAAACCAAATCTAAGAATAATAGGGATTGAAGAAGGAGAAGAACTGCAGATCAAAGGCCCAGAAAATATATTCAACAAAATTATAGAAGAAAACTTTCCCAACCTAAAGAACGATATTCCTATGAAGGTTCAAGAAGCATACAGAACAACAAATAGACTGGGACTGAACGAGGAGGTGATCTAACCAGATTCTCGGAATTTGGCCGGATTCTCTGACTGTGGCTGGCCCGAAGTCTTTCTGAAAAGCCATTGACTATGATACTGGGACCTGTTTCCTCTGCATATACTGGATTTTGGGGACCCAGTCTGTTTGGACACTCACTTTCCTGGACCTGGAGGGAGTGGGAGGGAACTGGAACTTCCCACAGGGCAGGAAACCCTGACTGCCCTAAGGGATGAAGAGGGAGGAGGAGAGGGAGTGGGGGGAGTGGGAGGGTGTTGGGAAGAGGGGCGGAAATGGAAACTTTTATAATTTAATACAATTTGCTTTAAAAAAAGAAAAAATACACAAAGAAATCTAAAAAAAAAAACAAAGTGGGAGGACTTCTGCCTGCCAAGTTCAACCTGCCACAGAGCTACAAAAACCAGGAAGTTATGATATTGTTATAAAGACTAACATGGAAGTTAGTAGACTAGAACTGACAGCTCAGATACAAGTCAATCCATTTTAGTCAGAGACATACAGATCATTCAGTGAAGAAAAGATACTAGAACTGGAGGGAGGAGGGAAGAACTTGGACTTCCCACAGGACAGGAAACCCTGACTGCTCTTAAGACTGTAGAGGGAGGAGGAGGTGGAGTGGGGAGAGTTGGAGGGTACTGGGAGAAGGTACTGGTTGTTAACGCTGGTTAATTATTTATTTATTTATTCATTTATTTCGTGGTAGTGTTTGTGTGTTTTCCTTCTTTGAGTTGTCCTGGTGGAGGGTTGTCAGATACCTGTGTTATTATGGGTGTTGTTGGCTCCTAGGTTTGTGGTTTTCCTTCTAATATTTTCTGTAATACTGGGCTTGTGGTTATGTATTGTTTAAATCTGTTTTTGTCCTGGAATATCTTGTTTTCTCCATCGATAGTGAATGCAAGCTTTGCTGAGTATAGTAGTCTGGGCTTGCATCCATGGTCTCTTAGTATCTCCAGCACTTCTATCCAAGACCTTCTGGTTTTCATGGTTTCCATTGAGACGTCAGATGTAATTCTGATAGGTTTCCCTTCATATGTTACTTGACTTTTTTCTTTGCAGCTCTTAATATTCTTTCTTTATTCTGTATGTTTTGTGTTTTGATTATTATATGGTGAGGTCCAGTATGCTTCTTGTACCTTCATAGGAATATCCTTCTTTAGGTTGGGAATGTTTTCAACTATAGTTTTGTTGAATATATTTTCTGGGCCTTTGAGCTGTAATTTTTATCCTTCTTCTTTCTCTGTTATTCTTAGGCTTGGTCTTTTCATGGTGTCCCAGATTTCCTGGATTTTTTGTGTTAAGAGTATGTTGGATTTGTTGTTTTCTTTGATCAATGAGTTTATTTTCTCTATAGTATCTTCAGCGTCTGAGATTCTTTCTTCCATCTCTTGTATTCTGTAGATTATAGTTGTCTCTGTAGTTCCTGTCCATTTATCCAGATTTTCCATATCCTGCCATCTCTTGGTTTGTGTCTTCTTCATTCCCTCCATTTCATTCTTCATGTCTTGAACTGTTTCCATTACTTGTTTCAGTGCTTTTTCTTGGTTTTCTTGGGTATCTTTGAGAGATATTTTCTTCTACCTTTTTGTTTGTCTTCTCCATGTCTTTAAGGGAGTTTTTCACATCCTGTTTAAGGTCCTGTATTATTTTCATAATGTTACGTTTAAAGCCGATTTCTTCTACTTCTTCTGGAATAGGGTGTTCAAGTCTTGTTGCATGATCCCTGTCTTCTGGTGTTGTCATGTCGCCTTTCATGTTCTTGGAGGAATTCTTGCATTGGCGCCTGCCCATCTCTTCCTTCAAATGCAGCCAGGAGAGTCTTGGTGTCTTGGTCCAGTCTTTGCTGTGACTGACTGTGTACTTGGGGAATTTTCTTGGTCTGGCCTCTCTTAGGGCCCCTCGGCACTGGAGCGGGTTGTGCTGGTGGATCTAAGGACCCCGCAGATGGAAAGGAGTGCCCTCTGGCTGGATCTCATCAGTGCAGAAGGAGGATCTGTTCCTGGGACAAGGACCTCGCAGTCAGTAGGGCAGGCTTGGGGGAGGCAGTGTCATGTGGAACAAAAAAGTCCCTGAAGCAGGAGCTGGAGGGGCACTGTACTCCCTTCTGGGTCGTTTGCCCTGAGGGGGGCACACACTCACCCATCTGGATGGAGCTCCTCAGCACAGGAACAGGGAATCCTGGTAGTCCAAGAACCCCGCAGACAAAAGGGCAAATGGGGGTGAAGGGTATGGTCATGTTTGTCAATTTCTTTTTTTTATTAATTAATAAAAGTTTCCACTTCTGCCCCTCCTTCCAATACCCTCCACTCCCCCCACTCCCTCTCCTCCTCCCTTTCCAGCCCTAAGAGCAGTAAGGGTTTCCTGCCCTGTGGGAAGTTCAAGTCCTCCCCCCTCCCTCCAGGTCTAGGAAGATCAGTATCCAAACAGACTAGGATCCCAAAAATCCAGTACATGCAGAGGAAACAAGTCCCAGTGACATTATCAATGACTTCTCAGACAGTCCCTGTGCCAGCCACATTCAGAGAATCCGGCCACATTCAGAGAATTCGGTTTGATCACTTGCTCGTTCAGTCCCAGTCCAGCCGGCCATGGTGAACTCTCATTAGATCAGTTCCCTTATATCAGTGGGTGAACGCACTCCTCACGGTCCTCCCTTCCTTGTTCATGTTCTCCCTCCTTCTGCTTCTCATTTGGACCTTGGGGGCTCAGTCCAGTGCTCCAGTGTGGGTCTCAGTCTCAATCTCCATCCATCGTAGGGTGAAGGTTCCCTCTGATCCTACCTTCCTTGCTCACGTTCTCTTTCCTTCTGCTTCTCATTTGGACCTAGGGAGTTAAGTCCAGTGTTCCAATGTGGATCTCTGTCTCTACCTCCATCCATCGCCAGATGAAGGTTCTAAGATGATATGCAAAATATTCATCAGTATGGTTATGGGCCAAGGCCAGTTCAGGCACCCTCTCCTCTGCTGTCCAGGGAACAATCTGGGGATCTCTCCTTGGACCTGGGAACCCCTTTAGAATCAAGTCTCTTGCAAACCCTAAAATGGCTCCCTTAGTTGAGATATATACTTCCCTGCTCCCATATCCATCCTTCCTCCTTCCCCCCCATCCCATTCCCCCAAGCTTTCCCCAATCCTCCACTACTCCCTTCTCTCTAATCCTCTCCCCTTCCATCCACCCCCCCTCCCCATGCACCCAAGGTTGCCTGGCACTCTTGTCTACTTCCAATATCCAGGAGGGTAACTGTATCATTTTCTTCAGGTTCACCTTCTTATTTAGCTTCTCTAGGATCATGAAAAATAAGCTCAAAGACTTTTAATTATGGCTAGAATCGACTTATGAGTGAATACATACCGTGTTCCTCTTTTTGGATCTGGCTTACCTCACTCAGTAAAGCGTTTTCTATTTCCATCCATTTGCAAGCAAAATTCAAGATGTCATTGTTTTTTACCGCTGAGTAAAACTCTAATGTATATATGTTCCACACCTTCTTTAACCATTCTTCTATTGAGGGGCACCTAGGTTGCTCCCAGGTTCTGGCTATTACAAATAGTGCTACTATGAACATAGTAGAACAAATGCTTTTGTGGTATGATAGGGCATCTCTTGGGTATATTCCCAAGAGTGGAATTGCTAGGTCCTGAGGGAGGTTGACTCCCAGTTTCCTGAGAAACCGCCACACTGATTTCCACAGTGGCTGCACAAGTTTGCATTCCCACCAATGGATGAGTGTTCCCCTCACTCCACATCCTCTCCAGCATAGGCTATCATTTGTGTTTTTGAGTTAAGCTGATCTGACCGGTGTAAAATGGTATCTCATAATTGTTTTGATTTGCATTTCCCTGATCGCTAAGGATGTTGAGCATGACCTTAAGTGTCTTTTGGCCATTCGAAGTTCTTCTGTTGAGAATTCTCTGTTCAGATCAGTACCCCATTTTTTAATTGGGTTAATTAGAGTTTTAGTGTCAATTTTTTCATTACTAAAATGCTCTACAGTTTCTGCTGGGTCTATTTTTGCTAATTGATGGAATTCCTTTTAGAATGAACTCAGAGATCTTTTCCACATAAGTTTTTAAATTTTTACTCAGTTTATGTGATAAAAATATCCACTCTAAGATAATATCTTTCCTCTGCATTAAAATTCCTGTCAGGTACTGTTTAGAGGCTAATATGACCAGAATGTTGTTAAGATTTGAATCCACATGATCCACAAGTGCCTTCTTTAATTTCTCTTCAATCCAAGAAAATTAGCTCTAACCTTCAGCTGATAATTCCTTGGGACTAGTTAAGTCCTTTTCATTATCTAATGTTTTGTTTGAATTAATCAGGTCTTCAGGACCTATCCCAGTAGTGCTCTGTAGATGGGAAATGTTTCCTAGAAATCTTTGGAAGTCATTTCGAGTCTTTAATCAATCTCTCCTAACTTCCACCTCTTGAGGTCTAATTTCTTATAAACCTAGTTTACAGCCTAAATAATTAATAGAATTTCCTCTTTGTATATTTCAGGAGAAATTTGTAAGCCCCAACAAGGCGAAATTTGCTTTACTTCTTCAAACTTCAGACATTCTTTCTAAAGTATCTACATTTGAAACAGATGGCAAACTGCCAACCACATAACGGTAAACTAAAGATTCCAGGAATTGCTTACATGTCATTTCCAATGGCTGGTTTATTAAATTTTGGCACAGGATGGGACTATTGAACACACCCCATGGGAGAATCTTCCATTAATATCTTTTATTAGGCTGAGAATTATTATAAGTAGTCACTGTGAAGGCAAAATTTTGTCCTTTTCTTCTAAAGGTATGTGAAGTAGCAATCTTTTATATCAAAAACTTTAAGAGGCCATCTTATTGACTATAGAGAAGGCAAAAGAATGCCAGACTGTAGAGAGCCCATTGACTGAATCACCCTATTAACAGCTCTTAGATGTGTTACCAATATCCATATTCCAGATTTCTTTTAAACAACGAATATAGAAGAATTCCAATACCTGGTTGACTTTTCAATATGCTGAGCAACTAGTTGCTCCTGTACCAGCTATTTTAAAGCCTACAGTTTCTTCATTGTTGAAGTCATAGCATAACACAGATGTTTGTCTGTCAAGCATTTTAAAATTAGGACTGGTGGTGTCTTTGAAATACCGGCAGCTGTTGTGTCCTGTTATTGTACAACCTGAGGAGTTGGTGACTATTTTTTAGAAAACCTTCTAATATTTTCCCCAGAAAAATATGTTAACTCGTGGTTTATGTCTAAGAATGGAAGACTGTTAATCTGAGTATTCTATTGCTGTAACAAATCATGTTCCCACCAATTCATTGCTGTGTCAACCACAAATGGTTTTACTGTTTTTCTGTCCCTATGCATTCAAACCATTTCAT
The DNA here is from genome assembly GCF_982192425.1 of Myodes glareolus. NCBI lineage: Eukaryota > Metazoa > Chordata > Mammalia > Rodentia > Cricetidae > Myodes > Myodes glareolus. The sequence goes on along the minus strand of NC_142028.1, from coordinate 74,495,923 downwards.
GTACTGCTTTACCTGAGATAAAGTTCTGACCCCTAAAACTGAACATTTATCTCCTGAAGAGGTCAATTTGGAGGTCAAGATTCTGAAGAAGTTATTCCTACATCTGCACCTATGTCTACCAGACCTTCATTGACAATGTTATCTGTTCATATTATTAGTTTTGGTCTTTGCTCATTTATAGAAGTTTGCAAAGATACTCATTTTTATGGTTTCTCCTGAAGTTTTTTGTCCTCTCTTCTATAGCTATTCTATTATCCAGAGCAGTATGGTTCTTACAATAGGCATTATAGTCTTTAATTGCTTTGGGATGATGTTTCCTCTATGATGACAGGAAATGATTGAACTGGATTTGGCATGGGGGAGAGGTGAGAGCCCCCCTCACAGAGTTTTCCAATGACAAAGGATTACCTTAAATATTCCTCATTCACCTACATTCATTAGTCCAATGCCTGCCTTTCCCACACCTGCTGCATAATCCAGAAAGAATGGGTGTTCTGAATGGATTATTCTTAGAAAAGCATTGCTTATAGGAATGCCCTGGCTACAGTCCTTTTAATGTGACCTTTCTTGTCACAATCATAACATTTGTTTGACATTCCAATTTTTCTCAAACCTCTGGAAATCATCTCTCCTACACATGCATCATGATGGTCATGAGTTTCAATACTAATTATATCTTGAATCTATTTCTCCTAAGGTGCTTACCTTACCTTAACTGCCTAGTTATCCTTTTGCACTGAGAATTGATATTTTCAAAGGCCAGATATTGAATTATTATTTGTCTCACTTCTGAATTTGGTATCATTCTATGGTGTGGGAAGTACTTCTGTATATAGGTTGCTTTTATTGGTTAATTAATAAAGAATCTGTCTTGGTCTGTGATAGGGTAGAATAGAGCTAGGTGGGGAAACTAAACTGAATGTTGAGCGAAAGAAGGTAGAGTTGGAGAGACACCATGTAGTTGCCAGAGGGGAAAGATACAAGTTGCCAGCAGGAACCTTGCTGGTAAGCCACAGCCATGTGTTGATATAAAGATTAATAGAAATGGGTAAATTAAGATGTAGGAGCTAGCCAATACGAAGCTAGATCTAATAGTCCAAGCAGTGATTTAATTAATATAGTTTCTGTGTGGTTATTTCAGGGCCGAACAGTCAGGAACAAACAAGTGACCTCCTACAATAGATTGGTATGCCAATATGTTCTAGCTAAATCCACATAAAACCTGAAAAAGCTTGGAAAGGAATTCTAGACACACACACAAAAAAAACAGAGTTTAATGCAGATTCTTGCTATATTGGCTGGTGGCAAGCAGAGATGTGACTCCTTCAAGAGAGATCTTCCTGATTCAGTGGTAGCAAACCAAAACAAAAAACACCCCAAAACTGTGGGTTTTAAACCAGCTGCTTGCTGGTTCACCAGCACGAGTAGCTCTGACTTTTTTTTTTTTTTGAGGTCTGGTTACAGTGCATTTAAATAAGGTGTGTGAACAACATGTTACAAACTGCTTAATGTCTCAACATAGACCTGCTGCATACTTGGAAATGAGGTGTTGTGTACAACTTGCAGAGGTATTGAACATGTCTTCACCATGCTGGATTGGGTAGACTAGTAGGCAGGGTCAAGTTGGCCCCAGCCATACCAGCTTAACATTTAAAAAGTAGTTCTGGTCAGAAAAGGATTACAGATAACCAATGAAGATAAATACATATGGAAAAGACCTCTAAATGGGTCAAAGTTTTGGATAAATGTACATAGGCATGAGAGAGAGAACAAAAAAGACAATATAGAATTACAAAAAGAAGCAAATCGTTTAAAAAATGATGAAACAAAATCTCTAAAGAGACAGAGTACAGAAAGTCTTATATTAAAGCAGTAAAGATAATAAAATAAACATTAAGAGTAATAGAGTAAAATCAAGCCATGTAAAGATGGAATATACAGAGAGTCTGGATTCGGTATATTATTGTGTTTTCTTTTACCTTTTTAACTAGTAAGGAGCTAAGTACAGAGAGATATTTCATTGTATGGACTGCTTAGATAAACCAACATAAAGGTATCTTGACTTTAGAATTTGGGTCTAGGAATATGTTGCTTTGGAAAAGAGAGTCTTCTTTTGTTTCCACAGAAGATGAGTACCTGTGAATTAATTCTAGACTAATGTGGTTTGATGAACCAAGATCCCACAAAAGGTTGTCATGTACACTTCCAAAAATACTTCACCCAACAAAAAGCAGGAAGCAGTTTGAAGAGAACTATGCCCAAATTCCCACATAGTATTTATAAATGTTTGTTTATATTTAAAGGAGGGATATTCTTCAGAGATGAATAATTTCCTTGGTATGAATCTTGGTTTATTAATACAAATTTTGGGTCAATTCTGTTATATATCTGCTTTGATTAAGGTGTTTGAAAATATAATGTATAATTAAGAAATACAGGGTAATAATAAATGACCATCCATAATAGTCAAGCTTTTAGTCATGTTAGTTAGGTTTTCTAGATATATAGAGATATATTTCAGTTTGATAGGCATTCTCAAATCTTTCAGAGACCTTCATAATGTGGCATTTAAAATGTTTTAAAAACTTAGCACTTTCCATGACATGAGACACACATGCTCCTGGCAGCACCAATCTACTTTAAGAGGATGATGGATATCAAAGAGGCTTCTTGTGGAGTTTGTTGGCCATTTGGGCAAGAAACTGCTCTTGCCTGGACTGCTTAATGTTACACTGTGTGAGCTAGACATGGAGGATCCATGGAGAGATGACTGCTCAATTTGCCTAACAGTGAGATGATCCTTCTGTGTTCCTGCTTCATGAAAGAGACTGCCTGACATTCTGAAGAACATAGAAGAAAGTGACTAACAAACTACCAATTATAAGCAGAACTGTCTTTGAAATTTCCTGCTTGATATAAAAGTCTGACAGATACTATGGGCCAGTAGGCTAAATGGGTGCCCACAATGATACAGAAGAACTTTTGGTAACTGTCTAGGCAGCAAGATGTCTCTATCAATTCTAGAGTTTTAGAAGTTGCTTACAATGTACTTGCTGTTAGCTTAGTTAATATTATATCTTTCTGGAGTCTTTGATGGAGTTGAAGAATATATAGTTATAATTATAGTTTTTATTAGTTATAATAAAAGATAAAGTAGATATAAATGTTATAACTTTACTTCTTGCTTGATATCTGTTTTGTTATATTTAATTTTACTATATTAAAGTTAAAACCCTTCTTATTTAAACAGAAAAGGAGAAATGGTGTGGGAGGTCATTCTGTATGTATGTTTATTTTAGTGCTTATTTAATAAAGAATCTGCTTGGCCTGTGATTGAATAGAAAAGAGCTAGGTGGGGGAAATGAAGCTGAATGCTGGGAGTTAGAAGGTGGAGCCAGAGAGATGCCATGTAGTTACCGGAGGGGAAAGACATGAGCTGCCAGCTAAAACCTTGCCAGTAAGCCACAGCCATGTGGTTATACACAGATTAATACGCATGGGTTAAATTAAGATGCAAGAGGTAGCCAATAAGCAGCTAGAGCTAATAGGCCAAACAGGGATTTAATTAATACACTTTCTGTGTGGTTATTTCAGGGCCAATCAGCTGGGAACAAACAAGTGACCTCCTGCAACAATTCTATTTACTGCTGAAGGCAGTATTTGTAAAAAAAAAAATCTGTAAAGACTTCCTTTGGGCCCCATATTACTTTAGTAAATGACTCAATTTTCTTTCCTATTTCTCCAATTTTGTCCCAAGCATTCATAGCTGCTGCTTGGCATACATTTGGGGTGAGGTCATCATATACAGTTTGCCCTTCTATTGTGATATAGTCTCTTTTTCAAAGAGATTGCTCTTGGGAGATTTCCATACCTCTACCTTTACTCTGTTGTTCAATAATCTTAGTCTCTTCTCTGAATGAGGTATTTCACTGTAATAGTGGACCAATTGTAAACTACCTTCAACCATTTCTATCCAGTCATCAGGTTTAATTCTATAACAAACTGACCACGAGTTTAGCATTTGCTTCACAAAAGGTGAATGCATGATATATGAGACTATTGCTTTCCTGAATCTCTTTAAATCTAACATTGGCACAGGAGTCCATTAAGCTATAAACAAGTTTGACAATTCCTGTAAGGTTACTGGACATATTAAGTTTAGTTGTCTAAAAACCTTATTCTGTTTCTCTCTATTCTTACACAGAAATTGACTCTCCATTAAATTCCTCTGTTTGGATATGAATATCTCTGTGATCTATTTTAAGGCCTGTTTCTTAGTACTCAGAGTAATCATGTTTTTAGTGATAAGACAGCAATGACAAAGCTGTTTACAATTGACATTACATAAATCCCTTCTAAATTAGATATCCAATCATTTAATCCTTCCAATTTAAACTGTCTAAGCATGTTATCATACAGATACAAAAATCTCTCCATTGTAATGTTTTCCCCATTTTTTAATGTGAGAAAAAAACTTTTCTTTTAATTAATTCCTCCCTTTAATAATTTACAACTCTCTTACCAAATCTACCAATGATTTTGATGAAGATATGAGGTTTATTGATGCCACATAGAACAATAAACATCTGACTGGATTTCAAGGCAGCTACCTAGTTTGACAACAGTCTGAGAAGGTTCAGGGAAGGTCCACAACCCATGGTGGAGAAAGCCCATGTGCTTCTGGAGTTTTGGTAGTAGCTGTCAATCAAGACAGTCACATTGATTTCACAGTGGTTTGTCTCAGTTACCAAGTATTATGTTGGTCAAATGCACAGAATAGTTAAATAAAATACCAAATTACAAAAATAAAATACAAAAAAAATATCTTTTATCAAAAAGCAAAAATATATTCCAACATCTCCTGGATACTTGTTTACTATTACCTCCTACCATGCTTCATGACCTTGAGAAATGCCCTCTTGATGTCTTTGTTCCTCAGACTGTAGACCAAGGGATTGAGCAAGGCTGTGAATGAATTGTAAAAGAGTGAGATCTGCTTGTCTCTCTCAGGAGAGTAACTAGAGTTAGGTCTCATGTAGATGTAAGATGATGGACCATAGAAGAATGTGACCACAGTCAGGTGGGAGGCACAGGTAGAGAAAGCCTTGCAACGGGCTTGGGTGGATTTGATCTTGAGAATAGCCTTGGCAATATGAACATAGGAGGCCACAATGAGGGAAATTGGAATAAGACACATAAGAACAATCAAGATCTGGTCTACTATGTCAATGATGTGGGTATCTATACAAGCCAGGCTAAGAACTGAAGGACCTTCACAGAAGTAGTGGTTAATCCTGTTAGGCCCACAATATGGCAGACTCATGGTGACGAAAGTATGTAACAAAGCAGAGAAAAAACCACAGACACAAGGACCAGCTGCCAACCGTATGCACAGTCCCCAGTTGAGGATGACAGTATAATGCAGTGGGTAACAAATGGCCACATACCTGTCATAAGCCATGACAACAAACAACATGCTCTCAGTAGCAGCAAGGGCACCAAACGCATACATCTGTATCCAGCAGCCAGCAAAGGAAATAGTGTGAGAGTGAGCAAGAAGATGCACCAACATCTGGGGCATGGTGGTACTGACATAGCCCATATCCAACATGGCAAGTATGCAGAGGAAGAAGTACATGGGAGTCTGCAGTTGTTTGTCCAAGCAGACCAGTATGATAATGAGCCCATTGCCTAGGACTGAGCTCAGGTACACAAGAAGGAACACAGTGAAAAGAACACTCTTTGTCGTTGGGTCACTGGAGAAGCCAAGCAGGATAAACTCAGAAACTCTGGTTTGGTTCTGTCCTGGAATCATCCACATGGTGATGCCTGTAAGAGAATCACATCCATCTATTTGTCACCAGAATCATGCCACCTATAGAGGCAGAAAGGAGAGAAACTGTCTAGCGAGATGACTTAAAATTTAAGAACATTTGCTGCTATTTCAAGGATGGATTGCGCACAGATTTCTGTGCTTCCATCTCCGGGCAATGTGACTCCCTCCTCTCACTTTAACAGGCCGGAGGCACACATGGTCACAGGCCTGTATGTAGGCAAAACCCATACACATAAAATAAAAAACAATACTTTTTAATTAAGAAAAGAAAAACTGGGATGAGGGGTGTCTGAGCACACTGTTCAGTTTCTGTGCAACTTCCAAAGCTACAGAACCTACCAAAGTCTCAGTCTCTTTATCTATCAAATGAGGCTGATGAAAGGAATGTCTCAGGAGTGTGATGAATATCTAAAGTGTTTCACAAAACTCCTGGAACCAGAAAAAAGCCCACTTGATATGTTGTGTGCATTCCTCAGATTCTCATTCCATCTCTGGATGGCAGAATTATGGCATCCGCAGATTTAGAAGGCTAGCTACACAAGATGAAATGAGGGGCACTGCATTCAACTGAAAGACCCTGTCTCAAGGAATTAGGTGAGAGCAGCTGAAGAAGAACCCCATGTAGTTTCTGACTAGACACACAGAGAGAGAGGGGAGTGCAAAAGAGTGTAAACAAGAAGCCGCAGGGCGATTGGTAATGAAAAGTCCCCAGACTATCTTAATACAAAATATACAGCTTTAATAAACAGAAGTAAGACTTACACCAGCTTACACCAGAATCCAAACGATCTGTCCGGACTCAGGAGCCAGGCGAGAGAGAACTAGCAGGAGCGCGCTTGCAGGTTTATAGGCAAGCTTTAGCCTAAGGGCAACATGCCCCCAAACAGAATGTGATTGGCTGAACTCCCCTATCGTAGATGAAGGAAAGAGAATAAATGTCAGTCAGACACATCCCTCACAATATGTTCCTATGAGTGATGACAGACGTTCATGCATACAATGAACTGCAGACACTGTAATCCTCCCAGGGAACACTGATGGATCAAGTGGATCTGTAAACAGGAAAGTCATTTCTCTCTTTTTTACACTTACCTTCCAATGTACATAAACAATCAATTCCAGGTGCAATATAGCTTTAAGTGGTAAATTTAAGGCAACCAACTTTTTAGATTCAAACCTGATAAATCTATCTCTCTATCATTTTAGGAGAAGCAAAGATAAGATTTCTTTAAAATACCACTTTTCTTGAAGGGAAAAATAATGGTACACTAGAATAAGCAAATAGAGGACTCAAATATACTTATATGAGGAATTGGAAAAGCACAAACATAGCAGCAGATGCTCCCACAGAAAAGTGAACCACATTTAAAGGGCATTTCACAGGCAGCTGTCCAGTGAGCCCTAGGAGGCTGAGGTTCTCAGAACCATTACACATCTGGAGATTGCCAAGATTAGCACAGGACCAACACCCACCTCCTCTTCTCAGTCTCACATCACCACACACCTGCCAGCCTGGCTACAATAACAGAATCTAGTGTTAACAAGAGCAACTGGATTCAGCGGGAGAGTGAATTAAAATGATCCCTTTTCTTTGTGCCTCGCTGTGTTCCCTAAAGTTGAGCAGAGTTAATGTATGTATCACTGCATTGCTAGCAACAAAAATATCAAGTATATTTCTGAAGCAATATGTAAACACAAAGGTTCCTACAAACATAGGCTCAAGGAAAGACATGTAAAGGAAATTTCTTAACACTGCTCAAAAGAGTCTGAACTTTGGTACCACTCATGCTAATCAGCAAGACAGTGGTTAAGGCAGGAATTGCTTTTGATGGGAGTAGAAAAATGAAAGAGACTCCTAGACACCCTTAATCTTCTCTTTCCCTGTTCCCATCCCCTCTCCTGACTAGTCTACTGCTCATAATCTCACAGCTGCCCTTCCTTTCCACCCAGGTCAGGAGCCCATCATCTCTCCTGGCATTTGTCCATCAGAGTCTCCATATGTCCCTTGCCTTTACATTTTCCTGCTAAATACAGTCTTTTCTTTTTCTTTAGTACTTAAAATGTATTATCATACAATACACTTTGATCATATCCTTACCCTCCCCAAACTTCCCCCAGACCATCTCCACCCAACTTCATGTTCTTTTTCCTCTCACTTTGGCTTTCAAGACAAAACAAAACAAAACTACAGAATTTTTTTAAAAAGCTTGAAGAAAGATAATCAAAGAAAAATAATACCAAATCATAATCAAAGCCATGGAGTCAGTCTCCCGTTGGCCAACTACTCCTGAGCATATAACCATCACAGACTATAGCTGATGGGCACAGTGACAGTTTATTGAAGGAAACTGGTTTATTTCTCAAATAAGTTCTAGTTTAGGGGCAGAACTTTATGTCCAATTCCCTTTCTCAGTGCTAGGAATTTGTCTTCCTCAGCTTGCTCATCATGTGACTGCTGCAGTGGTTTTTCAAAGTTTTTACACTCTTCTTTCCTGGCCCCTGCTGAAAGCCTGTTATGATCTCTCATGCTCTGCCATTTGAGGTGGATGGTCATTACTAAAACCCTGCCCCATGCAGACTAGCCTTAGCACACAACCGTCTCTTCCATCTCCTCTCTATACACACATACTCTCATTTAAGCCCTCCCAGTATTCTGCATGACTCTGCTGCTCTCATACACTAAAAAGTTCCTAGCTTCTTATCATGGAAGGTGATCTGCTATCCCCACAGTATTGCCCAATGGTGGTCACATCAGGACTCAGATAGTCCAGGGAGCCTTCCCTTTTGTGCTATGACCTCTCACTTTAACACACATAAGGTATAACTTGCATTTCTTGTTCACTGGGTGATTGCAATCTGAAAAACCTGGGAGGTTCTGATATCAATTTTGACTCCCCCAAACACTTGGACAAACCCTTTATTTCTCTCTTGTTAACTGAAACCCCACACCACTAAGGAAAAATAATCTCTGATGGAGTAAGGCTGTATATATGATATCCTGAACTATCTAATAATAAAATCAGCTAGTATTTATTTTAGATAATTTAATGTATTCCAGCCAATATCTCACTATCTATAATTCAACATCACAACAGTTTATTGTAGGACGTGATTTTACCTGTATGTTATATGTGAAAACATAAGGCATGGAATAGGCAATGTGTTTCAGGTTATAAATTCAGGATGGGGAAAGTGAGTTTAGAGGGTGAGACATCAGAGCTTGCCTCTCAGTCACCTTTTCTGCTCCTGGCTCATAGACTCTGAGGAGGGAAGGCAAAGTCCATTGCCCATCAAGCTGAGCTTATTGAGATTTAGAATGGGCCAGAGCCCTCCTAGGACAGAGCTGGATGGTTATCCAAGAATGGCTCTCCTGATAAGATTTCCCCTCCTATCTGAATGTGGGAGGCCCTAGGATGTACTGAATGTGGAAAGAGTCAAGTAAAGAATATTTGTTCTATGATATATATGGCATGGGGACACCATTTATTGATCCATGGTCTGTTACATTCTCACAGCTCAGTGACCTAAGATTTTGCTTACCATGTGCCAGCAGGTTGGTGACCCAATTCTATGAGCCTAGGACTCACAGATAAAGACACCAGGATGGAGTTCCAGGCTACAAAAAGCCACAACCTAAAATGTCTGAATCTAGAGAGTTTAGGTTTAAGGATTCTAGGATATATTTGACTATGTAACAAGATTAAGCCAAGCTAGGCTACAGAGGACTAACCAGGATAAACAAAATGAAACAAAAAAAATTATGGTTCTTTCCAACAAAGTGTATGAAGCTGTGACTGTGTTTGGGAAGACTTCTTCAAAGACATTGGCCATCACTGCTCTCAGGTATATGGATTTCTGTTTACTTGGGATCATTTGACTTAGGACTCCATATCTTTATGTGTCAACATGATTGGAAGCAAAAAACTGCCTGTGAATATTTATTAAGTTAATAAATAGATGGAAACAAAAACATAAGGTTGAAAACAAGAGGGAAGAAGAGGAGGCAATGAAGGAAGAGGTCTGAGGAGTTTGAGATGTATGCACAGAAGACCTGGAGATGGACGGCTTGTCTACTTCTCATTTCTAGTACCAAAGATGCCTTAGCCCCATGCACAGTCAAATATCAGTATCTTACCACTTGTAAAGATAAGGAATGTGTTACCAAGTGAATATTTCTTTATCTTCTCAGTGTCATAAAGCAACTCAGTTCAGAGGGATGAGAATCTAGGCAGCTCAGTCTCCGAAAAATTCCAAGCTGCTGTAGTGTTTGAGCAACTGAATCTTCATTTTCTCTGCAAGAAGAGCAGCCTTGACTCCTGAAGACATCAACCCATTATATCTGCTTAACAAAGAGAAGCTCAGACATCTTTTCTTCTACCCAGTGGGACCAGATTCTAAGGATATTATAACCCTGCCTCTTCTCTGAGATTCCTCAGGAGAGCTGGGAAAAGGCCATTTCTGTTCCCAGTAGGGCTGATTCTTGGATGCTGTCAACAAGAGCACTACAGGGAGACCCTGGGGAGAGAGCAGGAGGAAAAAACCCACAGGAGGTGGAGTGGTGACCTACCTGTTCCCTTTTCTAGACTAAATGGGCAATAATAGCTGCTCAAAGAAGAGAAGGTGTGACTGTGTTACCTGATACTCAGGTCAAGGATGTAAGTTCTCATTCTGACTCCTCATTCACTGCCCAAACCTTGAACCCTGACAGTCAGTGAGACCATGTTTGAGTCATACTCCTCCTCCTTTCTCAACTAGTTTAGGGAAATCATAGTCCTCCCTTCTCTGCCTTGTAATATCTGAGCAAGTTACCCAGATCCTCTGGTGCTGATGAAGATATAACAATAATGAGAACTGGAGGATGCTTATGAAAAAGAGAGGGTTTACTGCTCTTACAGAACACTAATTTTGCTTCCTAGAGCATACATGGCAGCTCACAACCATCTTTATGTCCAGTTCTAGAGGATCTTGTACCCTCTTCTGACCTACCAGGGACCAGACATACAAGTGCTGTACATACATACATATGAGTGTGTGTGTGCATGTATGTATGTATATATGGACATTAATACAGGCAATATATTGATACACATAAGCAAACAAATAAAAAAAAGTCAACCATGAAATCATAACATGAAGTCAGCAGTGACATCCCCATGATGTCACTCTCTGAGGAGCTTGTGTCTCTTAGATATAAATAAGCATTTGAATCCAAATATATCAAACTCTGGAGCATGTTCTCTTGAACTTGATGCTATTCTGTCTTGGTTGCCTCTTCTGTACAATTCCAATAGTAACCTCTTCCTTTCTCAGCTGTCCAGAGGAATAAAATGTGTTGATGTCAGTCCCCTCTCACAAGTCCTGACCAGTGTTTCATGACCTCTCATCTCCATTTCTGTCTTCTGTCTGAGCCTTGGTTTTCTAAGGATTAAAAGTGAGAAGTCTGGACTATAAAGTCTTCCTACTGAGAGTGATTGATAAGAGTTAGAATTCATTTTAACTGCTCCTTATACAAGCCAATAGCAAAAGTTAATTATAAAGTGACCATTAAATTGCACTAAAAACAAGTCAGAGTGCCTAGGAATGTGACTCAACTGTATAGCACCTGAGTAAGTAGAATGATTGGAACTAGAGTTGACTCATAGCATAAAAGATGTAAATGTGTAGGAAGAGAGGTTACTTGTTTGTCCCACTGCCCAGTTCCTAGCCTCCCGGCTAGCCTAGCCCTGAAATAACCACACAGAAACTGTATTAATTAAATCAAGCTTCTTATTGGCTAACCCTTACATCTTAATTTAAGCCATTCCTATTAATCTGTGTATTGCCATGTGGCCGTGGTCTACCAGCAAGGTTTCAGCTTGTCTAACTCCAGTGGCGGATCCATGGCACCTCCCTGACTCTACCCTTCTTTTTCCCCAGCATTCATTCAGTCCATTTTTCTGACCTACCTAAGTTCTTACCAATCAACAGGCCAAGGCAATATCTTTAATCATTAACCAAGAAAAGCAACACACAGACAGAAGGACCTCCCACACCATAAATGCAGCACAAGCTCTGAACTCTGATATTCTGAGGAGCAACTTAGTTTTCCTGTGCTCTGTGTTCTATAGTTGTTTAGTGTGGTGCATTTGCTGGTTGAAACACTGTGTAAAGACATGTCATCTCAACTACTGTTCACTGGCATGTGTTACAACCATGATATTGGCCATCATAGGTGTAATTACAGCTTAGTAATTGATAATCAGCATTAATCAGAAACACTTGGCCCCTCCAGTGCTGTTGCTAAGCCTTGTTCCACAACTCTGACCCCAACTCTCCTCACTCCTGTTGTTGATCCTCATCAGTTCTGTGGGGCACTTGAGTCCAGGCAGAGATTCTTATCCACCAGGATAGATAAGGAAGCAGGTTCAGAGAGAAGCAGACAAAACTGATTGAGTCACATATAGAATGAGACTCTGTTGGTTTTAGTCATGGAGATTTTATTGTGGATTCATAGGGAGAGGACAAGAGAAGACATCCTCCAACACACACACAGACCATTTGAGTTAGGCATGTATGTCAGCAACATGGCAGAAAAGCAGTTCCTGATGGGGACAGAACTTGGAAGACGTGCACTAGTCCAATGTCTCACAGAAAGGGTATTTGGGTTTTGACAAAAGACAAAGACAGAAGAGAAAAAAAATATAAACCAAAGTAGAGGATTGTTATATCTTTCTGTGTGAGGATTCAAAAAAGTAGGCATATTACAGAGCCTTATTATTTCCCCAAGTGCCTTCACATCCTGCTTTTTAAAATGACTCTAGCAACAAGAGATTGTCAAGCATGGTCCCATCTGTTCATTGCACAGGTAAATGAAGAGTGACCCAGAAGATATGCGTGATTTGGCAAAGGTCAACCAGCTAGTGTGTGGTAGAACCAACTCCAGGGCTTGGCCATTTGCTTCTTGACTGAGGTTGAATCTGCCAAGACTATATGATTTATTGTGTGAGTTTAAGCTAATGGCTGTACCTCTACTATAACTAAAAGTGTTCCTGCTGCTCAGAGCTTGACCAGTTCCTCAAAGGCAACAGGGTCACTCAAGAGGTCAATATGAAGGAAAAGTCAAGCTCTAGAGGTTTCATTCTGCACCAAGTGGACCCACACACCCAAGGAGAAAACTGTGAGTTGCAAGTAGAGAAGACAACAGATCCACAGCTTTCACAACAGGGATGCCTTAATTGGCCCCCAGATGACAATGCCTCATTAGTGGACCATGTGAGAATTAGTTCATTTGGTGAGATGAGTACTGCAAAAAGTTTTCAGGCTTTGTATCTAGAGATGGAAGTGACAATCACCATGACAAACAGTGAGAGGATATGGCACAGGAAGGGGCTTTGAGAGAATACCATCCCATTCACTTAATTCTTCATATCCTTTCCTATTGAGGACACCTTTGATAGTTATTCATATGAAACAGAAATATCTTAATATTATTTTCATTTCTAAGAAGTATAGCCACAAATCTCTCCGTACACATCCTATCTGATTTTAAAATTATATTCCATAGATGTTCATGACCATGTTACCAACCCATGGACCACAATGCACTCATCAATATAGACTCTTTTCCTGGAAGAAATTTCTCTTTCTAAACCAAAGGAACAACATATGTCATAGACAGTGTTCTGTCCCATGAAAGGGTTTCCCCTCACCCCTGTCTTTAGGCACATCCCAGAAACAGGACACTGTGCTCCATTGTCCACTTTCAAGTGGATCAGGCATGCCACTCAAAGCTATATGTAAACATCATGGGTTTGCTCCTCTTCATCCACACAGAATAGGAAACTGTCCATGGGGACCACAGACTCAGGTTGTGGAAGGAATGTGTACGGAGTAGACTATTTGGGTCATTTCCTCTTTTAATCTTCTTGTTCTTTTATGGGTTGCTAGAGATATATTTGGGTGCACACTCATATTTGATGGTGCATGTCTGCTATGCGTGCACTCTGTGACCCAGTACATCAGATAACACCTAGGTCACTGTGGCCATTGAGGCTACATAGTAGTTTGGAGGCTTACATTTCCTGTATCAGAAGACTTCTGTTTATTAGGATGCCAACATATCCTAAACTAATTTGATGTGCCTCTATCGTAGTCCTAGTTCCCTCTTTACTGAGGTTGCCAAGTGGATCTTAAAGTTCAATGGAAAGTGCAAGGGACTCAGAAGAGGCCAAACATTCTTGAAAAATAAAAACAAAGTGGGAGGACTTCTGCCTGCCAAGTTCAAACCTACCACAGAGCTACAAAAACCAGGAAGTTATGATATTGTTATAAAGACTAACATGGAAGATAGTAGACTAGAACTGACAGCTCAGATACAAGTCAACCCATTTTAGTCAGGGACATACAGATCATTCAGTGAAGAAAACATGGCGTTCTCAAACATGGTCGTGAGACAAATGGATGCTCACAAAGAGAATAAAAAAATGGGCATCTCTATGCTACCATCATTATCAAGGCGTGCATTTATTTTACCACCTCACTACAAACTCTGTGTGTCAGGGTCTCGGACTTGGTTCCACATTCTTTTTTATTAATTAATTCATTAATTTATTTATTAAAAATTTCCACCTCTTCCCCACACCCCTTTTTCCCTCCCTGTCTCTACCTCCCCTTCCCTCTCTAGTCTTAAGAGAAGTAGGGTTCCCTGCCCCTTGGGAAGTCCAAGGTCCTCCCCACTCCATACAGGCCTACAAAAGTGAGCACCCAAACAAACCAGGCTCCCACAAAGTCAGTCCATGCAGTAGAATAAAAACCCAGTGCCATTATCCTTGGCATCTCAGTCAGTCTTCATTGCCAGTCACGTTCAGAGTGTCCATTTTGATCACATGCTCTATCACTCCCAGTCCAGCTGGCCTTGATGAGCTCCCATTAGATCAGTTTCACTGTCTCAGTGGGTGAACACACCCCTCATGATCCTGACTTCCTTTCTCATATTCTCCCTCCTTTTGCTTCTCATTTGAATCTAGGGAGCTAAGTCCAGTGCTCCAATGTGGGTGTCTGTCTCTATCTCTATCCATCGCCAGATGAAGGTTCTGTGGTGGTATGCAAGATATTCATCAGTATGGCTATGGGACAAGGGCAGTTCAGGCACCCTCTCCTCTGCTTCCCAAGGAACAATCTGGGGACCTCTCCTTGGACCTGGGAACCCCTCTAGAATGAAGTCTCTTGCAAACCCTAAAATGGCCCCCTTAGTTGAGATATTTACTTCCCTGATCCCATATCCATCCATCCTCCATCCCACCCATCCCATTCCCCCAAGTTTTCCTGAATCCTCCCATCTCCCTTCTCTTTACCCATCTCCCCTTACATCCACCCTCACCCCACCGCCCCGTGCACCCAAGTTTGCCTGGCATTCTTGTCTACTTCTAATATCCAGGAGGACAACTATGTGATTTTCTACAGGTTCACCTTCTTATTTAGCTTCTCTAGGATCAGGAATTATAGGCTCAAAGACCTTTAATTATGGCTAGAATCAACTTATGAGTGAGTACATACCATATTCCTCTTTTTGGGTCTGGGTTACCTCACTCTGTAAAGTGTTTTCTATTTCCATCCATTTGCATGTAAAATTCAAGATGTCATTATTTTTTACCACTGAGTAAAACTCTAAAGTGTATATGTTCCACACCTTCTTTATCCATTCTTCTATTGAAGGGAACCTAGGTTGTTTCCAGATTCTGGTTATTACAAATAGTGATACTATGAACATAGTTGAACAAATGCTTTTGTAGTATGATTGGGCATCTCTTGGGTATATTCCCAAGAGTGGAATTGCTGGGTCCTGAGGGAGGTTGTCTCCCAGTTTCCTGAGAAACTGCCACACTGATTTCCAACGTGGCTGCACAAGTTTGCAATCCCACCAACAATGGATGAGTGTTCCCCTTACTCCACATCCCCTCCAGCATAGGTTATCATTGGTGTTTTTGATTTTAGCCAGTCTGACAGGTGTAAGATGGTATCTCAAAGTTGTTTTGATTTGCATTTCCCTGATCGCTAAGGATGTTGAGCATGACCTTACGTGTCTTTTGGCCATTCGAAGTTCTTCTGTTGAGAATTCTCTGTTCAGTTCAGTACCCCATTTTTTTAATTGGGTTATTAGAATTTTAGTGTCTAGTTTCTTGAGTTCTTTGTATATTTTGGAGATCAGACCTTTTTCTGATGAGGGGTTGGTGAAGATCTTCTCCCAGTCAGAAGGTAGCCTTTTTGTCTTATTGACAGTGTCCTTTGCTTTAAAGAAGCTTCTCAGTTTCAGGAGGTCCCATTTATTCATTGATTCTCTTATTGTCTGTGCTACTGGGGTTCTACCAAGGAAGTGATCTCCTGTGCCCATGTCTTGTAGACTACTTCTCACTTTCTCTTCTATCAGGTTCAATGTGGTCAGATTAATATTGAGGTCTTTAATCCATTTGGACTTGAGTTTTGTGCATGGTGATAGATATGGATCTACTTTCATTCTTCTACAAGTTGACATCCAGTTATGCCAGCACCATTTGTTAAAGATGCTTTCCTTCTTCCATTATATGCTTTTAGCTCCCTTGTCGAAAATCAGGTGTTCATAGGTTTGTGGGTTAATGTTTGGGTCTTTTGTTCGATTCCATAGGTCAACTTCTCTGTTCTTATGCCAATACCAAGCTGTTTTCAATACTGTAGTTCTATAATAGAGTTTGAAGTCAGGGAAGGTAATGCCTCCAGAAGTTCCTTTACTGTGTAAGATTGTTTTGGCTATCCTGGGTTTTTTGTTTTTCCATATAAACTTGATTATTGTTCTCTCAAGGTCTGTGAAGAATTTTGATGGGATTTTGATGAGGATTGCATTGAATCTATAGATTGCTTTTGGTAGAATTGCCATTTTTACTATGTTGATCCTCCCAATCTAAGAGTAAGGGAGATCCTTCAATTTTCTGGTATCCTCCTCAATTTCTTTCTTCAATGACCTACAGTTCTTGTCAAATAGGTCTTTCACTTCCTTGGTTAGAGTTACCCCAAGATATTTTATACTGTTTGTGTCTATCGTGAAAAGTGATGCTTTTCTGATTTCCCTCTCCACTTCTTTATCCTTTGTGTATAGAAGGGCAACTGATTTTCTGGAGTTGATCTTGTATCCTGCCACATTACTAACGGTGTTTATCAGCTGTAGGAGTTCTTTGGTTCCACATTCTTGAAAACTACTATAATTAAGTTTTCTCTCCTTGAGGTAAGAGCAGTTAATGAGGTATTTTGCTGCAATGTTTTTTTTAAGAAATGTGGAATGTGGTTTCTTAACGTAGTTAAATGGAAATTTAGTCTCAGACTAATGATTCCTGTAGAATTCAAATTTGTATTCACAGGTCTTGTGTATCTTAAGTTTTTGTTTGTATTTTTGAGATAAGAGTCTGACTATGTATCCCAGACTGACTTCAATTTCAATATACTCCGACCTCAGGCTCCAAAGTTTGGTATCACAAACACACACTATTACAGCTGGCTAGCTTCTTTTGTTACTTCTAGCCTTTGCATGTGTCCCGTGTCTTTTTTATACCCATGTTCATGTGTTGTAAAATCATATATTTTATATAGAGATATCATTTCATTTTCTCTTTTATTACCTGTAATTCAAAATTATACGTAGTTTTTCATGATGTAAAATATTTCAGTGTTTTTGAAATAGTCAACAAAGACCAAAGAAAAAAGTAAATTAAACTTGCCAACATCAAGAATGAAAAATGGAACAATATCACAGACCTTGCAGTCATTTAAAAGAAGAAATAAATGCTACAAAAAGCTTTTGGTGGGGCTGGAGAGATGACTCAGCAGTTAAAAGCACTGACTGTTCTTCCTGAGGACTGAGGTTCAATACTCAGCACCCACAAGGTGGCTCACAAAGGTCTGTCACTCTGGTTCCAGGGTATCCCGCACTTCCACACAGGCATACATACAGGAAAAACACCAACACACATAAAATAAAAATAAAGTTGTTTTTTTTTAAAATCTTAATGCTGGCAATGCTGGCAATGCTGGCAAGCTGGGCAGTGTAAATAAAAGTAAAAAGTGTCCTCACAAAACACAAATTACCAAAACTGACACAAGAGGAAGAGAAGGCAGAAGAGCCCAATTCTGTATTTAAAATAAAACTATAAGTTTAAATTTTCATAAAAAGAAAACTCGTTGATAGTTTAGTAAATTCTTCCAATGCTTAAAAAAACAAAACTGTTCATTATAGCACATTTTCCAAATAATAGGAAAAGTATTGAAAACAATTCATTCCATGTGATAAAACAAATTTGATATCAGAAAATGACAAGATGATTACAAAAACTATACACAATCATACATATAAGCATGTTGGATAATTAGAAAATACAATACTAGTTGAACTCAGTACTAGAGAGATTGTTGAGTGGTTAAGAGCTCTGGCTGCTCTTCCAGAAGACCTGGGTTCAATTCTCAGCACCTACAAGGCAGCTCATGAGCATCTGTATCTCTGTTTACAGGTCAGCTGATGCTTTCTTGATGTGATTACAATTTTGTCACATCAAAAAAGAAAATAGCAAATATTGAAATGAATCATGAAACATAAATTTACCTTCCACAAGAGTTCTTACTCAGTGAAATATACCACTAGAAAGAAATAAAATGTTAAATGTTAGAAATCCATCATCTGTAGATTCTGTGTTGGTATAGGTGGAAAAATGAATACCAAGAAAAATTGAAATTAATAAGTAAGTGTCTATAAGTAAAAAGAATTCAACATTAAATTTTTAAAAATAAAAGAAAATAATAAAAATGGACTGGTGTGATAACCCAGCAGACAAAGGCATTTACCATATAATCCCAACCTCTGAATTCAATCTCCAGAACTTACATAAATGAGGAAAGGGAAATCTATCTCCACAGAAGTTGTCCTCTGACCTCCTCACTTGCACAGCATCACCTACTCCCCCCGCGTCTCTCTCTCTCTCTCTCTCTCTCTCTCTCTCTCTCTCTCTCACACACACACACACACACACACACACACACAGAGCAATAACAAATGAAATAAATTAATTAAATATATAGAAATAAATCCAGTAAAAGACATGAAGATAAAAAACTTTGGATAAATTATTGAAGACCTCTACAAATGATGGGGCATGTCATAAACAAGATAATGATGAAAAAGTGAATGGTAACTTTGGTATACTTCCAGTCAAAATCCAAAAACTTCTATTTGTCTAATTGGGGAGTTTGTTATTTAGGCAAAAATTAACACCCTGGATGTAAAACATATTTGAAAAACTGGAGAATCTTGAAGGGAAAAAAAAAATGACTCAAGTACCTTGGGGCAATCATAGTCTTCCCCTCTCTACTGTGTGATCCCTGAGCAAGTTACCCAGAAGTTCTGGTGCTAATGAATAGATGATAATGATGGGAGATGGAGGATGCTTATGAGAAAAAGAGTAGAACAACGAGTTTGTTACCAGTACATACAAGACAGCTCACGACTTCTACATCTCCACTTCTAGAGGATCTGGTGTCCTCTTCACACCTCCCTAGAAACAGGCATACATGTCTATACACACACACACACACACACACACACACACACGTATATATATGCAAAATTATGATACACATAAACAAAAAATACAGTCAACCATCACATGGCAACACAGAAGCCAGTAGTGACAACCCATATCAGTGTATGAGGACTATTTGAGGGACTCACGTCTCTTGGGTGCAAATAAAAATTTGGATCCAAATATATCAAGTTCTGGAGCATTTTCTCTTGAACTTGATATTATTCTGCCTCGGTTGCCTCTTCTATAGAATCTAGTAGTAATCTCTTCCCTTCTAGGATGACTAGAAAATAAATGTGATAATGTTAGCACACTGTCACAAGTCCTGACCAGTGTTCCATGACTGAGAATATCCATCCTTGCCTTCTGTCTGTGTCTTGGCTTCCTAAGGATTCAGAAGGAGAAGACTTGATGATAAAGTCTTCCTGCTGAGAGTGATGATTGATAAGGGGTTAGAATTCCTGCGATCTGCTCCTTAAACACAGCCAATGTTAAAAGTTAATTATAAAATGACAATTAAATAATTGTATTGGAAACAAGGACAGAGTTCGTAGGAATGTGGGTCAGCTGTATAGCACCTGAGTAAATACAATGCTCGAGGCTAAAGTTTGAATCATAGATTTAAAAAAGTAAAGGTCAGGGAGGGGAGCAGAGAAAAATGTAGAGCTCAATAAAAATCAATTTTAAAAAAGTAAAGGCAACATAAGCTCTGAATTCTACACATCCTGATGAGCGATTCCATTTTCCTGTGCTCTGTGCCCTAGCAGTTGTTTAGTGTGATGTATTTGCTGGTTGAAACACTGTATAATGACATGTAATCTCAACAGCCATTCAGTGGCATGTGTTGCAACCATGACATTGGCCATCATGGGTGCATTTGCCCCTTAATAATTGGCAACTAGCACTAATCAGAAGCATATAGACCTCAGTCCTGTCCCCTACATTGCTGTTGTCAAACATTGTCCAATATCTCTGACTCCAATTACTCTCACTTCTGTTGTTGATCCTCATTATCTCTGGAGAGACTGTCTATTCCAGGCTGAGATTCTTTTCCACCCAGATAGTTAAGGAAACAGGCTCAGAGAAAGTAGACAGAACCCATTGAGTGTCACATGTAGAATGACACAGCCACCCTGGCTCTGCCATGTGTCATGGGGATTTTATTTTAGATTCATAGGGAGGGTCTCAAAAGGGAGTCACACACACACACACACACACACACACACACACACACCACTTGAATTAGGCACAAATTTCACCAACAAGACAGAAAAGCAGTCACATGATGGGGACAGACCTTGGATAAGGTGAAAAGTTCAAAGTCTTATAGTTAGGATCCAGCAAAAGAAAAGACAGACCAGAGGAAAAATAAAATAAAATAAATGTCAGGGGTAGATCTTACACCTTTCTGACTGAGGTCTCAAAAAGTGGTAAGCAGACATAACAGAGCCTCATTGTTGACCCCAAAGGACAGTACACCCTGGTGTTGTAAATGCCTACAGCACAAACAGGTTCCCTAGAATGGTCCTAAATGTCCATTGCACAGATACTGAACAGTAACCAAAAAGACGTAAGCAATTTGACAACAGTCACCCATCTAGTGAAAGGTAGAACCAACTCCAGGGTCTCTTGGATGAGGCTGAATCTGTCATCTCTATCTCATGCTTACTTTTGTGAGTTCAAGCTAATGGCTGTACCTCTGCTCTAACCAAAAATTTTCCTGCTGCTCAGAGCTGGGCCACTGCCATAATGGTCATGAGACCATCCCAGAGGTCAGCATGAAGGAAAAGTCAAACTCTAGAGGTTTCATTCTGCACCAGAAGAACCCACAGGCCTAAGGAGATGAGGGTGAGCTTCAAGAAGAGAAGACAGCAGATTGACAGCTCTCACAACCAGAAACTTCTTAATTGACTCCAGCTGACAATGCCTCATTAATGGACCATGTGAGAATTGTCTCATTTGATTAAATGAGTACTTTAAATGTTTTTTGGCTTTATGTCTAGAGTGGAAGTGATGATGACCATGACAAGCACTGAGCGGATGGCCAAGGAAAGGGGCACACAGGTGTCTGCAGAGAATGCCATCCCATCCACTTAATCCTTTATACCCTTTCCTCTTGAGGACACCTTTGATGAGAATCTATATGAGACAGAAACATCTTAACATTCTTTTCCATTTCTACAATGACTACTCACAGATCTCTTCACATTCATTCTCTCCAATTTACCTATTATATTCCATGGATGTTCATGATCATGTAGCCAACCCATGGACCATAAAGCACTCATCAACATAGACTCCAATATAGACTCTTTCCTGAAAGCCATTTCTCCTTCCAAGCTAAAGGAACAAGCAAATGTCCTACACTGTGTTTTGTTCCCTGAAATGGTTTCCTCTGATCGCTGTCTTCAGGACTATCCATGAAAAGGCACAGTAATCTGATGGACATTTTTCCCTGGGAAAGACATATCATTTAATACCATGAATGACTAGAATAAGTTTGCTCCTCCTCCACAATTCACCATGGGGAACTGCCCTGGGAGACCAAAGGCTCAGGCCAAAGGAATATAGCAGAAGTAGATCATTTGGGCCACTTGCTCATGGAACTACTTGTCCCTTCATGGACTACTAGATATATATGTGGGTGTACATTGATATTAGATGATGCCCGCTTTTCAACCTACTATACAGGTTTTCTTATAATTACGGGAGCCATCAGAAAAAGGATGATAAAACAAAAGCATGTTATCCATCAAAACATATATGATGTAGGAGGGTCTTCTATCTATCTCTCGCTTTCATTGATTAATTAATAAAGAAAACTGTTTGGCCTGATAGGTCAGAACATAGGTAGGTGGGGAAGACAGAACAGAATTGTGGGAGAAAGAAAGCAGAGGCAGGCAGATGCCATGCTTCTCCTGCCCAAGATGGACATGGGTTAGAATCTTCCCAGTAAGCCACCACCTCGTGGTGCTACACACATTAATAGAAATGGGTTAATCAAGATGTGAGAATTAGCCGGTAAGAGGCTAGAGCTAATGGGCCAGGCAGTGTTTAAATGAATACAGTTTCCATGTAATTATTTCAGGGGTGAGCTAGCCTGGATCCATGCGGGAACGCAGCCCGCTCCTTCCTTCTACACATATATTCCATATATGTATTCAAATAAAAAAGATCTGTAATATGTGGGGATTTAGTTCATGTGGTCATTTGAAAGCTGTGTTTCATGTAACAAAAGACTATGTCACTAATATGTCAGATACACAGACATACTCGATGTGCCTCAACTCTATCCTAGCAATCACTCTTTTGTAGTTGCCAAATGGATTATAAAGTTCAATGGAAAGTACAAGATACTCAGAAGAGGCCTACGGTGGTTTGAATAAGAATGGCTCCATATATATTTGGATGCTTAGTCAACAGAGGGTTGAATTCTTTGGAAGAATTAGAAGGCTTGGGAGATGTGGCCACGTTAGAGGAAGTTTATCATTGGAGGTGCAGTGTGAGGTAGGTTTTCCACTTTTGAAACCATTCACAAAGCCAGAGCAAACAAAAAAGGATGGCACTGTCCCAAGATTGCCATGGAATTTAATAGACTAGGATTGTCAGTCCAGATTCAACCACTAAATTGTATTATCTGACAATTTTAGCTAGGTAAATAAAGAATGTTCAGTGGGGGAAAGGAAAATATTTTCCAAAAAATATGGAGGCGACACTTGGATATTTACATAAAAAAAGAATGTAATTGGGCCTTTGTCACATATTTATATACAAAATTAATTCAGAATGGATCAAAGTCTAAAAGAAACTTTAAAGAAAGAACACCAGAGTAAATTTTCATGACATTGAATCAAGAAACAATTTCTTAGATCCTTTGCAAAATGTCAAGAGATAAGAGTGCTGGCCAGGTGTGTGGAGTATTCCTCTAATCCCAGCACTCCTAGGACAGAGGCTGGAGGATCTCTGTCAGTTTGAAGCCAGCTGGACTATATAGTAAGTTCCCGAACAGCCAGGGATACCCAGGGTGAATCTTTATTTTAAAAAAGTTCATTAATTATATTTTACCTAAGTTAAAGCTTTTAAAATACAAAGGGCATCATCAAAGAAGCAAAAAAGTTCTCTAGACATAGGAGCCCATTTTACAATCCCAGCACTGGAGAGAAGGAGGCGGGAAGATCATAACTTCAAAGTTGCCTTCAGGAATATGGAAAGTTCCAGGCTAACCCACAATATGTGAGGATTCTTTAAAAATAAATACATGAGTAAACAATTGTAATGAGTCTTAACTACAAATGAAGCATAAATATTACTTAAAAATATGTGATCACCACAAAACCTTTGTTCGGCGATGGATGGAGATAGAGACAGAGACCCACTTCGGGACACTGGACTGAGCTCCCAAGGTCCAGTTGAAGAGCAAAAGGAGGGAGAATATGAGCAAGGAAGTCAAGACTGCGATGGGTTGGTCCACCCACTGAGTGTGCCTGATTTAATGGGAGCTCATCAAATCCAGCTGGACTGGGACTGAACAATCATGTGATCAAACTGGACTCTATGAATGTGGCTGACAATGGGGGCTGACTGAGAAGCCAATGATAATGGCACTAGGATTTGTCTCTACTGCATGTACTGGGTTTTTTGGGATCCTAGTCTTTTTGGATGCATACCTTCCTAAGCCTGGATGAAGTGGGGAGGGCCTTGGACTTTCCACAGGGCAAGGTACCCTGCCCTCTCTTAGGACTGGAAGGGAGGGTGGAGGGTGAGTTGGGGAGTGGGAAGGAAATGGGAGGAGGGGAGGAAGTGGAAAATTTGAATGGTATTATTTATAAAGCAATAAATTTTTTTTTAAAAAAAGAAAATGACAAAAAAAAGAAAAATAAAAAAAATATGTGACACTGAATAAGACCACAATCATGAGGCCTCCTTAGGAAAGAACAGTTCAGGCACGGGATCAGAGAGGAATTTGCTGATTTATCAGTTAAAAGCTACTCTGAAAATGAGAAGCAATCCATACCCACCATTCATCCAAGGGAACCAGCAGTCAACAGTCAATGGTAGAATATGTCCTTGGTTGCTGCCTGAAAATTGGAGCAGAAGTTGGGAAGTTCTAATGGGACACCAGATTCCTTCACTTCCAGCATTGCCTTGTTTGACAGAGAGATAATCATGTTTCCTCATAGACCATAATGAATTTATGTGTGAAGTTAGTTCTCTGAGCTGTATTGGATCTGTTCCACAATCCATCAGCTTACTTTTGTCCTGACAACACACACTGTGCTACTCAGAATATAGTGCCTCAGCCTTCTGCTATCTTTACTATCATGTTATCCACAGTTAGCACATCTTGTGGTGGTTTATAGTTATGCTATTGTTTTCTAGGAACTACACCGGGTTACAAAATTCACATCACTTTTTGTCTTCTAAGTAGAACCAACATATCAGACCCATGGTCATAGAACTTGTATTACTTCTATCTAGACAAAAAACTTCCCACCTCCTGTTTTCAGGTTGGACCATACTTTACCAGGATTTTCTTTTGGGCCAGCAACCAGCTCCTACCAACCTTGCCTATCCCTGTTCTCCCTTGCTATTGGTCATTCAACTTTTTATTAGACCAATCAGGTGCCTTAGGCAGGAAAGGTAAAACAAATGCAGCACATCTTTACACAACTAAACAAATGCAGGACAAACACATTCTTATATCATTTAACAAATGCAGCATACACAAATGTAACACACCTTTACACAGTTAAAACAATATTCTACAGTGTAAACAAATATAACACATCTGTACTCTGTTAAAATAATATTTTATAATATTTTCCCTTTTCGTCTATTTAAAAAGAAAGGTTTTGATTCTAACATATTAAGACTATATAAATTATGAACAGTTATCAAGTAAGAATTATATTTACAGTGTCCAATCCTTTTGGATTTGGCAAATTCAGAGAAAATACTCCATTATTAATTCTATTTTGAATTTATTTTTTTGAATAAATCATCATCTATTTTGATGAGTCCAACAGTTTGCACCTAATTTGACTTCTATCATAGCTAAGGACATCTATGACTCTATCTACCTAATCTTCAACTCCACCAAAGACCCCAGAATGATACCTGAGTAAACAGGAAGTGCAGTGCAAAGCACTTCAAAAGTGACATCAATATTTGGCTGCCTGGATAGTCACTCAACATTCTTCTGCAACATTGAGACATCCATATTCAGTCTTCAGGTTTAAAACATCTGTTAGTCTCTTCTATGAAACAAGAATTTTGAAGGACTGCCCCAATTAGTCTTCGCAAAAGTTCAGAAGTCATTTTCCTACATGTGTGGTAGAGTCTCTTCCAGACTTTTCTATAAAGCAACAATTTTGAAGGATTGTCGGTCCCTTGTTTTAATAAAGCTTGATAGTCCTTTTTCTTAACGCCTTCCTTTTACAGTTTGTACAGCATACTGTCAGCAGTGAAGGCAAGAGCAATTTCTATGTCCAGTGACTAACTTTGCCACAAAGAAAGCAAACACCATATGGAATTTCTTCAATGCCCATCATCTTTTCTGAAGTAAATTGTTGCTGCCAGGAGCAGATATGTCTCACTTTCATGAAAAGCCCTATATTAGCAAAGCATTTTAAATGCCATATTCTCTGGGTTGTTGAAGTGTCTGAAGATCATCTATCTATCTAAAATATATCACTGTATGATAATGAAAACATACCTAACATATCTACAAGTTTGATTATTATAGATGGCTAAACACTAAGCTGCATTTCTTTGATATACACTACATTTTTCAGTGGGCTGCATAGGTACAATACCACAAACAAGAGTAGAAGCATTTATACAGCATAACAAAAATAACTTTAAATTTGTGTCAATATACCCAAATCCATACCAATGTAAGATATTTTTGGTTAATCATTGTCTTTTTATCCTATATTCTTATATACCCCTCTAAATGATGATAAACATCTCCAATTCACCAAATAATCAAAGCCACCCATCCCACCTCTTAGGTGTGTGGGTATTGTCTTCTCAGAACTGCTTTCTGTTGTCTGTGGACAATGGTATCCTTAGGGAACCTAAGAAAATTGGTATTAATGGTCAAGTCCTGGGAAAATTAGCTATAAAAATTGTTGTCCAGTCTCTGTGCAATGGGAAAACACAAGGCTTATCGGCAGTCCTGACTAGACTAGTCTATGAGACTGGTCCATCTCAGCCAGCAGCCTTGAAGCTGTTCTGGATGCAGAACTATGTGGAAACTGGCAACAGAGGCACTCTGAGAAGCTGGCTCACCCATTTTTGTTGGTGTCTGGTCCCCTTGCTTTGGAAGCATACAAGCTTTCAAAGTCAACATACACACCTGCATTAATGCAGGTATGGCCTGTGCATTGTATGCAATCCAGCCAAAGATGATTTTTGTTTTATGTTTGAACAGGTAAAATGTACGTCACCTGTCCTGTAGATTCTCTAGGTTTATTTCCTTATGTCTGTAGCCAGGATTTTTAAGGGGGTTTTCCTGTCCAAACCTGACCATTATTAACCTAGAAGGAATTATTATTATTAATTCCTATTATTAATCCACAGCCTTTCATTTCCTTTAGAAGCAAAAACACAACCCCTCTCCCAATTCAATGCATTTTTCGACTTCCATTTTAACATTATGGCATTGCTAAAGTATCTAAGCTAGTCTGATTCGGCAGTCCCTCTTACAATCCCATGTCTCTCAGCAGCCTTCAACATTTAAAACATTCAAAGTCAATACAACACAGTGGAGGTTCCAGACTCCCTGTATATTTTTCATCTTTATGTGTCTTATTACTTTAATATTAATTTACTCTTCTTTTAAAAATTTATTATTTTTAAACTATTTTTCTATTACTATCTATATCTTTTTCTTTCCTTTCTTAAATCAAC
Source organism: Myodes glareolus (assembly GCF_982192425.1). Taxonomy (NCBI): domain Eukaryota; kingdom Metazoa; phylum Chordata; class Mammalia; order Rodentia; family Cricetidae; genus Myodes; species Myodes glareolus. The sequence goes on along the minus strand of NC_142028.1, from coordinate 74,468,599 downwards.
ACACATTTTTAAACACACTGTAACATGTTTAGAAGCTTTTTTCCCATCTAAACCTGCTTTATTTCCATAAGCAAAACCTTAAAACTGCTAAGCCACTTCAGGACCCTCTGCTGGGGCTGTGATGGTTGGCTCTGCCCCTTTCTGGTCTGTGAGAGCTGGGCAGGCCCAGACTGGAGGTGTGTTTGACTGGAACTGCATTCAATGACCCCGGCTATAGAATGCCTCTGAGGCAACTGTTTTTACTTAGTTTGCTGTTTCTACTTAACATCTGGCCTTTTGTTTCCTCTTTTTCAGCTATCTCAGGCCCTATTAGAAATTCAGGCCTCACATTGAAACTCCAAATTTACTGGGCTTTTTCTTTTGAATCACCAACCAGCTTCTGAATCATGACATGGAGACTTCCTATTAGTTTTAAATGCTCAGCCTAGCCTTAGGCTCATTTCAGACTAGCTCTTTCAACTTTAACTTATTTATCTTTATCTAATTTTTTCCTCAGGGAATTTTGCTTTTCTTTCCTTCTGCATACCTTGCTTTTACTGCTTCTACCATCTGACTGGCTGGCAGATGCCTGGCTTCTGACCCCGGGCATGTTCCCATCTTTCTACTCATTCTCTTCTCACATCTCTCTCATTTCTAGGTTTCTCCTCCCACATATTCTTCCTGCCTGCCAGCTTTTTAATCCCCCTCCTACCTAGCTATTGGCCATTCAGCTTTTTATTAGACCAATCAAGTGCTTTAGGCAGGCAAGGTGAAACAAATGGAAGACATCTTTATATAATTAAACAAATGCAGCACAATCTAGTGTAACACATCCTCACATCTTAACCAAATGCAGCACAAATGAATGTAACACACCGTTACACAGTTAAAAAAATATTCTGTAGTGTAAACAAAGGCAATATATCTTTACCCAACTAAAATAATATTCCACAACACTATGCTGATTGCTTTGGCCAAAACATGTGTGGTAAGAGAACCAGGTCACTCTTGAGAAGCTGAGTAATTGTAAGTTTGTCAACTATTCCTTCCCTTCTGTTCTAGGATGACATATTGGATGTAAAGTTCCTTCTTCAGGATGGGTGTGAGAGGACAGAAGGGCATTTACAACCTGCACCTACAAACATGAGCAAAAGAAGAATCTTTGCGTCTTTGACCCAGTAAGATTCCTGAGGTCTTTGGAAATGTACCTTAGTGTAGCTTATCAATAGAGGCAGCCACCTTGGTTTCACAGTGGTTTGTCCCAATCACCAAGTACAATGTTGGTTCAAATGCACTGGTCAGTTACATACAATAAAGACAGTCATTTTTAAAATAGTGAATGACCCACTCCAGGTTCACCTAGATCCTAGTTCAACAGTCCACATTACTATGCCCTATAACCTTGAGAAATGCTCTCTTGATGTCTTTGTTCCTCAGACTGTAGACCATTGGGTTAAGCAAGGCTGTGAAGGCATTGTAAAAGAGTGAAACCTGCTTATCTCGCTCAGGGGAGTAGCTGGAGTTGGGCCTCATGTAGATGTAAGTGCCTGGACCATAGAAGAATGAGACCACAGTCAGGTGGGAGGCACAGGTAGAGAAAGCCTTGCAACGAGCCTGGGTGGACTTAATCTTGAGAATAGCAATGGCAATATGAACATAGGAGGCCACAATGAGGGAAATTGGAGCAAGACCCATAAGAACAATCAATATCTGATCCACCAACTCAATGATATGAGTATCCATGCAAGCCAGGTTACGCACTGCAGGGCCTTCACAGAAGTAATGGTTGACCTTGTTGGGCCCACAATATGGAAGACTCATGGTAAAGAATGTATGTAACAAAGCAGAGAGGAAACCACAGACACAAGACCCAGCTGCCAACCATATGCACACACCCCAGTTGAGTATTACAGTATAACGCAGTGGGTAGCAAATGGCCACATATCTGTCATAAGCCATGGCAACAAATAAGCTGCATTCAGTAGTAGCCAAGGAACCAAACACATACATCTGTATCCAGCAGCGAACAAAGGAGATGGTCTGAGACTTAGCAAGAAGATGAACCAACATCTGGGGCATGGTGGTGGTGACATAGCCCATATCCAACATGGCAAGTATACAGAGGAAGAAGTACATGGGAGTGTGCAGATGTGTGTCCATGCAGATCAGTATGATGATGAGCCCGTTGCCCATAACTGAGCTCAAATAGATCAGAAGGAACACAACAAAGAGGATGTTGTTGGTCGTGGGGTCACTAGAGAAGCCAAGCAGGATAAACTCAGAAACCCAGCTTTGGTTCTGCCCTGGAATCATCCACATGGTGGAGGCTGTAAGAGAATCACATTCATCTGTGAGTTACCTGACACATACCAGCTGTTGAGGCAGAAAGGTGAGATGTCATGTTAGTCTCATGCTTGTGAAAAGGCTAAAAGTTTAAGAGCACTGACTGCTGTTCCAGGGAACCAGACAGTTCAGAGTTGTCTGTGACTCTAATTCCAGGGGACCTGACTCCCTTATCTCTCCTCCAAAAACAAGACACATACACGGTGCACAGACATGCATGTAGGCAAAGGCCCATCTATAGAAAATAAAATAACAGTATTCTTTAATGAAAAAGAAAGACTGTGATGTGGATTCTGAGCACACTGTTCAGTTTCTGTTTATTATTCTCAAGTTACTGAGTCTCCCAATGCCTCAGTCCCTTCATCTTTGAAATTAGGATGGTGATACTCATGTCTCAGGATTATGATGACTATGTGAAGCATCTCACAGAACTCCTGAAAACAGCACAGAACACATAACAGATCATGTGCAGTTTCACACTCTCATTTTATCTCTGGGAAAGCAGAAACTGGATCCCTAAAATAGATGAAATGATGGGCACTGGGTTCAATTGAGAGACCCTGCCTCAATGAATAAGGTGAGAGCAATTGAGGAAGAATTCTGTCAGTCTATGATTACACACACACACACACACACACACACACACACACACCACAGACATGCAGAAAAAAGAGAGTAAAAAACTAGATGAAGATGCAGAACAAACATCAGTCAGACACAGGCCCTCACATGTGTAGTCCTATGAGTAATGACAGAAGTCCTATGAGTAATGTGTGCAGTACACTGGAGACACTGTTGTCTTCCTGGGGAAGGCTGATGGATCATGTGGATATGTGTGGATAAAAGTTATCTCTTCATTTTTTTTTCTTACTCCTGTCTCCCTCTGCACACAACCAATTCCAGGTGTGATATATGGTAAAGTGGTAAATCTAAAGCAATCAATTTTTTAGAATCAGACCTAATCAATGTCTTTATCAATTAGAGAATACAAAGATCAGATTTCTTTAAAAGAGCGTGTTCCTTGGAGGGAAAAATTAACATTAATCTAGAATGAGCAAAAAAAGTACTTAAAATACTTATAGAGAGAATTAGAGAGGCACAAACATAGCAGCAGATGCTCCCATAGAATAGTGAACCACATTTTAAGTGCATTTCACAGGCAGCTGTCCAGTGAGCACTGAGGAGGCTGAGAGTCTCAGCACCATTACATCTGGAGATTGCAAAGAACAGCACAGCACCAACGCCCACCTCCTCTTCTCAGTCTCACATCACCACACCCCTACCAGCATGACAATAACAACAAATTTCTAGTACTGACAACAGTAACTGAATTCAATGGGAGAATAAATTAAATTTATCCCTTTAGTGTGTGCTCGGCTGTGTCCTAAAGTTGAACACATTAGTGCATTGCTTAACAATACCAATATCAACAATACTTCTGAAACAATATGTAGACAAGTAGAGACATACAAATTCATGCTCAAGGAAAGACATGTTAAGGAAATTTACAAATACTGCTCACAATAGTCTGAACCAGGGACCAACTCATGCCAAACAGCAACATAATGGTTAAAGCAGTAATTGCTCTGATGGGAGCAGAAATATGAAAGAGACTCCTAGACACCCTCAGTCTTCTCTTTCCCTGTCCCCATCCCCTCCTGACCAGTCTACTGCTCAGAACCTCACAGCTGTCCTTCCTTTCCACCCAGACAAGGAGCCCATCATTCCTCCTGGCGTTTCTGCATCAGCATCTCCATGCACCCTTGGACTCTACACTTTTCTCCTCAATACAATCTTTCCTTTTACTTTAATTTTTAATTTTTTCATAAAATATACTTTTCTCATATCTCTCCTAGCCACCGACTTGCCTAGGATGATCTCCACCCAAGTTCATGTTCTTTATCCTCCCATACTCTCTTTCAAGACAAAACAAAACAAACTAAACAAAAAAAAAATAACTTAAAAAAAGAAAAATCAAGCAACAAAAAAATACCAAACCAAAACTGAAACATGGAGCCAGTCTCCTGTTGGCTAACTACTCCTGAGCATGTGGCCAGGAAAAGAGAAACTGATATGCACAGCTACACTATTGAAAAAAAAACCTGATTTTCCCTCTCCTAATAAGTATCAGTTGCAAATCAGTTCTTGTTTAGGGAAGAACTTTGTGTCCACTTCCCTTTCTCAGTGCTGGGTGTTTGTCTTCCTCAACATGTTCTTCATGTTCCATGCAGTGGTTTTTCAAAGTTTCCACACTGCTCCTGACTGGACTGCTGAAAGCCTTTTATGGGCTCCCGTGTCTGTCGTTTGAGGTGGGTCACAGGTCATTCCTGAGCTGTTTATCTGTGGAGACTAAGTTTCAGCACACAGCTGTCTCCTGTATCTCCTCTCTCTCTCCATTCACCCATCTCCATGAAAGGTCTCCCTGTACTGTATCCTGCATGTCTCTGCCTCTCTCATACATTAGGCAACTGCCTAGTTTCTCATCATCATCGTGAAGAGACCTGCACTGTCTTGTCCACACTGTGGCCACTGCAGGGCTCAACTTGGCTAGGAAAGCATTTCTCTGTTGTCACCACCTCCCACCCCTCACCTAGGTAAGATACATCCTGAATTCCTTGTTCATTGGTCTGTTATAATCTGAAGATCCCTAGAGGGGTCTGATAATCAATTTTGACAACAAATAACTTCGACAAATCATTTTTTCCTCTGCTGTTAACTGAATCCTCAGACAACTAAGAAAAAAATTATCTCTGATGGAGTATACTTGTATGTGTGATTTCCTAGCCTTTCTAATAACAATGAAACTAATATTTATTTTGGATAATTTGTGTACTCCAGCCAATGTCCCACTAACTTTAGTTTAACATCTCATAACAGTTCGCTGAGGGAGTATTTTTACCTTATGTCATAGGTGAAAACATAAGGCCCAGAGCAGCCAATTTGTTTCAGATTGCAAGTTTGGACTGGGAGAAGTGGGAGGTGAAGAAGGCAAAGCCTTCACATTGCCCATCTAGTTGAACTTATTGAGACTCAGATCAGCCCTAAGCTCTCCTAGGACAGAACTGGATGGCTAGTCACAGACCAGCTCTCCTAAGGAAATTTCCCCTCATCTTTGAATTTGGGAGACCCTAGGATGTACTGAAACTAAGGAAAGAGGATTTTTGGTATGATTTTTATGGCGTGGCTTTCTGCTTCACTTAGGATCTTTTAGCTCAGGGCTCCATATTCTTTGTGTATCAACATGATTGAAAACAGAAAATTTCTTTGTAAATATTTACTAAATTAATAAAGGAAGGAAGAAGGAAGGAAGGACATAATGTTGATAAAAGAATAAAGAGAAGGCAATGATGTGAGAGATCTGAAGAGTTTGAGATGTGTGCACAGAGGACCTGGAGATGGATGCTAGACTAATTTTCATCTCTAGACCCACAGATAACTGAACACCACCCAAAGTCAAACACCAATGACCATCTTACCAAATGTAAATCCAGGGAATGTCTCACTGAGTGGCTATGATGAGGAAGTCTAGTAAAGCTATGAGTACAGAGTGATGGGATTCTAGGCACCTCAACCTCCAGAAAAATTCCAAGCTGCTGTAGAGTTTGAGTGACTGAATCTCTCACTTCCTCTGAAAGTACACCAGTTCTGGCTCCTGAAGATGGCGACTATAAAATCCTGTTTAACAAAGGCAAGCTCAGACGTCTCCTCTTCCCAGATGCTAAGGTTTTATGACCCTGCGTCCTCACTGAGACTCCCCAGGAGAGCTGGGAAAGGGACATTTCTGTTCCCAATAGTGATGCTAAGATGATTCCTGGATGTTGTCAACAAGAGCAACCCTGGGCGACCCTTGGGGGCAGAGCGGGAAGAAACAATCCACAGGAGGAGGGGTGATGACCTGTTCCCTTTCTCTAGGCTAATAGAGGAATACTAGCAGCTCAGAGAAGATGAGGTGGGATCCGGTCACCCAATAGACAGGTCAAGGATGTAAATTCTCATTCTGACTCCTCTTCTACCGCCCAAACCCTGAGCCCTGACACTCAATGAGAGCACATTAGAGTCACAGTCCTCTTCTTCCTCAACTACCTCGGGCAATCACAGTTGTCCCTGCTCTGCTGTGGAGTATTTGAGAAGGATACCCAGTCACTCTGTTGCCAAAGAAGAGATAACAATGACGGGAGCTGGATGATGGCTGGGAGCAAAAGAGGATTTCCTGCTCTTGCATGAACACTAAGTTTGGTTCCCAGAACCTACCATGGCAGCTCACAACCATCTATGTCTCCAGTTCTGGAGGATCTAGTACCCTCTTCTGACCTCCCCAGGAATCAGACATGTGATACATGAATACATACATACATAAATACACATATGTATATGCAAAATTCTGATATGCAAAAATACCAGACAAACAGAGTCAAGCATCACATGCAACATGGAAGTCATCTGTGACATCCCCCTGACATCCCCCTGCGAGAACTTTCTGAATAGCTCATGTCTTTGGGATGCAATTAAAAATTTTTGTCCAAACCCTAGATCATGTTCTCTTGAATTCACTGCTATTTTGCCTGGGTTTCCTCTTCTGTAGAATTTCAATAGTAACCTCTTTCCTCCTAGGATGGTTTAGAAAATAAATATGATGATGTCAGCACACTGCCGGAAGGTCTGACCAGTGTTCCCTGAGCTCGTATCTCCATCCATCCCTGCCTTCTTTCTGTGTCTTGGTTTCCTAAGGATTTAGAAGGAGAAGCCTGGAGGATAAAGTCTTCCTGCTGAGAGTTATTGATTAATTAGGGGTTAGAATTCCTGTGAACTGCTCCTTAAACACAGCTAGTAGGAAAGGATAATTATGAAATGATAAATAAATTGTATTTGAAACAGAGACAGAGTGCCTAGGAATGTGGCTCAGCTGTTTAGCATCTGAGTAAAGGCGACGCTTGAGGCTAGAGTTTCAATCATAGCATTTTAAAGGCAACACAAGCTCTGAACTCTGCAATTCCAACTCCATTTTCCAGCAGTCGGTACTCTAGCAGTTGTTCAGTGTGGTACCTTTGCTGGTTGAAACACATGTTCCTCAACTGCTGCTCAGTGGCATGTGTTGCAATCTTGACACTGGCCACTATGGGTGTATTTACACCTTAGTAATTGGCAATCAGCACTAATCAGAAGCACCTTGGCTCCTGCAGTGCTATTGTTAAGTCTTGTTCCACAGCTCTGACCCCAGATCTCCTCACTCCTGTTGTTGATCCTCATCAGTTCTGAGAGGCAGTCAAGTCCAGGCAGAGCTTCTTCTCCACCAGGATAGATAAAGAAACAGATTCAGAGAGAAGCAGACAGAACTGATTGAGTCACATACAAAATGACACAGTCACCCTGGCTCTGTTGTTTTCAGTCTTGGAGATTTTATTATAGATTCATAAGGAGAAGCTCAAGAGAAGTGACACACACACACACACAGAGAGAGAGAGAGAGAGAGAGAGAGAGAGAGAGAGAGAGAGAGAGAGAGAGAGAGACCATTTGAGTTAGGCATGGGCATCAATAACATGGCAGAAAAGCAGTCATATGATGGGGACAGAACTTGGAAATGTGAAAAGCCCAAAGCCTCCCACTAAGCATGTTTGGAATCTGGTAAAAGAAAAAAAATGCCCAGAGGAAATATAAAATGAAAAAATGTTGGGGTTTGATATTATAGCTTTCTGAGTGAGGATTCAAAATGGTAGGCAAACATAATAAAGCCTCATGGCTGTTCCAAGGGATGAAACACCCTGGTGTTTTAAATGGCTGCAGCTCGAAGAGTTTCCAAAGCATGGCCCTAAATATTTATTGCACAGATACTGAATAGTGACCCAGAAGACTTGAGCAATTTGACAAAGGTCACCATTTAGTGAAAGGTAGAACCAACTCCAGGGCCTGGCCATTTGCCTCTAGGATAAGGCTGAATCTGCCATATCTATCACATCTTTAATTGTGTGAGTTCAAGCTAATGGCTGTAGCTCTGCTCTAACCAAAATGCTCCTGCTGCTCAGAACTGGGCCAATTTCACAATGGTCATGAGACCACCCCAGAGGTCAGCATGAAGGAAAAGTCAAACTGTAGAGGTTTTATTCTGTATCAGAAGGGCCCACAGACCTAAGGAGAGGAGAGTGAGCTTCAGGAAGAGAAGCCAGCAGATCCACAGCTCTCACAAGCAGGGACTCGTTAATTGGCCCCCGGGTAGCAATGTTTCATTAATGGACCATGTGAGAATTGGCTCATTTGGTAAAATGAGTACTTTCAAAAGTTTTCAGTCTAAAAAAGGAAGTGAAGATGACCATAAAAAGCAGCAAGAGTATGACCAGGGAAAGGGCAGCAGGTGTCTGCAGAGAATGCCATCCTAACCACCCAAGTGTTCGTATCCTTCTCTGTTGAGGACAACTTTGATGAGAATTCCCATGAGATCGAAACATATTAACATTCTTTCCCATTTCTAAGAAGGTTACACACAGAACTCTTGCATACTCAATATATCCAATTTTACTATTATATTCCATGGATATTCATGACCATGTAACCAACCCATGGGCCACAATGCACTCATCATTATAGTCTCTTACCTGGAAGCCATTTCTGCTTCCAAACCAAACGAACAGCCAAATTCCATGGACAGCGTTCTGTCCCCTGAAAGGAATTTCCCCTGACCATTGTCTTCAGGGATAACCAGAAATAGGACACAATATTCTGCTGTCCACTTTCATGTCATTTAAAACCATGTGTAACTAGAGTAAGTTTGTGCCTCCTCTTTAGTTCACCATAGGGAACTGTCCTAGGGGACCACAGACTCAAGATGTGGAAGGGAAGTACACACGCTCATGCAACTACTTGTTCCTGCAGGGACTACTAGAGATAGCTGTGTGTGCACGCTGACATTTGATGATGCCAGCTTTCGACCCACTACACAGGTGCTGACACATTTATGGGTGTCAATGAAAAAAAATGGTAAAACAAAACAAAAGCATTTTATCCATTAAAATATATTTTATATATGTATCTAAATAGATAATATCTATATATAAATATAAACACATACTTATGTGTGTGATTGAGCTTACATGGTCATTTGAAGGCTGTGTTTTATGTAACAGAAGACTATAATGTTAAGACATTAATACATCTTAAACATATACACAGATTCAACGTGCTGCTATCATATCCTGGCCGTTACTCTTTTGAAATTGCCAAATGGAACTTAAAATTCAAAGGAAAGTGGGATGGACTAATTCAAACCTTAGTGTTCCCCTCCCATAGACTCATGTATTTGAATGCTTAGTCACTAGAAAGTGCAACACTTTGGAAGTATTAGGAGGTGTGCCCTTATTGTAGGAACCTTGTCAGTGGAGGTGGCTTTTGAGTTCTCAAAAGCCCATGACATGTCCAGTGTCTCTCTGCCATTGGTCAGGATGTAGCGCTCAGATACTGCTGCAGTGACATGAGTTCTGCTATGCCCTTGCCGTGATGGTAAATGATGGACTAAACCTCTGACACTGTAAGCAAGCCCCAAATTACATGCTTTTCTTTATAAGAGTTGCTATGGTCATGGTGTCTCCCCACGGCCATAAACCAGTAACTGAGAGCAGGCCAAACTACCTTGAAAGAAGGCCAATGTGTAAGAACCAATGTTTTCACTTTGAAATCATCCACAAAGCCAGAGAAAACTGAAAAAGGAGGATACTTGCCTGAGACAGACATGGAATTTAATAGACTTGGATTGTCACCCCAAATGCAAACACTAAAATGTATTAACTATTTTAGTCAAGGTCATAAAGAATGTTCAGTGGGCAAAGGATATTATTTTTCAAAAATGTGCATGAGACACATGGATATCCACATGAAAAAGAATGGAATATGGCTTTGCCACATGCTATAACAAAATTAATTCAGAATGGAGCAAAACCTAAAAGAAACTTTGAAGACAAAACAGAGAAGTAAATTTTCATGACATTGGATCAAGAAACAATTTCTTAGATCCACTACAAAATGACAAGAGATAAGAGTAGTTGGCTAGGTGGTATGGAGTATTCCTATAATCCCAACTCTCCTAGGGCAGAGGCTGGAGGATCTCTGTCAGTTTGAAGCCAGCTGAGTTCCCGAATAGCCAGGGATAATCACAGTGAATTTTTTTTAAGTGCATTAATTGTATTTTACCTAAGTGAAAACTTTTAAAATACAAAGGACATCATTAAGGAAGCAAAATTCCTCCAGTCCATCCTACAGCCCCAGCTCTGGGAAGATGGACCAAGGAAGATAAACACTTCAAGGTCACTTTTGGCAATGTGGAAAGTTCCAGGCTAGCCCAGGATATGTGAGAATTCTCAAAAACTAAATATGTAAGTAAACAATAGTACTGAGTATTAACTAAAATGAAGAATAAACATTATTCAAAAATATGTGTCCACAGAATAAAACTGGAGGAGGTCTCAGCTGAGGGCTCCTGAGGAAAGAATAATTTCAGTCACTGAATCAGAGAGGAATCTGCTACTTGGTCAGGAAAGAGCTACCCTGTAGATGAGAGGCCATCCATACCCACCATTCAAGGGCAGTAAAGGAGCCAGCAGTCAGCAGGCAACAGTGGGAAGTGCCCTTGCCTGCTGCCTAATCATGGGATCAGATGTTAAAAGGTTCTATGAGATCCCAGGTCCCTTCATTTTCAACATTGTGTCACTTGACAGACGAGGTCATCATGCTTCCCCACAGACCACACTGAATTTATGTGTGAAGCTAGATCTCTGAGCTGCATTGGTTCTGTTCCATAATCTGTCAGTGTACTTCTCGTCTACCAACGTGTGATGTGCTATTTAGCATATATTGCCTCCGCCTTCTGCTGTCTTGAGAATTGTGCTATCCACAGTTAGCATGTTTTATGTTGGTTTATAGGTTTGCTGCTGTGATCTGTGAACTACACCAGGTTGCATAATGTGCATTACTTGCTGGCTTCTAAGTAGAGAAACCAACATATCAGAACATGGACACAGAACATGTATTACTTCTCTCTAGACAAAACAAAACAAAACAAAACAAACCACAACAACAGCAGCTTCCCAACCACCTGCCCTCAGACTGGACCATACTACTTGCTTTGGTCAAAAGAATGTGTGGTAAGAAAAGCAGGTCACTCTTGAGAAGTGGAGCCATTGTGATTTTGTCCACTGTTCCTTTCCTTCTATGCTAGGACGTTCTAGGATGTTGGACGGACATAAGGTTCCTCCTTCGGGATGGATGTGAGAGGTCAAAAGGTCACTCCCAACCTGCAGCTATAAGAATGAACAACAAATGATTATTTGCGGCTATAACCCAGTAAGATTACTGAGATGTTTGGAATTTGTCAATTGTCTCAGGTAGCAAGCACTATGTTGGTTCAACAATACAGATCAGTTACATAAAAATATTGTCCCTTTCTTAAATAGTGAATCTCTGGTCCCGAGGTCAAGGCAGTGGTCGCACTATGATGAACAAATATGGAGAGATGAGAAGTAAGAATATGTGGTGGAGAGATGGGAGAGAAAGGGAAGGGACGCAGTTCATGTGCCGTGCAGAGAGGTAGAACTGGAGACTTGATGGTGGTGATGAAGAGGCTGGTATGAGGAGCCTGAGGCCATGGTGTTATCAGGCCCTGGACTGCTGCCAACGGTCATGTCTGGGTCTGAGGTCCAACAGCAGTGAGGGTCTGTGTTGATGTCTGAGGCCCAGATTACCACAAAAGGCCATGTAGGTGTCAGTGGTCTGGGCAGCCACCTGAAGACACGTTGATGTCTGAGTGCCGTGCTGATCCCATCTCACCCTCACTGACTGCAGGAGAACTGGTCCTACCCCTCGACAGCCACCACATTTGGGAGAGCTGGTTCTACCCCTCACCAGCTACCACATTTGGGAGAGCTGGCCGCATCCCTCACTGACCTGCGGTATCATCACTGACGTAGGGGCAGGAGAACCGGTCTTTCCCTTCAATGGCCACCACCCACAGGAGAGCTGGTCCTGCCCCTTGCAGGCTGCCACTTGTAAGAGCTCGTGCCTAGCTTCTCACAAGGAGCTGTAAGGCATCCTTGGCAGGGGCAAGTAGGGGACCGGCCCCATCTCTCCCAGAGTAGGGAAGAGCTGACTCTGCCCCTTGTTGGAGAGAGGCCTGGTGGAGACCCAGGTTGACCAACTCAGCTACCACCAAGGCCCAGATCCAGTGCCTTGAGTTGGTGCACCCCAACAGCTACATCATCTATGAACTGCTGGATAACATGAAGGGACCTGTCCTGTGAAACCATAGCCACAGGATCTCCATGACTCTGGGTAACAGTAGAAAATCAGAGTGTAGTCTAGGTGAGGGTCCAGTGTTGATGCTGTAGCAGAAGTGAGGGACCTTGAACCATAATAATGACTCCTTGCAATGAATATCTGTGAGTCAACCTATGTGGGAAAAGGGGTAACTGCATGACACACCAGGTCTTTAAATGCCACTATGACAAATGAATGTGTGATAGAGATGCAGGAAAGACAGAGGAGCTGAGTGATACAGTAGCGTAGAACAGGAGATGCAATGGCTGTGACTGGCGTAAGAGAAGGATGAGAGTGATAAACAGGTTATTACACAGAGGAGTCAGTGAGATGTGTTCATTATTTTAATTTTTTATTTTGGGGGGAGGAAGTTATAAGGATGGAGGACAGATATGGAAGGAATGAGAAATTAGTGGGACTGGGGAGTATGAAGTACAATTCCCAAAGGATAAATAAAAATGTTAAAAAAGAGGAAATCTCTACAAGTATAATCTAGTAAAATTAATGAGGTGTTTTGGATTACACCTTAATGAAGCTCAGCAATCAAAAGGGCCTCCATGGTTACACAGTGGTTTGTCCCAATTACCAATTACAATGTGCATTCAAATGCACAGGTCAGTTACAGACAATAAAGACACTGTTCCTTAAACATTGAATTCACTAACTCCGCTTGTTCTGGATTGTGGTTATATACTATGCCCTATAACCTTGAGAAATGCCCTCTTGATGTCTTTGTTCCTCAGACTGTAGACCAGAGGGTTGAGCAAGGCAGTAAAGGCATTGTAAAAGAGTGAGATCTGCTTGTCTCGTTCAGGGGAGTAGCTGGAGTTGGGCTTCATGTAGATGTAAGAGGATGGACCGTAGAAGAATGAGACCACAGTCAGGTGGGAGGCACAGGTAGAGAAAGCCTTACAGCGTCCCTGGGTAGACTTGATCTTGAGAATTGCCATGGCAATGAGAATGTAGGAGGCCACAATGATGGAAATGGGAGCAACAACCAGAAAAGCACTCAAGACCAGGTCTACCATCTCAATGAGGTGGGTATCCATGCAAGCCAGGCTACGCACTGAAGGGCTGTCACAGAAGTAGTGGCTAACCCTGTTAGGTCCACAGTATGGCAGACTCATGGTAAAGAATGTATGGAACAAAGAGAAGAAGAAACCACAGATCCAAGTCCCTGCTGCCAACCATATGCACAGTTTCCAGTTGAGGATGATAGTATAGTGAAGTGGGTGGCAAATGGCCACATATCTGTCATAAGCCATGACAACAAAGAAAGTGCTCTCAGTCGTAGCCAGGGCACCAAACACATACATCTGTATCCAGCAGCCAGCAAAAGAGATGGTCTGAGATTTAGCAAGAAGATGTACCAACATCTGGGGCATGGTGGTGGTGACATAGCTCATATCCAACATGGCAAGTATGCAGAGGAAGAAGTACATGGGAGTGTGCAAATGTGAGTCCAGGCAGATCAGCAGGATGATGAGCCCATTGCCCATGACTGAGCACAGGTAGATGAGAAGGAACACAGTGAAGAGGATGCTGTTTGTTGTGGGGTCACTGGAGAAGCCAAGCAGGATAAACTCAGAAACCCAACTCTGGTTCTGCTCTGGAATCATCAACATGGTGGTGCCTGTAAGAGAATCACATTCATCTGTGTCACCTGACACACTCCAGCTATAGAGGTAGAAATGAAAGATACAGGCTGGTGAGATGGCTCAAAGGTTAAGAACACTGACAGCTATTACAGAGAAAAAGACAACTGAGAGCTGCCTGTGACTCCAGTTCCAGAAGATCTGACTCCTTTGTCTTTTCTCCACAGCAAGACACACACATTGTACACAAACATGTATGTAGGCAAAAAGTCACACACGTAAAATAAAAGTAATAATTTTTTCATAGCAATATGCCTTGATTTTTTAAATTGATTTTTATTGAGCTCTACATTTTTCGAGGCTCCCCTCCCTGCTTCTCCCCTTCCTGTCAAACCCTCTCCCAAAGTCCCCATGCTCCCAATTTACTCAGAAGATCTTGTCTTTTTCTATTTTCCCAAGTAGATTAGATCTATGTAAGTCTATCTTAGGGTCCTCACTGTTGTCTAGGTTCTCTGGAATTGTGATTTGTGGGCTGGTTTTCTTTGTTTTATGTTTGAATACCACTTTATGAATGAGTACATGTGATAACTGTCTTTCTGGGTCTGGGTTACCTCACTCAAAATGATGTTTTCTAGCTCCTTTCATTTGCCTGCAAGATTCAAGATGTCATTATTTTTATCTGCTTTGTAGTTTTCCATTGTGTAAATGTATCACGTTTTCCTTATCCATTCTTCGGTCGAGGAAAATAATAATTTTTAATTAAGAAAATAAAGGCTGGGGTGTGGGTTCTGGGCACACTGTTCAGTTTCTGTGCACTCTTCTCAAGTTACTGAACCTCAGTCTCTTCATCTGTCAAATGAGGCTGATGAGGCTCATGTCTCAGGATTATGATAAATATCTAAAGCATCCCACAGAACTCCTGAAATCATCATATAAAATATAATATGTCATATGCAGTCTCACATTCTCATTCCTGATCTGGGAAGGCATAGACAGAGTATCCCCAGAATTAGACAGCTAGCTACACTAGATGAAATGATGGGCACTGTGTTCAACTGAGAGGCCCTGCCTCAATGAATAAGGTGAGAGCAATTTAGGAAGGAGTCCCTGCCAGTCTTCGACCACACCACACACACACATCACAGACATATGCAAAATAGACTAAGCAAGTAGATGAAGACGCAGTCAGACGCAGTATGCACACATGTAGTCCTATGAGTAATGACAGAAGTTCATGTGTGTAGTGCACTGGAGATACTGTCATCTTCCTGGGGAATGGTGATGGAGCATGTGGATATAGGACCAGGAAAGTCATTTTTTTTACTCCTAGCTTCCTCTGCAGGCAACAATCAATTCCAGGTGTACTATAGGTGTGAGTGGTAAATCTAAAGCAACCATTTTTTTAATAAACCTGATAGAATATATATATTATTTTAGGGGAAGTAAATCTAAGATTTTTTTTCAAAAAAACAGTTTCCATGGAGGGAAAAATTAATGGTAATTTAGAAAAGGTGAAAAAGAAATACTCAAAATATATATGCAAAGAATTGGAAATATGTTATCATAAAAACAGATGCTCAAATGGAATAGTAAACAATATTTAAATGGCATTTTACAAGGCAGCTGTAAGCACTGATGAGGTTTAGGTTCTCAGGAACATTATTCATCTGGAAATTGCCAAGAACACCACAGTTCCATGCCCAACCTCCCCATTTCAATTTCATTTCACCAGATGCCAACCAGCATGGCTACAATAACAAAATCTAGCACTGACAAGAGTAACTGAATCCAATGAGAGAGTAAATTAAAACGATCCCTTTACTGTGTGCCTGACCGTTTTCTCTAAAGTTGAACACATTTGTTCCATTGCTCAGCAATGTAAATATTGCCTATATTTCTGAAACAATATGTAAACACATAGGCACATACAAACATATGCTCAAGGAAAGACATGTAAGGAAATTTCCAGAACTGCTCAACATAGCCTGAGCTAGGATATCACTCTGGTTAAGCAGCAAGACAATGGTTACGGCAGGAATTTTGATGGGAGCAGAAACATGAAAGAGACTCCTAGACATCCTCAGTCTTCTCTTTCCCTGTCCCCAGCACCTCTCCTGGTAAGTTTAATGCTCATAAGGCTCCCTTTTTTTCAACCCAGATCAGAAGCTCATAAACTCTCCCAGCACTTCAGCAACAGTGTGTCCATGTGCCAGATCCTCTATGTATCCTCCTTCAATGGTCTTTTCTATTTTAGTTTGAAAAATATTTAAGTCAATATACTTAAATCATATTCTTTCCACCCTCCAAATTCTCCAAGATCCTCCCCACTCATCTTCATCCTGTTTCTCCCATTCTATTTAAAGACAAAACAAAAGACACTTTTTAAAAAATTAAAAAAAAGAAAATCTAAACAAAAAATATCAAAACAAAAACAAAACCATGGAATCAGTTTCCTATTGGCTAACTACTCCTGAACATGAAGCCTGCACTGCTATAGCTGATATGCACAGTGACACTCTATTGGAAAAGACAGATTTTGCCTTTCATAGCAGCTATCAACTGCAAACAGCTTCTATTTAGGGGCAGGACTTTGACTCCACTTTCCTGTTTCAATGCTGGTCATTAGTCTGCATCAACATGTCCTCCGTGTGACTGCTACAGCAGTTTTTACAGAAATCACACTGATCCCACCTGTATCCTGTTAAAATCCACACCCTGTCAATTGAATCAGATGCACATGTCATTCCTAACCCACCTGCCTGTAAAGACCCAGACTCAGTACCTGTCTCCTCTACCTGCAATCTCTCCATGCACAAATTTTCACGCAAGCACTCCTGGTGTCCTGCATACCTCTGTCTTTCTCATATCTTAAGACAAGTGCCTAGAATCTCATCATGGAAGGGAAACTACCTCCTGCATCATGATGCCTCACCATGGCCACAGGAAGAGTCAGTCAGCAAGGAAGCCTTCCCGGTTATGCTACCACCTCCCAAACCTAACCCATGTAGGTGACATCATACATTTCTTGTTCATTGTCCAGTTGCAACTTTAGGAATCCTAGATGATCCTGGTATCAATTTTGACACCAATCAACTGGGAGAAATGCTTTATTACTCTTTTGTTAACTGAGACCCCACACAACTAAGAAAGAATTGTTTCTGATTGAGTGTATCATATGGGTGATGCCCTAACCTTTGCAATAATAAAGAAGAATGAGTACTTACTGGGTAAATAATACATTTCAGCTATTGTGGTGATAACTTTAGTTTAAAATCACAAGTTCATGGAAGGAAGTGTTCTAAACTGTGTATTACAGGTGAAAACTTACTGCCTAGAGAGAGTATCTTATTTCAGATTACAATCTCTGCATAGAAGTGGGAGCTTAGATGATTTGACAGGATAGCCTGGCTCTCAGTCAGGAATACAGGATCTGAAGTGGGGAGGTAAAGAAGGTAAAGGCTTCATTGTCAATCTCATTGAATTTATTGAGACTCAGCACAGGCCAGAGCCCTCCAAGGACAGAGTGGGAAGGTGAACCACAGACCAGATCTCCTGAAGAAATTTCCCCCTGTGTCTGAATTGGACAGCCCTGGGATATGTTAAAAGTATAATATTCCAAGGAAAAATATTTGGGATGTGATTTCTATGGCATTGGGTCACCATTTAATGATCCGTAAACTTTTGTGGTTTCCTAGCCAGTGGTCTCTGACTTGGCTTACAGTGTCCTTCCAGGACTGCTGGTCCAAGTCTCTGAGTCAAATAGTCACAGATGAAAACCCCATGGGTGATTTCCAGGCAGAAAATGGTAACACGTGGTAGCTCCAACCTACAAAGCCAGCATCTGTAAGGTTTAGGTTGAAGAGTCCAAGGATATACTCGAACATATATAGAGGTTAATGCCAGTCTACACTACAGCAAACTCATAACTTCTATCTTCCCCAAAACAATCACGGTTGTTCTACCTACAAAATATCAAACTGTGTTTCTATGTTGTGGTGTCTCCTTTAAGGACTCTGACCATCACTGCTCTCTCAGGGTTATGGATTTCTGCTTCACATGAGATCTTTGAGCCCAAAACTCCACAGTCTGTTACTCAACATGTCTTAAAACAGGCAAAAACTCTGTACATATAAATTAATAAAGAAAGGATGGAAGAAGGAAATAAGGGCACAAGGTTGATAAAGAGAAAAAAGAAATACAGACAACAAGGGAAGAGGTCTGGGGAGTTTGAGATTTGTGCAAAGAGGAACTGGAGATGGATGCTTGACCAGTTATTATCTCTAAACCCACAGATGCCTGAACAACACCCAGGAGTCAAACACCAGTGACCATCTTACCAGTTGAAAATCCAAGGACTGTGTCACTAACTAGCTGTTTCTTTCTCTAATGGGAAAGAGAATAAAGGGGCAGCCCCCTAAAGCACCTGAGTCCAGAGTGTCAGGATTCTAGGAAGCTCAATCACCAGAAAAATTCAAAGGTGCTATAGATGTTGAGGGTTGGGTTTATCATTTCCTCTGCAAGTATGCCAGTACCAGCTGTTCAAAATGACATCTATAAAACTCTGCTTAACAATGACAAGCTCAGACATTTTCACCTTTACCTCCTGGGAACAGATGTGGAGGTTTTATGACTCTGCCTCCTCTCTGAGACTAACTAGGAGAGCTGGGAAGGGGCCATTTCTGTTCCCAGTAGAGATGCTAAGATGATCCGTGAATGGTGTCAACAAGAGCAGTACAGGGAGACCCCTGGGAGAAGAGCAGGAGGAAATAAACTGACGGGTTGAGGACTGGTGACCTTTTCTAGACTAATTGGGGAATAGGAGCAGCTCAGAGATGAGGAAGTAGGACCTGGTCTTCTGATGCACAGATCAAGGACTTAAGTTCTCATTCTTATTCCTCTTTTACATGGAGCCCAAACCCTGAGCCCTGACACTCTATAAGATCTTGTTTGTGTCACAATCCTCTTCCTTCCTCAACTACCTAGGGACAAATTACAGTACTCTCTTCTCTGTCGTGTAATATCTGAGCAAGTTACTCAGTTACTCTGGTGCTAATGACGAGTCAACTACAATGGGGACTTAAGCTATGAGAAAAAAACTCAAGTTTGTTTCCAAGTACACATATGGCAGCTCACAATAATCAATATCTCCTGTTCTTGAGGGTCTGGTGTTGTCTTTTGACATCCTCAGGGACCAGGCATGCATGTACTGTACATACAAATAAGCAGGGAAAATGCTCATATAAATGAACAAACAAAAACAGTCAGCAATGACATAGTAGCATGGAAGTCGGCAATGACATCCCCATGGCAGTGGAGTGAGAAAGCTCTCTGAAGGACTCATGTTTCTTAGGTGCAAATAAGAATTTGGATCAAAATTTATGAAGCTTTGGAGCATGTTCTTTTGAACTTGGTGCTATTCTGCCTCAGTTACCTCTCCTGTAGAATTCCAATAGTCACCTCTTTCCTTCTAGGCTGGCTAGAGGAACAAAATGTCATGATGTCTGCACTCTGCCACAAGTTCTGGCCAGTTTTCCATGTCTGGAATCTGGGAGTTGTCTTGAATTGCATTTCTCTGATGACTAAGGATGTTCAGCAATTCCTTAAGCTTCTTTCAGATTCATCTGTTAAGAGTTCTCTATTTAGGTCTGTACCCCATTTTTTTTATTGGAATATTTGTTGTCTTGGTGACCAATTGAAAGGGTTCTCCTGTGTAAATGCATACAAGTGTACTTACTAATCTCGCTTCTATGAGGTTCAGCATGGTTGGTTTTATGTTGAGGTTTTGATCCTCCTGAACTTAAGTTTTGTATATGTCATAGATATGTATCTATTTTCATTCTTCTACATATTCATATCCAGTTATGCCAGCACCATTTGTTGAATATGCTTTTTTCCCATCATATTTTTTTGTTTTTTGTCAAAAATCAGTTGTTTGTAGGTGTGTGGATTGACATACTGGTCTTTGATTCAATTCCATTGGTCCTCCTGTTCGTCTTTATGCCAATACCTGGCTGTTTTCAGTACTTTAGCTCTATAGTAGAGTTTGAAATCAAGGACTGTGATGCTCCAGAAGTTCCTTTACTGTACAAGATTTCATTGTCCTGGATTTTGTGCCTTTCCATATGAAGTTAAGGAATTTTCTTTTGAGGTCTGTGAAGAATTTTGTTCAGATTTCGATGCACATTGCATTGAATATGTAGATTGATTTTGGTAAGATTTTCATTTTCACTATTGCTGCGGGAGTATCTTCCACTGCCTCAGCCAATAGTCACTGAAGCATGAGCCCACGGTGCTAGGGGAGGACCTTCTGCTCCGTCAGCCAATAGTCGCTGAAGCATGAGCCCACTGGGTTCGATGCTGCAGGAGGGCCTTTCGCTCTGTCAGCCAATAGCCACTGAAATACCAGCCCACTGGGGCGTGGTATATTTCTCTTTTAAAAAGAGCCACAGATCTCGGCTCGGCCCTCTTGGTTCTGGCGCTTGGTCCCGGCTCCTGCTCCAGCGACTAGGCTTCCTTCCTGACGGTTTATGGTGTATGTAAGTTTTATCCCCCAAAATAAATAACCCCTTAAAACATAACTGGTGTGGGATTGATTCGCCGTTATTTGGCGCCCAGCATTTGGTTTAAGAACCACCCCCCCACACCCCACCCCCACCCCCAGCTCGGCCTCTGGCTTGGCTACCTGTCACCAGCTCGGCTTGGCCAGCTGGACTTGGCACGAGCCTTCCCTCAGTCATAACCTCCACGCCTCCCAGGATACACAGGTCCGGACAGTTTCTGCCGGCCTACTTTGCTCTGTTCTGCACGGATTTTTAAATTTTTCCTTGCAACGTGAGTCAAAGAACTCACAGCGCAAGCTCCCATTGAAGTTCCAGCAAGCTGTTTGAAACCCCTGCCATCCGCCATAACTGATTGGGAGTGCTGCAAGCAGCTTGACCCTTAATCCCAGCACAGGGACACGGGGCCCAAAGCACTAGGCCTCTTTAGCAACAGTGCAGTGGCTGTGTCACGACCCTCTGCATCGGGTTGAACAGAGCGGCAGGGCAGGAGAGCCCGGCCAGGGTAGGCCAGGCTGCCTTGTTTATTGGCCACTAGAAGCTCTCTGACCTTTTGTGATCTGTGAATTTAACCTCTGGATTTGAGTGTATATATTCTAGAGTTTACTCCCTGAATCAACGCCATTGCCACGTGGATTCAGGTGCACCCCACCTCCTACTGACAGGCAACGGTCATTACAGGTAAGATTTTTCTTTTCGGTTGAAAATACATACATACATACATACATACATACAAGTACAATTTCTTTTGATTGAAAATGTCAGAAAATATTACTATCCAAAAGTTCAATGGTTTTTTTAATTGCGTTATGGAGGATATTCTGAAGGATGTCTCTGATATTCCTCTTACTTTGTTATTCCTGGGATCTGTTGCTTTTCTGGTGTTTGGCTATTTTATAAGAAAGATACAGTCCTTACAGACTGAATCTACAATGCTGTGGGCAGAGATTAAAACCTTAAGAACAATTCAGACTGATACTAACCTCCTCAAAAAAGAGTTTGGAGTTCTCAAGGAGGAGATCAGATCTTTGTCTGATATGACTCAGTCGACTGACCAAAATATCAAGAAGGTACAGTCTGATATTACTTCTTTAGAAGGGAGCTTCACTGCTCTGGAGGAGGGGACAACCAAAATGACTCGTAACCTCCAGTCCATGACTGTAAGTGCTGAAACATTAGCTGAGAGGATTATAACCATTGAATGTGAAAATCAGACTTTATCAAAAGGGTATGATAGATTAATTGACAGGATTTCCATACAAGAAGGCACAGTACATGCCATGAGGATTATGTCCAAGGAGGAAATGGTGTCTCTGACGGACAAGTTCTATGCCTTAGAATCGTTAATGAAGGCTTTGGAGCATAATACTGAACAGGAGATTTAGGACTTACAGAAGGCAATGGTGAGCAGATTTACTAAGATTGAGGAAATCATAGACTCTGATGAACAGGAACAAAAGGTAGAAAGGCAGCATTCACCTCAAAAAACTCTCAGTCTACATAGAGTTATACCTGCCTTTCCAGTAATAACATCAGAAAAGATAACCGGCTCCAAAAACCCTAAGGTCATTAAAGAACATACATGGGAGCCTATACGTATGAATGATCTGAAAGAATTTAAACAAGCAATTGTGAATTATGGACTACATTCATCCTTTGTTAGGGAGATGTTAAAATCCTGGGCTCTGAGCAGTAGGGCCACCCCTCAAGATTGGAACCAGCTCACGTCAGCTGTCCTAGAGAACGGACCTTTATGGCATTTCAAATGCCTATTCAAACAAGAGGCCAGACTATTACAACAACAAGAATCAGTGAAAGGAATTGAGGTTTCTCTAGATCAAATTCTAGGGGAAGGACTTTACTCTGATCCTCAGGAACAACCTCTTTATGATGAAAACATTTTATCCATATGTGCTACAGCAGCTCTAAGGGCCTGGGACAGGGTTCAAGACTCAGGTCAGAGAGTAGAATCGTATATCAGGGTCAAACAGGGTCAGAGAGAACCCTTTAGTGACTTTTTACAAAGACTAACTAAGGCTGTACAAATAGGGATACCTGATCCAGAAGCAAGAAATATAGTAATTGAGTCTTTGGCTTATGAGAATGTCAATGTAGAATGCAAAAGGACCATGGGGCCTTTAAAGCTCAGATCAGCGCCTTTAGATGAATGGATTTTACATACAATGAATGTTGATACATTTGATTATGGCAATGAAACATGGGTGCAAGAAGCAATTTCCAAAGGTAAAAGGAGACATCAAATTACAAAATGCTTTCATTGTGGCAAAATGGGACACATGAAAAGGGACTGTAGACAATGGAATTCCAGGAATAATGCCTCTTCTAGGAATAACAGGAATAAGAGGACTCAGCCTTCAGGTTTATGTAGGAGATGTGGAAAGGGCAGGCATTGGACGAATGAGTGTAGGTCAACAAGAGATAAACAGAGCAACCCGTTGCCATCAGGAAACTCAATAGGGGGCCTCTCGAAGGCCCCCATGGCAAATGTGGTCCAGTCATTTCCAATCACTGCAGAGAACATGCCTCTTCAGGGAAATTAGAATGCCCCATGCCTACTGTTAAAAGCAATAACGGCCTGAAGGATGAGTTAAATGTGGTGAATGAATCAAGAAATCTAAGAGGACAAAATAAATGTGTATTCTGGCAGCCTTCTATAAATGAACAAAGACCACAGCTAAGAGTGTGTGTAAATGGCAAATTTATTACTGGCTTATTGGACACAGGTGCAGATGTAAGTATCATTACTCCAGAATCTTGGCATCCGCATTGGCCTCTTCAGGAGGTAGATATTCAGTTCCTAGGAATTGGAGCCCTATCTTGAGTAAGACAAAGCATGAGATGGGTCAATTGTATAGGTCCAGACGGACAAATAGGAAAACTAAGGCCATATGTAGCAAATATTGCACTGAATTTATGGGGCCGTGACCTATTGCAGCAATGGAATACCCAAATTAACATTCCTGCTGCTTCCAGAGCCTATATTTCTAAGGACAATATTACAAGATATTACAGATATCAGACACCAGCCATTAGAGCTATACAAGAACACAACACAATTGATGGCCCTTCAGAGGGTACCAACAGCCATGCCTCTACAATGGTTGACTGAGAAACCAATATGGACTAAACAGTGGCCTTTAGCTGAGGAAAAGTTACAGGCTTTAGAACAGCTGGTACAAGAGCAATTAGATGCTGGACATAAAGAAGAATCTACCAGCCCTTGGAACTCTCCTGTATTTGTTGTTAAGAAAAAATCTGGTAAATGGAGAATGGTGACAGATCTTAAAGCTATCAACAAGGTTATTCAACCTATGGGCCCCCTGCAATCTGGAATTCCTCTGCCCTCCCTGTTACCAAAGGGATAGCCTCTTATAGTTATTGATCTGAAAGATTGTTTTTTCACTATACCATTACAAGAAAAACATAGAGAAAAGTTTGCCTTCACAGTGCCTACCTATAATAATTCTCAGCCTGCAAGGAGGTACCAGTGGACCGTCCTCCCACAGGCAATGTTAAACTCTCCCACCCTGTGCCAATATTTTGTAAGCCAACCATTGAAAATTATATGCAAACGATTTCCTAAGTCCATAATATACCACTATATGGATGATATCCTGATGATATCTGATCAAAAGAAAGACACCTTAGAAAGGCTGTTTGAAGAAGTAAAAATAGTATTACCTAAATGGGGATTGCAAATTGCTCCTGAAAAAATTCAGAGAGGAGATTCTGTTAATTATTTAGGTTATAAAAGAGGTTTACAAAGAATTAAGACTCAAAAGACACAAATCAGGAGAGACTGGTTACGAACTCTTAATGACTTTCAAAGATTATTAGGAGACATTTCCAGTCTACGACCAGCTGTTGGGATAACACCTGATCTAATAATTCATTTAAACAAAACCTTAGATGGTGACAAAGATTTGAATAGTCCCAGAGAGTTAACAGCTGAAGCAGAAAAGGAACTGATGATGGTTGAGGAAAAATTACAGGAGGCACATGTAGATAGGGTGGATCCAAATCTTAGTTGCATTCTAGTTATATTGCCTTCCAGAATTTCTCCTACAGGAATTTTAATGCACAGGGAAGATACTATTTTAGAATGCATCTTTTTACCACACAAGCCAAGTAAAAAATTAAAAACTTATGTGGAAAAAGTCTCTGAATTGATTATAAAAGGAAAATTGAGACTTCATCAATTAGCAGGTATAGACCCAGCAGAAATTATAGTGCCTTTCACTGCTGATGAGATAAAAAAGTTGTGGGAAGACAATGAACCATGGCAAAGAGCTTGTGCTAATTTTTTGGGAGAAATCAATAACAATTACCCAAAAAGCAAGAGACTTAACTTCATAAAGAGAACTTCTTGGATCCTCCCTCGAATTGTCCATGATGCTCCAATAACCGGAGCCCATACATTTTATACCGATGCTAATAAATCAGGGAAAGCAGGTTACAAATCAGAAGAATTGAGTAAAGTGGAACAAAGTCCTTATGATTCTGTCCAGAAGGCAGAATTATATGCCATCCTTAAGGTATTTAGGGATTTTAAAGAACCTCTTAATATAATTACTGACTCACAATATGCAGAAAGAGTTATTTTGCATATTGAAACTGCTGAATTTATACCTGATGATACAGAACTGACCTCGTTGGTTATCCAGGTACAAGACATGATCAGAAACAGGCTCTGCCCTATGTATATAACACATATTCGATCCCATACAAGTCTGCCAGGTCCTCTAGCACAAGGTAATGCAGATGTTGATCAATTATTGATTGGTAGTGTGCTGCAGGCATCTGAATTTCATAAAAAAACATCATGTCAATAGCAAAGGCTTGAAAAAAGAGTTTTCTATTACATGGCAACAAGCTAAGGAGATTGTAAAGAAATGCCCTACTTGCTCTTTTTATAACCAAACACCATTGCCTGCTGGGACTAATCCAAAGGGTATTAAAAGGAATGAAATTTGGCAGATGGATGTGTTTCACTTTCCAGAATTTGGCAAATTGAAATATGTACATCACACCATTGACACATACTCAGGTTTCCAATGGGCAACAGCTTTAAGCTCAGAAAAAGCTGATTCAGTAATCACTCATTTATTAGAAGTTATGGCCATCATGGGTATACTTACACAGATAAAGACGGATAATGGTCCAGCTTATGTTTCTAGGAAAATGACATGATTTTTTGCTTATTATAATATTAAGCATGTTACAGGTATACCATACAATCCTACAGGTCAAGCAGTTATAGAAAGATCAAATCGAACTATAAAAGATATGTTGAACAAACAGAAAGGGGTGGAAAATACCCCCAGGAATAGGTTACATAATGCTTTATTAACCTTGAATTTTCTCAATGCTAATGAGAAGGGGACAACGGCTGCAGAAAGACATTGGATATTGGAAAAGTCTACTGAATTAAATCAACCAATTTATTTCAAGGATGTGCTGACCTCACAGTGGAAGCCAGGAGATGTGCTGCGTTGGGGAAGGGGTTTTGCTCTTGTTTCCACAGGAGAAGAAAAATTGTGGATACCATCAAAATTAATAAAGGTTAGATCTGAAGAGAAGAAACCTCTTGGAACGGAGAAATGACAGCATCTACAATGATGATGACCATGCAGGTGGTAAGAAAAACATAAAATGGGGGCAGGGTTCTGTTCTTGTCTCCACAGGAAAATACTCATCTTTGAAACATTCAAAGGACCCTGGATGTTTGAATACTGACAGATAGACAAATAACTACCCAATATGGATTATCAAGAAAACTGAATAGGTTCTGTGAGTATGAAGCTCTGGAATATACTAAATCATATTTCTGAATTTATAGAGCTGGTTTTGGAGTTGGACTCTTGGCTCGGTCCCTCTCTAATTCCAAGCCTGTTGTTAGGAGAAAAACCCAGAGTTTCTGGAGTTTCTGTCTTATGTCAAGAGCCATGATATGAGACAGAAAGAAATATGAGTTTAGAAAACATCTTTGCTTTTCTTCATATCTATCATACTTTTCATTGAATATGTCTATCATACCTTTCATTGAATATATGTTTGTATATATATGTCTATATAATTAATGTTGAAGTTTTCCACAATGAACAATGAGTTCTTCCTGCACTGACATTTGAAGTTTCCAGGAAGAAGATGGGACCCCCATAACAACATAACAACAACTCCGCTCGGTTGATATGACGTCATGATACTGATAGTGCTACTACAAGTCCTGTTTTGGGTATCAGCTGCACAGATGATTCCAACTTGGTTAGTTGAAATGGTGCACATCTTGTACAACATTCTGGCCAGACCTCCACAAAATACTCAGAGACTGTTTGCAATTTTAAAAGACATTGACCTTGAAATTTAACCATCATTTTAGTTTCACAGGATCCTCCAGAAAGAACCATACCCCCACGACAGCTGGAAGTAATTCTAGAGGACGATGTCCCCTCTCTCAGCAAAGTTTGTCCTCAGGTTTAGGAACAATATTTAGGGATTGATTATAATTAGTATACGGTTGAGAGTTGGGAAAGGAATTTTATAAGCTCAGGGATCTTTTGGGAAAAAAAGGGCGAGATAATTGGATAGATAATAATGGTATTTGTGAGTTATTGTTTGTAGAAAATTACATTAGCATATATTGAATATTGTATGTATGCGTGCTTCTACCTGTTTAAAACATTTTTATGTATTGATATATATTGTATTGATATATGTATACCATATTGCAGTGTACATTTCTACCTCTGATTAAGATACTCATATATTGTTTATGTATTGATATTTATTGTTTACATTTGGAGGTCATTGTCCTCATTTATTGCACAGTTGTTTATTCTCTTAGTCTTTAAGTTAGATACATGTTAAGAATTGTAGATCAATAATCATCTATGTCTGTCATATTTATGGTTAGACTAATCAGGTTCTTTAGATACATAGAGATTATATATAAATAGTCTTCAACCTCTTCGAAGAGCTGTAGAAAATGGCATTTAATTTAATCTTAGAGTTCTGTGTAGTGAGACACAATCACTCCTGGCAACACCGACCTATTCCCGAGAGATTGTTGAGCACCAAAGACACTCCACTTGGAGCTTGTCTTCTTGACAAAACTGGCCTCTGGGTAAGGAACTGCCCATACCTCAACTACTGACAAATACACGGTATCCGGAAATGGACAAACAGAACTGTCAAATCTTGCCAAGACAGGGTAAGACGGTTTTGAAAAATCTCTTGCCTCTTAAAATCCGGAAATGGATAAAATTCGGAAATGGATAAACAGAACTGTTAAATCTTGCCAAGACAGGGTAAGATGGCTTTGAAAAATCTCTTGCCTGTTAAAAATAATCTGTCAGTTATTCTAGGCCTTAGTCAAAGTTGGTTGCTTCAACGCTGCAAACAGGTCTTTGGTGATTGCCCAGGTAGCCACATTGTCTCTGTGATTTGTTGCATGTTTTGGAAGTTCTTTGATTGCACTTCCTAATTACTCAGGTAACATTTCCCTTTTCGGATCTTCTATGGGGTTGAAGACTAGATAAATGTAGCTACTTTCCTCTCATTACTTGGCCAAGTTATTTATTATACAAGACGTTAGCTAATTAGAATAGGATATTTGTACTTATTGTATGTAATTGTGTAGGTTTGTACTTACTGTATATAATTTCGTAGTAGGCTTAGAACTCTCTTACATAAACAAAAGGGGGAGGTGCTGTGGGAGTATCTTCCACTGCTTCAGCCAATAGTCGCTGAAGCACGAGCCCACAGTGCTGCGGGAGGGCCTTCCGCTCTGTCAGCCAATAGTCGCTGAAGCACGAGCCCACTGGGTTTGATGCTGCAGGAGGGCCTTCCGCTCTGTCAGCCAATAGCCGCTGAAATACCAGCCCACTGGGGCGTGGTATATTTCTCTTTTAAAAAGAGCCACAGACCTCGGCTCGGCCCTCTTGGTTCTGGCGCTTGGTCCCGGCTCCTGCTCCTGGCTCCTGCTCCAGCGACTAGGCTTCCTTCCTGACGGTTTATGGTGTATGTAAGTTTTACCCCCCAAAATAAATAACCCCTTAAAACATAACTGGTGTGGGATTGATTCGCTGTTACACTATGCCAATTCTACCTACCCAAGAGCATGGGAGATATTTCCATTTTCTGGTGTCTTCTTCAATTTCTTTCTTCAAAGATTGTAGACCCATATTTCTATATGGTATGGCAGCCAGGCTCTGAAGCCATAGGCCCCACCTGAGGTGGTCAGGTAGCCCTGCAGACAGGCTGTCACTGACCTAACAAAAGGTCAGGATGTTGTTGATCCTTTCTTAGTAATTTGGAGGATGCCTGATAGAGATGCTAATTCAAGCCTACATGACAGCGAGCATACACAGCAGACAGGTGGATGTGGACGTGACAAAATGCCATTCACCTGGTTACCTAGGAAACGAAATGCTGGTGTATTCCCCACTCAGTTTATGTTTTGGTATATAAGGCTGTTTGGAGAATAAAACGAGAGGAATTCTTCAGGATGTGGACTCAGGACTTCATGAGGGACCACTGAGAATCTCCCTCCTGATAAAGCCATGTGAGTTGTATCTTTATTCCCATGCCTCCATGCCGGTCTAGAGAGAGTTTATGTTGGGGTTTGCTCAAGAGAAATAATTGAGGGTCCGAGCTAGCACCAGACCACAACAAAAGATTAAAAGTTCTTGTCATACAGGTCATCTACTTGCTTGGTTAGAGTTACTCCAAGACATAAGACAGAGAATATTGGCCCTTTGTCTCCTGGGTCCTGGGAAGACCAGCTAGCCCTGTTGCCCTGCTGAGGAGTTCTTCCCAGAGAGGTGAATGGGTGCTCACCTGGGCAGCCTGCCTGACCAGGAAGGGAGCACAGCCCCCCCAGCTTCTGCAGCAGGGTCTTCGGTGTTCCAAGGGACCCCTCCCCTCCCCCCACTGCTGCGGGCCCTTTGTCTCCTGGGTCCTGGGAAGACCAGCTAGCCCTGTTGCCCTGCTGAGGCGCTCTTCCCAGAGAGCTGAGTGGGTGCTAGCCTGGGCAGCCTGCCTGCCTGTCCGGGAAGGGAGCACAGCCCTTCCCCCCTCAGCTTCTGTGGCAGGGTCTTCGGTGTTCCAAAGGACCCCTCCCCTCCCCCCACTGCTGCGGGCCCTTTGTCTCCTGGGTCCTGGGAAGACCAGCTAGCCCTGTTGCATTGCTGAGGAGTTCTTCCCAGAGAGGGCTGAGGAGCTCTATCCAGAGAGTGCTGTGAAGTCCTACCCAGAGAGTGCTGAGGAGTTCTATCCAGAAAGTGCTGAGGAGTTTCATCCAGAGTGGGGGAGATGGGCAGGCGCCAATGCAAGAATTCCTCCAACAACCTGAAAGGCAACATGACATCGCCAGAATCCAGGGAGCTCGAAACTAGAAGAATTGAACACCCTACTCCAGAAGAAACAGAAGAAATCGACTCTAAGCGCTTCTTTATGAAAATAATAGAGGAACTTAAACAGGAGGTGAAAATCTGCCGTAAAGAAATGGAAGATAAATATAACAAAAAAATTGAGGAAATGAGTAAAGAAATGGAAGAGAAATATACCAAAAAGTTTGAAGAAATGAGTAAATCCATAAATGAAATTCTGGGAAACCAAGAAAAAACAATCAAACAGGTAATAGAAACAGTTCAAGATTTGAAAACTGAAATGGAGTCAATGAAGAAATCACAAACCGAGGGCCGGCTGGCTATGGAAAATCTGGGTAAACGAACAGAGACTTCAGAAACAAGCTTAACCAATAGAATACAAGAGATAGAAGAAAGAATCTCAGACTCTGAGGACACCATAGAGAAATTAAACACTCTGACCAAAGAAAACAGCAAATTCAACAAATTCTCATCATAAAACATTCAGGAACTGTGGGACACAATAAAAAAACCAAATCTAAGAATAATAGGAGTAGAAGAAGGAGAAGAATTGCATTTCAAAGGTCCAGAAAATATACTCAACAAAATTATAGAAGAAAACTTTCCCATCCTAAAGAACGATATTCCTATGAAGGTTCAAGAAGCATACAGAACACCGAATAGACTGGATCAGAAAAAAACATCCCCTCGCCATATAATAATCAAAACACAAAACATAAATATTAAAGAAAAAATTTTAAGAGCTGCAAAGGAAAAAGGTCAAGTAACTTATAAAGGTAAACCTATCAGGCTTACACCGGATTTCTCTATGGAAACCATGAAAGCCAGAAGATCCAGGATAGAGGTACTGCAGAAACTAAGAGACCATGGATGCAAACCCAGACTACTATACCCAGCCAAGCTTTCATTCACTATCAACGGAGAAAACAAAATATTCCAGGATAAAAACAAATTTAAACAATACGTAGCTACTAATCCAGCCATACAGAGAATATTAGAAGGAAAATCACTACCGAAGGAATCCAACATTCCCAACACGGCCTACAATAACTCGAACATCTAGCGACCATGCACAAGCACAAATCAAAGAAGAAAAACACATACACTCTACTACCTAAAAAAAAAAAAAAAATGACCGGAGTCAACAACCACTGATCATTAATATCACTTAATATCAATGGACTCAATTCACCTATAAAGAGGCACAGACTTAGAGATTGGATACGAAAACAGGATCCAACATTCTGCTGTTTGCAAGAAACACACCTCAACCACAAAGACAGACACCTACTCAGAGTAAAGGGTTGGGAAAAGGTTTTCCAAGCAAATGGACCTAAGAAACAAGCGGGCGTGGCCATTCTAATATCTAACAAAATCGACTTCAAACTAAAATCAATCAGAAGAAATGGAGATGGACATTTCATACTCATAACTGGAACAATTCAACAGGAGGAAGTCTCAATCCTGAATATCTATGCTCCTAATATAAAGGCACCCACATATATAAAAGAAACTCTTCTAGAACTCAAGGCAGTCATCAAACCACAGACACTAATAGTAGGAGACTTCAACACTCCTCTCTCACCAATGGACAGGTCAATCAGACAGAAACCAAACAGAGAATTGAGAGATTTATTGGAGGTATTGAATCAAATGGACTTAACAGACATCTATAGAACACTCCACCCAAATAGGAAAGAATATACCTTTTTCTCTGCAGCTCATGGAACCTTCTCGAAAATTGACCACATACTCGGTAACAAAGCAAACTTCCACAGATACAAAAAAATATTAGTAACTACCTGTGTCTTGTCAGATCACCATGGACTAAAATTAGAATTCAACAACAATGCTTCCCCCAGGAAGCCAACAAACTCATGGAAACTGAACAGTCAACTACTAAATCACCCCTGGGTCAAGGAAGAAATAAAGAAAGAAATTAAACTCTTCCTTGAATTTAATGAAAACAAAGACACAACATACTCAAACCTATGGGACACTATGAAAGCAGTGCTAAGAGGAAAGTTCATAGTACTAAGTGCCCAATTAAAGAAAGCAGAGAAAGCACACATTGGAGACTTAACAGCACACTTGAAAGATCTAGAAAAAAAAGAAGCTGATTCACCCAGGAGGTCTAGAAGACTGGAAATAATCAAACTGAGGGCTGAAATCAACAAAATAGAAACAGAGAAAACAATCCAAAGAATCAATGAAGCAAAAAGCTGGTTCTTGGAGAAAATCAACAAGATTGACAAACCCCTATCCAAATTAATCAAACGGCAGAGAGAGAACATGCAAATTAATAAGATCAGAAATGAAAAGGGGGACATAACCACAGACACAGAGGAAATTCAGAGAATCATTAGATCTTACTATGAAAGTTTATATGCCACAAAGTTGGAAAATGTAAAAGAAATGGACATTTTTTTAGATAAGTACCATATACCAAAGTTTAACAAAGAACAGGTGAACAATCTAAATAGACCTGTTAGTCGTGAAGAATTAGAAGCTGTTATCAAAAATCTCCCTACCAAAAAAAGCCCAGGACCAGATGGTTTCAACGCAGAATTCTACCAGAACTTCCAGGAAGAGCTAATACCTTTACTCCTTAACGTATTCCGCAATATAGAAACAGAAGAGTCATTGCCTAACTCCTTTTATGAAGCTACAGTTACCCTAATACCAAAACCACACAAAGACACAACCAAGAAAGAGAATTACAGGCCAATCTCACTCATGAACATCGACGCGAAAATTCTCAATAAAATACTGGCAAACCGAATCCAAGAGCACATTAGAAAAATTATCCATTATGATCAAGTCGGCTTCATTCCAGAGATGCAGGGCTGGTTCAACATACGCAAATCTATCAAGGTAATCCATCATATAAATAAACTGAAAGAAAAAAACCATATGATCATCTCACTAGATGCTGAAAAAGCATTTGACAAAATTCAACACCCATTTATGATAAAGGTGTTGGAGAGACTGGGGATACAAGGATCATACCTAAATATAATAAAAGCAATATACAGCAAGCCGACAGCTAACATCAAACTGAATGGAGAGAAACTCAAAGCCTTTCCACTAAAATCAGGAACGCAACAAGGCTGTCCACTCTCTCCATACCTCTTCAATATAGTGCTTGAAGTTCTAGCAATAGCAATAAGACAACATAAGGAGATCAAGGGGATTCGTATTGGAAAGGATGAAGTTAAACTTTCGTTATTTGCTGACGATATGATAGTTTACATAAGTGACCCCAAAAACTCTACCAAAGAACTCCTACAGCTGATAAACACCTTTCGTAACGTGGCAGGATACAAGATCAACTCCAAAAAGTCAGTGGCCCTCCTATACACAAAGGATAAAGAAGCAGAGAGGGAAATCAGAGAAACATCACCTTTCATGATAGCCACAAATAGCATAAAATATCTTGGGGTTACTCTAACCAAGGAAGTGAAAGACCTATTTGACAAAAACTTTAAGTCTTTGAAGAAAGAAATTGAGGAGGATACCAGAAAATGGAAAGACCTCCCCTGCTCTTGGATTGGGAGAATCAACATAGTAAAAATGGCAATTCTACCAAAAGCAATCTATAGATTCAATGCAATCCCCATCAAAATCCCATCAAACTTCTTCACAGACCTTGAGAGAACAATAATCAAGTTTATATGGCAAAACAAAAAACCCAGGATAGCCAAAACAATCTTATACAATAAAAGAACTTCTGGAGGCATTACCATCCCTGACTTCAAACTCTATTATAGAGCTACAGTATTGAAAACAGCTTGGTATTGGCATAAGAACAGAGAAGTCGACCTATGGAATCGAATAGAAGACCCGGATATTAACCCACAAACCTATGAGCACCTAATTTTTGACAAGGGAGCTAAAGGTATACAATGGAAGAAGGAAAGCATCTTTAACAAATGGTGCTGGCATAACTGGATGTCAACCTGTAAAAAAATGAAAGTAGATCCATATCTATCACCATGCACAAAAATCAAATCCAAATGGATTAAAGACATCAACATTAATCCGTCCACTTTGAACCTGATAGAAGAGAAAGTGGGAAGTAGTCTACAAGATATAGGCACAGGAGGCCTCTTCCTAAGTAGGACCCCAGCAGCACAGACAATAAGAGAAACAATGAATAAATGGGATCTACTGAAACTGAGAAGCTTCTGTAAAGCAAAGGACACTGTCAGTAGGACAAAAAGGCTGCCTTCTGACTGGGAGAAGATCTTCACCAACCCCTCATCAGACAAAGGTCTGATCTCCAAAATATACAAAGAACTCAAGAAACTAGGCACTAAAACTCTAATTAACCCAATTAAAAAATGGGGTACTGAACTTAACAGAGAATTCACAACAGATGAACTTCGAATGGCCAGAAGACACTTAAGGTCATGCTCAACCTCCTTAGCGATCAGGGAAATGCAAATCAAAACCACTTTGAGATACCATCTTACACCTGTCAGAATAGCTAAAGTCAAAAACACCAAAGATAGCCTATGCTGGAGAGGATGTGGGGTGAGGGGAACACTCATCCATTGTTGGTGGGAATGCAAACTCGTGCAGCCACTGTGGAAATCAGTGTGGCGGTTTCTCAGGAAACTGGGAGTCAACCTCCCTCAGGACCCAGCAATTCCACTCTTGGGAATATACCCTAAAGATTCCCTAACATACTACAAAAGCATTTGTTCTACTATGTTCATAGCAGCACTATTTGTAATAGCCAGAACCTGGAAACAGCCTAGGTGCCCCTCAATAGAAGAATGGTTAAAAAAGGTGTGGAACATATACACATTAGAGTTTTACTCAGCGGTAAAAAACAATGACATCTTGAATTTTCCATGCAAATGGATGGAAATAGAAAATGCTTTACTGAGTGAGGTAAGCCAGACCCAAAAAGAGGAACACGGTATGTATTCACTCATAAGTGGATTCTAACCATAATTAAAGGTCTTTGAGCCTATTATTCGTGATCCTAGAGAAGCTAAATAAGAAGATGAACCTGATGAAGATTATTTAGCTATCCACCAGGAGGTAGGAAATAGACAAGAGTCCCAGGTAACCTCGGGTGCATGGGGGGGTGGGAGGGTTGATGGAAGGGGAGAGGGTTAGAGAGAAGGGAGTAGGGGAGAAATGGGGAAAGCTCAGTGGCCTGGGATGGGGGGGGGGGAGGAAGGATGAATATGTGATTAGGGAAGAATATATTTCAACTAAGGGAGTCATTTTAGGGTTTACAGGAGACTTGATTATATATGGGATCCCAGGTCCAAGGAGAGATCCCCCAGATTGTTCTCTGGACAGAGGAGAGGGTGCCTGAATCGGCCGTGGCCCATAACCATACTGATGTATATTTTGCTTATCACCATAGATCCTTCATCTGGCGAAGGACGGCGATAAAGTCGGAGACCCACATTGGAGCACCGGACTGAGCCCCCCGAGGTCCAAATGAGGAGCAGAAGGAGGAAGAACATGAAAAACGAAATCAGTACTGCGAGGGATGCTATCACCTACTGATACAAGGAAACGGATCTAATGAGAGTTTACCAAGGCCAGTTGGACTGGGACTGAACGAGGACGTGATCTAACCAGATTCTCGGAATTTGGCCGGATTCTCTGAATGTGGCTGGCCCGAAGTCTTTCTGAACAGCCATTGACTATGATACTGGGACCTGTTTCCTCTGCATATTCTGGATTTTGGGGATCCAGTCTGTTTGGATACTCACCTTCCTGGACCTGGAGGGAGGGGGGAGGAACTTGAACATCCCACAGGGCAGGAAACCCCTGGGGGGGAGTGGGAGGGTGTTGGAAAGAGGGGCGTAAATGGAAACTTTTATAATTTAATAAACTTTACTTTAAAAAAAAAGACAGAGAATATTTAAAATGCATTGGATTTGGGGGAACATAACATCTTTTTGAGTGAGGACATAAAAAAGAAGGCAGACATATCCAAGCCTTGTGACTTTCACAAATTACTTGGTTTTTAAATGACTTCAGACCTCAAGAGTTTCCCAAACATGGTCCTACATACCTTTTGCACAGATAAATGAATGGTGACTCATAAGACATGTGAAATTTTGGTGATGATCACCCAGCTAGTGAATGGTATAACCAACTTCAGGGCCTGGCCACTTGCCTCTTAGGTGAGGCTGTATCTGCATTTCTATCACACATTTAATTGTGTGAGTTCAAACTAATGGCCATACCTCTGCTCTAACCAACATGCTCCTGCTGCTCAGAGCTGCACCTACACCATAGTAGTCATAGGGCCACCGAAGAGGTCAGCATGATGTAAAAGTCAAATTCTAGAGGTTTATATCTGCGCTAGGTGGACCAACAAACCTAAAGGAAAACATGGTGAGCTTGGAGAAAAGCAAAGCATGCAGATCCACAGTTCTCAATACCAGGAACTTCTTAATTGGCCCCCAGATGACAATGCCTCATTAATGGACCATGTAAGAATATACTCACTTGGTTACATGAGTACTTCAAAACATTTTCTGGTTTTATATCTGGAAAAGGAAGTACTACTGACCATGAAGATGACCAGGGAATGTGGAAGACAGGTGTCTGCAGAGAATGTCACCCCATTCATTTAATTCTTCATAAACATCTTTGATGGGTATTCACATGAGACAGAAACATATTAACATTCTTAAGATCCCATTCCTAAGAAGGCTACACACAGAAATCTCCACATCATTCATTCTATCCAATTTTACTATTATATTCCATGGATTTATGATATCATATCCTCTGCAGGGTAAAATTTCATTACCTGAATATATATATATATATATATATATATATATATATATATATTTCTCAGTATAATAAAAACATAAATACCTTTCTTCTGCAAATCCAAGCATGTTGTTTGTTAAAAGAAATATTCAGAGTTTCCATCTCATATCAGGAACCATCTGGTACGAGACAGAAAAAAGAAATAATTTAGGAAAATTTTTGTTTCTCTCCATACCTATTTTTGTCTCTATCATACCTTTCATTGAATATACATCTATATAAATAATATTTAAGTTTTCCACAATGAATAACAAATTTTCATACAGTAATCTTTGAAGTTTACAGGAAGAAGATGGGGCCCAACAACAATAATTCCATCTGGCTGTTATGATGTCATGATGCTGATGGCACTACATTAAGCAGCTCAAAATAATTCCAATTTGGATAGATGAAATGGTACAACTTTTTACAACATTCTGACCAGAACTTCAAATAAGAACTTCAGAAAAACCCTATCAACTATCCAGAGACTCTTTGCAATTATACCAGACAGTAATCTTGAAAGTTAACCATCATTTTAGTTTTACAGGATCCCTTGGAAAGAGCATCACCCCCATTACAGCTGGAACTAATTCTAGAAGATGATGTCCCTTCTCCCAACAAAGTTTGTTCTCTGTTTTAGAGACATCAATTAGTGGTAGATTATAACTGGTATAGGTTGGTGGTTGGGGTGTAAATTTTGCAGGCTCAGGAATATTCTTTTAAAAAAAAGAAAAGAAAGAAAAAGAAAAAATGTTTTGAGGAAAAAAGTAAAAAGGGGGTATAAATATTATAAACTAGAAAGGTAGATTGTTGAATGTTTTACATTTGTATATTGTATGCAAATTTTGTGTATTGATACAAATTTGAGATAAATTTTGTTAAAACATATTGTACATACATTTCTAATCTTGTTCAATATATTGTACCTATACAACTCATTTAACAATGTAATGTAAATTTCTAGTCTTTGAAAATTACTATTATCAACTATTTAGGATAATAAAGAAATATAGGTTAGTCATTCAGTATAATCAAACTTGTAGTCACATTAGGTATGTTTTCCTACAAGTTTGATTATACTGAATGACTAACCTATATTTATGGCTCTCTGTCAATCATGTTTTAAATAAATGCTGATTGGCCAGGCAGGAAGCATAGGTGGGTCAACCAGACAGGAAGTAGAGGTGGGGTGATGAGAACAGGAGTATTCTGGGAAGCAGGAAGCTCCCTCTGCTGTCCAGCCCAGATCACCAAAGAAGCAACATGTGACCTGCCCTGCTGTGAAAGGTATCGAGCCATGTGGCCACCATAGATAAGAACAATGGGTTAATATAAGCTACAAGAGCTAATAAGAAGACTGAGCTAATGGGCCAATCAGTTTATAACCTAATGTAGACTCTGTGTGATTTTCTTTGGGGCTTGCCGGTTGTGGGGAACTGGACGAAACAGAAACCCCAACAAGCAGGCCCCTTCATGCTACAACCCTGAGTTTTTACTAATTGTACACCACTTCATCAACTGCTAGAGTTATCTGTGCACTTTGACTTGTAAATGACATCTTTGTGACTCAGCTCATGGATGTAAAGGTAATTACGGGCATTGATGAAAACATGCTAAAAGGCTACAAAGCATTTTATCCAATAAAATATATTTTATATATGAACATACATACATAAGAACATTGAGTTCACCTGGTCATCTGAAGACATGTAGTTCATGGGTCAGAAGAATATGTCATTAAGGTGTCAGTACATCATAAATAGATGTAAAAATTCAATGTGCCTCCATCATAACCCTAGCAGTTATTCTTTTGAAATTGCCAAGTAGATCCTAAAGTTCAATGGACACTGCAAAGGACTCAGAAGAGACCTGTGATGGTTTAACAATAATGCCTCCATAGGCTCATATATTTGAATGCTTAGTCATCAGAGACTGGAACTCTTTGAAAGGATTAGAAGGCATAGTCTTGTTGGATAATGTGTGTCACCAGGGGTGAGCTTTGAGGTTTCAAAACCCATGCCAAGTCCAGTGTCTCTCTGCCTGTGGTTCAGGATGTAGCTCTCATCCAATGCTCCATTGCAATGTGTGCTTCCCTGCCCTGCCATGATGATAATGGACTAAACCTCTGAAACTGTAAGAAAGCCCTCAGTCACATACTTTCCTTTATAAGAGTTGCTGTGGTCATGGTGACTCCTCACAGCAAGAAACCAGTGATTAAGACAAGGGCAAACAATCTTGTAAAGGGACAAAATGCAAGAACTCATATTTTCCAATTTTGAAACCATCCACAAAGCCACAGCAAACCAAAAGGATAACACCAGCCTGAGATTGGCATGGAATTTAATAGACTAGGATTGTCACTCCAGACAGAAGCACTAAAATGTATTGACTAAAATGTTTAATCAAAGACATAAAGATTATTTGATAATATTTTTAAAAAAATATGGATGAGACACATGGATACCCTCATGGTTAAAAAAGAAATGTCATTGGGCCCTTACTACATACAATAAGACCCAAAGTTAACCTGCTAGGTCCACTTGTCCAAAAACCAGGTAAATTCCTGGAATGCTACAAGTTTTAGCTCTTAGAAAATGACAAAGCCACATGGGAAAATATCAAAGCCACATGGGAAAATATGGTGGCTATATGTTTTGTCCTTAAAAGGCCCTACAACTTGTGGCCTGGGGTGGCAACACATTGGGAATTTCTAAAAGTGGTCCTGATCCAAGTCCATCTTGGTTAGTATTTAATTAAAAATTGTTTCAAATTTGATTCAAAATTGTGCAACTGGTTTTTCTCTTGGGGGGTCTCAGGATTAAAATTTGGAGACCCCCACTAACATAATAAAAACCATTCCACCCCAAATTCTGGAGCTAGGCTCTTCACTCTGGCTTTGGTGACTCTCCCCTGGTCCTGAACAGACAGGCTGGAAAAGGAATATAACAAACCTTTTTTCTAATGGAGATACCCTTTTGATATATAATGGATTCCTTTTTATCTAGCTTCCTATGCCACTTTTCTATGCCTGGTTTCTGGATTCTGGTTATGGGGTACCCTATCTGGGAACATGGAGAAACTTTTGAGCTCTGTGCTTTCCCAGCTCAGGTCAAAATGATATGTCCTTTGAGCCACTGCTGACTTCTGGTTAATTGAGAGTTCAGCCAGAGTCACCAGATTCTCTCTCCTGGCCTTGGAGCTCTGAGGTATGCCTGGTGATATTGGGAGCCAATATGCTTGAACATATCAGAGAAGCCCTGCACATGGTTCAGCGGGGTTCCAATGCCTAGGTTGTACAACAGAGCTGAGGAACCATGGGGGGCATTTCATGACACTGGAGGCCCAGCTGAAGGTTTTGATGGGATTACATGGATTTGGGAGCTGAGGAAACTTGGAGAGTCCCAGCTTCAGACGGGTTCCTAGCACCTGGGTTGTACACGGATACAAGGAAACTTTCTCTTGGTCAAACTGGTGAACCTCTGAAGCAGAGGACGCCAGTTACTAAACGTCACTGTCTCGTACTCTCTGTTGCCATTTGTCCTCTGTTTTCTGTTTTGACTCTGTGTTTTGTCATCTGGGAGTACCTGTTGTTATGTATTCTGACTCATGACTCGTGATGACTGGATAGACAAACAACAGGACTGATAGGCTGCCCCAAAGGTCACTCCTAAAATGGCAGAGTTTGGGGACATGGGATTCAATGGCAGTTGTGTCAGGTGCAGAATGGAATGTCTGGAACCAGTGGGCAGCTTTGAAAAACCCAGGGTACCCGTAGGGAAGCCAGGGGTCAGCTCTACCTCAGCACCACTGTGCCTGTGGGAATTGGATTCAGGGGCAGATACAAAGGGATCCCCTTTGGAGAAGGTGAGGAATGTTTTATGCATCTGTTTTAAATGTATGAGTGTGGCCACTGCATGTTGGTTTCTGAGTGTTCTTAAGTGGGTGAGCACACTGTGCTGTTTCTCTGGCTACTAATCGTCAAGGCCCAGAAATTATCCCTGTGCTTTCTATCCACTAGATCTGATGTAGTGGAGACTCAAATGTGATTTAAAGACCAGATATTGTGAGTGAATTGACTAACTTTGAGATTTATGAGCCTTAAAGGCAGACATCCTGGCATAGGGGATACAGTAGAGGCAAAAAAGCATAAGGGGAACTGTCTGAATGTCCCTGGAAGTTGAAGTATTTGGTCAGGTAATGATGTATGAAACTAGATCCTTCCTCCCCCAGTAAGAAGGAGTCATTAAAAACAACCATTAATTTTTTTTCATAATCCCATGTAGTTGGGTGAAAAGGAAGGGGTCCTGGGATAAAAGCCTAGTACAGAGAGAGAAACAAAATACCTGAAGGATAAGCACAGCTAACATCACTAGAAAATGATTTCCAGCAACTAAGGCTTTCCCCTGGTTGACCAGAATTGGAGTAGCCTCAGATGTCAGGTATTTAATCGAACCACAAGAGTGAATTGACTTGCCATATGTGGAAGTAGCTAGCTACTAGGTGTCGGGGGTGGGGCTGATGAATTTAGTGGTTGTCCACCAGGAATGCCAGGGCATCGGGAACCAGTTGTAGTCTCTCAACATCTTCATTAGAGGTGGTGCTTGTAGGTGGAGGCAGAGAGAATTCATAGGAAGGAAGTTGTAAACATGTGAGTCTTCACTTTCTCATTATTTCTGGCAGCTTCAGGATGTGTTCATTCTGTGGTGGGCTGGTCATGGGGTCTAAAATCGTGATTCAGTGATGACAGACCATTTTCTGAGGCAGGAAATTTTTCAGAACCATCTTACCCTGTCTTGGCAAGGTTTGGCAGTCTTTTTTCTTGTATTCTGCTTGTCCAGTCCATACATCACGCACTTTCAGTGATCAAGGCATGGGCAGTTCCTTGTCCAAAGGCCAGTTGTGCCAAGAAGAAAATAAACTCTAAGTGGAATGTCTTTGGTACTCAACACTCTTTTGGGAATAGACTGGTACTGTTAGGAGTAATTGTGTCTCACGTCAACAGAATCCTAAGTTATTTAAATGCCATATTCTATAGATTTTTGAAATGGTTGAAGGTTACATATCTATGCAGAATACAATCTCTATGTATCTAAAGAACCTAATTAGTCTGATTAAAAAGTATAACAAACATGAATGACTACTGACCTATAATATTTAATCCCTATATAACTTAAAGATTAAGACTTCATATCATAATATTAAACAATTTTTAAACATCTATGCAGTAAAGAGGACAATGACCTCACAATGTAAATAATGTATAACTATCTTGATCAGAGGTAGATATATATAATCTATGCATTATGAAAATATATCCTAAAAATTGTATTAATATACAAAATGTCTTAAACAGAGGTAGAAACATGCATACATACAATCTGAAAAATAACTGCATAGGTGTACAAATAATGTAAACAGAAAAAACAAATATAATTTGAACTTGTATCAATATACAAAAAGCTATACCAATGTAAATTGTCTATAAATAATGCTTACAAGTTATTACTCACTATTATTATTATTAGTGTGAATAAGTTCACACTAAATTACCTATTATCCTATTCAATTTTCCCTTTTTCTTTTTCTTTCTTTTTTTTATTTAGTTCTCTGGGCCTACATAATTTCCACCCCAAACCCCAACCCTATGCTAGTAATAATCAACCTCTAATTGATGTCCGTAATCCTGAGGACAAACTTTGTTGCGAGAGGGGACATCATCTTCTAGAATTGCTTCCAGCTGTCATGGGGGTGATGTTCTTTCTATGGGATCCTGTAAAAGTAAAATAATAGTTAAGTT
Organism: Myodes glareolus; assembly: GCF_982192425.1. Taxonomy (NCBI): domain Eukaryota; kingdom Metazoa; phylum Chordata; class Mammalia; order Rodentia; family Cricetidae; genus Myodes; species Myodes glareolus. Next base: position 74,425,824 of record NC_142028.1, on the reverse strand, counting down.
TCAAGATTTCTGTTTTGTGTAATTGCAATTGGTCTCTGAGTAGTCAATAGGGTTTTTCTGGAGTTCTTATTTGGAGTTATGGCCAGAACATTGTAAGAAGGTGCACCATTTCCACAGCTCATACTCAAAAAACTGGTCTCCCTCACTATCAGCATCGTGACGTCATATCAACCAGGTGGAGTTATTGGTGTGGGGCACCATCTTCTTCCTGGAAACTTCGAAGATTGCTGCAGGAAAATATACTGTTTATTGTTGAAAACTTAAACATCATTCATACAGACATATAATCAACAAAAGATGTGATATAGATAAAATAGGCATGGAGAAAAGTAAAATATTTCTTAAAATCTGTCTTCATTCTGTCCCATACCAAATAGCTCCTGACATGAGACAGAAATTCTGAGATTTTCTCTTAATAACATGCTTGAATTTAAAGACAGATAACCATCATCCAACTCTAAAGCCTGTTCTGATTTTTAGGTAGATATGTATACATGTCCAGATAATCAAATTTTGCCATGCAGATAATATAGCATCACAAGTCAGATTTCTCTTTGCTTGGTGATCCTTTCTGGATAGTTATTCTTCTATCTTGGGATATCTAGATGTCCAAGCTCTCTCATCTCTTTGAAGATGAATAATTTCCTCCAAAGGCAAGAACAGAACCCTTATGACCAAACCCTTATGAAGTTTTCTTAACACCTGTATAATTGTTACCTCTGTGGATGAGGTGTCATTTCTCTTTCTCAAAAGGTTTCTCTTTATCAAACCCAATATTTATTAATTTTGATGGTATACATAGTTTGTTGTCTCCTGTGGAAACAAGAGCAAAACCCCTTCTCCAACATCTCCTGGTTTCCATTGTGAGGTCAGCACATCTTTGAAATACACCAGCTGATTTAATTCAGAAGTTTGTTTCTCTTATCCAATATCTCTGTTTTGTGAGTTTCAGGGAGCTGAATTAAAGGATCCACCTTAAACAGGTCAGATACATCCCCCTCAATTCCTTGGTCCTAATTTTTTTTTCCTTAATTTAACTTTGTTCTTTGTTCTGCCAATACCTTAAACAGGTATAAGAGACACCAGACATTTCCATGCCACAAACACCAGACAGGAGCAAAGAGACCAGCTATGCCAGGATGTGGCCAGTACCCAGCCTTCTTGGGTTTCCTCCCAAAAAAACGACACCCACAAATAAGCCAGAAGCAGTCTTGAGAATCTGCCACCCCAATTCCTTCAATCTGTGGTGTCTAATCTTCCACTTTTTATTATAAAAAAAAAAAAGAGGTAGGAATGTAATGATTGTTCTGTCTCTTTAAGAGACAAGCCACACCCACTGCCTGCAGCCTCTCTCCCTCCCTTGCCATCTTGGCTCTCTCTCTGTTCCCTTCTCTTCTCTCTCTCTCTCTCTCTCTCTCTCTCTCTCTCTCTCTCTCTCTCTCTCTCTCCCCCCCCCCTTCTCCCCTTTTTCCTTCCCCTCCATAACTCAACTAATAAATATCCAATTCTATTCTGTACGATGTGCCTGTTTATGTGCCTCCCACCCACCTCCTGCTCACACCGCTCGCCACTCACCAGGGACCAGCCACCTTGGTTTGTGGACCTGCCACCACCAGGACCCCGCAGCAAGCTGCTAGGGACTCGCTGCAAAACCATAACACAGATGATGATGGAAGTTACAAAATAATCCCACACTAGTTCAGAATTAAATATAATAAAGGGTTATTTATTTGGGGGTAGACTCGCAGAACACAGTCCTAGATCATAGTCCTCTGCACAAATGGGGAACAGGAACTGAATCTAGCAGCTGGAAGTGAGAGCTTGAAGCAAGAGAGTGAGCACATGTTTTACAGCTGCATTTATAGTATAAGAGACCATGTCCAAGTGGGCTGGTCTCTAAAGGAGTTCCCACAGCAACTCAGCATCTTGTGGAAACACACAATCATATCCTCTTCCTGATATTATTAGGACATTTGGACCTTTCCATTTACCAGTAATGAGATCTTTCCATTTCACTAGAGGTTTGGAAGTGATTTTGTGGAAAAGAGTCTGAGAAAGACACTCATATTATTCTCAGAGATTTTCATATGGTTAATTACAGAGCATGATTCAACATGTGATGGGGAGATGAGTATTTAAAGTCCTCTTTTTACAATTTGGATATTTGAGTTTCTAAAGTTTGAGGAACTCTCTCTACAATAGCTTGGCTTTGAAGATTATAAGAATGCCTGTGGAATGGGAAATATTGAAGGTAGAGTACCATTTATAAATGCTTTAGAAGTATACACAGGGACATTGGGGGAGGGCTTCAGTTCTGCCTCAATGCTCCTACCTCAACATGATGTTACAGACTTTGTTTACTCCCCATGGAGGGCCTCATTCTCTCTAAGGAGTGAATGGGGGATAGAATGGGGGAAGGTAGGAGGATAGTGAAGTAAAAAATAGATATACACACAAGACCATTGTCTATTTTTGAGGCTCTCAGCATTCCTAGCACATAGAAGCAATAAAAAAGATGTTTTACTACATCCCTAAGAGCCTCTCCAGAGTATACAGAAGCACAGATAACATGAGAATATGTATCCACACACAGGTGAACAAAGACCAGTCTTCCAAAAAAGGGAACATGAGTAACATCAATTTGCCATATGCCACAAGGATGCAAACCTCCCATAGAAAAAGAATCTGCGGCTGTGGGACAAGCAACACAAAGATATACAATGGCCTGAGCAGCTTCACGAAGACATTTTGATGGTACAAGGAGTGATTCTTGGGCGCTGCCTCTGTGGAGCAGTCTATGACTCTCGCTAAAGAATCAGCCATGCAATTTCCTTCATGGATAGGTCCAGGGAGCATGGTATGAGATCAAACATGTCCAATAAAAAAGTATGAGTCCTGGATTGAATTAAAACTTGCAGTTTTAAGAGTAATCTTAAAATAGTAGAATGATTTGAGGGAAGAGGGGCTGTTTCTATATGAGGAAACAATCTGACTATATATTAGGAATCAACATACAAATTAAAAGTTTTGTCTCTAAGTCTTTTAAAAGCAGTAATCACTGCTATTAAATCCACTCTCTATGCAGAGGTTTCCTGTGTAGGAAAGGATTCTTTATGCCCATCGATAATCAATGTAGCTTGGCCTGAGGCAGAGCCATGAATGAAGATGAGTACTGATGTGGAGGCGGGTGGGGGAGGAGGCAGTGGATCTGATTTAGTTCTATACAACAGGATGTAAAGCTAGACCTTTTGATAAAAATGACTAGGTATCTCATATGAAAAGATACCTGTACACCGTAATTGAGCAAGTTGCCATTCTATAGACTTACAAGACCCAATATTATGTTCATCAGTTATGTAAGGAATGATTGTCTCATGAGCATATCTCTCTACTCCATATTTCCTTTGTCCAATAAGGAGATGACCAGAGAGGTATAAGCATCACAATTTCTCTGAACTGCAGGTTAATGCAACCATTCTAGTGGCCCTTATGATAAACTTTGATATTCTATATCAAATCTAACATTTTTAATTTTTGGATTAATGGGGTTAATTCTGTTTACCCAAGCTCTTCTCAGGGTTAAATACCATATGTAACATTTGAGCTGATACTAACTAATTCATTAGAAATTAATGACACACCCATCTGCTGTAGCACATCCCTTCCCCAAAGGGTGATGGGTTGGGCAGGGATGACATAGAAATCAAAAAGTTCCATGATTTTCATTATCAGACAAATGTAATATTTCTAAGCTCTGGGCAACATTGGATATCTGACCTAGCCCTATGAGCATAGACAGAGTTGTATAGGTCTGCCAGTTTTTAAGCCAGTTCTCTCCAGAAATGCAGGAGGCATCTACACCAGTATCTAGCTAGCCAGTTATCTTTTCCCTTGAACCTTAAGAGTTTTAGTTGGCCTGGTGTCCTTCAGTTCCTGAACCCAGACAGCATGTCACTAGACCCAAAACCAGTAGATCCCCTCAGAGCATCAGAAGTTGTTTTTCCTGTAATGTGATGCAGAAAGAGTCAACTGTGCTATGGTGCTGACATGCATGGATCTCAACTGTTTTCTGGGAGTTTGTACAACAATTTTATTCTCTACAGTAAAGTTAGGATCAATTACTCCTGGAACTACATTAATATCTTGTACAGAGGAAGAACTAAGGCCTATATTTCAACCCAGCCTTACTCAGGGACAGGGCTGTAGACTATTATGTTAAGGCAGACTACAAGAGAATCAGGGATTAATATTTTAAAGGAGGAAGTACACAAATCAAGACCTGTGCTTCCAGGGCTTGCTCTTTGTAATTGCTGGATATGCTTCCACTGAGGAAGGGGTCGTTTGCCTGGATTTTCTGAGTTGCTCCAGCTATTTGATGGGACTGGAGCTGGCCCCTCACCCAGTTTCCCCAAAGAACCAGAGGTTCTCTTTTAGCAGGGGAAACACTAGCATCAGGCAGGGGAGTGCCATCCCTGTGGAAATAGGACTGGCAGTCTTTTTTCCAATGATAATCATTTTGGCAACAAGGGCATAGTGTAAGAGGTACTTTATGATTTGTATCTTGAGTTAAAGCTGAGGTGTTTGGGCTTACTTTATTTCCTCTTTTAAGGGAACAAAATTTACTGGCATGCCCAGTTTGTCCACATAAATAGCATCTAGGGTCCATGCTACCTTGATTGGACTTGTCTCTATCTTGTTTAGTTAAAAATTGAGTGGATATTTGTCTCTGTAACACAGTTGCTTTGGCCACACCTTGAAGGTAAGAGGGGCTAACCTCAGCACTTGCTTTAATGTAATCAGAAATGCTCCCAGATTTCTTTATTTGTCTCAGTAGAGATTGACAAGTGGGAGACACATTTTGAAATGCCAATTGTTTTAGTATGATATCTCTTGCATCAAGGCTAAGGATCACTCTCTCCATAGACTCCATTAGTCTAGCAATACATTTTGCAAACTACTTTGGTTTCCATCAGAGAGCCCACTGATATTGGGATCAGCTGTAAGTGATTGCTTCTATACTCCTATGGCCACTCAGCTGGGGCAGTGAGCATGGTTCATAGAGCTCCAGGGACAGGATGCAGCAGGTCTATGTTGCCATTAAGCAAGCTGTAGCAATCTGCTCACAAACCCCAGAGATTCATGTTGCCAGCACTAACCAGGAAGCTGTCTCTTAAAGAAGCCCATGCAGTTTTTGCTGCTAATGCTGAGTCAGGAAGCCTTCTGTCACTGCCAGCAAACAGAGCCTATCTGAAAAAAAATGCAACTTCCAAGAAACTGCACTTGGCTCCCATTTTTGCGGGTCAATAAGCCCTTATTTAAAAAAAAAAACAAACTTTTTCAGATTTTATGTGTAATACACAACCCACATTAGGTGCCATTTTGCAAACAGCCACTCAGACCCAAATAATTACACAGAAACTATATTAATTATAACACTGTTTAGCCAATAGCTTAGGCATATTTCTAACTAGCTCTTACATCTTAAATTAACCCATTTCTACTAATCTGTATATCACCATGAGGCTTTAGCCTACTGATAAAAGCTCCAGCATCTTTCTCCTTCGGCAGCTACATGATGTCTCCCTAACTACGCCTACTCTCTCTACATATCTCTTCCATCCTGAATATATTCTGCCCTGCCATAGGTCAAAGTTGCTTTATTCATTAACCAATAAAAGAAACACATATACAGAAGAACATCCCACATCATCTTAGCATATAATGTCTCAGCATTCTGCTTTCTCTACTATCATGTTATCCACAGTTAGCATGTGTTGTATTAATTTATAGTTATGCTTCTGTATTCTGGGAACTACACCTGGTTAAATAATACATGTTACTCATTTTCTTCTAAGTAGAGGAATCAATATATCAGACCATGGCCACAGAACATGTATTACTTCTCTCTAGACAAAAACCTTCCTACCTCCTGCTGTCAGACTGGACCATACTACTGCTTAGACCAAAAGAATGTGTAAACAGAGAATAAGGTCACTCTTGAGAAGCTGAGTCACTGAGTTTGTCCACCGTTCCTTTTCTGCTGTTCTAGGATGACATGCTGAATATAAGGTTCCTCCTTCATGATGGATTTGAGAGAACAGAAGATCACTCCAAACATACAACTACAAACACAAACAAATAATGAATGTCTGTCCCCAAGGTCCAGGGAAGTGAGCAGCACCATGGTGGACAAATATATGACTGAAAGATGATAATGATAAGAACATGTAGTCAAGAGATGGGAGAAAAAGAGAAGGGTAGCAGTTCCTGTGTTGTGTTGGGGGGTAGAACTGGAGACATGGTGGTGAGGAACAGGTCAATATGAGGAGCCTGTGTAGCTACCTGAAGGAGTGGTTTTTGTCCAGCCTTGGGCTACTGCCAAGTGCCATATCTAGATACCTGGCTCCACAGCAGCCAGAGTCTGTGTTACTGTCTGTGACCTGAGTTATCTCCAAGGGCCATGCTGATGTTTATGGTCTTGACTGTCTCTTGAAGCCATGTTGATGTCCAGGAGCCTTGCTGCAACCATGGGCCATACTGATCTGAGTGGCCTGTGCCACTGCAATCATGGTGCACCTGAGACCATGGAGATGTCTGGGACCATGTTGCCACAAGGGACGCTCTCTGGGTCTGACATCCAATGGTAGACATGGTCTGTGTTGATGACTAAGGCCCAGATTACCACAAAAGGCCATGAAGATGTCCATGCTCTGGGATATCACCTGAAGACATGTTGATGATGTCTGAGTACCATGCTGAGCTTGTAGCACTCTCACTGACTCCAAGATAGCTGGTCCCACCCCTTACTGACCTGCAATACCAGCACTGATGTAGGCACGAGAGCTGGCTTTACCACTTGAGGCATGGGCACAGGATAGCTGGTCCTCCCCTTAATGGCTGTCACCAAAAAAAGAGCTGGCCCTGCTCCTTGCAGGCTGATGCTCACAAAAGATCTGGCCCAGCCTCTCACCAGGAGTTGCAAGGTATCCTATGTGAAAGGAATGAGCAGGCTGTGTCCCGCCACTTGGTTAGCTTTACCCAAAATAATTACACAGAAACTGTATTCTTTTAAACACTGCCTGGCCCATTACCTGTAGCCTCTTATTGGCTAACTCTTACATATTGATCTAACCCATTTCAAATAATCTGTGTAGCACCACGAGGTGGTGGCTTACCAGGAAAGGTCCTAACCTGTGTCTGTCTCAGAGAAGAGAGTCATGGTGTCTGCCTCATTGCCTTCTTCCCAGCATTCTGTTCTGTCTACTCCACCCACCTATGTTCTGACCTATCAGGCCAAGCAGTTTCTTTATTAATTAACCAATGAAAGTAACACATAGACAGATGACCCTCCTCCATCAATCCTAGCAAGTGGCATGTGGGGTTCTGGCCTCACCCTTCATGGGATTAGGGAGACCTGGCCTCCTTCTCGGGAAGAGGCCTGGTGAACACTCAGGCTGACCAAATCAGCTACTACCCAGACCCAAATTCAGGGCCATAAGTAGTCCCACCCTAACATCTACCACATCTATAAGCTGCTGGGTATCATAAAGAGGCCTGTCCTGTGGAACCATAGACACAGGATCTCCATGACTCTGGTCAACAACAAGATATCAGAGTGGAGTGTAGGTGAAGATCCAGTATTGATGCTGTAACTGAAGCCAAAGGCCTTGAACCAGAACAATGACTCCTTGCAATGAACATTTATAAGTAAATCTGTATGGAGAAAAAATTAAACTGTGTGACATAGTGCAGCTTCCAATGTCACTGAGACAAACGAATGTGTGATGGAGATGCAGAAAAGACAGGGGAGCAGAGTGGTACAGTGTAGTGAGCTGCTTTGTGCCACACCTTAAAGATGGTGCTGACTTCTGCACTCCACCCCCTGGGTGGTATGTGCTTTCAGTTGTAAATAACTCCATACATGGCTAAAGCTAAGGATCTGACTTGTTTCTGTGTACCTGGGCCTATCCACATTTCCCACGTGACTTGCTGGAGTTGGCTACCCAGAGGCTATTTTAGGTGTGGGCTGGCTTTCCCCAGGGTCAGAAGATTATTCAAGGTTTCCTGATTAAACTGCATTGAGAAGAGTCCAGTGTTGTGTTTTCTTTGCTGGCCGAAGCGACACAACAGGTGGTGCTAAAACCCGGGAACTCCTCTTGTCAAGGACTCAGAACTCTTTGCAGTCAGGGTAGTGCACTGGGTAAGTACCCAGGTAAGGTGGGGATCCGCAACCAAAGCGGGGTTAATGACCGAGACCAAAGCAGGGTTAATGACCACGACCAAAGCAGGGTTAAAGACTGCGACAAAAGCCGGGTTAATTAAATGCTTTTCTCTGTAGATAAAGAGAAAGCAACCACAACAGAGCGGGGGTTAATTGCTTTTCCCTGGAAATAAAGGGAGAGCAACCGCAATCAAAGTGGGAGATTTATTGTTCATTCCGTAAATAAGGAATGAGTAAAGAGCCGTTTTGCAAGTTGACAAAATGAAAGTAAAAGAAATATAAGTCAAATATGGGCGCTAATCAATCACGCCCAATTTTTTTGGCTCTTAATGAGCTGCTACGTTCAAAGAATCTAAAGATAAAATGAAGTACTTTGGAGAAGTTTCTGAACGAGTCCGATGCCATTGCACCCTGGCTCGCCGTTTCAGGGAGTCTCTCAATATCATCGTGGGAGAAGCTCGGGAGAGACCTAGATTTTGCATTTGAGCAAGGGACCCTTAAGGGAGGGGTCAAGCCAGTTTGAAAGTTAATTAGAGGCTGTCTTGAGGACCAGCATTGTAGTGAAGCGGTAGAAAATGGACAGGCAGCACTGGAGATGTTGAAAGAGGAAAGATCAGAAAAGTCAGAGAAGACAAGCAGTAAAAGGAACCATCAGGAGTGGGGAGAGTTATACCTGGACCTTTCTGAGTTAGAAGAGTCAAATAAGCAACTGCAGGCAATTGTAAGAAGATTGGAAAAGACAAAACTGAGAAAAAGAGAAAGGAAAAAGAAAAAAGGAGGTTCAAAAGCACTGACGCCTTGCCCCATGACACCCTCCACCCCTCCTCCACCTTATCTGGGAGAAGGTCAGGGCAGCTCCTGACGCACATTTTATCTAGGTGTTTGGAAAGTGGTGAGAACTGAGCTGCGATTAGCATATCCAGTGTTTCAAGGTCCACAAGGAAATAGGTACGAAGAGCCTCTGGTTTTTAAGGTGATTAAGTCCTTGGCTGAATCTGTGAGAATTTATGGGATTACAGTCTCTTTTACTGTGGTGCAGGTAGAAGCCCTGAATAGATACTGCATGACACCTAGCAATTGGAGTGGGCTTGCTTGGGCATGCCTGAGCCCTGGACAGTACTTAGATTGGAGAGCCTTTTTGATTGAGTTTGCTAGCGAGCAGGCTGCAGCTAATCAAGCAGCTGGAAATCCAGCGTGGGACAGAGGTATGCTGCTCGGACTTGGAACAAGCCTATGTGGAGTTAATTAAATTGCTTGAAAAGAAGGGATTATTTATAGCCCCTGATAAAGTATGAAAGGATAAAATTGTAAATTATTTAGGAGCACAAATTTGTGAGAAGCAAATTATTCCGCAAAAAGTAGAATTGAGAAAAGATAAAGACCTTGAATGATTTTCAAAAGTTGTTAGGCGATATAAATTGGCTTAGATGTTACTTGAAGTTGACAAATTATGAGTTAAAGCCCTTATATAATATTTTAAATGGAGATTCTGCTTTGTATTCTCCAAGGCAACTGACTAATGAAGCACGTGAACCATTGAAAAATGTGGAAAATAGATTACAAGATGCCTTTCTGCAGAGGATTCAAGAGGGCCAAGATATTGTTTTGTGCATTCTGCCTTCATATCATCAGCCTACAGGGTTGCTATGGCAAAACAGGCCACTGCTTTGGATTTATCCCAAAATATCTCCAGCCAAATCTCTTGAGTATTATCCTACTGCTGTGGCAACTTTAGCCCTGAAAGGGATTCAGCAGTGTTTACAATATTTTGGGACTGCCCCCACCACCATTATAGTGCCTTTTTCCAGTCATCAAGTTAGGATCTTGTGTGCTACAATAGATGATTGGGCTATTTTGCAGTGTGGTTTTGATGGCAACATAGATAATCATTATCTCAGACATGCACTGTTAGGATTTTTTAAGGAGCATCCTGTAATATTTCCTAAAATAACATCATCGCAGCCTATTTCCATGGCCCCAAATGTATTTACAGACGGATCTAAGACAGGCTGTGGGGTGTATATGATAGATAAACAAGAACCTGTGATGCATCAGTTTCAACCTGGCTCTCCTCAGATTGTAGAATTACAAATTGTAGTTGAAGTTTTTAAAGTTTGCCCTTTTGCATTTAATCTAATATTGGATTCTGCATATGTTGTTAATGCCCTTAGAATTTTAGAAGTAGCTGAACCTATTAAAAGTTCCAGTCCAGTGTGCCTTTTATTCCAGCATTTGCAGCATTTAATTTGGCAGAGAAGAAATTGTTTTGGCATCCAGCATGTTAGAGCACATACAGGTCTGCCAGGACCTTTGTGTGAAGGGAATGATATAGTTGATCAGTGGACTAGGATGGAATGTTTATTCATGAATTCTACCTTGGAAAAGGCAAGAGCTTTTCATAAGACTTTTCATGTTAATGCTAAAGCATTACAACAAAAATTTCATCTCTCTCGAGCAGATGCTCGACAGGTAATTTTAGATTGCTCTCAATGTGTGACTCATCAACATCCACCCAGTAATGGAGTAAATTCACGGGGTCTACTCCCTCTAAAAAACTGGCAAATGGATGTGACACATATATCTGAGTTTGGAAATATAAAGTATGTACATGTGTCTGTGGACACCTGTTCATTTGTAATACATGCCACACCTCTGACTGGGGAAAGGCGCACAATGTCATTGCTCATTGCCTGGAAGCTTGGGCTGCTTGGGGCAAGCCTCAACAGTTAAAGACTGACAATGGACCAGCTTACACAGGTCAAATGTTTGCCTCCTTTTGTCTACAAATGGAGGTGCTGCTTGTTCATGGCTTGCCTTACAATCCTCAAGGACAAGGCATTGTGGAGCGTGCTCATAGCACACTAAAAGAATGTCTACAAAAACAAAAAGGGGGAATAGGCCATGGCCAGATTTCCTTGCCCTATTTACCATTAATTTTTTAAATTTGGACTCTCAAGGTCGTTCTGAAGCTGATAGACATCAGAACCCCTATGGCCCTGCTAAAGGGATGGTCAAGTGGAAGGATATCTTGACAGGGCCCTGGTATGGACCCGATCCCGTGCTTACATGGGCACGAGGCTCTGTTTGTGTTTTTCCACAGGACCAACAAGATCCGGTGTGGGTGCCAGAGCGTTTGACTAGAAGAGTTCAACATGAGAAGCATCATGCCTGTGCCTGTGGATGCTTCCCATGCCATGACTAGTATACAATATGAGAACTTTACCCATGCTGCAAATTTGTCTAAACAATTGTCTAGTTATCTTCTAAGTAATTGGACTGGAGAAATTGAAAACATGATGGAGGAGCTGAGAGTAGCCATTGTCACCATGAATTCTACCCGAGTAGATGCTGGAATGGATGAAGGACTCTCATCCTGGATCTCCGCAGCCATGAATCATCTGAAGGAGTGGGCGGGCTTGGGAGCGTTAGCTGGCCTTCTGGTGTTGGTCTCTCTAGCCTGCCTGTGGTGTATCTGTTGGATTAGGGACTCTCAGCGTCACAGTACAGCCATGATTATACAAGCCTTTACGGTTATAGAGGCTGGCCAATCCCCCCAAGCATGGTTAGCCACCATGAAAGGATAATTTGACGCATTCAGGGTACGAGGCAAGGCACTGCACTCAAGGATGGCTTTTGATGGCCTTGAGAAGAGCACGCCTAGCTGCATGTCGGTTGATGCCCAAGTTCCCACCTCTGGAAAATGGCATCGAGCCAGTCTGGCACTCTTTGAGTGGAAGACACCTAAGTAGGATCAGTACAAGGCTCTTGTTTTCACAGAGAGCAGGCCTCTACTCTTACCTGTAGTGTCTAAAACAAAAAGGGGGAACTGTAGTGAGCTGCTTTGTGCCGCACCTTAAAGATGGTGCTGACTTCTGCACTCCACCCCCCGGGTGGTATGTGCTTTCAGTTGTAAATAACTCCATACATGGCTAAAGCTAAGGATCTGACTTGTTTCTGTGTACCTGGGCCTATCCACATTTCCCACGTGGCTTGCTGGAGTTGGCTACCCAGAGGCTATTTTAGGTGTGGGCTGGCTTTCCCTGGGGTCAGAAGATTATTCAAGGTTTCCTGATTAAACTGCATTGAGAAGAGTTCGGTGTTGCGTTTTCTTTGCTGGCCAAAGTGACGCAACAGTACAGCAATGCAGAACAGGAGATGCAATGGCTGTGACTGGCGTGAGATAAAGCTGAGACTGATAGAGAAACAGGTCGTTACACATAGGGATTGGTGAGATACTGTTTTTTATTTCAATTTTAATTTTTTTATTTTCTTTTGAAGGGAACTTACAAGGGTAGAGGGCAGATATGGAAGGAGTGGGAAATAATGGGACTGGGGAGCATAATTTGCAATTCCCAAAGAATGAATAAAAATGTGTTTAATAATAATAAATGTCTGCATGTATAATCCAGTAGAATTACTGAGGCACTTTGAATTATACCTTAGTGCAGCCTATCAATCAAAATAGCCACCATGGTTTCACAGTGGTTTGCTTCACTTACCAATTACTATGTTGGCTCAAACACATAGGTCAGTTACCTATGTGTCTTTAATAACACTTTATTATATGTGTCATATAATAAAGACACTGTCCCTTTATTAAAAAATTGAATACTCTAATTTTGCTTCTTCTATTTCCTGGTTCACTAGTCCACCCTACCATGCCCTACCACCTTGAGAAATGCTCTCTTGATGTCTTTGTTCCTCAGACTGTAGACCACAGGGTTGAGCAAGGCAGTAAAGGCATTGTAAAAGAGTGAGATCTGCTTGTCTCGTTCAGCAGAGTAGCTTGAGTTGGGCCTCATGTAGATGTAAGTAGATGGACCATAGAAGAATGTGACCACAGTCAGGTGGGAGGCACAGGTAGATAAAGCCTTGCAGCGTCCCTGGGTTGACTTGATTTTGAGAATTGCCTTGGCAATATGAACATAGGAGGCCACTATGAGGGAAATGGGGGTAACAACCACAAAAACACTTAAGACCAGGTCTACCATCTCAATGAGATGAGTGTCCATGCAAGCCAGACTACGCACTGAAGGACCTTCACAGAAGTAGTGGTTAACCCTGTTAGGCCCACAATATGGCAAACTCATGGTGAAGAAAGTATGTAACAGAGAGAAAAGGAAACCACAGATCCAAGTTCCAGCAGCCAACCATATGCACAGATCCCATTTGAGGATGACAGTATAGCGAAGTGGTTGGCAAATGGCCACATATCTGTCATAAGCCATGACAACAAAGAAGGTGCACTCAGTTATACCCAGGGCACCAAACACATACATCTGCATCCAGCAGCCAGCAAAGGAGATGGTCTGAGATTTAGCAAGAAGATGCACCAACATCTGGGGCATGGTGGTGGTGACATAGCCCATATCCAACAGAGAGAGAACACAGAGGAAGAAGTACATGGGAGTGTGCAGATGGGTATCCAGGGAGATCAGCAGGATGATGAGCCCATTGCCCATGACTGAGCACAGGTAGATGAGAAGGAACACAATGAAGAGGATGCTGTTGATCGTGGGGTCACTGGAGAAGCCAAGCAGAATAAACTCAGAAACCCAACTTTGGTTCTGTCCTGGAATCATCCACATGGTGGGGCCTGTAAGAGAATCACGTTCATGTATGTGTTTCCTGTCACAGGCCAGCTATAGAGGCAGAAAAAGAAGACAAATGCTCGAGATATGGCTCAGAGTTAAAGAGCACTGACTTATGTTTCATAACTGTCTGTGACTCCAGTTCCAGGCAATCTGACTCCCTCTTCTTGCTCCACAGGCCAGGCATACATGCGGTGCATAGACATGCAGGTAGGAAAAGAAAACCATATACATAAAAGAAAAAACAATATGTTTAATTAAGAAAAGAAAGGCAAGGATGTGGGATCTGAGCACACTGCTCCATTTCTGTGCACTCTTCTCAAGATACTGCATCTCCCAATGCCTCAGTTTCTTAATCTATTAAAAGAGGCTGATGACCTCATGTCCCAGGATTATGAGGAATATCTAAAGCATCCCACAGAACTCCTCGAAATACCATTTATCACATGACATGCTGTATGCACTCTCACCCTCTCATTCCAGCTCTGGGAAGGCCAAGACAGGAAATCCCCAAAATGAGGTTAGCTACACCAACCTAAATGATGAGGACTGAGGTCAGCTGAGAGTCCCTGCCTCAATGAATAAGGTGAGAGCAACTGAGGAAGGATCCTTTGTCAGTCTCTGCCTACATACACACATGCATGCACACACACACATACATACACACACACACACACACACACACACACACACACACACACTACAGATATATGCAAAATAGAGTGTAAACCAGTAGATGAATAAGACAGAACAAGTATGATTCAAATGCAGGCTCACACAATAGTCCTATGGGTAATGACAGAAGATCACGTGTGCAGTGTACTGGAGACACTGTAGTCTTCCCAGGGAATGATGATGGATGATGTGGATATGGGAACAGGAAAACTCTTTTTTTCCTTTCTTACTCCTAGCTCCACCTGCACACAAAAATCAATTCTAGATATACTGTGTGTTTGAAATTTAAAGCAGCCAATTTTTTGGAATCAAACCTGATTAATATATTAATCCTTTTAGTGAAAGCAAAGGTAAGAATTCTTTAAAAGAGTACTTTCTGTGGAGGGGAAAAATAATGGTAATCTAGAATAAGTTGGAAGTATTCAAAATATTGACACAAAGTATTAGAAAAATATGTAATAAAAACAGATGCTCTAGTAGAATAGTGAATTGTATTTAAAGGGCATTTCATAAGGTAGCTATAAGCACTGAGGAGGTTAAGGTTCTCAGCACCATTACTCATCTGGAAATTGAGAAGATCAGCACAGTGCCAACACGCACCTCCTCTTCCCAATCTCGCATCACCACACCCCTACCAGCCTGGCTACAATAACAGAATCTATTGACAAGAGTTACTGAATCTAATGGGAGAGGAAATAAAGCCGATTCCTTTAGTGTGTGTTTGGCTGTGTTCCCTAAAGTTGAACACACTTAATGCATTGTTCAGCAATACAAATAGTAGCTATATTTATTAAACAATATGTAAACACATAGACACATAGAAACACATGTTCAAGGAAAGACACTTAAAGAAAATTTCCTAATGTTGCTCCAAACAACCTGAACTATGGTACCACTCACTTTAAGACAATAGTTAGAGCAGGAATTGCTTTTGATGGGAGTAGAAATACGAAAAATACTCCTAGACACCCTCAGTCTTCTCTTTCCCTGTCCCCATCCCCTCTCCTGACCAGTCTACTGCTCAGAACCTCACAGCTGTCCTTCCTTTCCACCCAGGTCAGGAGCCCATCATCTCTTCTGGTATTTCTGCATCACTGTCTCCATGCACCTATGCCTCTAAATATTCCTCCTTCAGGGCAATCTCTTTTATTTTAATTTTAAAAGACACTTTCAGTTCTGGCTTTTTGGAGCCCATTCTCTCTGGAGGGATACTTTATTCAGTCTAGATATAGTGGGGAGGGCCTGGGTCCTGCCTGGAAGCAATGTGCTAGGCTTTGCTGACTCCCCATGGGAAGACTTACCCTCTCTGAGGAATGAATGGGAGGATGGGATGGGGGTTGGAGATGCAAAGGTGGAGGAAGCAGGAGGGGGGAAGGGAATGGGAAATGGATTTGTCATGAAAATGAGAAAAGATAGCCTTTTAAAAAAGTAAATTTAAATAAATAAATAAAAATACTTTGAGTAAGTATACTTCAATCACATTCTTCCCCACTCCCAACTTATCCCAGATCCTCATATTCCACTTTCATGTTCTTCCTCCTCTAATTCTAATTCTCACTTTCAAAACAAAATAACCAATGTTTTTTTATTAAAGAAAGAAAATAAAACCAAAAAAAAATATAAATTAAAACAATACAATGAAGTCAGTTTCCTGTTGGTCATCTACTCCCGGACCTGAAGCCTGCCCTGCTATAGCTGATATGCACAGTGACACTCTATTGGAAAAAAACGTATTTTACCTTTCATAGCAGCTATCAACTGCGAATAGCTTCTTGTTCAGGGGCAGGACTTTGACTCCACTTCCCCATCTCATTGCTGGCCATTTGTCTGCGTCAACACATTATTCATGTGACTGCCATAGCAGTTTTTAAAGAAACCACACTGCTCCTATCTGGTTCCTGTTAAAATCCTTTCAGAACTCTCAAGCCCTGTCAATTCAGTCAGACGCACAGGTCATTCGTAACCTCCCTGCCTGTCAAGACCCAGACTCAGCACACATCTGTCTCCTCTGTCTGCCATCTCTCAATGCACAAATCTCCATGCTAGCACTCCCAGAGTCCTGCATGCCTATACCTCTCTCATACCTTAAGACAAGTGCCTAGGTTCTCATCATATAGAGCAGATCACTTCCAGCACCATGTTGCCCACACTTCAGCCACAGCAGGACTCAGCTTAGCCAGGAAGCCTTCCCTGTTATTCTGTCACCTCCCACCCTAATCCAGGTAAGAGACATCCTGCATTTCTTGTTCATTGACCAATTACAGTCTGAAGAAGGCTAGAGGGATCTGATATCAATTTTGACACCAAACAACTTGGACAAACCCTTTGTTACTCTTTTGTCAACGGGAACCCCACACAACTAAGAAAGAATTGTCTCTGGTAGGCTATGGCTATATGGGTGATTAACTGATTTATTGGGCAAATTATACATTCCAGATGTTGCTGCACTAACTTTAGCTGAAAATCGAAACAGCTCAGTGAAGGAAGTGTTCTTACCTGTGTGTTATAGGTGAACACCTAAAGCCTGAAGGAGGACAGTTCATTCCACACACAACCTCTGCGTGGAAGAATCGGGAGTTTAGGGGGTGTGAGTGTCATCGGAGCCTGGCTCTCAGTACCTTCTCTGCTTCTGGCACACAGCTTCTGAATTGGGCATGTGAGGAAGGCAAAGTCTTCACTTTGTTCATCTAGTTGAGCTTCTGACTCAGTAGAGGTCAGAGCCCTCGTAGGGCAGAATCGGATGGCTAGCCACAAACCGGGTCTCCTGAGGAGATTGCCCTTTCTGTCTGAATGTGAGAGGCCCTGAAATGTATTCAAAGTAGAAGAATCCAAGGAAAGAGCATTTGAGGTGTGGTTTCTAAGGCACTGGGACACAATACAGTGATCCACAGCCCTTTGTGGTTTCCTAGCCCAGTGGCCTCTGACTTGGCTTACAGGAACACACCGGGACTACTAGTCCAAGTGTGTGAGTCAGTTATTCACAGCTGAAGACATCAAGATTGACTTATAGGCAGTAAAGTCTACACATGAAAGTTCCAGCATACAAAGTCAGCATCTGTAAGGATTAGGATGAGGTGTCCAAGGATATACTTGAATACATAGAGAGTTTAATGCCAGGCTAGGCTACAGGAGACTCACAACACCCATCCTCACAAAAAATAATCATGATTGCTCTGTCCACATGTATCAAGCTATGTCTCTGTGGTGTGGTGTCTCCATTAAGGGCATTGAGCATCACTGCTCTTTCATGGATACGGCTTTCTGCTTCACTTGAGATCTTTGAGTTCAGAAATCCATATTCTATGTTTCTCAACTTGACTTGAAACAGACACTCTGTAAATATTTATTAAATTAGTAAAAGGAGGAGGAAAGAAAGAAGCAAGGACACAGTTTGAGAAAGAGAGGAAAGAAGAGCAGGCAGTAAGAAAAGAGGTCTGGGGAGTTTGAGATGTGTGCACAGAGGACCTGGAGATGGATGGCTTGACTAATTACTATCTCTCGACCCACGTGCCTGAACACCACCCACAAGTCAAACACCAGTGACCATCTTACCACTTGTAAATCCAAGGACTGTGTCACTGACTTGCTGTTTCTTTCTGTAATGCCAAAGAGACTAAAGCAACCGAGTCCAGAAACTTGGGATTCTGGGCAGCTTCATTTCCAGAAAAGTTCCAAGGTACTGTGGAGTTTGAGGGACTGAATCTCATTGTTCCTTTGCAAGTAAGCCTGCTCTAGCTGAAGATGGCACTGATAAAACCCTGCTTAACAAAGGCAAGTTCAGACATCTTCATCTCTTCCCAGTGGGGCAAGATCCTGAGATTTTATGGCCCTGCCTCCTCTCTGAGCTTCCCTAGGAGAGCTGGGAAAGAGCCATTTCTGTTCCCAGTAGGGATGCTAAGATGATCCCTGGATGCTGTCAGCAAGAGCACTAAAGTGAGGCCCTTGGGGGAAAATCAGGATAAAACAACGCACAGAGGTAGAACTGGTGACCTGTTCCCTTTTCTAGACTAATTGGGGAATAAAAGTAGTTCAGAGAAGAGGAGGTGAGGCCTGGCTGGTCAGCTGATACACAGGCCAAGGACTTAATTTCTTATTCAGATTCCTCTTTTACTGCCCAAACCCTGAGCTCTGACGCTCAATGAGTTCGTGTGTGAGTCACACTCCTCTTCCTTCCTCAACCATAGTCCTTTCTTCTCTGGTGTGTGATATCTGAGCAAGTTAACCAGATACTCTGGTGCTAATGAAGAGTCATCAACAATTGAGGCTGGAGGGTTAGATTTGAGAAAACAGTACTTGTTGGGTTTACAGAAGACCTGGTCTGATTCCCAGCACTAACATAAAAGTTCACAGCCATCTATATCTCCAGTTTTAGAGGACCTAGTATTCTATTCTGATCTCCTAAGAAACATGCATGTGAAATGTACACATAGGTGGAGACAAAACACTCATACAGATAAACAGAAAAACAAACTCAAAATGTCAACCATGACATTATAGGTAGATTTTTCTTTGGGCCAAGTGCTACAAATAATGACATGGACAATTAATATTAATTATGATAGCTTGGGCTTAATTTAGGTTTGTCTCACTAGCTCTTATAACTTAAATTAACTTACTTATACATTTTACCATTTTTTTTTACCTTTCTTTAATTTTGTATGTCTAAATCCCTGTGTCTCCACAGTGTCTCCTGAGCACCTCAATTGTCCTCTTCTTCTCTCTGCCCAGAAGACCTACCTGCCTAGCTACTGGCTGTTCAGCTTTTTATTATACCGATCACTTTAAAGCCTCTTCACAGTGTACAAATGTCCCACAATATGACATACCAACATGGAGTCAGCAGTGATATCTCCATGCCTCTGGAGTGAGAAAACACACAGGTCATGTCTCTTAAATGTAAATAAGAGTTTGTGTCTAAATATATCAAGCTCTGGAGCATGTTCTCTTGAACTTGGTGTTTCTCTGCCTTGGTAGCTGCTTCTGTAGAATTCCAATGGATTCCAACTTGGTATTGTCATCCCTGCTTTCTGTGTCTTGGTTTCCTAAGGATTCAGAAGAAGACTGGACTATAAAGTCTTCCTGGTTGTAGTAGCTGATTGATAAGGGGTTAAAATTCCTGTGAGGTGTTCCTTAAACTCAGCCAAGAGTAAAAATTGATCATAAAATGACAATTAAATAAATTGTATTGGGAACAAAGACAGAGTGTCTACAAATGTGTTTAACTATATTGCAACTGACTAAATAGAAGGTTTGGAGCTAGAGTTTGATTCATAGCATTAAAAACATGTAAAGGCAACACAGGTTCTGAACGCTACACATCCTGATGAGCAACTCCATTTTCCTGTGCTCTGTGTTATACCAGTTGTTTAGTGTGGTGCATTTGGGGGTTGAAACACTGTATAATTAATGATGTGTAATCTCAACTGCTATTCAGTAGCATGTGTTGCAACCATGACATTGACCATGATGGGTGCATTTACACCTTAGTAATTGGCAATCAACTCTAATCAGAAGCACCTTGACCCCCGAAGTGGTCATTGTTCCACAACTCTGACCCCAACTCTCTTCACCCCTGTTTATGATCCTGATTATTTCTGGAGATGCAGTGGAGTCCAGACAGAGATTTTTCTCCCTCGGGATAAATAAGGAAAGAGGTTCAGAGAGAAGCAGACAGAACCAATTGAATGACACATACAGAATGGCACAGTCACCCTGACTTCCCTGGTTTTGGTCATTGAGATTTTATTATAGATTTATGGGAAGGGATTCAAGAGGGAGACATACACACTATTTGAATTAGATATGGATGTTATCAACATGGCAGAAAAACAGATACATGATAGAAATCAGGACTCTAAAAGGTAGGTAGATATGGCTGGGCCACATGGCTGCTCCGAAGGACTGCACATGCAGTATTTCTTAATGACTGCAACACTTAGACATTCCCAAGAATATTTTCACCTGCCCATTGCACAGATAAAGGAACAGTGACCTGGAAAACACAAGCAATTTGGCAAAGGTCACCCAGCTGGTGAGTGGTAGAACCAACTCCAGGGCCTGGCCACTTGCTTCTGGGGTGAGGCTGAATCTGCCCCTTGACTACCAGATGCTTAATGTGAGAGTTCAAGCTAATGGCTCTACCTCTGCTCTAACCAAAATGTTCCTGCTGCTGAGAGCTGGGCCGACTTCACAGAGGTCATGAGATCACCCCAGAGGTCAGCATTAAGAAAAGTCAAACTCTAGAGATTTCACTCTGACTCAGGTGAACCCACAGTCCTGAAGGAGAAAATAGTGAGCTTGGAGAAAGGAGAAGACAGCAGATCCACAGGTCTCACAACAGGGACGCCTTAATTGGCCCCCAGATGACAATGTCTCATTAATGGACCATGTGAGAATTGGCTCATTTGCTAAAATGAGTACTTGGAAAAGTTTTCTGCTTTTGTGTCTGGAGAAAGACCCAGAGGGTAAGAGCAAGAGGTTGTGTTGTTACTAAACAATGAGACAATTAAAATCGTCCCTTGGGACATTGCTATGAATCTCCTAGCGAGTTTCACGCGTGTTTCCTCACCAGATCCTCACAGCAGGCCTAGATGGTAAATCTATGGTTCCCATTTCATAGACGTGGTGAATATGATGGCAGACACTTAGCCTTTGTCATAGCTAAGCCTAGGAGAGTTATTGATGCTGTTTTAAAGCATTTTGGTGATCTATGAGTTAAGCTCTGTGAGACTAACATAGACAGCTCTTTACTCTTTTAGACCCTTGAACACTAAACCCTCCAAATAAAGTGTTTCTCAAGCAAGTGGGATAATCTATGGGAGCCCGGAACCTTCATGTGCGGCCCTATCCATCACCCCAGGGTTCCCCTCCTGGCTGTAGGCCTTATCCATCACCCAAGCATCAACCCTCTTCTTTGTTGTCTGGAAATTTGAAAGATCTCCCTGCTATCAAGCAATAACTACCTGTCACAGGAGCAACCTACACATGTGCTCAGCATTCAGGGTCCTGTGATTAGAATTTCAAGGCTCTGAGGAGTGTGTGAGATAACATAGGGACACAGAGGTCTGACAAACAAGAGGATGTTCAGAAGAATGCTGATGATGTCAACAAAAAAGAGAAAACAGTATATAAGGATGGTGGTGATGATCACAGCAATTGTGATAACTACGAATATGACTTTTGTCAGTGTTTGCTCAAAACATTTATATTAAATGTAGTGCTACCCTTGATTTCAAGGTCAGGAAACTGAAGTGTAGAGTTTGTAACATATCAGCACCTACAGGCAAAACTTTGCATATTAAGGTGTTATACTTGGTGTGGGATGCTAAGTGTTTAACAAGCAACTCTCCATAAGAACAGGAACAAAGGAGGGTGAAGTCAGGCCTGCTCTAAGCCAGTTGGCAGCCATGATGTTAAGCCCATGCATAGTCTCCTTCTCTGACACCTGAGCCTGGCATTCATTGGTTCACTGCACAAGTTAATAGTTCGGTCCTTGTTGCAGTGATAAAATACCTAACACAAGACACTTGAGGAAGAGTTGATTTAGACTGAGAGACTGAGGGCATAGTCAGTAATGGCAGGGAAGTCATGGCAGTAGCAACAGACTCAGGGTCACATTGCATTCCCAGTCAGGAAACAGACAGATGGATGTCCTTCCTCTGACCACTCTGTCCTTTTACACTTTCTAGGACCCCAGATCCTGGAAAGGTGACAACCACATGGAGCACCCCATATCAGTTAAGCCTTTCTGGAAACACACTCACAATATCCATGGTGATTCTAAGTCCACAAGAGCTGACAGTGAAAACGACCATGATAAGGAGTGAGAGGATGACCAGGCAAAGGAGTTCACAGGGGGCTGCAGAGAATGCCCTCCCCTCCACTTAAGTCTTCAGATCGTGTCCTCTTGAAGACATCCTTGATGAGGATTCAGGTGCGACAGAAATATCTTAACAGTCTTTCCCATTTCTAAGAAGGATACCCATGAATCTCTCCACACTCATTCTTGCCGATTTCACAGTTTCTGACTCTGCTTCTTCACAGAGGGATGGTTGCTGCATTGGTACATGAGGCTGGAGGGAGCAGAAGTAGGATAAAGGGTTCCCCTTGCTGTAGGTACTATGGAGACAGGCCGTGGGAGACAGACTTCAGGGAATCAGATCAGCTTTATTCCAGAATATTAGAAATATAAAGTATTGAGGAGCCTGGGGGTCAATCCCTGATTTCCATTAAATAGCAGGGTCCTATTATAAGCCGTTGTATGTTGTAGCAGGGTCCTATACCAGAGTTCCTCGTACAAGTCTTAGTTACCATATTGCACTTCTAGCAAGGATCTGTGCTAAGAATCATGCTAAAGATAAATCAGACATAAAGGTTTAGAGACAGCTTTCACATAAGATAGTCCTCCAGGACCAGGGACATTCTCCAGATAGGGGCAGGTAGAGAGCAAAAATCTCACTGGGGGTGAGGGAACACCCATGTATTTGAGCTTTGGGGGAAAAACGTCCCAAGCCATGATAGACTGTGACTTCCACACAGCAACAACAATTATATTTCATAGATGTTCACAGCCATCTAACCAACCCATGGGCCACAACACACACATGAATATAGATGCTTACCCAAACACCATTTCTCCTTCCAAACTAAAAACAACCAAATGTCCTACACAGTGTTCTTTTCACTGAACGATTTTCTCCTCACCATTGTCTTCAGGTACATCCCAGAAATAGACACAGGGCTCTGTTGTTCATTTTTAGGTTGGAAGAGTATGTCATACAAAACTATGTGTAATCAGCATGAGTATGATCCTTCTCCTCAATCCTCCATAGGGATCTGGCCATAGAGACCACAGGCTCAAGCTATAGAGGGGATGTGACAGCATTAGACCATTTGGACCACTGCCTCCTATAACCTACTTGTACCTTCAGGGACTCCAAGATATATTTGAAGTCTCACATTGGCATTTGATGTCAGTTTTGTGACCCATGTTAAAGATGCCCACTATATTATGGGCATTGATGAAAAAAGAAGGATAAAAGGGAACCAAAGCATTTTTATCCATTGAAATATATTTATAGATATGCATTTAAATATAAATATCTCTAAGATATACAGATAGATAGATGGATAGATAGATGGATAGATAGATAGATAGATAGATGACAGACAGACGAATACAAGGACTGAGTTCATGTGGTCATTTGAAGGCTTGTGGTCTTAAAATAAGACCACAAATAAAATAAATAAATTTATTAAATTTATTTATTATTTTAATAATAATATTAAATAAATTATTACATTAAATAAATGTAATAAATAAATACATTTAAATAAATAAAATTTATTTTAATTTTAATTAAAAAATTTTAATTAAATAAAAACAAAACAGATAAATAGATTCAATGTGCCTCTGTCATATTCTGGTAGTGATGAAATTCCCAAATGGATCCTAACATTCAATGCTACCTACAATTGATTCAGAAGAGTCATGTGGTGGTTTGAATAAGAATGGCCCCATAGGCTCATATATTTTAATGAGTTAGCAGACAGTGCTACACATTGAAAGGATGAGAAGTACTAGAATGTGTGACCTTTTTTGAGGAAGTATGTCACTAGATGTGGGATTTTAGGTTTCAAAAGCCCATACAAAAGGCACTTCCTCTGCCTGTAGATCAGGATGTAGCTTTTAGCTACTGCTCCAGTGCCATGAGTGTCACCATGCCCCTACCATGATGATAAATAATGAACTAAACCTCCAGAACTGTAAGCAGGCCCTGAGCAACATGATTGGTTGTAAGGAGGCCACTTGTCTGTTTTTGCTCAGCCCCAAAATAATCACACAAACCATATTATTTAAATCACCGTGTGGGCCATTAGCTCTATCTTCTTATTTGCTAACTCTTACATCTTAATTTAACCCATCTCCATTAATCTGTGCATCACCACGAGGTTATGGCCTACCAGCAAAGTTTTAGCATATCTGTCTCCTGCATCAGCTCCATGGCTTCTCTCCAACTCCATCTCCTTTCTCCCAGCATTCAGTTTAGTTTTCCCCCGCCTATCTACCCTATCAGGCCAAGCCAGTTTCTTTTTTAACCAATGATACTCACAGCCTACATCACCTCCCCCTTCTGTTCAAATAAAAAAGGGAGGTTTTAACTTTAACATAGTAAAATTACATATAACAAAACAGTTATCAAGCAAGAATTGCAGCTATTATATTTATATATACTTTATCTTTTGTCGTAACTCAAGAAAACTATAATAACTATTCTCCAACTCCATCAAAGACTTCAGAATGATATAATATTACCTAAGTAAACAGGAAGTGCATTATAAACAACTTCCAAAACTCTAGATTTGACAGAAACATCTTGCTGCCTGGATGGTCACCCACAGTTCTTCTGTATAGTTGGGGTACTATCTTCAGCCTACAGGCCCATAGTATCCAGTAGACTTTTCCATGAAGCAGGAAATTTCAAAGACAGTTCTACCTATATTGGCAGTTTGTCAGTCACTTTCTTCTGTGACCTGCAGAATGTCTGGCAGACTTTTTCATGAAGAAGGAACCCCGAAGAATCGTCTCACCTTTCAACAAGTTCAGTAGTCATTTCTCTGCAGGTCTTGTAAGTCCAGTTCATCAAGCAGTCCAGGCAAAAGTACTTTTTTGCCCAAATGTAAAGAACCTCTTCAATGCCCATCATCCTCTTGACATAGATTGGTGCTGTCAGGAGCATATGTGTCTCATTGTCATGCAAAGCCCTAAGTCCTTAAAGCTTTTTAAAAACCATTTTCTGAAGGTCTTTAAAAGGTTTGAAGAATGTCAATCCATCTGAAATACATATCTGTCCATCTAGAAAATATAACTAACAGGACTATAAGTTTGATTATTAGAGATGATTATCTATTAACCTATATTTCTAAATGAGCTGCACAAACACAATACCTTAATCAAGACCAAAAATAGATGTATAACAAAATTGACCTTAAATTTATATCAATAAACCAAGATCCATACCCATGGAAATCTCTATTGCATATCTCCCTTTAAATGTAAGACAATATTTGGAAATATTGGTGTAGTTCTCTCCAAATTGCTCCTTGTTGTTTATTGGGAAAAGTAATTTTTTGAGGAGTGTTCAAGGTGACCTTTCATAAAGGTCTTGGACAGAGATAGAAGGAATGTACCTAAAAATAATAAAGACAACATATAGCAAGCCAGCAGCCAACATCAAATTAAGTGGAAAGAAACACAAAGCAATCCCACTGAAATCAGAAACAAGACAAGGCTGTCCACTTTATCCACACCTATTAAATATAGTACTTGAAGGTCTAGCTATAGCAATAAGACAGCAAAAGGAGATCAAGGGGATACAAATTGGAAAAGAAGAAGTCAAATTTTTACTCATTGCTGATGATATGATAGTATACATAAGTGACCCAAAAAATTCTACCAAGGAACTCATACAACAAATAACCACTTTCAGTAATGTAGCAGGACACAAGGTTAACTCAAAAAAAATCAGTAGCCCTCCTATACACAGATGGTAAATGGGCTGAGAAACGAATCAGAGAAACATCACCTTTTACAATAGTGACAAATAACAAAATATCTTGGGGTAACTCTAACCAAACAAATGAAGGACCTGTATGACAAAAACTTTAAATCTTTAAAGAAAGAAATATAAGAAGACATCATAAAATGCAAATATCTACCATATACTGTTAGATAGATAGGACTAACATAGTAAAAATAGCAATCTTATCAAAAGAAATCTACATATTCAAGGCAATACCTGTCAAAATCCCAACACAGTTCTTCACAGACCTCAAAAGAACAATACTCAACTTCAGATGGAAAAACAAAAACAAACAAACAAAAAAAACAAGAAAGTCAAAACAATCTTGTACAAAAAAAGGAACTTCTGGAGGTATCACCATCCCCGATTTTAAACTCTACTGTAGAACTATATTGGCATAAAAACAGGTGAGCAAGGGAATTCAATTCTATACCCAGATATCAATTCACACACCTACGAACACCTAATTTTTGACAAAAATTCTAAAATTATAAGATGAATAAAAGAAAGCATCTTCAACAAATGATGCTGGTATAACCGGATGTTCACACGTAGAAGAATGCAAATAGATCTATATCTATCCCCATGCACAAAATTCAAGTTCAAATGGATGAAATACCTCAACATAAAACCAACCACAGTGAACCTCATAGAAGAGAAAATTGGAGGTAGCCTTGAACACATTGATACAGGAGACAACTTCCTAAATATAAGTCCAGTAACACAGACATAGAGGGTAGCAATTAATAAATGGACCCCCAAAACTGAATAGTAAAGCAAAGGACATTGTCAAAAGGACATAATGGCAGCCTACAGAATGGGAAAAGATCATCACCAACCCCACATCTGACAGAAGACTGATTTTCAACACATACAAAGAACTCAAGAAACTAGACATCAAAGAACAAAAATCCAATAAAAATTGGAGTACAGACCTAAACAGAGAACTCTCAACGGAAGAATCTCAAATGGTTACAAGACACTTAAGGAAATGCTCATCATTCTTAGCCATTAGAGAAAAGCAAATCAAAACAACACTGTCAGAATGGGCAAGATCAACAACACTGATGACAGTTTATACTGGAGTGGATGTGGAGTAAGGGGAACACTTCTCCACTACTGGTGGGAGTGAAAACTTGTACAGCCACTTTGGAAATCAGTATGTCGGTTTTATAGAAAATTGGGAATCAATCTACCTTAAGACCCAGCAATACCACCTAGGCATATATGCAAAGGATGCTCAATCATACCAAAGGACATTTGTTCAGATATTCATAGCAGCATTATTCATAAGATCTAGAGCCTGGAAACAACCTAGATATCCCTCAACTGAAGAATGGATAAGAAACATCTGGTACATTTACACAACAGAGTACTATTCAGCGGTGAAAAATGATAACATCTTGAAATTTTCAGGCAAATGAATAGAACTAGATAAAACATACTGAGTGAGATAACCTAGACCAAGAATGGCCAATACTGTACATAATCATAATTGGATAATAAACATAAAGGATAACTAGCCTACACTCCACAACCCCAGAGAACCTAGATAGCAAAGAGGACCCTAAGAGAGACTTACATGGATCCACCTTGGAGGAGAAAAAGACAAGATTTCCTCAGTGAATGTGAGCATGGAGGAGGCAGTGGGGAAAATGGAAAGGAAGAAGGGATAAAAGAAACAGAAGAGGAAATAATTTATAGCTCAATAAAAATAATAAAAAAGAAAAAAAGAATTGTGTCTGTGGTCCAGCCTCCTGAAACTAAACAAGTCAATTTCTGATAAAGTCACAAACGAAGGACAATTCATTACCAATATCCCCAACAGTAAGAAAAAGAAGAATTGCAATACTAGGCCAGGGCCAATGCCCCTCCCGCTCAGATACGTCAAAGCAATAACCAGATAAGGGCAAAGCCTGGGATTTGTCCACACTTGCCCATGAATGGAAAGGCCTTAGCCCACTCATGCTAGCCCTATCCAATAAGAAATGTACAAATATGATTGTCACTTGCATAAAATAATCCTAGATCAAGTGCTTTTAGAATTCCTTTAGTTATGTATAAAAGAGCCTACAAGCTTTTCTTGGGGGTCACTGTAGGCAGAGGCTGCTTGTTCATTTCTTAGCCACCCATACCTGAAATAATCACTCAGAAACTTTCCCGGCCTGCAGATGCGAACTGGTGATCCCTGATAAACCTAGGGGAGAGGAATGAAGGGGCAAGAGACACGAGAAATGACAGCAAGACAGGATTTCTGATCAAGCCGTCCCCTTTATTATTTCCTCAGAAGCTGTTATATAGCAAACGGGCAGGGTGGGGGGAAGGGTATCAGAGGGGAGGGAAGGGTGTCAAGAAACTCAGGTCTGCTGGAATTCAGGTCCGGAGACATCCCCGGCCGATAAGTAAATACTGAGGGTCTGTAATTGTTGACTAACAAAGGAAAATGCTAACTGATTCCGGAGCCTAGTGTCTGCAGGTCTCTGCTAGGAGATAAGATGCCAGGTTGATTTCCTAGACCCTCCAGAGGCGATAGAGGTAAATATTTTTTCTTAACTTGTGAACTTAAGATGGCTATAAACAAAATGCAGGTCTCAAAATACAGATTTTTGCTTCTGGCAAGAAACTATATCAACTACAGTACTGCTTGGTCTATTAGCTTATGCTTATTTCTAGCTAACTCTTACATCTTAAATTAACCAATCTCTAATAATCTGCGCATCGCCACAAGATCATGGTCTACAGATAAGGTTTTGACATCTGTCTCCTGTGGCGACTACATGTCGCCTCTCTGACTCCACCTTCTTTTCTCCTCTATCTCTTCTACCTTCTGCTTTCTGCACTGCCATAGGCCCAAAGAAGCTTCTTTATTAAACAATGGTAATAAAACACATTTACAGCATACAGAGGGGAATACCACATCAGGTTCCATTCACCATTTTTGACTTTGTGCTGGATGCATGGTCCCATCATACTAGTACTTTCTAGAGATAGTAAACACTCTTGCTGATTGCAAACATGGTTGGTGGTCCTTTGTGGGACTTCTCCAGGACCCTAACAACACAAGCATGATAGCATGATAGTAGAGAGAGCAAAAGGCTGAGGCACCATATGCTAAGTATCACAGCAGTGTTGTCAGGACAGATGTAAGGTGATAGATGGTGGAACAGAACCAATAAGGTTCAGAGAACAAACTTCACAGATAAGTTCAATGTGGTCTGTGGGGAAACACAATGACCTCTCTGTTAAAAATGATGCAACGCTAAAAGTGTAAGCAGCTGGGGTCTCATTAGAACCTTACAAATTCTGTTCCCATTTCAGACAGCAGGCAATGGCACTTCCCATTGTTGACTGCTGATGGTTGACTTTCTTTCTACGCTTGGATGATGGTAGGTATGGATTGCCTCTCATCTTCAGAGAAGCTCTTACCTGACCAAGCAGAAAAGTCCTGTCTGATTCAGTGCCTGAACTATTCTTTTCTAAGGAGGCCTGAGGCTCCAGTTTTATTCTGTGGTCACATATTTTTGGATAGTGGGTACACTCCATTCATTCCTATTGTTTAATTATATATATATATATATATATATATATATATATATATATTTTTAGAAGGGCCACAAGTTTCTCTTTCAATAGACAAGAATGGCTCCCTTTTTAGCAAGTAGAAACTTTCTTCAAACTCCTAAGGGAATGGGGACTCTTGTCTAAATGCCTGACCTTGAAAAATGACTTTCTCAGGGGACCAGGTACTCCATTATAGAATATTTCAGGATTTTTAAAGTATGGCTTAGTTTATCAAAATTGCTAAAGTTTAAAGTGAGCAAAGATGTACCTAGACAAATATTACGATGAACATGAATAGACCTTAGAAATTTATAAATCTTGATTATAAAAATGAATGAATGAAATTTATGCCCTGGCAATACTGAAGCATGCATGGGCAGTCCGTATATGGTGGTTCTGTGGAACCTGTCCATATTGGGTTTCATGGTCTAAGTCAACAAGGACCACTGACCAGTTCTCTTCCTCAAGAGGGCACCAGATCTCATTATAGATGGTTGTGACCCACCAAGTGATTGCTGGGAATTGAACTCAGGACCTTTGAAAGTGTTCTTAACTGCTGATATACCTTATTTACCAAGCATATGTTACTTATCTAAATTTTCTAGCAGTTTGTTGTAAATTTGTATGAGAGTAGGCAGAGTTATCAGGCTATATTGTTCCACAGTTGTACTGATTTATTCCAAAGAATTATTTTGTTTAAAGAGGCTATCATTTACTATATTTGCATCCTTCAAAACCTACACAAATTTTCTCAAAGGAAAAGGCATAAGGGAACTTGTGGGAGCCAAATTTACATTTTAAGTTCTAATTATTGTGCCTTAGAGATCCTTGAAACAAGTATGTCTCTAGTCTGCAAGCCTCTTATTCAAAGACAAATAGTTTCTGAAATGCTGAAGGCCATTGCTTATGGGCGATAACAAGTCACATTTTTACTCCCCAAACAATTAAACCAGGTGGTGGTGTTACATGCCTTTAATACCAGCACTAGCAATGCAGAGACAGGCAGAAACCAAGGCAGATCTCTGTGAATTTAAGGGCCAGTTGTCTAAAGAGCTAGTTCTAGGACAACCAGGATGATACAGAGAAACCCTACGTAAAAAAAAAAAAAAAAAAAAAAAAAAAAAAACTAAACTAAAAAAACTAAACAATCAATTTGGACCACTTCCTCTTAAAACATTCTTGTGTTTTCAGGGACTGCTAGAGTTAACTGTGCTTGCATACTGGCATTCTACGGTATACTCCTCCATGTACCAGATCTGCAACCCTGTATGTTAAATAACACCTAGTTCATGATGGGCAATGAGGTTGTATAATGTTTTCTGGTTCCTGTCACAAGACTTTCTATTGTTAAGATACCAACACATACCAAACTGCCCTACAGATTCCATGCGCCTCTATCGTAGTCTCAGTTCCCACTTTTTTGAAATTACCAAATGGATCCTAAAGATCAATGGAAAAGTGTGAGGACCTTATAAGAGGCACAACAATCTTGAAACAAGAAGGTTGGAGGGCTACTGACTTCCAAAGTCAAAGCCTACCTCAAAGTCATAGGAATGAGAACAGAAAAACTTCAGCTTGGGATTGATATGGGAAGTAATAGAATGGGAACGAAACTCCAAACATGTAAAGATTCATGAGAGAGTTATTGACAACCATGCTGAGCAGGCCAATTAAGATTTTAAATCCTTTTTATTGATAGAAAGACCAATGGTAGGCTTGAGCTTCCGAAGAAATCTGTTAGTGCCCAAATTCAGTGATATGTCTTTTAAGGCAAAACCCACAAATATACGTAAGAGTTATATGATGATCAGAGTAACTTGAAACGCTCACTCCTGGAAGAGCATAGTAGTTATTTTACACATGACTTGACAACTATTTTGGTTAATATGACAGGACCAGAGAGTCAAGGCCATGAAGATCTCAAATGTGTTGGCAAGAAGTATGTGATTGTTATAGGAGGTGGGTAGAGGTCTGAGAACTGTCTAAGCAAGTAAAAGAAGTCAGAACAGGATAGTGTTCCCTTAGTCATTCCAACATTAGCACTAAAATGTATTCTCAATAAATATTAATCAAGGACATAAATGTCATTCAATGAGAAAAGTACTGTTTTCCAAAGATAATGATGAGATAAGAGATATCTACACACAAAAGAATAAAATTGAACCCTTGCTACATGCCATACACAAAAACCAATACAAATTATTCAAAATACAAATGAATAATTTGAAAACTAGAAGATTATTAAAAATTGATCAAAATGTAAATGAATCTTTTAAAACCTAGGAGAAATTTTCATGATCTCATGTTGGGAATTTTTTCTTGGATATATTACAAGAAAATGAGATAAAAATAAATGAGTTGTATTTTACCAAAATAGAAATGTTTATGATGCAAAGGACATGATCAGAAACTGAAACTTCAGCCAAGCATGTCACAAGCCTATAATCACAATACTTGGGAGGTGGGGACAAGATGATCAGAAATTCAAGAGCATCTTTAGGTACATTAAAAATTCTAAGACAACATGGGATATATAAAACATTCTCTTATAGTAAACTGCCAAATAAACAATAATAATAAATCCTAACTGATGAATGGATTGTATCCAGTGTCCCTCAAAGAATAGCTAAGACAATCAGACAGGCATTATTCGGGAGGAAGTGAGCAAGACATTATTAGGAAGAATATGGTTGAGATCCTGAGTCACAGAGGAATTTTCCAATTGGCTACTCTGTAGCTGATAAGAAAAGATACCTAGCCCTAAAGTGTAGGAAATGAGCCGGCAGTCATCAGGCAAGTGGTGTTGCCTCTTGCAGCAGGAGTTGGGAGGGTTGCAATGAAATACAGAACCCCTAATTCCTAATTTTGTGCCATGTGCCACACAATTCAGAGTTCATCATGTTTACCCACATATCACATTGAATTTATATATGAAGTTTGGTCTCTGGCCTGTACCAATTTTATTCTACACACTATTGCTTTAATTTTAATAATGACAGCCTGTGCTGTACTACTTAGACTATAGCACATCAGCCTCTACTGTTTCCAGTATAATGTCATTAACAGCATGTTTCCTGATGGTTTACAGGCATACTATTGACATCTGTGAGAATACATCAAGCTACACACCTCCTGTTAGTCACTTGCTTCTCTGTACTGGAACTTTAGATACCAGATTATTGTCAAATGATGTAAGTTGCTTCTCTGTAGAAGTAAAATATTTCTATCCTTTTGCTGTCAGGCTAGGCCATGGTGCTTTCATTGGCAAAAGAGTGCGTGCAAAGAGATGCATCACTACTGGAAAGATGAGTTATCATGAGGCTTATCCACTCTTCTTCTCCTTCTGTTATAGAATGTATTGAATACAGGAATTCTCCTTCAGGATGTATCTGAGAGTAGCTACACAAGGTTACTCCCAATCTACAACAAATGTGAGCAATAAGTAAGCCTTTGTACTTATAACCACAAAGATTATTGAGATATTTTCATCTGAACTGTAGTGTAATCTATTCATTAAGACTGCCATCTGTGTTTTAAGAACATTTATTTCAAGTTATGTTGAATCAAATGCTCAATATTGTTTACAAACCACAAAGACACTATTTCTGTCTTAAACATTGAGCATTTATCCAACGTTCACCTAAGATTTCATCATCCTGACTCAAGAGTCCATTTACCATATCCATCATCTTGAGAAATGCTCTCTTGAGTTCTTTGTTCCTCAGACTATAGACCATGGGGTTGAGCAAGGGTGAGAAGGCATTGTAAAAGAGTGAGATCTGCTTGTCATGCTCAGGAGAGGAGCTTGAGTTGGGCCTCATGTAGATGTAAGTGGCTGGAATGTAGAAGAGTGTGACCACAGTCAAGTGGGAAGCACAGGTAGAGAAAGCCTTGAAGCGACCCTGGGTGGACTTGATCTTGAGAATAGCCATGGCAATACGAATATAAGAGGCCACAATGAGGGAGACTGGGGCAACAATAATGAAGACACTCATAACTAAATCCATTATTTCAATGATATGAGTGTCCATGCATGCCAACCTACGTACTGAGGGTCCTTCACAGAAGTAATGGTTGACCTTGTTAGGGCCACAGTATAGAAACCTCATGGTGAAGAAGGTGTGTATCAGAGAGAAGAAGAAACCACAGACCCAGGCACCGGCAGCCAACCAGAAGCACAAGTCCCAGGTGAGGATGACACTATAACTCAATGGGTAGCAAATTGCCACATACCGGTCATAAGCCATGACCACAAAGAGGACACACTCTGTGAGTGCCAGTGCACCAAACATATACATCTGAAGCCAACATCCAGCAAAGGAGATGGTCTGAGAATTAGCAAGTAGATGCACCAACATCTGGGGCATGGTGGTAGTAACATCGCCCATATCCAACAGGGCAAGAATACAGAGGAAGAAATACATGGGAGTGTGGAGATGTGTGTCCAGGCAGATCAACAAGATGATGAGTACGTTTCCCAGGACTGAGCACAGGTAGATGAGAAGGAACACAATGAAGAGGGTGCTGTTGGTCATGGGGTCACTGGAGAAGCCAAGCAGGATAAACTCAGAAACCTAACTTTGGTTCTGTCCTGGAATCATCCAAATCACTGGGTCTGTAAGAAAATCACATTCAACTATATGTCACCTGATACATGGTAACCCAGCAAGATGGCCTCTACAGAGGTAGGAAGCCTGGAGTATTTATTCCAAATATACTGCTCAGTTTCTGTGCACTCTTCCCAAGTTACCCAACTTATATGACCTCTTGATGCCTCAATCTCTTCATTTATAAAATGAGGCTGATGAGACTCATGTCTGGCATTATTGTAAACATCTAAAGTGACTCACAAAGCTCCTAGAAACACTGTGTAACATGCTATATGAATACTCACTCTCTCATACCAGGAATCCCCATAGCAAGAAGCTAGCTATACCAACTGAAATGATGAAGACTGGTTTCAACTGAGAGACTCTGTGTCATTGAATAAGATGGAAGGAAACTGGGGAAGAATCCCATATTAGTCTCTGCCCCGCCTACAAACACAGACATGTTTGCACACAGATATATACAAAAGAGAGATAGTAAACAAATAAATGAAGGTAACAGAACACAGGAGACACAGACCCACACACATGTTGCCTTGTGATTGATGACTATACTACATTGTACATGGGACTTGATAGCCTTTTCAAAAAATGCAGATGAGTTGTTACTCATGTAATAAATCTCTGTCATTTTACCTTTGGCTGCTGCACCCACACAAAACCAATTCAAGGTGTACCATAGATTTAACTGCTAAGTATAAAACAACCAAAGTCTAAAATCAAACCAAATACGTGTCTTTCTCCTTTGGGGGGATTAAGAGAAAAATTTCTTTTTTTATTTTTATTGCTTTATAAATAATACCATTCAACATTTTCACTTCCTCTCATCCTCCCCCTCCCTCACTCCCCTTCCCTCACTCCCCCTCCCCACTCCAGTCCTAAGAGAAGGCAGGGTACCCTGCCCTGTGGGAAGTCCAATGCCCTCCTTCCTCCATCCAGAAGCCAATGACAATGGCACAGAGAAAACTTTCTTTAAAAAAATAATATGGAAAAGTACTTAACATAGAGAGAAGAATGGCATACCAGAAAGAATTTTAAAAATGTACTCAAAGGATTTATGCCAAGATTTAGAAAATTAAAGTCTGTACATAAACATAAAAGCAGCCCCCTCAACAGAATAACGGAAGAGAAAGAACATTTCACAAAGGAGTCTAAGTGAGCACTGATTAAGCATAAAAGTGCCTAGCACCAAAACTCACAATGTCAATGCTCACCCGTACTAACCTGATCTCCGAAGCTCCCATCACCTCATATTGGTGGAGAATATTTG
The DNA here is from genome assembly GCF_982192425.1 of Myodes glareolus. Lineage (NCBI taxonomy): Eukaryota > Metazoa > Chordata > Mammalia > Rodentia > Cricetidae > Myodes > Myodes glareolus. The sequence goes on along the minus strand of NC_142028.1, from coordinate 74,390,317 downwards.
ATCACACTGTGAACCCAAGTTTGTAGTTGAGTTAATTAAATGAATAAATAAAATTAACCCTGGGTCAAGACACTGAGTTAGCAATTACTTGACAGAAAGTAATCATAGAGCATCAGAGGGCATCTGGAAGAGATAGAGAGTTGCACCAGAAGTAGTAGAGAGGGATTTGGAGTGGTGAAGGATTTTTTTGTGAGGCAGAGCAGAAAGATGCTCTCTTTCAGAGATGCCAGCAAGGAGAGAAGTTAGTTAGGCACTATTCAACCCCTCTGAGATATCAGGCTTCCACCCCAGTCTTTGTATCTTGAGTCTTATTTATAAAAATAACCATAGAGATTTAAAGCTAACATTAGTGGCAACAGCAGGGCCAGTGACTGCCTGGCACAGACTTCCCACCAGGCTGTGGCCTAAGTGTCCAGGCCCCGGTCAGAGAAACAGGCAAGTAACTGTGGAGTCACAATTGCTAGCTGAAAGAGCAGAAGATTAAGACACAGTCACTGTGCTAGAGATAAAACAATGTTTGATGCCTAATGTAGTTCACAATCACTTGGATATAGAAGTCACAGTTGCTGCCTGGGACTCTCTGCAGGAGCATTCACAGCAGTTGGCATCCCCTTGCCAGGACTCCAGAAAGCAGGCTTCCACTTGGAAATTACAGTAGGGGCTTGAGTTCACCACAAACACAATGGACAAACTAAGAAGTCAGCAGATTTGGTGAGATACTTGGGAAGCCCTTTAGGAGAGGCAACATCACAATGCAGGGTGCTAGGGCCACAATTCATAGTGCTATCATGTATGGCTTGAAAATAAAAAAAAAAATGATGGCATGAATTACCTGTGATCTTAATGTTGATTATAGTTACTATCAGTTTGGTAATATTTTATCCTTTTAAAGTGGTTTGATAACTGTAACAAATAAAATTTGACTGATAAGATACAAATCTTAGAATGACTCACCTTTGAAAAGATACAAGCTTTAGAAAGACCTACTAATGAAAATGAGAAAAATACTCAGACACAGATAGGGGAATTTAGATAAGAATCTAATGCCCCCATTGCATTGGGAAACTGAAGAGGAGCAGCCTCAGGTTATTACACATAAATAGAATGAACAATTAAAACCCTATGTGAAAAGATTTCTGGATTGATTCTAAAAAGGAAATCGAGACTTTGTCATTTAGCAGGAAGAGATCCAGCAAAAATGGTGGTACCTTCTACCAATGCTGAAAATGCCTCATAAAGAGCAAGTGAACATTGGCAAAGAGCTTGTAGTAATTTTTTAGGAGAGATTAGCAACAAATATTCCCAAAGCAATAGACTTCAGTGTATAGAAAGAGCGAATTGGATTCCCTCTCATGTAATAAAAGGAACACCAATTTCTGGAGTCCCTACATTTTTTATACTGATGCAAATAAACCAGGAAAGGTATGTTATAAGTCAGTAAAATTAAGTAGAGTGGCTCAAAGCCATTATGAATCATTCAGAAATCAGAATTATATGCTATTCTCATGGCATTTTAGATTTTTCAGAAACTCTTAATGTAGTTCCTGACTCTCAATATGCAGAAAGAGTTGTTTTATATATTGAAACTGCTAAACTTATTCCAGATGATTCAGAATTAACTTTTCTATTTATTAAACTATAGCAAGTAATCAGAAATAGAAATCATCCCTTGTCTAAAATACTCATCATATCTCTCATACAGGTTGACCAGGCTCTCTAGAACAAAGTAATGATGAAATTGACCAACTATTAGTAGGAAATGTTTTAGGAGCCTCAGGATTTCAAAAGAAATACCATGTTAACAACAAACATTTGAAGATAAATTTTTATATCATTTGGCAACAAGCTAAATAAATTATAAAGAAATGTCCTACTTGTTTTTTTTTTTGTATAACTAAGCTCCATTTTGAAGAGTTAGAAACTGCTGAATTAAATGAGCCTATATACTTTAAGGATGTGTTGACCTCAGAATGGAAACCAGGATATGTGATATGTTGAGAAAAATGATTTGTTTTACTTCCAAAGAGAATAAAAGCAATGAATACCATCAAGAATGATAAAGATTAGACGCAAACAGAAAAAACCTCTTAATTAAGAAAGGCAATAGTTCATCAAACAGCTTGATCATTCAATCCAAACTAACTTATAAGACTAACAAATACTTTTCATTTGATTAGGTAAGAAAAAATAATTTTATTACTATTAAAAGATAATACTTTTTCTATTACCAAAAAACCATTTTGTATTAACAAAGATATACCATGACAAAAAGAAACTCCTCAAAGTTAGGGTTGGAGCATGGTTTGGATTTTTTGTTGTTGTTTTGTTTTGTTTTGTTTTGTCTTTGTCTTTCCAGGAGAATAAAAGCATTCAACTAAGATCTGAAAACCACCAAACAAATAAAAGGCATCTGAAGAAGAAAGAAGAATCATGCAGAGAAAATAGCCCAAGAAAGAGTAAAATTGGCCTAATGGTATAGCACATTTCTAATAGGATAAAATTTTATGAATCTTCCCAACTATTTGTTTCTGCTGCTCTCTACAAACATAAAAGAAAAAAGATTTTTGTGGTCCTAATTCAATTAAAAATCAAAGCTGGCCTTAGACTTCATCTACTTCTTGTATGTGATTTTGGGTTTGAGTCTGAAACAGGTAACCAAGAATTATGTTTGTATACCCAGATATACTTGATAGACTATGTTCCTTTAAGCTCTCCAAGATCTGTTGCATTATGGCATTTAAAGGATTTAAGTTTACTGCAGTGAACTGTGACCATTCCTAAAAACAACCTTTGAAATCTCCAAAAGAATGATGGAGGTCCACAGTAACTCCTCTGGATTGTGGTAATGCCATTAAGATGACAACACCACCCAAGGTTTGGTTTTGAACTACAAACTGCACAGGACAATTTCAGTGTGATTAGCTGAGATGGTCCAGCTTCACAGACTTCTCCAAGCCAGGACTTCAGATATTCCCTGCATATTCTCACTACACACAGACCGAATAATCAGTGTTATAGCTAGTGTTCTCAGTACTTGAATATTATTATAATATTTTCAGAGGGCTGTAAAGATGCCATCACCTCCAAACAATGAATGGAAAGTTATTTTAAGAATATAACACCCACATTCACAAGAGGTAGGGTGGTTGGATTTTGGTACAAATTTAAGGTTATTTTTGTTAGAACATACTCTATAAGTGTTTCTATTCTTGTTTAATATAATTTTGCATATTTATACAAATATAAGATTGCTTTTGTTCTACTGTATATATGTTTCTATTCTTGTTTAAAGTATTATATCTATGCAGTCCATCTAAAAAATAATGTGTCATTAAGAAATACAAGTTAATATATTTATATTTAGTCATCTATAATAATAAAAAATAATAATAAAACTTGTAGCTATGTTAGATATGTTTCTAAGGTTAAACAGAAATGTATTTTAGATATAAAGTTGGTCTTCAAACACTTCAGATACTTACAGAATATGGTAGTTAAAGTATTTTAATCTAAGACATTTTATAATAATGACACATATCTGCTCCTGGCAGTACTAATTTACTTCAAACAAGGATGACAGATGTTGAAGAACCTCCATGTTGAGTTTGCTTTTGTTGTGGCAAAGTTATCCACTAGGCAAAAAATTGGCCTTGCTTTGACTGTTGACATTATGTGGTCCAAATTGGATGAAAAGGACACAAAAGAAGGTGACTGCCGATATTTGCCAAGACAAAATAGGATTGACAATCCATCAAAATTCCTGATTCATGGAAAGATCTGTCAGATATTCTAGGCCTGTATGCTGAAGATGGATACCCCAATGTCACAGAGGAACCTTGGGTGACTGTTCAAGCAGTCACTTGCTTCTGTCATTTCTATTGTTTTGGAAGTTGTTTGCTCTTCACTTCCTGTTTACTCAGGTAATATTATTTCCTTCTTGGGTCTCTGATGGAGTTGAAGATGAGATAGTTATAACTAGAATTTTTCTTGTTACCAAATTCAGAAAAGAAACTCACAAAAGATGTATAAAGTATATAAGGTTGAGAGACATAAAAGCTTAAATTGTTTATCTAAGGAAATGTATTGAAGTCTACGAAGATATTTTTAGATTGGTAATACAAGTTAGACTAGAAAGTGAATTAGGTACAAAATTTGGACTCACCAAGATAAGATAGATAGTAGAGCAGTTTCTCTGAATTTAACAAATACAAATGGACTCGACACTGAATGCAATCCTTACTTGATAATTGTTCTTATTATATATAGTTTTATTATGTTGGAGTTAAAACTTTCCTTTTTATTTAGACAAATGGGAGAGAGAATATTTGGGGATATTCAGTCACACCATAAACCCCAAGTTTGTTTTAATTTTGAGTTAATTAAATAAAATTAAACCTGGGTCATGAGACTGAGTAAGCAAATAGTTGGCATAGAGCACCAGAGGACTTCTGGAAGAGATAGAGAGACACACTGGAAGAAGTAGGGAATGATTTGGGGTGGTGAGGTTTTTCTTTGTTTGGTAAAAAAGGGATGTTCTTTTTCAGAGAGCAAGTAGAGACAGCGAGCTGGGTGCTACTCAACCTCTCTAAAGAAGTAGAGTCTTTGAATCTCAAGTCTTATTTATAAATAGAGTGATACAGATTCAGTTAAAGTTAACTTTCAGCAACAACAGAACCAGTGCTGTAGAAAGAGAATTCCTACCAGGCTGTATCCTGAAAAGCTGAACTACTGCCAGAGAACCAGCCCAGTAGCAGTGGAGTTGCAATTGCTGGCTTAAATAACAGCAGATTAAGGCACAGTCACTCTACCAAAGATAAAATAGCATATGCCTGCCAGAATGACTACAATAAAATGTGCTTACTGGTGATGAGAGCAGACAGAACCAATGGGAGAAAAATAAACTCAAATGATCCTTTCAATATGTGTTCATCAGGTGCATATCCCCTGCAACAAAACACATAGTGCATTATCCAGCAAGTATGTTATCACATAATTTACACATGTATACTTATGCATGTCCATGCAGATGACCAAAAATATACACAACAGGGATTTCAAAACACTGCAAAAAATGACCTACTGAAATAGGCCATGAGTTAAGAGCCAATCACCTATATAAAGAAGAAAGCAGGGAATTTTTCCTGGGCTACGGCAGTAATATCAAAGAGACTTCAAGTGCTCCTCAGTTCATTTCCTTAATCCTATCCTCTCACATGCTCATTCAACCACCTCATAATGCTGAGCGCCATCACACCAGGTCAGAAGCCCAACATTTCTACCTTCAGTCATGTCAGGTGCTCCATCCTCCTCCTGCCTCTGAGCATCCTCATGTGACTACTGCAGTTGGGTTTTGGAGGTGCAAAGCCATTCATGGCCAGAGGATGCTACAGCAGATCCTGTCTTTCACAAACAAAAGAGTAAAATTCCCAAGACTCTGTCCATTAAGAACTTCAAATTGTCTCTCTGTGATGGAGGAAAGTTCCCTTCAAAACTGGTCAGCACTGCTGTCTCTCAGGTGCAGTTTTCAACTTGAGATCTTTGAGTTTAGGACATTGTATTATTTGTTACTAATACCTACATAGAATGTGGCTTGACACAAACAGTCAGCAAGTTCTTCTATCATGGATAATGAGAGGTATGAGGTTAACCAGGAAGGAATGAAGGGAACAAGATAGAAAGAGAGCAGACAGTGAGGGAAAACTAAAGACCAATTTTGGAATGTATACACAGAGGACCTAGAGATGGGAGGACTGGCTACTTCAGATCTTAAGCTCCACAGATGCCTGGTCCCCACACACAAGCCCATGACTTACGTTCATCTTCCTACTCCTGCATCCAATAAGATGTCACTGAGTTGTGGTATCTTGCTCCTATGGGAAGGAAACTGACTAGGAAGTCCTCATGAGGCAAATGAGTGTAAAAGTGCAGATTCCTAGCAGTTCAATCTCCAGAAAGTAAGCTAATTTTCTGAGAGTGTAAGGGGGCCTGAGTCTCTGGCCTTCTCCACATGGAGGAGAACGGCTCCTGAAAATGTTGCCTATAAGATCCTAAGACACCAATGCAACACCATCGTTTTACCCTCTTCACAGTGGAGTGAACTGCTGGGTTTTCATGGCTCTGCCTCCTATCTTGGCCCCCAAGAGAGCTGGAGGAAGGCCATTTCTGTTCCCATTAGGGATTCCCTGAATGCTCTCAACAAGACCATTACAAAGAAGAGACTCTTGGGGACACACTACAAGAAAATAACACACATGCGGAGGGGTAGTGACCTTTTCGTTAATATGAGCAACTCAGGAAAGGAGATGAACAAGTCAAGAACTGAAATTCTCATTTACTGCCCAAAACCTGAGCTCTGACTGCTAATAAGACCATGTTTGAGTCAGATCCTGATTCCTTCCTGAACTATGTGTCCGTTATCCTAGCAAATACTGCCCTGGGAGGTATTATACAGTCTATCATAAAACATTATCATTGAAAGTCAGCAGCGTCTTACTGTGAGGCCAATACAGGAACAATATACTTTGCTAGTTAAGGTTTCTGTTTGCAATTAAGATGGTTAAAAATAAGTTCCTGTTTGCCCTGTCTCAGTAGATTTCAGCTTGGGTGACAGATACCATCTGGGATCATCTGTGGACTACAAACTTCTCCAAGCTGCTGTGAGCTCTGGACATGCAGAAAGCTGGTGTGCCCCCTTCCAGTTTATGTGATTTCTCCCTGTCTCTTTAGCTAGGTCAGATGCTAACCAGATGCTTCTGAAAAAAATACCTCATTGCCTGAATTCTCCTCAAGGCCTTTGACTAGCATTCCAGGGTTCTAGGGATGTGTCAATGATGCCCTGATTTTAGCAAGAAGTAGTTACAGAAGAATTTCATCTCTTGTCTTCAACAGGTTGGATTATTGGATCTAAAGGAAAGCCCCTGGAATAAGGGATGAAATGGCTACATATAGTTTCTTTTGGCAAACAGGAAAAGTACCTGGTAAAACCAAATATGCCCAGAACTATCAATAGGTAGATTCAATATCTGAAGTAGTCCTACTATATGATTGGGCACTCAACTGGTTTTATGTAGAACAAGGAGGAATTACAAGGATTTAAAATATAATTGTTGTTTTTATAAAAATCCACTTAGGAATAATTGGAGATAATTTGATTGTTTTCCAAGTTGTTGCAGAAAAAGGGGGACCCAAGATGAAAAGTGACTAGTTCCTATTCCCTTGATAACTCTGATGTCAGCTATCACAGGGCATTTGACCCTTCTGTTTCCAATTACTATTATCTCTTTCATCCTTAATACCTTAATTGGATGCATAAATTTCTTTTGGTGCCATTAGGTTCAAGATCATTAGATCCCAATATAGCCAAATGTCCACTACAGAGTCAAGGATTTGTATCCTGTCTCTTTAACTGGGACAATGAACTAGATGCTTCTGAAGACACAGAATACAACTAAAGGAGAGTGTGAAATCAAAACAGAGACAATATGCCTTGCTAGTTAAGACTTCTGTTTGCAGTTCAGACAGTTAAGAATAAGTTCCTATTGGCCCTGTGCAGGATAAGGTTTTTATTTGTAATTAAGAATAAACTCCTAATTTGCAGGCAAATAGATAGATCTAGAAAACATCATATTGAGTGAGGGAATCCAGACCCAGAAAGACAAATATCATGTGTACTCACTCATAAGTGGCTTTTAGACATAAAGCAAAGAAAACCAGCCTACAATTCACAATCCCAGAAAACGTGGACAACAATGAGGACCCTAAGAGAGACATACATGGATCTAATCTACATGGGATGTATAAAAAGACAAGATCTCCTGAGAAAATTGGGAGCATGGGGACCATGGGAGAGGGTTGAAGGGGAAGAGAGAGGAATGGAGGAGAGCAGAGGAAAATGTATAGATCAATAAAATTAATAAAAATAAATGATCTACACATAATCTTTCAAACCATAACATTCATAGCACAAGTGCTCACTAAATATTTTCTTTTGCTACCACCATTACAAATAAAAAATAAAATTAAAAAGAATAAGCTCTTGATTGTTAAATCTGATATAAATGGCAGAACATGTTTTTTAGCCTATGCTAAACTTATGATACCATTCACATGATGTTTATCCTTACTCTTGTACCTTCCCTTTCAGTGTATTTTCTAACAGTGTCTAATAACCAACTCTCCTGGCCTTGTGAACACTTTATCTCTTCTATAAAAGCAGCTTAAGGAGGCCTACATGGGGTGCTCTCTAAAATTTAGGAGACACAACCAGACCGGCTAGTCCCAGGTGTACTCTAAAATAAAGCTTGCTTTAACTAGACAGTCTTGGATTCAAATTACTCTTCACAATTCCCAGGTATAGCAATACCCTGCCAGTGAAGAAATGGAACTCACCTAGGGACTATTAGACTATTAGGAACATAGGAAGCCTTGGTTTCCAGATATACTGACCTCTCAAATATTCTCTCTTAAATTCACTGTGGTCTGGCCTCAACTCTTTCTTCTATGAATCACCAGAAGTAACCTCTTCCCATCTAGGGTTGCTTGGAGGATCTCATAAGATTATGATGAGCACCTAGTATAAGAACTGCTCAACTTTCCATGACCTTGAATGCCATCCTGCCTTCTGTCTGTGTTATTGTTTCCTAAATATTCAAAAGTTGATGATTTGACTTAGAGGTGTTCCCTGACCCTTCATAGGTCACCAGAGTCCTTGATGATTTTAGAAATATAATGAGCTGGGCTAGAAACACAGTCAATATTAAAAGTTAATTAAAGCTACAATTAAAGATTTTGTGTTGAGATCAAAGACATTGTGACTTGGAATGTGACTCAGAAACATAACACCTAACTAGACAGTATATGTGAGACTGAGAGTTTGATTCATAGCATTGACTGATACCCCAAGAGTAAAGGTAATGAATGTTCAAGTCTCTTCAAATTCTGATGATCTGACCACATTTTATAGCAGTCTGTGGCCTAAAGCCTACCTAGTACACTGGATTCATTTGGTGAAATACTATAGAACAACATGTAAGCTCAGACTCTATTAACACATGATGCTGTCAGGATACTGATTTTGAATGGTGTATTTATACCACAACAATCCAAACCAGAACTACCTCAGCCCCTGGCATGACCCCTGCAATGCTAGTGCTAAATATCAGTTGCACACAAGAGACCTAACTATTCTCATTCATATCATTCACCCTCTTTTGAGTTCTGAAGAGACAGTCCAGTTTAGATAAACATTCACCTTCCCTTTAACAGATAAGGAAAATGAGATTCATGGACATAAAAGTGACCTGCCTGAAGGCAGATTAAAATATCAGCCAGATATTTTAAGTGACAGAATAGCTAACCAGATCCTGTCAATCATGACCCTACCTGTCTCTTTCATAGATAAATGAACAGTGACCACAAAGAGAGGAGGGATTTGGCAAGTATGGTACACCCTGTTTCAGAGCATCACCATGCCTCTTGGGTGGAGGCTGGCTCTGCCATGTATGTCACATGCTTAACCATCTAAGCTCATAGCTGCACCAGAAGTCTAACCAAGTTCTCTGCTGATGCTGAGAGCTGATCCTGTTCCTACAGGTCAAGGGACCATCCCAGAGGTCAGCAAGAGGTAGACAGAAAACTCTAGAGTTTCATTTTGACCCAGGTGAGATCATAGGACTCAAGGTGAATATGGTGGGATCTGAAGAGGGAGGAGCTAGCTGCTTTTCCTTTTCTAACAAACCAGGGACTCCTTAATTAGCCTCCAGCCGATTATGTCTCATTGAGGAACCATGTGGGAATTGACTCATTTGGTAAGGTGTGTACTTCAAAAAGTGTTCTGGGTTACTGTCTGGAGAAGGAAGCTGAAGGGAATAGCAGGAGGTTGTGATTTTGAAAGAACACTGAGGGTTTTGAAATGGTCCCTTGGGGCATCACACTAAAAGTCACAGCTTACAAAGCATTTTTATGTATGTTTCCTCACCAGGTCCTGACAGTAGGCCTGTGAAAGAAGGGTCCACATTTCACAAATGTAAAAGCTGGTGACAGACACTAAGCCTTAGCCACAGCCAAGAATAAGAGAGTCAGTGATGCTGCTTTGGGGCAGTTTGCTCTACTCTGAGTCAAAAACCCTCTGAGGTCAATATCTCCAACTCTTCTTCATAGTCATAAAATCCAAAGTCTCCTTTCCCCCAAAGAAAGTGATTCTCAAAAAGGTGGGCTACTATGGGAACCTGAACATTTCAGTGTTTTACATTCCAGCTGTGGACCCTACCCATCACCCTAGATCCCCCCTCCCACCTGTACATTCTATCCATCACCCAGGATCGCTCTTCCGCTTTGTTCTCTGAGTATTTTAAGGAAGAATGTGTTGCTATCCAACAATAATTCATCTGTCACAATAGTGGCTTCTGTGTCAGGACTATCATAAGTCCTGGAGATTGAATTTCAAGGCATAATCTTGTATAAACCAAAAGATAGACACACAGATCTGGCAAGCCAAGGGGATGTTGATTAAATAATAAAGGCTACAGTAGAAACATCAGACACTAGATAAGGATGATGGTTATGATTGTGGTAAGGATAATATATGATGTGGAATGCCTTTCTGTGTGCTGTGAATATGTTTTATACAAGTTTGCATTCTAACCAGCAATGGATGAGTGTTCCTCTTACCCCACATCCTCTCCAGTATAAGATATCATGGATGTTTTGATCTTAGCTATTCTGACAGGTGTAAGATAGTATCTCAGAGTTGTTTTGATTTGCATTTCCTTAATGGCTAAAGATGTTGAAAATTTCCTTATCTTTTGGCCATTTGAGATTCTTCTGTTAAGAATTCTCTATTTAGTTCTGTATTCCATTTTTTTAATTGGATTATTTGGAATTTTGATATCTAATTTTTTGATTTTTTTTATATATTTTAGAGATCAGTCCTTTGTCTGATGAGGGGTTCATGAAGATCTTTTCCCATTCAGTAGGCTGCCTTTTTCTCTTATTGATTGTGCCCTTAGCTTTACAGAAACTTCTCAGTTTCAGGAGGTCCCATTTATTTATTGTTGCTCTCAGTGTCTGTGTTACTGGGATTATATTTAGGAAGTAGTTTTCTGTGCCCCTTCGTTGAAGACTACTTCCCACATTCTCTCCTATCAGGTTCAGTGTGGTTGGATTTAAATGTTAGAAGGAGGTCACTTGCTGGTTCCCAACTGCTCAGCCCCGAAATAATCACATAGAAACTGTATTATTTAAATCACTGCTTGGCCCATTAGCTTTAGCATCATATTGGCTAACTCTTACATATTACTTTAACCCATTTCTATTAATCTGTGTATCACCATGAGGTTGTGGCTTACCGGCTAAAGTTCTGGCATCTGTCTCTAGCAGCAGCTCCATGACTTCTTCCTGACTCCACCTTTTTATCTCCCAGTATTCAGTTTAGCTTTTTACCTAAGTTCTGCCCTGCTATAGGTCTAAAGCAGTTTCTTTATTCATTAATGGTAATCACAGCATACCAAGTGAAATCCCACATCACCTCCCCTTTTTGGTTTAAATAAAAGAAGAATGTTTTAACTTTAACATAGTAAAATTACATATAACAAAACTGGTATCTAGCAAGAATTACAGTTACAATGTTTACATCTACTTTATCTTTTATTATAACTAAGGAAAATAATAACTATTCTTCAACTCCATCAAAGATTCAAGAAGGACATAATATTACCTAAGTAAACAGGAAGTGCATTGTGAGCAACTTCCAAAACTCTAAAAATGACAGAGATATCTTGCTGCCTGGACAGTCACCCAAAGTTCTTCTGTACCATTGGGGCATCCATCTTTAGCCTACCAGCTCATAGTATCCAGCAGACTTTCCACAAAGCAGAAAATTTCAAAGACAGTTCTGCCTATATTGACAGTTTGTCAACCACTTTCTTCTATGTCCTCAGAATGCCCAGCAGACTCTTTCATGAAGCAGGAACCCCAAAGCATTATCTCAAATTTAGGCAAGTTCAACAGTCATTCCTCTGCAGGTCATTCATGTCCAGTTCATCAAGCAGTCCGGACAGGAGCAATTTCTTGCCCAAATTGCTAACCAACTCTATAAGGAACCCCTTTGATGTCCATCTTCCGCTTGAAGTTGATTGGTGCTGCCAGGAGCAGATGTGTATCATAAACATGAAAAGTCCTAAGATCTTAAAACCCTGTAAATGCCATATTCTGTAGTCTTTGAAAGATTTGAAGAATCCCTATCCATTTGAAGTACATCTCTGTACATCTAGAAAATCTAACTAACATGACTTCAAGCTTGACTATTATAGATGATCTCTATTAACTTATATTTCTTAATTATACATTATATTTTAATGAACTACACAATCACAATACCTTTATCAAGAGCATAAATATACATATAACAAGATTAACCTTAAATTTGCATCAATAAACCAAGATCCATACCAAAACAAATCTCTATAGCATATCTGCCTTTAAATACAGACAAACATTTATAGACAATATTTTGGAATTTGGGTATAGCTCTGTCCAAACTTCTTCCTGCTGTTTATTGGGAGAAGTAATTTTTGAGGGGTGTTCAAGGTGACCTTTCAGGGGGTCTTGGTCCATCAAACCATATTAGTCTGGAAAGATTTCACAGGTTCTCATCCTCTGTGAAACAAAAGAAGAACCTCTTTTTCAATGCAATCCTTAGATCCACATTTTGAAATCAAGATACCTTTAACATATATATGTTGGTTTAGGTTAGCAGCCCATACAATGAAATGTCTCTCTGTACTTGGCACATTCAAGTCAAATAATTCAAATAAAACACAATAATATACATAATCCAGACTCTCTGTGTATTTTCCATCTTTATGTGGCTTATTTAATTTTACTCTCTTACTTTTTAATATTTATTTTATTATCTTTACTCCTTTAATCTATGATTGTACTCTCTCTCTTTAAAGACTTTGTTTTGTTTTGTTTAAAACCATTTATTTCTTTTTATAACTCTCTATACTCTTTTTCTTCTCTCTCTCCCAAGCCTATGTATATTTATCCAACACTTTGACTCATTTAGAGGTCTTTTATGTCTTTATCTATCTTATTGTGTATCTGTAATTCTTTACTGCCCAGGAGTGCATCTTAAAATGCTAAGCCATTCTAATGAACTTAAGCAGCACCATTGTTAGGGGAAATATGGCACTACCTACAATATGGTAGAGATATTTGCTGCCTCTGAGAGCTATGCTCATAGCCCCACTTGTAGGCACACAGCCAGTCTATGTTGTCACCAAGCAAACTGTAGCTCTTTGATTGCAAACACCATTCAAATGCTCTGTAGCTGGACCTTCTGCCTGAAAGAGTCAGAGTTTGTGATAGCAGCAGGGCCCAGAAAGCTGGCATTTCAAAATAGTGCAGCTTTTTTCTTGCTGCCACTGAATCAAGAAGACCTCTCTTAAAGGAGCCATGCCTCTGTTTGCTTCTAACAGAGCCCACCCAAGGAAATGCCAATAACAAACCACACTTAACTCTGTTCTTTTGTGTCTACAATTTTTAAGTTTTCTCGGGTTTTACATGAATTTAGTCCACTACGTTGGCATGCCAATTTGTAGTAAAGACACCAAGTGTTGGTTCCCAACTGCTCAGCCCCAAAATAATTACATAGAAACTGTATTATTTAAATTGCTTCTTCACCCATTAACTCTAGATTCTTATTAGTTAACACTTACATCTTAATTTAACTCTTACATTAATTAATTTAAATATTTTTATTAACCTGTATATCACCATGAGGCTGTAGCTTACCAGCTAAAGTTCTGGTGTCTGTCTCTGGCAGGAGCTCCATGGCTTCTTCCTGACTCTGCCCTTCTTTCTCACAGCATCAGTTTAGTTTTCCCTGTCTTCCTAAGTTTTGCCCTGTTATAAGTCCAAAGCAGGTTCTTTTTGGACTTGAGTTTTGTGCATGAGGATAGATATGAATGTATCCTTCTACATGTTGACATCCAGTTATACCAGCACCATTTGTTGAAGATACTTTCTTTATTCCATCATACAATTTTAGCTTCCTTGCCAAAAATCAGGTGTTCATAAGTGTGTGGATTAAAATCTGTGTCTGATGTGATTTAATTGCTCAACCTTCCTGTTTTTATGCCAGTACCAAGCTGTTTTCATTACTGTCGCTCTGCAATAGAGCTTGATGTCAGGAATGGTAATGCCTCCAGAAGTTCCTTTATTGTACAGGATTGTTTTGACTATTCTGGGTTTTTTGTTTTTCCATATGAAGTTGTTGATTTTTTTTTTCAAGGTCTGCAAAAAATTGTGTTGAGATTTTGATGGGGATTGCATTGGATCTATTGATTGCTTTTGGCAGGATTGCCACTTTTATTATGTTGGTCCTACCTATCCAAGAGGATGAGAGATCTTTCCATTTTCTGGCATCTTCTTTAATTTGTTTCTTCAAAGATTTAAAGTTTTTGTCACATAGGTCTTTCACTTCTTTGGTTAATGTTACCCCAAGATATTTTATATTATTTGTAGCTATTGTGAAAGGTGATGTTTCTCTGATTTCCCTCTCAGCTTCTTTATCATTTGTATATAGGAGGGCTACTGATTTTTTATAAAGATTTATTTATTACATATACAGTGTTCTGCTTGCATGTATACTTGTAGGCCAGAAGAGGGCACCAGATCTCATTACAGATGGTTGTGAGCCACCATGTGATTGCTGAGAATTGAACTCAGGACCTCTGGAAGACCAGTCAGTCCTCTTAACCACTGAGCCATCTCTCCAGCCCCAGTTACTGATTTTTTTGAGTTGATATTGTATCCTGCCACATCACCGAAGGTATTTATCAGCTATAAGAGTTCTGTCATAGAGTTTTTGGGGTCTCTTATATATACTATCATATCATCTGCAAATAATGAAAGTTTGTCTTCTTCTTTACCAACTTGAATCCCCTTGATCTCCTCTTATTTTCTTATTTCTATAACCAGAACTTCAAAAACTATGTTGAAGTAATATGGAGAGAGTGGATAGCCTTGTCTTGTTCCTTATTTTAGTGGAATCCTTTTGAGTTTCTCTCAATTCAATTTGATGTTATCTGTTGGCACAACCACAAAGATTACTGACATATTTTCATTTAAACTGTACTGTAATCTATTCATTAAGACTGTCATCTCCGTTTCAAGAATATTGCTCCCAGTTATTAAATAGTTATATTGGATTAAATGCTCAGTGTTGTTTGCATACCAAAAAGACACTCTCTCTGTCTTAAACATTGAGCATTTATGCAATGTTCACCTAAGATTCAACAATCTACCTACCATATCTATCATCTTGAGAAATGCTCTCTTGATGTTCCTTAGGCTGTAGACCATGGGGTTGATCAGGGCTGAGAAAACATTATAAAAAAGTGAGATTTGCTTGTCATGCTCAGGGGAGTAGCTGGAGTTGGGCCTTAGGTAGATGTAAGTGGCTGGAATATAGAAGAGTGTGACCACAGTCAAGTGGGAGGCACAGGTAGAGAAAGCCTTGCAACGGCCCTGGGTGAATTTGATCTTGAAAATAGCCAGGGCAATATGAATATAAGAGGTTACAATGAGGGAGATTGGGACAACATTTATCTAGAAACTCATGGCTAGATCCACTATTTCAATAAGATGAGTGTCCATGCAGGCCAAACTACGTACTGAGGGTCCTTCACAGAAGTAATGGTTGACTATGTTTGGGCCACAGTATGGAAGCCTCATGGTGAAGAAGGTGTGTATCAGAGAGAAGAAGAAACCACAGACCCAGGTTCCAGCTGCCAACCGTATGCACAAGTCCCAGGTGAGGATGACAGTATAATTCAGTGGGTGGCAAATTGCCACATACCGGTCATAAGCCATGACCACAAAGAGGATACACTCTGTGATTGCCAATGCACCAAACATATACATCTGAAGCCAACATCCAGCAAAGGAGATGGTCTTGGATTTAGCAAGAAGATGCACCAACATCTGAGGAATAGTGGTGGTGACACAGCCCATATCCAACACGGCAAGAGGACAGAGGAAGAAATACATGGGAGTGTGGAGATGTGTGTCCAGGCAGATCAGAAGAATAATGAGACCACTGCCCAGTACTGAGCTCATATAGATGAGAAGAAACACAATGAAGAGGGTGTTGTTTGTCATAGGGTCCCTGGAGAAGTCAAGCAGGATAAACTCAGAAACCCAGCTTTGGTTCTGTCTTGGAATCATCCAAATCACTGGGCCTGTAAGAGAATCACATTTAACAACATGATACTGGATAAATCATCGGCCAGCAAGATGGCCTCTACAGAGGTAGGAAAGCTGGAGTATTTATTCCAAGCATACTGCTCAGTTTCTGTGTACTCTTCCCAAGTTACCCAAGTTTTGTGACCTCTTGATGCCTCAATCTCTTCATCTATAAAATGAGGCTGATAAGACTCATGTCTGGCATTACTGTGAATATCTAAAGTAGTTTACAAAGCTCCTAGAAACACCATGTAACACATTATATGCTGTATGAACATTTACTCTCTCATACCAGGTATCCCCACAGTGAGAAGCTACCTACACCAATTAAAATGATGAAGGCTGGGTTCAACAGAGAGACCCTGCCTCAATGAATAATATGGAGGGAAACTGAGGAAAAATCCCATACCAGTCTGGTATGGGAAGTCCTTCTGTCCATGTTCAGCTTTCATTGGTTAATGAATAAAGAAATGACCTTAGATTGATAGGGAAGAAGTTAGGTAAGCAGAGAAAAGAGAACTGAATTCTGGGAGGAAGAAAGCAGAGTCAGAGAGACACCATGGACCCACTGCTGGGGATAGATGTTCTGAAACTTTGCTGGTAGGCCACGAACTCATGGTGATATACAGATTAATAGAAATGAGTTAAACTAATATGTAAGAGTTAGCCAATAAGAAATTAGAGCTAATGAGACAAACAATAATTTAATGAATACGGTTTCTGTGTGATTATTTCAAGGCTAAGCTAGCTAGGTGGCCAGGACGAACAAGCGGTCCCTAATCATACACCAGTCTCTGAACCCACTACACACATAGACATGCATGCACACAGATATATGCAAAAGAGAGATAGCAAACAAATGGGTGAAGGTAACAGAATACAGCAGACACAGACCCATGCACACAATGCCTTATGACTGATGACATACGTTCACATTACAATGCACCTGGAACTTGATAGTCTTTCCAAGAATTGCAGATGAACAGCCAGTCATGTGATAAATCTCTGTCTTTTTACTCCTACCTCCTGCTGCACTCACACAAAATCAACTCAAGGTGTACCATAGATTTAGCTACTATGTGTAAAGCAACCAGATCTTTTCAATCAGACCATATAAATATCTTTAACCTTTTGGGGGATTAAGAAAAAAGTTCTTTAAAAAACTATGGAAAAGTTCTTACCATGGAGAAAAGAATGGCATATGAGAATGAATTAAAAAGATGTACTCAAAAGACTTATGCCAAGAATTAGAAAAATAAAACTTGTACATAAACATGAAAACAGCCTTCCCAACAGAATAATAGAAAAGAAATTAGAACATTTCACAGAGGAGTCTATCTAAATGAGCACTGCCTAAGCATAAAAGCACTCAGCACTATTACTCACAATGCCCAGTCCTACTATCCTAATCTCTGAAGCTCCCACCACCTCCTGCCTGTTGGGGAGTTGTTGATAACACTGTGAACCCCATGTGTGTATTTGAGTTAACTACATAAAATTAACCCTTGATCTAGAGATTGAGTTATCAACTACTAAATGTAAAGTAATCATAGAGCATCAGAGGGTATCTGGGGAAAAAAAAACAGAAAGATGCACAGAAGGTAGTAGGGAAGGATTTTTAAAGTGATGAAGGTTTTTGTTTGGCAGAGCAGAAGAATGCTCCTTACAGAGATGCAAGCAAAGAGAGAAGTTAGTAAGTTAGTTAGGTGCTACTCAACCGCTCTGAGCTATCAGGTTTTCAGCCCAGTCTTTGAATCTTGAGTCTGATTTATAAATAGAACCATAATGATTTAAAGCTAACTTTAGTGGTAGCAGCAGAGCCGGTGACTGCAGGAAGAGAATTCCCACCAGGCTGTGGCATGAGTGTCCAGGCCTTTGTCAGAGACGCAGCAAGCAACTGGAGTCACGGTTGCTAGCTGAAATAGCAGTAGATTAAGGGCAGTCACTGTGCTGAGGATAAAACAATATTTGATGCCCAATGTGGTTCACAACGATGTAGACACAGAAGTCAAGACAGCCAGGTCTGCCACAGTTGCTTCTGGCATTCTCTGCAGAAGCATTCACAGCAGGTGGCAGCTGCTTGCTAGGAATCTGAAAAGCAGGCTCCAGCTTGGAAATTACAGAAGGGGTTTAAGTTCACCAAAGACACCATGAACAAACTGAGAAGTCAAAAGATTTTGTGAGATTCCTGGGAAGTCCTTTAGGAGAGGGAGCATCACAGTGCAGGGTGCTGGGGCCAAAAATGCATAGTTCTACTATGGATGGTTTGAAAATAAGAATTTTAAATGCTAGGATAAATGACTTATCTGGGATTGACTTAATGTTGATGGTAGTTACTATCAGTTTAGCAATTACTATTTGATCCTTTAAAAGTACTTTGATAACCATATCAAATATAAATTGACTGATAATATACAAGCCTTAGAAAGACTTATCATTGATAAGACCCAACCTTTAAAAAGACTTGCTTACAGCTGATGAGATATAAACCTTAGAAAGAATCATCAATGAAAATAAGAAAATTTCTCTGATAACATAAAATCTTTAAAAAGACCTACTAATGAAAATAGGAAAAATACTCAGACACAGCACAGAAATTTATGTTGGAACCTAATGCCCCACTATATTGTGAAACTGAAAAGGAGCAGCCTCAGGTTATTACAAAACCAACCTTAATTTATCCTGCTACTATAAAAAAATAAATACAAGATGATAGGCAGACACAAGGCTGTAGAGATTGGAACGCTGTAGAGATGTTATATTTGAAGAGAAGAAAGGAAGCACTTATTTTGTATGGTATACATTCTCCTTTTGTGAAACACATGTTAAATTCATGAACAACAAGGAACATGACTATTCCACAAGACTAGAAATATTTAGTTACAGAAATATTAGAAGGAGCTTCAGTTACAATGGAATATATGGTGGAGAGAGGAAGCTAAGATCATAGAACAATAAAGTAGGGCTAGAGGTAATGAGATTTCACAAGACCAGCTTCTCAGTGAGGGCCGGTACACTGATTTGCAAAGACAGCCCACATTGGATAATCACATCTTGGTTCTGTGCCATATAGAAGCTTTGAGTGCCTCGGGCAGTGTTGAAGATTCAAGAAAGAGGACTAAATCATTTACTAAAATTATACAAGGCCAAACAGAAGTCTTCATTGATTTTTACAAAGATTGATTTCAGCTCTAATAGAATGATATCAGATCTAGAATTTAGACAAATATTAATAGAATCTTTGTCTTTTGAAAATGCTAATTTAGAATGCAAAAGGGTGATTAGGCATTTAAAGGTAATATCAGCACCCATAGACAAGTGAATCCAAAATATAGCTGATATTGAATTTCAGACCTATGATAATACTTGGATAGGAGAAGGGATTTCTAAAAACTTTTAAAAATCAAAAGCTGAGATGTTTTAATTGTGGTAAACAAGATTATCTGTAAAGGGATTGAAGGCAAAGCATTATTAGAAACAATGTTTTTTTAGAGATAATCTAAACATAAGGCCCTAGCCTTCTGGAATATGAAGGTATGGTAAAAGCCAGCTTTGGACTAATGAATGCAGAACAATGTGGGACAGAAAAGGTAACCCTTTGTCATCAGGAAATGCCCTTAGGTGCCTCCTGCAGGCCCCAATGTCAAATTGGTTCAATCATTTCTGACAGTATTGGAAAAATCCCCTTACAGAGCAATTAATAGATTTAATGTCTGTTGTTAAAAGTCATACTGTTCTGAATGACAGAACAGCTTCAGGAGTTACAACAAAATTTTCAAGAGACACCATAAAACAAATATTTTAGAAGACTTCAATAAGTTATCAAAGACCAAAACTAAAGATACAAATGAATGACATTGAAATTGGGGGTTTGGCAGAGACGGGTGTAGATGTAACAATAATTTCACCACAGTATTGGCATCCAGATTATCCTCTTCCAGAGGCAAATGTTCACCTTCTAGGAATTGAAACTTGATCTTGGGTAAAACAAAATGCAAGATTGGTTGAGTATATAGGGCCAGAAGGACACATAGGAAAAGTAAAACAGTATATGCCTAATATAGCCATAAATTTATGGGGATGTGATTTGTTTCAGCCATGGTGAACACAGATTAACATTCTTCCAATCTCAGAAGCAAACTATAAATTAAGGTATGCTTTTGAGAAAAATACTAAAATGTATGACCAAAGACAGTCACCAACTGTTCAGGTTGTACATAATCAGGGCATAATAGCTGCTGATCCAAGTTCCAACAGTCCTACCTTTAAAACGGTTTACTGACAAATGTTTGTGGCTAGAGCAACAGCCTTTGACATCAGAAAAAAAATTAAAGGCATTAGAACAGTTGGTACAGGAATACCCAATGCTCAACATATTGAAGAACTGACTAGTCATTGGAATTCTCCTATATTTGTTCTTTAAAAGAAATCTAGAGAATGGACAACATTAACAGATTTAGGGGCAGCAAACAAGCTGATTCAGTCATCGGGCTCTTTGCAGCCTGGAATTCTGTTGCCTTCATTATTACCTAAGGAATGGTCTATTATGACTGATTTAAAAGACTGAGGTTTTTTTACTCTACGTTTACAAGCACAGGATAGAAAAAAATGCTTTTACAGTACCTACTTAAAATAATACCAGTCTTTTAAAATTCTTCCATGAAGAATGTTAAACAGCCTCACCTTATGTCAATATTTGTATAATAATCATTAGAAATAATTCATAGTTTCCTAAATCTATAATTTACTATTATATGGATGATATCTTATTGGCTGAGTCAGACACAGATACTTTAGAAAACTGCTGCATGAAGTAAATAGAACTTTACCTTGTTGGAATTACAAATTGTTCCTGAGAAAAACATATAGAGGAGATTCTATTAATTATTTAGGATATCAGACAGGTTTGCAGAAAATTGACCACAGAAAATATCAGGAGAGATCAAATATAAACTCCTAAAGATTTTTAAAAATTGCTTGGAGATATTAACTGCCCATGACAACAATTAGATTAGCATTCAAGAACTAAGTAATGTATTTCAAACCTTAATAGGTGATTAGGATTTAAATAGTCCAAAGAAACTATCATCTGAGTCTGGGAGATAATTGGCTTCTGAAAAAAATAAATTACAAGATGCACAAGCACTTAGATTCAGAGCATGATTTTATTCTGGTTATTTTATCTTCTACTCATTCTCCTACAGGGATTTTTATACAGATAGTAGAAAATATCATAGAATGAATATTTTACCACATAAACAGAATAAAATTTATAAAAACTACAAAGAAATGATATCTGAATTGATTTTAAACGGAAAATTAAGACTTCATCAATTACCAAGAATATACCCAGCAGAAATGATGATACCTTTTACCAATGCTAAAATTGTCTCATAAAGGGCAAAACTTGAACATTGGCAAAGAGTTTGCAGTAATTTTTTTGGGAGAGATTAACAACAAATATCCCAAAAGCTACAAAATTAAGTTTAGAAAAGGAATTAATTGGATTCCATCTCATGTAGTAAAGGGAACATCAATTTCTGGAGCCCCTACATCTTATATACTTATGTAAATAAATCAGGAAAGGCGGGTTATAAGTCAGGAAATTGAAAAGTGTGACTCAAAGCCCTTATGAATCGGCTCAGAAATCAGAAGTATATGCTATTCTCATGATATTGTTAGATATTTCAGAATCTCTTGATGTAGGTCTTTGCTCTCAAAACGTAGAATGAGTTGTTTTACATATTGAAAGTGCTGAACTTATTCCAGATGACTCAGAATTAACTTTGCTATTTATTCACCTACAGTAAGTAATCAGAAATGGAAACCATTCCTTGTCTAAAACATATATCACATCTGTCACACAAGTCTATAAGGCTCTCTAGAACAAAGTAATGATGAAATTGACCAGCTATTGCTAGAAAATGTGTTAAAAAGCCTCAGGATTTCATAAGAAATACAATGTGAACAGCAAAAGTTTGAAGACAGATTTTTTTTTTTTAATCACTTGGCAATGACCCAAAGAAATTATAAGGAAATGTTCTACTTGTTCTTTGCATAACAGAACTCCATTACCTGTAGAAAGTAGCCAAAAAGGTAATCAAAGGAAAGAACTTTGCTGAATGGATGTATTTCATTATGCAGAGTTTGAAAAATTAAAATATAAGCACCATACAATAGATACATATGCAGAAATTCAATGGGCAACTGCTTTAAATTCTGAAAAGGCTGATTCTATAATTACACATTCATTAGAAGTCATGGCCATTATGTGAATATTTATAATAATATTTTGTTTACATTTAAATAAATAATGCTTTCCTAAAAATCAGAAGGACAAAGCTAACCCACTAGAGGTCAGGCAGTGTTGGCAAATGCCTTTAATTCCAGGATTTGGAAGACAGATGAACTTCTGTGAATGCCAGGTCACCCTGGCCTACACAAGTTCAATGCAGAAACAAATCCAAGTGGTGGCAGCTCATACCTTTAATCCCAGTACTCCAGAGTCATGCCTTTAATCCCATCACTAGAAAGAATTTAAAAAGGGAGGAGAGAGGCTCAGACTGTGTAGTCTACAATCCTCAAGCCTTGGTAGATATATGACTTCTCAAGTGGCTTGATTGCTTTGAATTTATGGTTTTTGGATTGAACTCTGATATCTGTCTCTGGGTTCTTATTATTCATTCTACATTTGGTACCCAATGTTTAGGGTATGAATTCTCAAAAAAATTGTTTGCCTGAAGCTTTTTAGCCACCAACACAGGCCTGGAATGCATGTGGGGCTCCAACCACACCGTGCTAGGTTCTCTCTCTCTCTCTCTCTCTCTCTCTCTCTCTCTCTCTCTCTCTCTCCCCCTCTCTCTCCCCCAAGGGTCATAGGATCTCACTGAAGCCCCTCCTCTCTCTGCCATGGGTTGCAGGCTTTTCCTGAACCTCTGTCTCAGACTACTGTCAAACTAGGTAGCTGCCTTGAAATCCAGGATTTTACTGTTCTATGCAGCAGCAATCAGCCTCACATCTTCATCAACATTGTTGGTAGATTTTATAAGACAATTAGGAATTCTTAAAGGGAATCAGAGTTTTTCCAACATTGAAAAGGTTTCAATCACCATTGATGGAGAAAACAAAGTATTCCATGAAAAGAAAACAGATTTAAAAAATATGCATCCACAAACCCAGCCTTACAGAAAGTACTAGAAGGAAAAGCTCAACCCAAGGAAGCTAACAAGACCCACAATAACACAGATATCTGATAATCCTACACCAACACAACCCAAAGAAGGGAAACACACAAACACTACCACCAAAACATAACCGGAGTTAACAACCACTGGTCATAAATATCGCTTATTAACAATGGACTCAGTTCACCTATAAAAAGACAAAGGTTAAGAGAATAGATATGAAAATAAGATCCAGCATTCTGCTGTTCACAAGAAACATGCCTCAACCTCAAAGGCAAACATTACCTCAGAGTAAAGTGTTGAGAAAAGGTTTACCAATCAAATGGACCTAAGAAACAAGTGGATGTGGCTATCCTAATATCTAACAAAGTTGATTTCAAATAAAATCAATCAGAAGAGATGGAGAAGGACACTTTATACTCATAACAGGAACAATTCATCAAGATGAAGTCACAGTCCTGAATATCTATGCCCCTAATATAAGAGAACCCACATATGTAAAAGAAACATTACTAAAACTTAAATCTCACATCAAACCCCACACATTAATAGTAGGAGATTTCAACACTCCTCTCTTACCAATGGATAGGTCAACCAGATGGAAACTTAACAGACAAAAAAGTGAACTAACAGATGTAATAAATCAAATGGACTTAGAAATGGATCTATTGAACATTCCACCCAAACACAAAAGAATATACTTTCTTCTCAGCACCTCATGGAACCTTCTCTAAAACTGACCACCTACTCAGTAACAAAGCAAACCTCCACAGATACAAAACAAAATTGGAGTAACCAATTGGTGTCTTATCAGATCACCATGGATTAAATTTAGAATTTAACAAAAATACTACCCCCACAAAGCATACAAACTCATGGAAACTGAAGCCAACTACTGAACCACCCCTGAGTCAAGAAAGAAATAAAGAAGGAAATTAAAGATTTCCCTGAATTCAACAAAAATGAAGGCACAACATATTTAAACCTAAAGGACACTATGAAAGCAGTGCTAAGAGGAAAGTTCATAGCACTAAGTGCCCACATAAAGAAAACAGAAAAAGCTCACATCAGTGACTTAACAGCTCTAGAACAAAAAGAGGCAGATTCACCCAGGAGAAGTAGAAGACAAGAAATAATCAAATTGATGGCTGAAATCAACAAAATAGAAACAATTAAAACAATTCAAAGAATCAATGGAACAAAGAGCTGGTTCTTTGAGAAAATCAGTATGATTGACAAATCCTTATCCAAACTAATTGAAGACAGAGAGAGAACATCCAAATTAACAAAATCAGAAATGAAAAGGGGGGCATACAAACACTGAGGAAATTCAGAGAATCATTAGGTCTTATTACAAAAACCTGTACTCCACAAAATTGGAAAATGTAAGAAAAAAATAGACCATTTTTTAGATAGATACCCTATACTAAAAGTAAATCAAGACCAGGTGACCAAATTAAATAGATTTATAAGATGCAAGGAAATAGAAGTTGTCATCAAAAACCTCCCAACCAAAAAAGAAAAGCCCAGGGGCAAATGGTTTTCATGAAGAATTCTACCAAAGCTTCCAGAAAGAGCTAATACCTATATACCGTGAAGTGTTCCACTTAATAGAAACAGAAGGGACATTGCCAAACTCTTTTTATGAGGCTACAGTTACCCTGATACCAAAACCACACAAAGACGCAACCAGGAAAGAAAATTACAGGCCAATCTCACTCATGAACATGAATGCAAAAATGCTCAATAAATTACTGGCAGAACAAATCCATGAACACATCAAAAAGTCATCCATCATGATCAAGTAGGCTGTATCCCAGAGATGCAGAGCTTGTTCAACATATGAAAATCTATCAATGTAACCCATCTTATAAATAAACTGAAAGAAAAAAACATATGATAGCTTCATTGGATGCTTCAAAAGCATTTAACAAAGTTCAACACCCCTTTATGATAAAGGTTTTGGAGAGATGAGGGATACAAGTATCATATCTAAATACAATAAAAGCAATATACAGCAAGCCGACAGCTAACATCAAATTAAATGGAGAGAAACTCAAAGGGATTCCAATAAAATCAGGAACAAGACAAGGCTGTCCACTCTTTCCATATCTCTTCAACATAATTCTTGAAGTTTTAGCAATAGCAATAAGACAACAAAATGAGATCAAGTGAATTCAAATTGGAATGGAAGAAGTCAAACTTTCCTTATTTGCAGATGATATGATAGTATATATAAGTGACCCCAGAAAATCTACCAGAGAACTCCTACAGCTGATAAATAACTTTAGTGATGTGACAGGATACAAGATTAACTCAAAAAAAAATCAATAGCCCTCCTATACACAAAAGATAAAGAAGCTGGGAGGGAAATCAGAGAAATATCACCTTTCACAATAGCCACAAGTAACATAAAATATCTTGGAGTAACACTAACCCAGGAAGTGAAAGACCTATTCGACAAGAAATTTAAGTCTTTGAAGAAATAAATGAAAGAAGATACCATAAAATGGAGAGATCGCCCATGCTCTTGGATAGGAAGGATCAACATAGTAAAAATGACAGTCCTACCAAAAGCAATCTATAGATTCAATGTAATCCCCATTAAAATCCCAACACAATTCTTCAGAGACCTTGAAAGAACAATAATCAACTTCATATGGAAAAAAGCAACAAAAAAAAAAAACAGAATAGCCAAAACAATCCTATACAATAAAGGAACTTCCGGAGGCATTACCATCCCTGACATCAAGCTCTATTACAAAGCTACAGTAATGAAAACAGCTTGATATTGGCATAAAAACATAGAGGTTGGCCAATGGAATCGAATTGAAGACCTGAATATTAATCCACACACCTATGAACACCTGATTTTTTACAAAGAAGCTAAAATTATACAATGAAAAAAAGAAGGAATCTTCAACAAATGGTGCTGGCATAACTGGATGTCAACATGTAGAAGCATAAAAATAGATTCATATCTATCCCCAAGCACAAAACTCAAGTGCAAATGAATTAAAGACCTCAATATAAATCCGACCACACTGAACCTGATAGAAGAGAAAGTGGGAAGTAGCCTTCAATGCTTGGACACAGGAGATCACTTCTTAAATATAACCCCAGTAGCATAGACACTAAGAGCAAAAATAAATAAATGGGACCTCCTGAAACGGAGAAGCTTCTATAAAGCAAAGGACATAGTCAATAAGACAAAAAGGCAGCCTACTGAATGGGAAAAGATCTTCACCAACCCCACGTCAGACAAAGGTCCGATCTCCAAAATATACAAAGAACTCAAGAAACTAGGCACTAAAACTCTAATTAACCCAATTAAAAAATGGGGTACTGAACTTAACAGAGAATTCACAACAGATGAACTTCGAATGGCCAGAAGACACTTAAGGTCATGCTCAACCTCCCTAGCGATCAGGGAAATGCAAATCAAAACCACTTTGAGATACCATCTTACACCTGTCAGAATAGCTAAAGTCAAAAACACCAACGATAGCCTATGCTGGAGAGGATGTGGGGTGAGGGGAACACTCATCCATTGTTGGTGGGAATGCAAACTCGTGCAGCCACTGTGGAAATCAGTGTGGCGGTTTCTCAGGAAACTGGGAGTCAACCTCCCTCAGGACCCAGCAATACCACTCTTGGGAATATACCCTAAAGATTCCCTAACATACTACAAAAGCATTTGTTCAACTATGTTCATAGCTGCACTATTTGTAATAGCCAGATCATGGAAACAACCTAGGTGCCCCTCAATAGAAGAATGGTTAAAAAAGGTGTGGAACATATATACATTAGAGTTTTACTCGGCGGTAAAAAACAATGACATCTTGAATTTTGCATGCAAATGGATGGAAATAGAAAACGCTTTACTGAGTGAGGTAAGCCAGACCCAAAAAGAGGAACACGGTATGTATTCACTCATAAGTGGATTCTAACCATAATTAAAGGTCTTTGAGCCTATTATTCGTGATCCTAGAGAAGCTAAATAAGAAGATGAACCTGATGAAGATTATATAGCTACCCGCCAGGAGGTAGGAAATAGACAAGAGTCCCAGGTAACCTCGGGTGCATGGGGGGGTGGGAGGGTCGATGGAGGGGGAGAGGGCTAGAGAGAAGGGAGTAGGGGAGGAACGGGGAAAGCTTGGTGGCCGGGGAAGGGGGGGGAGTGAGGTAGGATGAATATGGGATCAGGGAACAATATATTTCAACTAAGGGAGCCATTTTAGGGTTTACAGGAGACTTGATTATATATGGGATCCCAGGTCCAAGGAGAAATCCCCCAGATTGCTCTCTGGACAGAGGAGAGGGTGCCTGAATCGGCCGTGGCCCATGACCATACTGATGTATATTTTGCTTATCACCATAGATCCTTCCTCTGGCGAAGGACGGCTATGCAGTCGGAGGCCCACATTGGAGGACCGGATTGAGCCCCCCGAGGTCCGGAGGGGGAGCGGAAGGAGGAGGAACATGAAAAACGAAATCAGTACTGCGAGGGATGCTATCACCCACTGATACAAGGGAACGGATCTGATGAGAGTTTACCAGGGCCAGCCGGACTGGGACTGAACGAGGACGTGATCTAGACAGATTCTCGGAATTTGGCCGGATTCTCTGACTGTGGCTGGCCCGGGGTCTTTCTGAAAAGCCATTGTCTATGACACTGGGACCTGTTTCCTCTGCATATGCTGGATTTTGGGGATCCAGTCTGTTTGGATGCTAGCCTTCCTGGACCTGGAGGGAGGGGGAGGGAGCTGGAGCTTCCCACAGGGCAGGAAACCCTGACTGCCCTGGGGGACGGAGGGGAAGGAGGGGGGGAGTGGGGGGAGTGGGAGGGTGTTGGGAGGGGGGGCGGAATTGGAAACTTTTATAATTTAATAAAATTTACTATAAAAAAAAAAAAAAAAAAAAAAAAAACTTCAAGTGCTCCTCAGTCTTAATTTCCCCGATCCCATCATCACACATGGCCATTCAACCACCTGATAACGCTGAGCGCCATCACCCCAGGTCAGAAACCAATCATTTCTACCTATGGTCTTGTCAGGCGCTCCATCCTCTCCCTGCCTCTTAGCATCCTCATGTGAATGTGACAGTGAAGTTTGGTGGGGAAGGGGGAAAGAATATTACTCTAGATCTGTCTGGGCACTTTAAAGAGCTCCCAAGCCCAGTGATGTGAGTTGGATGAACAGGTGATTCCTGACCTATTGCTCTGTTAAGAATAAGACTCTTAACAGAGTGTAAGCTGTCTCCTCCACATCTTCTCCCTCTGCACAGAAATCCCCACGCAAGTGCTCTTGGAATTGTGCTTGCCTCTGCTTCTGTCACATTGTGAGGTACATTCCTAGCTTCTCATCATGGAGGGGAACCACCACCTGTACAGTGTTGCCCACACTATGACCACATAAACCCTCAGATCAGCCTGGAACACTTCCCTGACTTGTGCTAACCCAGGAGGGATACAACCTGAATTTCTTGCTCACTGGCCAGTTGCAATATGAAGAAACTTGGAGGGGTTGGATACCAATTTTGACACTGAACAACTTGGACAAACACTCGTTACTATTGTGTTACCTGAAACCCCACACATCTAAGAAAGAATTATTTCTGACAGAGTGTGGCTATATGGGTGACTTCCTCACCTTTACAATTATAAAAACAATGAACATTTATTGGGTAAAATGTACCAATTCCTCTATTACCTTTAGTTTAAAATAACAATTCACTGGAGGAAGAATTTTCAGCACTGTGTTATAGGAAAACAGCTAAGGCTTGGAACAGGAAATTTGTTTTTGATTACAGGGCATGGACGAAGTGGAGGTTTAGATGGTGTCACATCAGAGTCTGCCTTCAATTACCTTCTCTGCTTCTCGCACACAGGTCCTGAAGTGGGGAGGTGAAGAAGGCAAAGTCTATCTAGTTGGGCTTATTGAACTCAGCACAGGTCAGAGCCCTCCTAGGACAGAGCGGATGACTAGCCACACACCAGGTCTCCTAATGAGATTTCTCCTCCTGTCAGACTTCGGGAAGACAAAGGCTGTACCTAATTGCACAAGGAAGAAATTGATGGCGATTTCAGAAATTTTGGGTATTCTGGAACTTAATAAACTTTAAAAATCTCTGTGTCACCTCTCTCTCCTCTTTCAAATACAGTTCCCATGGCATGGCATTTGACACCATTAAGCTGAAATGTTTTTCATTTTTATTACACCAATACCCTCTGTCTTCACTGAAAGTGTCCTGCCAAGTATCATGGTTCAGGAAAGAAATCCTAGTAATAAAGAGGTGAAGACAGCAGGATTGTAAATTCCAGGAGAAAGCATTCTACATGGCAATTCCGTGTATTGAACAAAAAGACACAACCATTGATGGTGACTTGTAGGTATTATCCCGGAGCTTAAAAAGCTGGGGGTTGGAACTTTTCATTTCTTTTTGTTTGTTTGTTTTCTTTGTTTATTTTTTGTAATTTTCCAAGATAGGATCTCACTAGGGAGGTCAGGCTGTCCTGGATCACACTTATAGCCCAGGTTGTCCTAAACTCACAGAGATCCACTTGCCTCTCCCAATTGCTGGAGTAAGGCATGCACCACCATGCTAGACCGAGGATCAGGATTTTAAGGACAGATTCAGCTACATAGCTGCTCAAGGGCAGATGAGGTTACAGCAGACCCTGTGTCTCACAAACCAAAGAGGAAAATTTCCATGACTCTGCCCCTCAGCACTTCAAATTGTCTCTCCGTGATGGACAAAAGTTCCTTTCAACCCTGGCCAGCACTGCTCATTCTCAGATGCAGTTCGCAACTTGAGATCTTTGAGTTCAGGACATTGTATTGTTTGTTCCCAATGTCTGTGGATAATGTGACTCAAAACAAAGAATAAGTTATTCTTTCATGGATAATGGGAGGAAGGAAAATTACTTAAAGGAATGAAGGGAATAAGACAGAGAGTGGGAGCAGGCAGTGAGGGAAAACTTTAGGATAACTTGGGAATGGATACACATAGGACTTACATATGGGTGGTCTGGCTTCTCCTAATCTCCATCTC
Source organism: Myodes glareolus (assembly GCF_982192425.1). NCBI lineage: Eukaryota > Metazoa > Chordata > Mammalia > Rodentia > Cricetidae > Myodes > Myodes glareolus. The sequence continues at coordinate 74,359,832 of NC_142028.1, read as the reverse complement.
CACATTGCCTGGTCCCCACCCACAAGCCAATGACCATCTTACCACTTCTGCCTCCAATAAAGTGTCAATGAGTTGCAATGTCTTGTTCTTATGGGAAAGAGACTAACCAGGAAGTCCTCATGGTAATTGAGTGTGAAAGTCCAGCTTCTCAGCAGCACAGTCTCCAGAAAATAAAGTTTCTGTGAGTTGAAAATGGCCTGTGTTGCTTGCCTTCTCCACAGAGAGGAGAACAGCTCCTGGCGATGTTGCCTATAAGTCCTGAGACACCAGTGCAGCTCCGTCATCTTGTACTCTTCCCAGTGGAATGAACTGGTTGGTTTTCATGGTTCTGCCTCCTATTTTGGCCCCTAGAGATATGGGAAAGGGCCATTTCTATTCCCATTAGAGATTCCCTGAATTCTGTAAACAAGAACATTTGCAAGGAAGAGATTCTTGGGGACACACTACAAGGAAGAGACTCTTGGGGACACACTACGAGGAAGAGACTCTTGGGGACACACTACAAGGAAGAGACTCTTGGGGACACACTACAAGGAAATGATGCACATGTGCATGAGTAGTGACCCTTTTGCTTTAACAGACTAACTGAAGAATATGAGCAACTCAGAGCAAAGGAAGTGAAACAGTCAAGAACTGAAATTCTCATTATTGCCAAAACCCTGAACACAACTTCCAGTGAGACAATAACTGAGTCAGATCTCTGTTCCTTCCTAAGCCATGTGTGCAGTATCTATGCCAGTACTGCACGAGGGGCTATTTAACTGTCAACCATGTTCCATTGTCATTGGAGGTCAGTAGAGCCATGCTGTGAGATCAAAACAGGAACTATATACCTCACTAGTTAAGGTTTCTGTTTGCAGTTAAGACAGTTAGGAGTAAGCTCCTGTTCATCCTATCTCAGCAGATTTCAGCTTGGATCACAGACACCATCTAGAAATCAACTGTGGACTACAAAGAGCTCCAAGGTGCTGTGAGTTCTGGACTTCTGAAAGCTGATGTGAACTGGTCCAGCTGATGGGATTGCTCCCTGTCTCTTTAGCTGGGTCACCTAAGCAGTTGCTTCTGAAGAAATTCCAGTGCCTGAATCCCTCCAGGCATTTTGCTATATTCCTGCTTTTCTGGGCCGTGATACTGATGTCCTGTTTATAACAGTGAATAGTTACAGAAGAGAATATTTGACCCTTTGTCTTCAACAAGCTGAATTATAAGGTCAAAATTGTATGTCCCTGATGGAGGGGACAAAATGTCTGCCTATAGTTTCAATTGGCATATAGAAAGATACATGATAAAACCAAATATAGCCAGATTTATCAATAGACAGATTTATTTTCTGAAGTAGTTCTACAAAATGATGGGGCATTCAACCTACTCTATATAGATAGAAAAAGGAGGTATTTGTGGAACTAAAATAAAAGTTTTTATATAAATATACTCATGAATCATTAGAGGTAATTTGGCTATATTCAAAATTGTTGCAGAAAAATGGGACCAAGATGAAAAATTACTAGTTCCCATTCTCTTGGTTACTCTGATTTCAGCTATCACAGGACTCTTCTGTTTCTGCTAATTACTATTAGTTCTTCCATTCTTAATACCTTAATTAGACACATAAATTCCAGTCTCAGTGTTAAGTGCATGGTTACTAGATCCCAATATAACCAAAACCACACTACAGAATCAAAAATTTCACACAGGATACAATGGAAGGGGGTGCGAAATCAAAACAGAAACAATGCATCTTGCAAGTTAATGTTTCTGTTTGCAGGTAAAACAGTTAAGAACATGTTCCTGAAATATACCCAAGAGATGCCCAATCATACTACAAAAGCATTTGTTCAACTATGTTCATAGCAGCACTATTTGTAATAGCCATAACTTGGAGACAACCTAGGTTCCCCTCAACAGAAGAATGGATAAAGAAGGTGTGGAACATATACAATTTAGAGTTCTACTCAGCAGTAAAAAAAAAAAAATGACATCTTGAATTTTGCATTCAAATGGATGGAAATAGAAAACACTTTACTGAGTGAGATAACCCAGACCCAAAAAGAGGAATATGGTATGTACTCACTCATAAGTGGATTCTAGCCATAAACAAAGGACATTGAGCCTATAGTTCATGATCCTAGAGAAGCTAAATAAGAAGGTGAACTCAAAGAAATACATATAGTTATCTTCCTGGATATTGGAAGTAGACAAGATCAGCGAGAAAAAGTTGGGAGCAGGGGGGTTGGGGTGGATTGGGAAGAAAGGGAGATGGGGAGAGAGAAGGGAAAATGGGGGATTGAGGGAGCTTGGAGGAATGGAATAATTGAGATGGAGGAAAGGTGGGTATGGGAGCAGGGAAGAATATATCTTAACTAAGGGAGCCATTTTAGGGTTAACTAGAGTCTTGGCTCTAGAGGGTTTCCCAGGTGTCCACAGGGATGTCCCCAGCTTGTTTCTTGGGCGCAGAGGAGAGGGTGCTTGAACTGGCCTTCTCCCATAGATACACTGATGACTATCTTGCATATCACCATAGAACCTTCATCTGTCAAGGGATGGAGATAGAGACAGAGACCCACATTGGAGCACTTGACTGAACTCCCAAAGCCCAGATGAAGAGCAGAAGGAGAAAGAACATAAGAAAGGAAGGCAGGACTGCGAGGGGTGCATCTACCCACGGAGACATTTTATCTCTCCTATAATAGAAACTTAAGGGCTGCTCTCTAAAATCCTGAATTAGGGAGACACAGACAAACTGGGTAGTCCTGGGTGTACCCTAAAATAAAGCCTGTATTACATTGACAATCTTAGATTCAGTATTACTCTTCACAATTCCAAGGTTTAGCAGAACCCTGCCAGTAGAGTAAGGGAACTCACCCAGGGACTATTTGGCTATTGGGTGCATAGTAAGTCCTGGTTTTCAGATATGCTGACCTCTCAAACATTCTCTCTTATACTCACTATGGTCTGACATAAGATCTCTCTTCTCTTAATTGCCAACAGTAACCTCTTCCCATCTGGTGTTGCTGGGAGAATTACGTGAGATTATACTGAGCACCTGGTGAAGAGATGGCCAACACTCCATGACCATAAATACTCATTCTACCTTCTGCCTGAGTCCTGGTTTCCTAAACATTCCAAAGTTGAAAATTTGACTCAGAGGTATTCTCTGGCCCTCCACAGACCACCAGAGCCATTGATATGTTTTTAGCAATACCATGAGCTTGTCCTGAAACGTAGTCAATATTAGAAGTTATTTAAAACTACAGTTAAAGACATTCTGCTGAGATCAAAGACAGTGTTCTGAAAGTGCATCTCAGATACATTACACCTGACTAGACAGTACGTGTGAGGCATATAATTTGATTCATAGCATTGAAAATTACCCCCCAAAATAAAGACAATGAATGCTTAAATCTCTTCAAATCCTGATTATGTGACCACACTATATTGTAGTCTGTGGCCTAAAGGTTTCATTTGGTGAAAGACCATAGAACAATATGTAAGCTCAGACCCTCTTTGGTGACATTTCATGACTATCATGACATTGAATGGCGTATTTATACCACAATTATTTAAATGAGATAGTTGATGCCTCAGCCCCTGGCCTGGCCACTGCAGTGCTGTTGCTAAGCATCAATTGCACACAACAGACCTAACTCTTCTCATTCAGGTAACTGACCCATTTGACAGCTCAGAAGAGACAGTACAGTCCAGAAAAACATTCACCTTCCCTTGGACAGATCTTGAAAATGAGGTTCAGAGACATGAAGTGACCTGCCTGAGGACAGATTAAAACATTAGCCACCCTGTCCTTTAGTGACAGAAGAGCTGACCAGATCCTGTCAATCATGATCCCACCTGCCTATATCATAGATAAACAATGATCATAGAGAGAGAAGGGATTTGGCAAAGGTCATACAGCTGTCGATGGTACAGCCAGCACCAGAACTTCACCATGCCTCTTGGGTGGAGGCTGGCTCTGCCATGTATGTCACATGCTTAATCATCTAAGCTCATAGCTGCACCTCAACTCTAACCAAGTTCTCTGCTGATGCTGAGAGCTGCTCCTGCTCCTGCAGGTCAAGGGACCATCCCAGAGGTCAGCAAGAGGTAGATGAGAAACCTCCACAATTTCCCTTTGATCCAGGTGGGCTCCTAGGACTCAATGAGAATATGGTGAGATCTGAATCGGGGGGGGGGGGGGCAAGCAGCTTTCCTAGTCCTAACAAACAAGGGACTCCCTAATTGGCCTCCAGCTGACAAGGCCTCATTGAGTTGACATAGGGGGATTGACTTTTTTAGTTAAGATGTGTACTTCAGAAAGTTGTCTGGGTTAATGTCTGGAGAAGGCAGCTGAGGGAATAGCAAAAGGTTGTATGATTTCAAAACACTGAGGGCTATGAAATGGGCCCTTGGGGCATCACACTGAAAGTCAGAGCTTATGAATCAGTTTCACATGTTTTCTCACCAAGTACTCACAGCAGACCAGCGACAAAAGGGTCCCTATTTCACAGACATGAAGGTTGATGATGGCACTGAACCTTTGTCATAGGTTGAGAGAGCCTGTCACAGCCTGAGAGAGTCAGTGATGCTGGTACAGGGTATTTTGCTGTTCTCTGTGGAAGAAAAGGCCTTTGAGGTCAACATCCATAATCCATTTTGGGGGACTATGGGCATAGTTTTCTAGGCTACTTCCTGCTAATTGGGGATACTGATTATCTTATGGGAACCTAAAGAAAATTTAGGATCAAATCCTGACTGGAATATTCTGTGAGGTTTGATCATCTCAGGCAGCAGTCGTGAGGCTGTTCTGGGTGTTCTTGATCTCAGAGGAAACTCCAACAGAGGTCCTCTGAAGTGTTGGATCATCTGGGACATTTGCTCCTTTTGGAGATTTTTCAGAGGGGTCTTCCTTGATCAAACCTGAGTTTTCTTAACCCAGAATGAATCCACAGCCCATCATTTCCTGTGGAAACAAAAGCAAAACCTCTTCTTCAAAGTAACATATCTTTTGACTTATATTTTAAAGTCAAGGCATTTTCAAAATATATTCATTGGATTAATCCAGTGGCATTTATAAACAAATGTCTTTTAGCAGCTGTTGCTCCTTCCTCAGCAGTCAAACAATTCAAAGACAATACAATAACACACAGTATCCAGATTCTCTGTGTATTTTCCATCTTTACATGGCTTTATTGTAAACCCTATTTCTTTTATTTTATTTTTAATTTTTGGTCTTTTGAGTCAGGGGTTTCTCTGTGTATCTTGGGCTGTCCTGGAACTCTCTGTAGACCAAGCTGTTCTTGAACTCACACAGATCTACCTGCTTCTGACTCCCATGTGCTGGGATTAAACGTGTGTGACACCACACCCAACTACTCTCTTTCTTTTTTAAAAAAGAACTTTATCCTTTTTCTTTTCTCTCCCAAGCCTACATATATTTTTGAACACATTGTAAACCATTTAGAAGGCTTTTTTGTCTGAATCTGTCTTTACTGTATATCTATCTTTGTCTGACCACATGAGTCTTTAATTTGCTAAGCCATATGGCTCAGATTAAAGCTTGGCTTTGACAACTGGATCCACCCCATTCCTTAGCTTTATGGCAGAGGTACTGGTGGGAACAATGTTTATTGTTACAACTCTATGGAGTTTCAAGGTCCCTTCCACCACCAAGAATCACCATCTAAGTGTTTGGTGGCAGAGTCTCTTAAAAGAACTGCAAGTTTTTGCAGCTGAAGCAGAGTCAAAAAGCCTCTCTTAAATGAGACGTGCTTACCTCTAGCAAACAGAGCCAACCTCAGAAAATGATGCTACCAAGAAGCTGTGCTTAACTTTTTATGTCTTTTTATGTCTAGAATTCCTTCCCAAACTCTCTCAGGTTTTAAGTGGGTTTAAACCTGAACCCACTTGTCCATGTTATCCATGTTGTCCATGTTGGCGCCATTTTGTTGACAGAAGTTTCTGTCCTGCCCAATCATACAGCTGTTCAGTCCTGAAGAAACACACAGAAGCCTACATTAATTATAAACTGATTGACCTATTAGTTCATGCTTATTATTAATTAATTCTTACATCTTACATTAACCCATAATTCTTGTTTGTTTAAGCCACGTGGCTTGGTACCTTTTATCAGTGAGGCAGTCTTTTTGCTTCCTTTTCATCTGGGTGACAACTGCAGACTGAGCCTTTCCTCTTCCCAGAATTCTCCTATTCTGGTCACCCCACCTATACTTCCTGCCTAGATACTGGCCAATCAGAGTTTTATTAAACCAATACAAATGACAAAACTTAAAGAGTACAAGACCATTGTCCCATAGCAAATAACAGTACAGAGCAGATCAAGAACAGTTCTCAGAGGCACAGTAGGCCACTGCAAGGAAAGGACCAAGAGGCACATACATTTAATACCAGCACTAGCACAGCAGAGGGAGGAAAATCTCCATGAATTCAAGTTCAGCCTGGACTCAAAGGGAGCTCCAGGACAACCGGGTTGTTACATGGAGAAATCCTGAATCAAAACTCAAAAAGGGGGGAAATATTTATCTGTAAGAGATAGATATGTGGGCAGGTAGGGAGGGAGGAAGAGGGAGAGAGAGAGGAGACAGAGACAGAGAGATGGAGGAGTGAGTTCACATGGTTACTTGTAGGCATGTGGCTCAGGTATCAGAAAACTATGTTCTAAAGATATCAGGGGCTGTCTCTGACTCTGTTACCTACTTTGGGAACCCTTTCTGCCTCCAGCCCCAGTAGAAAAGGAGGTGCCTAGTCTTACTGCAACCTGATATACCATGGCTGGCTGATACACATGGGAGGCCTGCCCTTTTCTGAAGAAAAATGAGCAGGAATGGATTGTGGGCTGGAAGTTGTGGGGAAGGACTGGGAGCAGAAGAGGGGGTGAGGAAACTGTAATTGGGATAAAAAAAATTAATTGCCTAAGTAATAAAAATTAAAATTTATAAAATAGTAATGAGTATTAACTATGAATGGAGGGTACACATTATCCAAAAATATGTGGCCACAGAATAAAACTAGAGGGACTGGGGCCTCAGTAGAGAAAAAATAGTTCAGAAACTAATTAGTCAGGTAAGAGCTACTTTGAAGCTGATAGGAAATCTACAGCCACGACCATCAGAGAGTAGAAAAGGAGCTAACAATCAGCAGTCAAGGGTGGAAAGTATCCTTTAGATGCTACCTGTAATTTGGAGTAGAAGTTGGGAGATTCTGATGAGAAATCAGCTCCCTTCAATTGCAGCATTGTATCATTTGACAGAAGAGCTCATCATTTTTCCCCACAGACCACACTGAATTTTTGTGTGAAGTTAGTTCTTTGAACTATACTGATTCTGTTCAACAGTCTATCAGCTTACTTCCGTCCTGACAACACATGAAGTGCTACTTAGCATATAGTATCTCAGTCTTCTGTTGTCTTTAGAGTCATGCTATCCATTTGGCAAATTTTGTGTTGGTTTATAGATATGCTGCTGTTTTCTGGGAACTACACCAGATTACATAATGCACATGGCTTCCTGCCTTCTAAGTAGAGGCACCGACATATCAGACCATGGTTATAGAAAATGTATTACTTCTTTATATACAAAAACTCCTGATCTTAGGTTGAACCATACTAATTTTTGACCAATAGAATGTGTGGACAGAGAATCAGGTCACTATTGAGAAGCTGAGTGATTGTAAGTTTGTCCACTGTTCCTTTCTTTTTGTTCAAGGATGGCATGTTGGATATAAGTTCCTCCTTCGTGATGGATGTGAGAGGACAGAAGGTCACTCCCAACCTACAGCTACAAACTTCACCAACAAATGACTATTTGCAGCTAAAACCCAGTAAAATTATTGAAGTGCTTGGAATTGTACCTTAGTGTAGGGTGTCATACAAGACACGGACTTTGGCTTCATAGTGGTTTGTTCCAATTACCAAGTACTATGTTGGTTCAAAAGCACATGTCAATTACATCAAGATACTGTCCCTTTCTTGAACAGTGAATCTCTGGCCCCAAGCTTCAGAGAAGTGGGTGACACTATGATAAACAAATAGGTGATGGAGATCCCAGCTTTCTGCCTGGAACCCATACCCTCCCCTCTCCTTTTTTCGGGGCTTAAATTCCTCCATCTCAGCCGGGGTGGGCACCGCGGGCCAGGTTTGGCGGTGAGTGCAAAGGGGCTGGAGTCCCTTTGTTCCAAAAGCCGGCCTGCAGCAAGCCAAGACTGCAGGCAGGGGCACCTCTGACCAGCGAGGGGCTCTGTTCCTGTGGAGGGGTAAGTGTATTGTTCCTGACCGCCACACAAGGCCGGTTAGGGAACACACAATACTCCCGCCACCCTTATCTCCCTGACTACTCCAAAGGGGCAGCTTCCCCAGCTAATCCCTCTCTCCTGCAACGCCATCCCAGCTTTCTGCCTGGAACCCATACCCTCCCCTCTCCTTTTTTCGGGGCTTAAATTCCTCCATCTCAGCCGGGGTGGGCACCGCGGGCCAGGTTAGGCGGTGAGTGCAAAGGGGCTGGAGTCCCTTTGTTCCAAAAGCCGGCCTGCAGCAAGCCAAGACTGCAGGCAGGGGCACCTCTGACCAGCGAGGGGCTCTGTTCCTGTGGAGGGGTAAGTGTATTGTTCCTGACCGCCACACAAGGCCGGTTAGGGAACACACAATACTCCCGCCACCCTTATCTCCCTGGCTACTCCAAAGGGGCAGCTTCCCCAGCTAATCCCTCTCTCCGGCAACGCCATCCCAGCTTTCTGCCTGGAACCCATACCCTCCCCTCTCCTTTTTTCGGGGCTTAAATTCCTCCATCTCAGCCGGGGTGGGCACCGCGGGCCAGGTTAGGCGGTGAGTGCAAAGGGGCTGGAGTCCCTTTGTTCCAAAAGCCGGCCTGCAGCAAGCCAAGACTGCAGGCAGGGGCACCTCTGACCAGCGAAGGGCTCTGTTCCTGTGGAGGGGTAAGTGTATTGTTCCTGACCGCCACACAAGGCCGGTTAGGGAACACACAATACTCCCGCCACCCTTATCTCCCTGACTACTCCAAAGGGGCAGCTTCCCCAGCTAATCCCTCTCTCCTGCAACGCCATCCCAGCTTTCTGCCTGGAACCCATACCCTCCCCTCTCCTTTTTTCGGGGCTTAAATTCCTCCATCTCAGCCGGGGTGGGCACCGCGGGCCAGGTTTGGCGGTGAGTGCAAAGGGGCTGGAGTCCCTTTGTTCCAAAAGCCGGCCTGCAGCAAGCCAAGACTGCAGGCAGGGGCACCTCTGACCAGCGAGGGGCTCTGTTCCTGTGGAGGGGTAAGTGTATTGTTCCTGACCGCCACACAAGGCCGGTTAGGGAACACACAATACTCCCGCCACCCTTATCTCCCTGACTACTCCAAAGGGGCAGCTTCCCCAGCTAATCCCTCTCTCCTGCAACGCCATCCCAGCTTTCTGCCTGGAACCCATACCCTCCCCTCTCCTTTTTTCGGGGCTTAAATTCCTCCATCTCAGCCGGGGTGGGCACCGCGGGCCAGGTTAGGCGGTGAGTGCAAAGGGGCTGGAGTCCCTTTGTTCCAAAAGCCGGCCTGCAGCAAGCCAAGACTGCAGGCAGGGGCACCTCTGACCAGCGAGGGGCTCTGTTCCTGTGGAGGGGTAAGTGTATTGTTCCTGACCGCCACACAAGGCCGGTTAGGGAACACACAATACTCCCGCCACCCTTATCTCCCTGGCTACTCCAAAGGGGCAGCTTCCCCAGCTAATCCCTCTCTCCGGCAACGCCATCCCAGCTTTCTGCCTGGAACCCATACCCTCCCCTCTCCTTTTTTCGGGGCTTAAATTCCTCCATCTCAGCCGGGGTGGGCACCGCGGGCCAGGTTAGGCGGTGAGTGCAAAGGGGCTGGAGTCCCTTTGTTCCAAAAGCCGGCCTGCAGCAAGCCAAGACTGCAGGCAGGGGCACCTCTGACCAGCGAAGGGCTCTGTTCCTGTGGAGGGGTAAGTGTATTGTTCCTGACCGCCACACAAGGCCGGTTAGGGAACACACAATACTCCCGCCACCCTTATCTCCCTGACTACTCCAAAGGGGCAGCTTCCCCAGCTAATCCCTCTCTCCTGCAACGCCATCCCAGCTTTCTGCCTGGAACCCATACCCTCCCCTCTCCTTTTTTCGGGGCTTAAATTCCTCCATCTCAGCCGGGGTGGGCACCGCGGGCCAGGTTTGGCGGTGAGTGCAAAGGGGCTGGAGTCCCTTTGTTCCAAAAGCCGGCCTGCAGCAAGCCAAGACTGCAGGCAGGGGCACCTCTGACCAGCGAGGGGCTCTGTTCCTGTGGAGGGGTAAGTGTATTGTTCCTGACCGCCACACAAGGCCGGTTAGGGAACACACAATACTCCCGCCACCCTTATCTCCCTGACTACTCCAAAGGGGCAGCTTCCCCAGCTAATCCCTCTCTCCTGCAACGCCATCCCAGCTTTCTGCCTGGAACCCATACCCTCCCCTCTCCTTTTTTCGGGGCTTAAATTCCTCCATCTCAGCCGGGGTGGGCACCGCGGGACGTACAGGCGGTGAGTGCAAAGGGACGGAAATCCCTTTGTTCTAAAGCCTGCCTGCAGCAACCTAAGGCTGCAGGCAAAGTGATTCCTGGATAGCAAGGGGCATTAATCCAGTAGCAAAAGACCCAGCGGAGGGAAGAGCCATTGGAGAGCATCTGAAGGAAGAGATGGGCAGGCGCCAAGGCAAGAATTCCTCCAACAATCTGAAAAACAACACGAAAACACCAGATCCCAGCGATCTTATGACAGAAGGACTTGAACACCCTATACCGGAAGAAGTGGAAAACAGTGTCATTATAAAAGCAATAGAGTCTCTTAAACAGGGTATGAATAACTCACTTAAAGAAATAGAAGAGAAATATAACAAAAAGATGGAAGAAATGAGTAAAGAAATGGAAGACAAATATAACAAAAAGTTTGAAGAAATAAGTAAATTCGTAAATGATACCCTGGGAAACCAAGAAAAAATAATCAAACAGGTAATGGAATCAGTTCAAGAATTGAAAACTGAAATGGAGGCAGTGAAGAAAACACAAACCGAGGACCGGCTGGATATGGAAAATCTAGGTAAACAAACAGAGACTTCAGGAACAAGCATAACCAATAGAATACAAGAGATAGAAGAACGAATCTCAGATTATGAAGACACCATAGAGAAAATAAATGCCCTGACCAAAGAAAACAGCAAATCCAACAAATTCTCATCACAAAACATTCAGGAAATATGGGACATAATAAAAAAACCAAATCTAAGAATAATAGGAGTAGAAGAAGGAGAAGAATTGCAGTCCAAAGGTCCAGAAAATATATTCAACAAAATTATAGAAGAAAACTTTCCCATCCTAAAGAGTGATATTCCTATGAAGGTGCAAGAAGCATACAGAACACCGAATAGACTGGATCAGAAAAAAACATCCCCTCGCCATATAATAATCAAAACACAAAGCATTCAGATTAAAGAAAGGATATTAAGAGCTGCAAAGGAAAAAGGTCAAGTAACCTATAAAGGTAAACCTATCAGACTTACACCAGACTTCTCTATAGAAACCATGAAAGCCAGAAGGTCCTGGATAGAGGTACTGCAGAAACTAAGGGACCATGGATGCAAGCCCAGATTAATATACCCAGCCAAGCTTTCATTCACTATCAACGGAGAAAACAAAATATTCCAGGATAAAAACAAATTTAAACAATACGTAACTACTAATCCAGCCTTACAGAGAATATTAGAAGGAAAATTACATCCCAAGGAATCCAACATTGCCAACACTGACTACAATAACTCAGACATCTAGCGACCCTTCACTAGCACAACCCAAAGAAGGAAAACACATACACTCTACTACCTAAAAAAAAAAAAAAAAATGACTCGAGTCAACAACCACTGGTCATTAATATCTCTTAATATCAATGGACTCAATTCACCTATAAAGAGGCACAGACTTAGAGATTGGATACGAAAACAGGATCCAACATTCTGCTGTTTACAAGAAACACACCTCAACCACAAAGACAGACACCTACTCAGAGTAAAGGGTTGGGAAAAGGTTTTCCAAGCAAATGGACCTAAGAAACAAGCGGGTGTGGCCATTCTAATATCTAACAAAATCGACTTCAAACTAAAATCAATCAGAAGAGATGGAGATGGACATTTCATACTCATAACAGGAACAACTCATCAGGAAGAAGTCTCAATCCTGAATATCTATGCCCCTAATATAAAGGCACCCACTTATATAAAACAAACTCTTCTAGAACTCAAGGCAGTCATCAAACCACACACACTAATAGTAGGAGACTTCAACACTCCTCTCTCACCAATGGACAGGTCAATCACACAGAAACCAAACAGAGAATTAAGAGATTTATTGGAGGTATTGAATCAAATGGACTTAACAGACATCTATAGAACACTCCACCCAAATAGGAAAGAATATACCTTCTTCTCTGCAGTTCATGGAACCTTCTCGAAGATTGACCACATACTCGGTAACAAAGCAAACTTCCACAGATACAAAAAAATATTAGTAACCACATGTGTCTTGTCAGATCACCATGGATTAAAATTAGAATTCAACAACAATGCTAACCCCAGGAAGTCAACAAACTCATGGAAGTTGAACAGTCAACTACTAAATCACCCCTGGGTCAAGGATGAAATTAAGAAAGAAATTAAAGACTTCCTTGAATTTAATGAAAACAAAGACACAACATACTCAAACCTATGGGACACTATGAAAGCAGTGCTAAGAGGAAAGTTCATAGCAATAGGTGCCCAAATAAAGAAAACGGAGAAAACACACATTGGAGACCTAACAGCACACTTGGAAGCTCTAGAAAAAAGAGAAGCTGATTCACCCAGGAGGAGTAGAAGACTGGAAATAATCAAACTGAGGGCTGAAATCAACAAAATAGAAACAGAGAAAACAATCCAAAGAATCAATGAATCAAAAAGCTGGTTCTTGGAGAAAATCAACAAGATTGACAAACCCCTATCCAAACTAATCAAACGGCAGAGAGAGAACGTGCAAATTAATAGGATCAGAAATGAAAAGGGGGACATAACCACAGACACAGAGGAAATTCAGAGAATCATTAGATCTTACTACGAAAGTTTATATGCCACAAAGTTGGAAAATGTAAAAGAAATGGACATTTTTTTAGATAAGTACCATATACCAAAGTTGATCCAAGAACAGGTGAACAATCTAAATAGACCTGTTAGTCGCGAAGAATTAGAAGCTGTTATCAAAAATCTCCCTACCAAAAAAAGCCCAGGACCAGATGGTTTCAATGCAGAATTCTACCAGAACTTCCAGGAAGAGCTAATACCTATACTCCTTGACGTATTCCACAATATAGAAACAGAAGAGTCATTGCCTAACTCCTTTTATGAAGCTACAGTTACTCTAATACAAAAACCACACAAAGACACAACCAAGAAAGAGAATTACAGGCCAATCTCACTCATGAACATTGACGCGAAAATTCTCAATAAAATACTGGCAAACCGTATCCAAGAGCACATTAGAAAAATTATCCATTATGATCAAGTCGGCTTCATTCCAGAGATGCAGGGCTGGTTCAACATTCGCAAATCTATCAATGTAATCCATCATATAAATAAACTGAAAGAAAAAAAACCATATGATCATCTCACTAGATGCTGAAAAAGCATTTGACAAAATTCAACACCCATTTATGATAAAGGTGTTGGAGAGACTGGGGATACAAGGATCATACCTAAATATAATAAAAGCAATATACAGCAAGCCGACAGCTAACATCAAACTGAATGGAGAGAAACTCAAAGCCTTTCCACTAAAATCAGGAACGCGACAAGGCTGTCCACTCTCTCCATACCTCTTCAATATAGTGCTTGAAGTTCTAGCAATAGCAATAAGACAACATAAGGAGATCAAGGGGATTCAAATTGGAAAGGATGAAGTCAAACTTTCGTTATTTGCTGACGATATGATAGTTTACATAAGTGACCCCAAAAACTCTATCAAAGAACTCCTACAGCTGATAAACACCTTTAGTAACGTGGCAGGATACAAGATCAACTCCAAAAAATCAGTGGCCTTCCTATACACAAAGGATAAAGAAGCAGAGAGGGAAATCAGAGAAACATCACCTTTCATGATAGCCACAAATAGCATAAAATATCTTGGGGTTACTCTAACCAAGGAAGTGAAAGACCTATTTGACAAAAACTTTAAGTCTTTGAAGAAAGAAATTGAGGAGGATACCAGAAAATGGAAAGACCTCCCCTGCTCTTGGATTGGGAGAATCAACATAGTAAAAATGGCAATTCTACCAAAAGCAATCTATAGATTCAATGCAATCCCCATCAAAATCCCATCAAACTTCTTCACAGACCTTGAGAGAACAATAATCAAGTTTATATGGCAAAACAAAAAACCCAGGATAGCCAAAACAATCTTATACAATAAAGGAACTTCAGGAGGCATTACCATCCCTGACTTCAAACTCTATTATAGAGCTACAGTATTGAAAACAGCTTGGTATTGGCATAAGAACAGAGAAATCGACCTTTGGAATCGAATAGAAGACCCGGATATTAACCCACAAACCTATGAGCACCTAATTTTTGACAAGGGAGCTAAAGGTATACAATGGAAGAAGGAAAGCATCTTTAACAAATGGTGCTGGCATAACTGGATGTCAACCTGTAAAAAAATGAAAGTAGATCCATATCTATCACCATGCACAAAAATCAAGTCCAAATGGATTAAAGACATCAACATTAATCCGTCCACTCTGAACCTGATAGAAGAGAAAGTGGGAAGTAGTCTACAAGATATAGGCACAGGAGTCCTCTTCCTAAGTAGGACCCCAGCAGCACAGACAATAAGAGAAACAATGAATAAATGGGATCTACTGAAACTGAGAAGCTTCTGTAAAGCAAAGGACACTGTCAGTAAGACAAAAAGGCTGCCTTCTGACTGGGAGAAGATCTTCACCAACCCCTCATCAGACAAAGGTCTGATCTCCAGAATATACAAAGAACTCAAGAAACTAGGCACTAAAACTCTAATTAACCCAATTAAAAAATGGGGTACTGATCTGAACAGAGAATTCACAACAGATGAACTTCGAATGGCCAGAAGACACTTAAGGTCATGCTCAACCTCCTTAGCGATCAGGGAAATGCAAATCAAAACCACTTTGAGATACCATCTTACACCTGTCAGAATAGCTAAAGTTAAAAACACCAATGATAGCCTATGCTGGAGGGGATGTGGAATGAGGGGAACACTCATCCATTGTTGGTGGGAATGCAAACTTGTGCAGCCACTTTGGAAATCAGTGTGGCGGTTTCTCAGGAAACTGGGAGTCAACCTCCCTCAGGACCCAGCAATTCCTCTCTTGGGAATATACCCTAGAGATGCCCAAACATACTACAAAAGCGTTTGTTCAACTATGTTCATAGCAGCACTATTTGTAATAGCCAGAACCTGGAAACAGCCTAGGTGCCCCTCAATAGAAGAATGGTTAAAAAAGGTGTGGAACATATACACATTAGAGTTTTACTCAGCGGTAAAAAATAATGACATCTTGAATTTTGCATGCAAATGGATGGACATAGAAAACGCTTTACTGAGTGAGGTAAGCCAGACCCAAAAAGAGGAACACGGTATGTATTCACTCATAAGTGGATTCTAACCATAATTAAAGGTCTTTGAGCCTATTATTCGTGATCCTAGAGAAGCTAAATAAGAAGACGAACCTGATGAAGATTATTTACCTATCCGCCAGGAGGTAGGAAATAGTCAAGAGTCCCAGGTAACCTTGGGTGCACGGGGGGGGGGTGGTGGGAGGGTTGTTGGAAGGGGAGAGGGTTAGAGAGAAGGGAGTAGGGGAGGAATGGAGAAAGCTCGGTTGACCGGGATGGGGGGAAGGGAGGAAGGATGAATGTGGGATCAGGGAAGAATATATTTCAACTAAGGGAGTCATATTAGAGTTTACAGGAAACTTGATTATATATGGGATCCCAGGTCCAAGGAGAGATCCCCAGATTGTTCTCTGGACAGAGGAGGGGGTGCCTGAACCAGCCTTGGCCCGTGACCATACTGATGAATATTTTGCTTATCACCATAGATCCCTCACCTGGCGTTGGATGACGATACAGATGGAGGCCCGCGTTGGAGCACCGAACTGAGCCCCCCAAGTTCCAAATGAGGAGCAAAAGGAGGAAGAAAATGACGAAGGACTGCGAGGGATACTATCACCCACTGATACAAGGGGTCGGATCTAATGAGAGTTTACCAAGGCCAGATGGACCGTGACTGAAAGAGCATGTGATCCAACCAGATTCTCTGAATGTGGTTGGATTTTCTGAATGTGGCTGGCCTGCAGTCTTTCCGAGAAGCCATTGACAATGACACTGGGACTGGTTTCCTCTGCATATACTGGATTTTTGGGATCCAGTCTGTTTGGATGCTCACCTTCCTGGACCTGGAGTGAGGGGGGAGGAACTTGGACTTCCCACAGGGCAGGAGACCCTGACTTCCCTTGGGGACAAAGAGGGAGGAGGAGAGGGAGGGGGGAGTGGGAGGGCGTTGGGAGGAGGGGCGTAAATGGAAACTTTTTATAATTTAATAAAATTACTAAAAGAAAAAAAAAGAAAAAAAAACAAATAGGTGATGGAATGATGAGAAAAAGAAGAATACGTCATGAAGAGATGGGAGTTAAAGAGAAGGGAGTCTGTTCATGTGCTGTGGAGAGAGGTGGAACTGGAGACACGTTAGCAGAAAGGAACGGACTGACAAGAAGAGCCTGTGCAGCTACCTGAGGCCATGATGCTGTTTGGCCCTGGCTGATGCCAAGGGTCATGTCTGGGTCTGAGGTCCAACAGCAAACAAGTTCTGATGTCTGAGGCCCACATTACCAGAAAGGATCATGCAGATGTCTGTTCTAGGCTGCCACCTAAAGTCATGTTGATATTTAGTGCCATGTTGATCTTGTCCCACCTTTACAGGCTACAGGAGAGTTGGTACTGCCCCTTGCCAGCCACCACATTTGGGAGAGCTGCCAGTATTAGACATTGAATACTCTAACTCAGTTTGTCTTGAATTCTGACTCAGCAATCTCCTCTATTCTGTCCCTTCACCTTGAGAAATGCCTTCTTTATGTCTTTGTTCCTCAGACAGTAAATCAAAAGGGTTGAGCAAGGTCATAAGGGCATTGTAAAAGAGAGATCTGCTTGTCTTGCTCAGGGGAGTAGTTGGAATTGGGCTTCATGCAGATATAAGTGAATGGAACATAGAAGAAAGTGACCACAGTCAGATGGGAAGCACATGTTAATTAAGAAAGCCTTGCAGTGTCCCTGCGTAGACTTGATATTCAGAATAGCCACGGCAATATGAATGAAGGAGGCCACGATGAGGAAAATGGAAGTAACGATCAGAAAAGAACTCAAGACCTGGTCCACCATCTCAGTGAGGTGGGTATTCATACAAGCCAGGCTATACACTGAAGGGCTTTCACAAAAGTAGTGGTTAACCCTTTAAGTCCCACAATATGGCAGATTCATGGTAAAGAAAGTATGTATTAGGGAAAGGAAGAAACCACAGATCCAAGTTCCAACTGCAAATGATATGCAGTCCCCAGTTGAGGATGACAGTATAACTAAGTGGGTGGCAAATGGCCACATATCTGTCATAAGCCATGACAACAAACAAGGCACACTCAATAGTAGCCAGGGCACCAAATACATACATCTGCAACCAGCAGTCAGCAAAGGAGACAGCCTGATATTTAGCAAGAAGATGAGCCAACATCTGGGCCATGGTGGTGCTGACATAGCCCATATCCAACTTGGCGAGTATACAGAGGAAAAAGTACATGGGAGTGTGCAGCTGTGTGTCCAGGCAGATCAGCAGGATGATGAGCCCTTTGCCGATGATTAAGCTCAGGTAGATGAGAAGAAACACAATGAAGAGGATGCTGTTGGTCATGGGGTCACTGAAGAAGCCAAGCAGAATAAACTCAGAAACCCAACTTTGGTTCTACCCTGGGATCATCCACATGGTGGGACCTGAACAAGAATCACATTCTTGTATTTATCACTTCATAATTTCCAGCTATAAAAGCAGACAGAGAAGATGCAGGAGAAATGGCTCAGAGATTAAGAGCACTAACTGCTTTTCCAGGAACCAGAGAGCTCATAGATGTCTGTGACTCTAGTTCCAGATGATCTGACGCCCTCTTCTCACTCCACAGGCCTGGATTAAACATTATGCACAGACATTACGATAGGCAAAAACCCATGTACATAAAATAAAAGACATTCAGATAGGCAAAAAACCCATGTACATAAAATAAATAAGACTTTTAATTTAAAAAGAAAGACATGTGTGTGGATTCCTAGCGCACTGTTCAGGTTCTGTGCACACTTCTCAAGCTACTGAACCTCCCAATGTCTTCGTCTCTTCATCTATTAAATGAGGCTGATGACACTCATGTCTCAGAATTATGATAGCTATCTAAAGCATCTCATGGTACTTCTGATATACCATATAACGTATGACTTAGAATATGCAGTCCTTCACTCTCATTCCAGCTCTGGGAAGGCAGAGACAGGGGCTCCCCACAGTAAGAAGGCTAGCTACACCAACTGAAATGAAGAGCACTGGGGTCAATGGAGAGACAGTGACTCAATGAATAAGGTGAGAGCAATTGAGGAAGAAAGCCATGTCAGTCTCTGAACACACACACACACACACACACACACACACACACACACACACCAAAGACATATGCAAAATAGATAGTAAATAAGTAGAGGAAGACAGAACAAATGTCAGTTAGACGCAGGCCCTGACACATGTAGCCCTATGAGAATTGATAGAAGGTCATGTGTGCAACACACTGGAGACACTGTAGCCTTCCCAGCGAATATTATGGACAGACCGTGTTGATATGGGAGCAGGAAAGTCATTCCTTTTTTTTGTACCCCTACCTCCCTCTGCACACCAACAATCCTTTTCACATGTACTATAGGTTTGAGTGGTAAACCTAAAGCAACCAGGTTTTGAACTCAGATCTGATAGACTACATCTATCATTTTAGGGAAGGCAGAGGTAAGATTGTAAGAGGATGGTCACTTGTTTTTCCTAGCTGCCCAAGAACTGTAATTCTTACTTGATATCTGTTTTGTTATATGTAATTTCACTATGTTAAAATCAAAACCTTCCTTTTTATTTAAACAGAATAGGGGAAATGGTGTGGGAAGTCCTTCTGAATATGTGTTACTTTCACTGGTTAATAAATGAAGAAGCTGGGTTGACCTGTGGAAGGGTAAAATAGAGCTAGGTGGGGAAGACTAAGCTGAATGCTGAAAGAAAGAAGGCAGAGTCAGGAGATGCCATTCAGCTGCCAGAGGGGAAAGACTGAGCTGCTAGCTGGAACCTTGCCAATAGGGAAGGATCCTCACGAGCCTCGGGGTAAAATATAAAATAATGGAAATGGGTTAATTATAAATGAAAGCACTAGCTAGCAATACACTTAAGTGATTGGCCAAGCAGTGATTTAAATAATATAGTTTCTGTGTGATTATTTTGGGGCCCAGCAGCTGGGAACAAGCAAGTGGCCACTCCTACAACAAGGATGGCTGTAACTAAGACCCCAAGCAATAGAGGTGAGGGTGGGTACTCAAACTGTCCTTGCCCTGTGGTCAGACTGATAAATATCTTAACTATCACCATAGAACCTTCATCCAGCAACTGAGAGAAACAGAGGCAGAGAACCACAGTGAAACACTGGGCCGAGCTCCCAAAGTCCAGTTAAAGAGTGGGAGAAATGAGAATATGAACAAAGATGTCAAGACCAACCATGATGAGGACACCCACTGAAACAGTTTACCTGAGGCAACAGGAGCTCACCAACTCCAACCAGACAGGTAAGTAACCAGCATAGTTCAAACTAGTGGGAGACAGTTGTATGGCTGGAGCAGACTGTGGGGTCACTGGCAGTGGCACCAGGATTTATACCTACTGCTTGTACTGACATTTTGGGAACCTGTTCTCTTGAATGGATACCTTGCTCATCCTAGATATAGTAGGGAGCGCCTTGTACCTTCCCCAAAGCAATGTGCCTTAACCTCTCTGAGGAATGGACTGGGGTGGGGTGGAGGAGTAAGTGGAGAAAATGGGAGAAGGAGAGGGTGTAGGAAATGGGCTTGGTATTTAAAATGGAAAAAAAAAGATAGTATGTTTTCTTTTTGAAAAGAAAAGGTGTAAAAAAGAAGAAAGGGGAGGAGGCAGAAGAAGAGAAGGAGGAAGAAAAGAAAACTCAAAGATTCTTACAAAGAATTATTTTTTAAAGACTCTTACGAGGAAGCAGACTGCTCAACAGAACATCACATGATATATAAAAGTGTAAACACCCACACCTGCTCCTCTCATCCCTGAGGCTCCCACCACCTCTCACCCGACAGAACGACTACTATAAACCTAAATGCTCTGTTCATGAAGACTTCAGACTCAGCACACAGCTGTCTCCTTAGTCTCCTGTCTCTCCATGCACAAATCTCCATGCAAGCATTCCAGGAATCCTGCATGCCTCTGCCTCTCTCATACATTAAGGTGAGTACGTAGTCCTTCATTATGAGGGGAGAAAACTACAAGCACCATGTCACCCACACAGTAGGACACAGTAGGATTCAGCTAAGCCAGGAACTTTTCTCTGTCCTTTGCCTATCACACCCCAACCCTAAACCAGGTAGGCTATATCCTGAATTCTTTGCTCCTTAGACAGTTACAATCTGAAGAATCCTAAAAGATTCTTCCTTCCTCCCTTGTTAACTGAGTTCCACACAGCTGAAAAAGAATTACCTACAATAGAGTACAGCTGAATGGGTGATTTCCCAATCTCCTTTGCAATAAAAATGGCATGTGATATTTAAAGGGTAATGGATCTCATTCCAGGTATTGTTTATTAATTTCAGCTGAAGGAAAGATATTTGATTGTGTTTCCAAGCTGAAAAACTAAGGCATAAATAAAGCAAACAATTTGTTTCAGATTGCAAGCTAGAAGTGGGAGTTTATGTGGTCAGACCTCAAAAGCTGGCTCTCAGTCATGTTCTCTGCTTCTGGCACACAGGCTCTGAAGTGGGGAGATGAAGCAGGTGAAGTCTTCACATTGTCCATCTAGTTGACCTTGTTGAACTCAGCACAGGCCAGAGCCCTCCTACCTAGGACTTATTTGGAAGGCTAGGCACAGATCAGCTCTACTAATGAGATTTCCCCTCCAGTCTGAATGTGGGAGGCCCAGGCAAATGTACTGAAAGGCATAAGGAACTCATGGAAGGGGATTTGGAAAATTATAAGCATTCTGAAATTTAGTGATAATCCTGCATCCACCTCCTTCAGCAAATCCTACTGGCATGTGCCACCACAACCAAGAGACATCTCAGTGATTAAGAACACTGCCTGCTCCTCCAAGGGTCCTGAGTTCAATTCCCAGCAACCACATGGTGGTTCACAACTATTTATAATATCTGGTGCCCTCTTGAGGAAGAGACCTGGTCAGTCATCCTCATCACCTTAGAAAATGAAACCCAACCTGGACAAGTTTAACAGAACCATCATATATGAGCAGCCCAAGCTTTCTTCAGCATCGTCAGGGTACAAATTTCATTTCAGTTTTCTGGAATTTAGTACATTTTTGTGAAAAATTTAGTTCAGGGGGAGCGGAAGGAGGAGGAACATGAAAGACGAAATCAGTACTGCGAGGGATGCTATCACCCACTGATACAAGGGAACGGATCTGATGAGAATTTACCAGGGCCAGTCGGACTGGGACTGAACGAGGACATGATCTAGCCAGATTCTCGGAATTTGGCCGGATTCTCTGACTGTGGCTGGCCCGGGGTCTTTCTGAAAAGCCATTGACTATGACACTGGGACCTGTTTCCTCTGCATATGCTGGATTTTGGGGATCCAGTCTGTTTGGACGCTCGCCTTCCTGGACCTGGAGGGAGGGGGAGGGAGCTGGAGCTTCCCACAGGGCAGGAAACCCTGACTGCCCTGGGGGACGGAGGGGAAGGAGGGGGGAAGTGGGGGGAGTGGGAGGGTGTTGGGAGGGGGGGCAGAAATGGAAAAAATTATTAATTTAAAGAAAAAAAAAAGAAAAAAAAAAAGAAAAATTTAGTTCATTTTGTGTCGGTATGTGAGGGGGGTTGTATGAAAGAGAGAGACAGAGATACAGACACAGACAGAAATAGAGAGAAAGAAGCAGAGCTAGAGACAGAAAAATAATTTACTTAACCTAAGTCTTACATGACTTGTCTGCCTAGCAATCTGTGTCTCCTTTAATAGTGTCATACTAAGCCTGGTGGACCAGATCAACAATCCCAGCATTATGGGGTTAAAGACAACCAGATTATGAGTTTAGGGAGAACATGAGCTACTTGGAAAATCTCAGTCTCAAAAAAAAAAAAATACATATCCAGCACCTTGATGTTAAATGACAGAATTTGAAGTACAACTTGAGCTACAAAGTAAATGGGAAGCCAGGCTAGGCTAAGGTGAGATGCACCTCAAAAAGCAAAACAACAAAATGCCATAAAGGCACACCCAGACTTATCTCTGTATGGTGAAAGGCTCTCTCTATTTTCATGGATATGAATTCAGCCTCAATTAAGATCTTTGAGTTCAGAACCATGTTGAATTGTTTGTTTCTAATACCGAGCAAGAATGTGTCATGAAACAAATTGGAAGTAAATATTTATTAAATACATAAAGAAAGGAAGAAGGATGAAGGCGATGGAATAAAGGTAGAAGCTGGAACATAAGAGCAGGCAATGAGGGACAGGGCCACAGGTCTACTGTAACTCATTGCTCTTAGGTATATGATAAAACCTGGATTCCAGGCATGCAAACCTCTCAAGCACTCACTCTTAAGTTCACTGTGGTCCTGCCTCGGGTGTGTTCTGTAAACTGACAACAGGAACTTCTTCCCATCTGTGATTGCTTAGAGTATTAAGTGTTCATGCTGAGCACCTGGTACAAGAACTGGCCAGCATTTCACAACTGTGAACGCCCATCTGTGCCTTCTGTTGAGCGTTGGCTTCCTAATACTCCAAAATGAGGATTGAACTAAGAGGTCTTTCCAGATCTGCCATAGGCAATAGAGTCATTGATATGATTTTAGAAATACCATGAGCTGGTCTTAAAACACAGTCAATATTAAAAGTTAATTAAAACTACAATTATACCTGATGGTGGAGCCTCATACTTTTACTCCCAAAAATGGCAAGGCAGAGGCAGAAGCCAGGGCAGATATCTGTGAATTTGAGGCAAGCCTAGTCTACAGAGCTAGTTCCAGGATAAACAGAGTGATACAAAGAAACCCTGTCTTGACTTTGTTGACTCTCCATGGGAGAACTTACCCTCTCTGAGGAGTGGATGTGGGTGGTGTAGGGGGAAGGTAGCAAAAGAGGGTGGAGGGAAAGGAGGGGTAATGGGATTGTTATGTAAAATTTTATAAGATTGCTTTTATAAAGAAAGAATAATAATAAAAAGAGATCCCGTCTCAAAAAAAAAAGCAAAACAAAATTTAAAAAAAAACAATTTGCTTGAACCACTTCTTAAAACTTTCTTCTGTTCTCAGGGACTGCTAGAGTTAACTCTGTGCACACTGGGTTTCTATGGTATGCATCTGCCTCGTACCAGCTCTGCAAACCTGTATGCTAAATAGCAATTAGTTAATGATGGGCAATGAAGTGTTGCAATGCTTTCTGATACTCTACCAGAAGACTTTCTATTATTAAGATGCTAAAACGTCCTAAAATGCCATACAGATTTCAGGTGCCTCTATCATAACTTTTTTTTTCTTTTTCTTTTTTCAGAGGAGGTGATTTTTGAGGCAGGGTTTCTCTGAAGCCTTGGAACCTGTCCTGGAACTTGCTCTATAGACTAGGTTGGCCTTGAACTCACAGAGATCTACCTGCATCTGCCTTCTGAGTGCTCAGCTCCCTATCACAGTCTTAGCTCCCACTTTTTAGATATGTCAAATTAATCCCAAGCTCAATGGAACAGATTCAGAAGAGGGAAAACAAACTTGACCAAAGAAGAAGGCTGGAGGGTTCGTGATTTCACATTTCAATGACTACCTCAAAGCCATCTCAACAAGAAGAGAACAACTTCAGCATGAGACAGCATGGAATTTAATAGAATGGGAATGACACTTCGGACATGTAAGTATTCACATGAGATAGTTATTGACAGCCATGTTGATTAAACCATTTAAGAGTTTTAAATCCTTTTTATTGATGGACAGACCAAGAGTGGGCTTGAGCCTCTGAAGTATCTCATGATGCCCAAATTCAGGGATACAACTTTGAAAAGCAAAACCCACAATCATACATCAGAGTTAGACAATGGTTAGAGCAACTGGAAGTGCTCACTCCTGGCAAAGCATAGTAGTTATTTTACACATAACTTGACAATGATTTTGGTTAACACATTAGGAGTAGAGTCAAGGCCATTAAGATCTCAAAGGTATTAGCAAGGCAGATGTGACTGTTGCAGGCAGGAACTATCTAAGCAAGTACATGGACTCAGAATAGGATAGTGTTCCATTAGTCATTTCAACATTAGCACTAAAATGTATTCTCAACCAATAGTAGTCAAGGACATAAATATCATCCAAAGAGAAAAGTACTGTTTTCCAAAGATAATAACGAGACAATGGACATCTATACACAAAGGAATATAATTGGACCCTTGCCACATGCCATACACAAACTAATACAAAATTGTTCAAAATACAAATGAATAATTTAAAAACTAGGAGAAATTTTTGTAACCTCACAACAGGAAATGATTTATCCAAGAAAATGAGATAAAAGTGAATGAGTTGGATTTTAACCAAAATAAAAATGCTAATAATACAAATGGCATCATCCAGAAACTGAAACTTCAGCAAGATGTTATGTCACATGCCTATAGTCACAGTACTTGGGAGGTAGTCAGGTACCATGCCAGTGCAGCCTGGATGCCGAGACTGGCGGGGAGTGCCAGGATTGAGACACGGAGACCTCTTTTCAGGTGGAAGAACAGCAACCTTTATTTTGTCTCAGCTAAAGCCTTTTATACCTCTACTGCTTCTGTGGAAAACCACCAGCCAGAAAGAACACAAACATCCTTGTCAATTACAGACCACAAGGAAATTCCACTGTTGGTCTGAGGGAGTGAGGGCAGCTAGATCACAACAATTCCCCCCCCCCGTTTTATTTTATAATATAAACAGTGCCTGTCTTGTTACTTTGGGTTGAATGCCTTGCCTGTCATGGGGAATAGCCCTCCAATATTGCCTATCTTAGGTGGCATCCTGTTCCCAAAGTATTGCCCATCCGTGGCTAGCCAGATACATAGCCCTAACCAAGTATCCCCAGAAATGACAGTGCCAACAAGGCAGACCAGCACTGCAACCATCTAGCATGCACTAACTGGGTGGTAAAATTAACAAAGCAGTATTCCAAACCCCTCTCATATGACGGTTGAGTTCCATAACAGTAGCAGAAGCATGCAATACAGTGCCATGAGTAATACACATAATATGATAAAAGCTAGAACATGTTAGCTATTGAAAAGTACAAAGATAATCCACTTGCTCCTGAACCAAAGTCACTTGTTGGTTCAAAGTAAATATTCCCAATTGAATATGTCCATTAAGATCATTTTAAATGTCCAAAGCATTGCTGACTCTTTCAGCCAGCTGATTGACAGTCTCAGCCCTCTGCACAGTCTGGGAAAGAACACTTCTGGCAGCAGTATCTGCGGTGGCAGAGACAGCAATAATGGCAATCACAACTGTGGTGATTTCAAGGTCTCTCTTCTGCCGATCTTCTGTGGTCCAGCACTTGTTGCCATATTTGCTGATACTCCTGACACCACCATAGTATCCTCCAGGCAGGACACCAACTGGGCCAGGGCAACATGTCTTTCACCGCAGCCACCTATCAAAGCTCTGCTCCAGCTGCCTTCTGGCCCCAGATGCACTCTCTCTGGGTCCAACCTGCTGCATGGAGTGGAGCAGAACTCAGGGAAGCAGGCTTGCTGCCTCTGCTCCATAACCATTGAAGGGGCCCCACTTTAACAATCTTTTAGGGAATTTGGGCATCATCAACTTATCTGGCTACTTCCTGCAGGGGTGCTGCATTCTTGAGGGTATTTTACATCAACATTTTAGAGGGTCTCGGTGAATCAAATCACATAAATTTACAATGAATCCACATGTTCTCATCCTCTGTGGAGACAAAAGCAGAACCTCTTTTCCAAAGTATCAAATCCTTAGGCCTGTATTTTAAAGTCAAAATACCTTTCTTACCAGTTCCCAGAATCAAATGACTTTCTCCCATCCAGAACACAAAAGACAGCACAATCAACACAATAACATACATCTGCACACATTCTATCTTTTGGATGCCCTCGATTTACTCTCCTGCCTCCTCTTTGATACTACGATACTGGTCAGTCTTCCAGAGGGCATCCCTCAGAGCATCTCTGGGGATGAAGAAACACATACTCCTTTTAATCTGACTTGACTTGTTCCCAGTCTGGAACATTTAAACCCCCTCCCATAATAAACTAGGGGCTAACTTGAACTATTGTTTGTACAAAATCTTCTGCTGTCTTCCTTGTTACTTCCGTGCCTTATTGCTTTAAGAGTTTCAGTTACTTTTTGAAGCCTTCAATTCACCCTCCCACCTCTTCTTTATACTTGCTAGTCTTTTGGATGGTGTCCCTCAGAGTATGTCTGGGGATGAAAAAAAAAAGAACACATTACCTTCCCCAACATGCTCCTCAGGAGACGGAGCAACCCCATTCATGTATCCCCACTTTCCAGATCTCTGTGGAACCTCCACTTGCCACACAGTGCAGCCTGGATGGCTAGACTGGTGGGGGGGTGCCAGGATTGAGACAAGGAGGCTTATTTTCAGGTGGAAGAACAGCAACCGTTATTTTGTCTCAGCTAAAGCCTTTTATACCTCTTCTGCTTCTGTGAAACCCACCGGCCAGAAAGAACACAAACATCCTTGTCAATTACAGACCACAAGGAAATTCCGCTATCGGTCTGGGAACAGCTAAATCACAACAGTCAGGAAGATCAGAAGTTCAAGATAGTTTTGGGGTTCATTAAACATTCCAAGCCAGCATGAAATATGTAAAACCTTCACTTAAAAGAAACCCTCAAATAAACAACATAAGAAGACCAATTTTAATTACTTAGGCAATTAATTATTTCCAGCCCAATTACAGTTCCCTCACCCCCAGTCCTTCCCCACAACTCCCAATCTTTCCCAAGCCCACAATCCATTCCTGCTGAAAGTACTGGATACAGGAATCCTCCTTCAGGATGGATCTGGGGGTAACTACACAAGGTCACCTCCAATCTACAATTAACAAATGTGAGCAATAGCACGTCTTTATACTTATAACCACAACCACAAAGATTATTGAGACATTTTCAGTTAAAGTGTATTGTAATCTGTTCATTAAGACTGTCATCTCTGTTGCAAGAATATTTCCCCTGGTTATTAAGAAGTTACGTTGATCAAATACTCAATGTTGTTTACATACCACAAAGACACTGTCTTTATCTTAAACATTGAACAATTATCCAATGTTCACCTAAGATTCAACAGTCCACTTACCATATCCATCATCTTGAGAAATGCTCTTTTGATATCTTTGTTCCTCAGGCTGTAGACTATTGGGTTGAGCAAGATGGTAAAGACATTATAAAAGAGCGAGATCTGTTTGTCATGCTCAGGGGAGTAGCTGGAGTTGGGCCTTAAGTAGATGTACGTGGCTGGACCATAAAAGAGTGTGACCACAGTCAAGTGGGAGGCACAGGTAGAGAAAGCCTTGCAGCGGCCCTGGGTGGATTTGATCTTGAGAATAGCCATGGCAATATAAATATAAGAGACCACAATGAGGGAGATTGGGACAAGAATTATGAAGACACTCATGACTAAATCCACTATTTCAATAAGATGAGTGTCCATGCAGGCCAAACTACGTACTGAGGGTCCTTCACAAAAGTAATGGTTGACCATGTTAGGGCCACAGTATGGAAGCCTCATGGTTAAGAAGGTGTGTATCAGAGAGAAGAAGAAACCACAGACCCAGGTTCCAGATGCCAACCGTATGCACAAGTCCCAGGTGAGGATGACAGTATAATTCAGTGGGTGGCAAATTGCCACATACCGGTCATAAGCCATGACCACAAAGAGGATACACTCTGTAAGTGCCAATGCACCAAACATATACATCTGAAGCCAACATCCAGCAAAGGAGATGGTCTGGGATTTAGCAAGAAGATGCACCAACATCTGGGGAATAGTGGTGGTAACATAGCCCATATCCAACAGGGCAAGATTACAGAGGAAGAAGTACATGGGTGTGTGCAGATGAGTGTCCAGGCAGATCAGCAGGATGATGAGCCCATTGCCCAGAACTGAGCTCAGATAGATGAGAAGGAACACAATGAAGAGGGTGCTGTTTGTCATAGGGTCCCTGGAGAAGCCAAGCAGGATAAACTCAGAAATCCAGCTTTGGTTCTGCCTTGGAATCATCCAAACCACTGGGCCTGTAAGAGAATCACATTTAACAACATGTTACTAGATAGATGGTGGACCAGCAAGATGGCATCTATAGAGGTAGGAAGGCTGGAGTATTGATTCTGAGCACACTGCTCAGTTTCTGTGCACTCTTTCCAAGTTTCCCAAGTTATGTGACCTCTTGATGCCTCAGTCTCTTCATCTATAAAATGAGACTGATGAGACTCATGTCTTGGCATTATTGTGAATATCTAAAGTAGTTCACAAAGCTTCTAGAAACACCAAGTAACACATTAGATGCTGTATGAGCATTTACTCTCTCATACCAGGGATCCCCATAGTGAGAAGCTACTGACACCAATTAAAATGATGAAGACTGGGTTCAACTGAGAGACCCTGCCTTGATGAATAAGATGGAGCGAAACTGAGGAAAAAATCCATACCAGTCTCTGACCCCCGAACACACACAGACATGCATGCACACAGATAAATGCAAAAGAGAGATAGTAAACAAATGGGTGAAGGTAACAGAACACAGCAGACACAGACCCATGCACACATTGCCTTCTGACTGATGACATAGGTTCACACTACAATGCACCTGGGACTTGATAGCCTTTCCAAGAAATGCAGATGAGCTGCTATTCATGTGATAAATCTTTGTCTTTTTACTCCTACTTACTGCTGCACTCACACAAACTCAATTCAAAGCATACCATAAATTTAACTACCAAGTGTAAAACAACCAGATTTTTTTAAGTCAAACCATGTAATTATTTTTATCCTTTTTGGGGATAAAAAAAATTCTTTAAAAAGTTATGGAAAAGTACTTACCATAGAGAGAAGAATGGCATAAGAGAATGAATTAAAAAGATGTATATCATGAATTAAAAAATTAAACTTGTACATAACATAAAAGCAGCCCTACCAACAGAATAATGAAAAGAAGTTAGAGCATTTCACAAAGGAGTCTATCTAAATGAGCACTGCCTAAGCATGAAAGCACTCAGCACTATTACTCACAATGTCAATGCCCACTCCTCCTATCCTAATCTCTGTAGCTCCCACCACCGCCTGCCTGCTGGGGAATTGTTGATAACACTGTGAATCCCAAGTTTGTGTTTGAGTTAATTACATAAAATTAATGCTGGGTCAAGAGATTGAGTCGTCAACTACTTGATGGAAAGTAATCATAGAGCATCAGAGGGTATCTGGAAGAAACGGAGAGATGCACAGAAGGTAGTAGCGAGGGATTTAGAGTGGTGAAGGTTTTTTGTTTGGCAGAGCAGAAGAATGCTCCTTACAGAGAATCAAGTAAGGAGAGAAGTTAGTAAACTAGGTGCTACTCAACCTCTCTGAGTGATCAGGCTTTCAGCCCAGTCTTTGAATCCTGAGTCTTATTTATAAATAGAACCATAGAGATTTAAAGCTAACTTTAGGGACAACAGCAGAGCCAGTGACTGCAAGAAGAGAATTCCCACCAGGCTGTGGCATGAGTGTCCAGGCCTCTGCCACAGATATGCAGGAAAGTAACTGTGGAATCACAGTTGCTAGCTAAAATAGCAGTAGGTTAAAGTGCAATCACTGTGCCAAGGATAAAACAATGCTTTCGCCCAATGTGGGTCACAACCACGTAGATACAGAAGTCAAGACCGCCAGATCTGCCACAGTTGCTGCCTGGCATTCTCTACAGGAGCATTCACAGCAGGTGGCAGCTGCTTGCTGGAACTCTGAAAACAGGTTCCAGCTTGGAAATCACAGAAAGGGCTTGAATTCACCACAGACACCATGGAAAAACTGAGAAGTCAAAAGATTTGGTGAGATTCCTGAGAAGTCTTTTAGGAGGGGAAGCATCACACTGCAGGGTGATAGAACCCACAATGCATAGTTCAAATATGGGTCGTTTGAAAATTTTAAATGATGGGATAAATGACTTTTCTGAGATTGACTTAATGTTGATGGTAGTTACTATCAGTTTAGTAATTACTATTTGATCCTTTAAAAGTGGTTTGATAAGTATATCAAATATAATTTGACTGATAGTATACAAGCCTTAGAAAGACTTATCATTGATAAGATATGAGCTTTAGAAAGACTTATTTACTGCTGATGAGATCTAAACCTTAGAAAGGATCATCACTGAAAATAAAAAAATTTCATTGATAACATAAAAGCTTTAGAAAGACCTACTAATGAAAATAAGAAAAATACTCAGACTCAGCAGAGAAATTTATAACAGAACCTAATGCCCCATTATATTATGAAACTGAAAAGGAGCAGCCTCAAATTGTTAAAAAACCAACCATAATTTATCCATTTACTATACAAGAATGAATATCAGATGATAGGCAGACACAGGGCTATGCAGACGCTAATTGGAATCCAGTAGAGATGCTATATTTGAAGAGATGAAAGGAAACAGTCATTTCATATGGTACACATCCATCTTTAGTGAAGCACATGTTAAATTCATGAGCAACAAGGAACATAACTATTCCACAAGACTGGAAATATTTAGTTACAGAAATATTAGAAGGGGCTTCAGTTACAATGGAATATATGGTGGAGAGAGGAAACTAGGATCATTAAACAATAAAGCAGGGCTAGAGGTAATGAGATTTAACAAGACCAGTTTGAAGACAGATTTTTGTATCACTTGGCAATGACCCAAAGAAATTATAAAGAAATGTTCTACTTGTTCTTTGCATAAAAAGATTCCATTACCTGAAGAAAGTAGCCAAAAAGATACTCAAAGAAATGAACTTGTTGAATGGATGTGTTTCATTATGCAGAGGTTGAAAATTAAAATGCAGGCATCATACAGTAGATGCATAACCAGGATTTCAATGAACTACTTTAAATTCTGAAAAGGCTGATTCTATAAGTATGCATTTATTTGAAGTCATGGCCATTATGTGAATACTTATAATGATATTTTATTTACATTTTAATAAATAATGCTTGCCTAAATATCAGAAGGACAAATCTAATTCACTAGAGGTCAGGCATTGTTGACAAATGCCTTTAATCCCAGGATTTGGAAGACAGAGACAGATGAATTTCTATGAGTACAAGGTCACCCTGGCCTACATAAGATCAATGCAGAAACAAATCCAGGTGGTGGTAGCTCACACCTTTAATCCCAGTACTCGGGAGTCATGCCTTTAATCCCAGCACTAGAAAGAATTTAAAAAGAAAGGAGAGATGCTTAGACTGTATAGTCTACAGTCATCACGCCTTGGTACATATATGACTTCTCTAGTGCCTGGGCTGCTTTGATTTTCTGGTTTTCGGATT
Source organism: Myodes glareolus (assembly GCF_982192425.1). Lineage (NCBI taxonomy): Eukaryota > Metazoa > Chordata > Mammalia > Rodentia > Cricetidae > Myodes > Myodes glareolus. The sequence continues at coordinate 74,327,926 of NC_142028.1, read as the reverse complement.
GAACTCCAATATCTATCTCTGGGTTTTTATTATTCATGCTACATTTGGTGCCCAATGTTTGGGGTACAAATTCTCCAAAAAATTGTTTGTCTGGGGCTTTTCAGTCACCAACACAGGCCGTGGCTGCACATGGGGCTCCAGTCCCACGCTGCTAGGCGCTCTCTCTCTCTCTCTCTCTCTCTCTCTCTCTCTCTCTCTCTCTCTCTCTCTGTCTCTTTCTCTCTTTCCCTTTCCCTCTCTCCATCTCAAGGGTAACAGGCTCTTGTTAAAGCTCCTCCTCTCTCCACCATGAACTTCAGACTTTCCCTGAACCTCTGTCTCAGACTGCTGTCAAACTAGGTAGCTGCCTTGAAATCCAGGATTTTACTGTTCTATGCAGCATAATTCAGCCTCACATTTACATCAACATTGTTGGTAGGTTTGACATATGATCGAGAATTTTTCAAGGGAGTAATCAGTTAAAAGGGAGTTTTTCCCATGTTTAAAAAAAAAACATTGTAATGGTGGGCCTTGGGTGTCTATATGACAGTTTGAAAATTGAGTGATTTAAAGAGAGGATAACTAATTTAGATATGATTCGTGTAATGTTACCTATAAATATTGTCAGCATAGTACTGTTAGTCATATCACTAAAAAGCATTGATTAATCTGTGTGCTAAGATACAGACCTTAGACAAATCTAGTAAAATAGATCACCAAGAGATTCAAGCTCAACAAAACAATTTAATGAACAGATAATTTCATCCTTGCATTATAAGAATAGAGAGGAACAGCCTAAGGTTTTCAGACAATCAAGCTTAATAAGTAAGTAAGTAACCTTACAGGAATTGCCAAGAAGGTCAGTTCCAGCTAACTAAACTTCTGTGCCATTGTTAGATTTAAAGAGATTGAAGGAAGTGATAGTCTCACATAGCATACATTCACATTTTGTGACTCCAATATTAAACTCATGGTCATTTTGTAATAAAATTATCCCCAATGACTAGAAAGACTTGGTTAATGCAGTTTTAGAAAGTGGGCCCCAATTACAATGGAGTACCTGATTCAGAGAAGAGGCTAAGATTATTGAACAGACTAAAGCTAGAAGAAGGGAAATCTCCCAAGATCAAATACTTGAAAGAGACTATGCTACTATAGAAAGGCAGGTTGTATATGAAGACCACACCTTAGATTTATGCCATGCAGTGGTTTTGAATGCTTGGGACAGAATTGGAGAAATAGGATAGAAAATTGAGTCATTTACTAAATTTTGCAGGGGCCAAAAGAAGCCTTTACAGATTTCTTACAAAGACTGACTTCAGTGGTAAATAGAAAGATAACAAGTTCAGAAGCTAGAGAAATAATAAACAAATCTCTGGATTTTGAGAATGCCAGTTCTCTATGCAAAAGAATAATTAGGCTGTTAAAGGCAAGGTCAGCACCTTTGGAGGAATGGATCTGAGATATAATTAATATAGAATATCGTGAACATGATGATACATGGATAGGAGAAGTGGTTTCCAGAGGTTTGAGGAAAAATCAAAATGTCAAATGTTATAATTGTGAGAAGCAAGGTCAATTTAAAAGGTATTGTAGACAGGGGCATTCCTAGAAACAATGTTTTTTCCTAAGAATAATCCATTGAGAATGCACCACACTTCTGGATTATGTGGAAGGTATGGAAAAACCAGGCATTGTACTAATGAATGTAGGTCCACAAGGAATATTCATGATTATCCTTCACCATTGGGAAACTCTGTGAGGGGACTCTCACAGGCTCCTATGCCAAATTTGTCCCTTATGCCAAATCTGGTTCAGTCGTTTCCTGCCATCAGAGAGGAAAATCCTTCCCAGAGCAATTAAAGAACCTAATGCCTACTAGTAAGAAACAATACTGCTCTGGATAATAGAACAGCTAAAGAAGAGACAACAAAAATACAGGAGAAACTGGAAAGCAAGTATCTTTGCAAACATCTACAAAGGCACAAAGACCAAAACTGAAAATATGAATAAATAATGTTGTCATTGAAGATATGGTAGACATAACTGCAGATGTAACAATAACTTCATCAGAATCTTGATTCCAATTGGCCTCTCCAGTATGTAAATATTCACTTTTTAGGGATCAGAATTTTATCTCAGGGAAATCAGAGCATGAAATGGATTGAATGTATAGGGCTAGAAGGATAGAGAGGAATATTAAAACCAAATTTGGCTAACATAGCAATGAAGTTTTGGGAATACGATTTGTTACAACTGCTCAGATTAAAGTCCCCAATCTGAGAAGCAAGCCATAAATTAACGTATGTTTCTGGGGAAAATATAAGAAGATTTTATAAAGAACAGTCACTGAAAATTTAGGTTGGAGAAAAACAGGGCACAATAGCTGTTGATAGTTAAAAGGCACCAACAGACCTAACTTTAAAATGGTTTGAAGACAAATCTGTATGGGTTGCTCAATGGTATTTAACAATAGGGAAACTTCAGGCTTTAACACTGCTGGCACACAAGCAAGTAGATGCTCAGCATAGTGAAGAATCAATCGGCCCTCGGAATTTGTTTGTATTTATTGATAATTAGAAATCTGGAAAATGAAGAAAGGTCACAGATTTAAGAGCTGTTAATCAAGTGATTCAGTCAATGGCCTCTCTACAATTTGGAATTCCTTTGCCTTCTCTATTGACTGAGGATGGCCTCTTATAGTTATTGATTTAAAAGATTGTTTTTTCACTACACCTTTATAAGAAAATGGCAGAGTAAAAGTTGCCTTCATGGTGCCTACTTATGAAAATTCTCAGTCTGGTAAAATATATCAATGGAAAATTATCCCACAGAGAATGTTAAATTGCCTTATACCGGGCCAATATTTTGTAAGTCAGCCATTGGAAATGATACAAAAGCAATTTCCTGAATCTATACCTGACCATTGCATGGATGATATTTTAGTATTTGACTCAAACTAGATACTTTAGAAAGAATATTTAAAGAAGTTTAAAAAAATTGCCTTATTGGAGATTACAAACTGCTCCTGAAAAAAGACAAAGAGGAAATTCTATTAATTATTGAGTTAGGCTTGATGTGGGATCCCCTCTGTATGCTGTGATTAACATTGGTTAATAAAGAACTGCTTTGAGTCTATGGCAGGACAGCACAAAACTAGGCAGGGAAAGCTAGGCTGTATGCTGGGAGAAAAAAAAATGGAGTCAGAAAGAAGCCATGCAACCCCACTGGAGACAGACGCCAGAATTTTACCCAGTAAGCCACTGCCACATGGTGATACACAGATTAATGGAGATGGGTTAAATTTGTATGTAAGAGTTAGCCAATAAAAATCTACTGCTAGTGGGCCAAACCGTTGCTTAAATAATATAGTTTCTGTGTGATTATTTCAGGTCTGAGCTGTCAAGCATCCAGGAACCAACAAGCAGCCTCCTTCCAACATAAGCTATAAAAGAGGTTTATAAAAAAATTTAACCTCAAAATGTGCAAATTTGAAGGGATTGATTGCAGACTCTTGGTGACTTCCAAAGATTCCTAGAAAACATTCCCCAGTTATGGTCCACTCCTGTAATTAAACCTGATGAACCAATTAATTTAAACAAAACCTTAGATGATGACAAGCAGTTAAATAATCTCAGGGAATTATCAGCAGAATCTGAGAGATAACTTACTTTGATTGGAGAAAAATTACAGAACACATGTGCATTATGTGGATCCTAATCTTAACTGCATCCCGGTGATATTACTCACCACACATTCCCCTAGAGAACTTTTAATGCAGAGGTATGATATTATCTTTGAATAGATATTTTTACCGCATGAACTGGGCAAAAAAATAAAAGTTATGTAGAAAATGTTTCTGAGTTAATTATAAAAGGAAAGTTGAGGCTTCTCCAATTAGTAGAAATAGACCCAGCAGAAATTAAAATACCTCTTAACAATGATGAAATTGACAAATTATTGGAAAAGGGTGAACCCTGGCAAAGAGTTTATAGTAATTTTTTGGGAAAGATTAACAGGAACTATCCCCAAAAAGAGAATTTGATTTATAAAAAGAACTAACTGGAATCTCGCTGGCATTGTATGGGACACACCAATAATTGGACCCCTGCTACATCCACGGCTGTCACGCCAGTGTAGCAGAAACGCTGACTGGACGGGCTGTTGCCGTAGGATTGGGGCTCGCGCTTCACAGAGCTATGTCCCTGGTTGTCCCTTGGCAATCAGTTGTGGTCATAATGCCACCTGAGTCGCCATTTGTACTGACTCGACCTTGCTGTCCTTGGCGCCATATGTGTGTCTTTTTCCTTGTCTTTGTGATCCTTGCATATTGCTAACAGATCAGACTATTCTAGGCAGTTACAAATACAAACAAAACTGCTGGGGACATTTTGAGCTCTGCCCCACCATTCATTAAAGCCTTAAAAGAAGTAGCCAGTTCTGGGAATTAGCAGGGTCATCATTAGGATAATTCCTTGATGATGTGGAACAAAAGGAGTTAATTTTACTAGGAAAAACCTTAAAAGCCTTCTGCAGGAAAAACAGTATTAGGCATTTGCCTGGGAAGTATGTGCAGTTGCAAACAGAAGGCCTATGAAACCTTTCTTATGGGCAGAAAAAGATCTAATCTAAGCTGACAACATCTGAGCCTGAGAATTGTGAAGGGAGGAGAGTTGAGGTCAGTGATATGGAGTGAGTTTCAGAGAGGTTCGAGACTATGTCTTTGAAATTTCCTAGCAGAAAGTTTTCCCAGGGAGATAGTAGCCTTCTTCTTTCCCACCCAGGAGCACAAGGTCACTTAGCTCAAACCAGCCAGCCACCTGGTACAAACTGATAAAGATAGTCTAGCTCAAGGGCAATGGTTTCTCTAAAGGCAAGAAAAAAGAGCTTATTTTACAAAATATGAGAAAGCAGAAGTCCTTGTACCCAAGTCAAAGCATCTTCAAAGATTCTTTTTGTAAACTGTTTTATGCTGTTCTTTTCTGTTCTATGATTTGATGATGTAAACCTTTGCCAAGTTCTTTGATTGTAAAAAAATATATAATCTTGCACTGAAAAAAGTAAAATTGCAGCAGCATTTTTCAGTCACATTGAGGGTGTCTGTCTGTCATTCATCGCCGGATTTCTGAATTCTCCTGAGCCTTCGCCCTGATTCTCCCACGATCTGAGTGGCTCACCTGAGCCGGTCCATGGCAGACCCCTACATTTTATACTGATGCAAATAAATAAGGAAAGTCAGGTTGCAAATCCAAAAATTTAAGTAAAGTGGAATAAACCCTTATGATTCCATCTAAAAGTAATAATTATATGCTATTCTCTTGGTACTAGGGCATATTAAAGAAGTTCTCAACATAGTTACTGATTTGCACTGTGTAAAAGGAGTTGTTTTGCATATTGAAACTGCTGAATTTACACCAGATGATACAGAATTAATTTATTATATATTTAGGTACAAGATATAATCAGGACTAGGCATCATCCCATATTTATAGCACATATCTGACCCCATATAGAGCTTCCAGGTCCTATAGCACAAGGTAATAGAGAAATTGATCAATTATTGATTGAAAATGTGCTGAAGGCCTCAGAATTTCATTTAAAAAAATGTCATGTCAATAGCAAAGGTTTAAAAAAAAGGACTTTTTATCACATGGAACAAGCCAAGGAAATTGTAAGATTCCTACTTGTTCTTTGCAAAAGCAAACACCACTGTCTGAAGAAAATAACCCAAAGAGTACTCAAAGGAATAAAATCTTGCAGATGGATGTGTACCATTTTGTAGAATTTGGAAAATTAAAATGTGCACACAATATCATTAATACTTACTCAGGTTTTCAATGGGCAACTGCTTTGAGTTCAGAAAAGGCTGATTCAGTAATTACACATTTGCTAGAAGTTATGACCATCATGGGTATATATGCACAAATAAAGACAGACAGTGCTCCAGCATATGTCTCTAGGAAAATGAAACTTTTCTCTTATTATAATATAAATTATATTTCAGGTATACCACACAATCCTATAGGACAGGTAGTTAGAGAAAGATCAATCAAACTCTAAAGGATATGTTAAATAAACAGAAAGGGATAAAAATACCCCCAGAAATAGATTTCATGATGCTTTATTACCTTTGAATTTTCGAAATGCTAATGAGAAAGGAACAACAGCTGCAGAGAAACATTATCTAGTAGAAAAAACTACGGAATTAAATCATCTGCTATACTTTAAAGATGTACTGAACTCAAAACAGAAACCAGGACATGTATTATGATTGGGAAAATGTTTTTCTTTGTTTCCACAGGAGAAGAAAAGCTAAGAATATCATCAAAATAGATAAACACTTGATTTGAACAAGAAACATCTCTTAATTTTTAAATTTTAACTGAAACATAAGCTGTTATAAATATGAGCATATGTTAAAAATAAACAAACTTCAAAATTAAAAAAAGAAAGTGAATTAAGTACAAAATTTGGACTCACCAGGATAGGCTAGGTAGTAGTTTCACTGAATTTACCCAAAGAAATGGACTAGACAATATGAATGTAAGCCTTACTTGATAATTGTATATAGTTTTATTGTGCTAGAGATAAAACATTTCCTTTTGAATTAGACAATGGGTGCAGGGGATGTTGTGAAATATTTAGTTATACTGTGAATCTAAATTGTGCATTTGAGTTAAACAAAAATAACTCTGGGTCAAGAGACTGAGTTAGCAACAGTTGGCAAAAAAAGTAATCATAGAGCATCAGAAGGAATCTGGAAGAGATAGAAAGACACATGAGAAGAAGTAGAGAGGGATTTAGAGTGGTGAGGTTTTTGTTTGTTTGTTTGGCAAAGGTAGGATGCTTTCTTTCAGAGATCAATGAGAGAGGGTGAGCTTGATGCTATGTAACCTCTCTATGCAGCAAGTTTTCACCCCAGCCTTTGAATCTCGAGTCTTATTTATAAATAAAACAGCAGCAGCAGCAGAACCAGTACCTGAAGGAACAGTATTCCCACCAGGGTGTGACCTGAGCAGCTGAGCTGCTGCCAGAGAACCAAACTAATATAATACAACACACACCTACCAAAATGACTACAATAAAATATGCTTACTGATGATGAGAGCAGCTGGAATCAGTGGGAGAAAGATGCACATTCCCTGCAACTGAACACAGAGTGCATTATCCAGCAAGTCTGTTATGAACAGGATCTCCACACACATACTTATGCATGTCTATGAAATGACCCACAAAGGATACACAACAGGGATTGAAAACCACTAATAAACACGGCCTATTGAAATGGTCAAAGAGGAAAGCGCCAATCGCCAATACAAAGGAGAACACAGAGATTTGTCCCTGGGTCAGGGCAGAAATATCAAAGAGACATAAAGTGCTCCTCAGTCTTCATTTCCCCGATCCCATCATCTCACATGGCCATTCAGCCACCTGATAATGCTGAGCGTCATCACCCCAGGTCAGAAACCAATCATTTCTACCTACAGTCTTGTCAGGCGCTCCCTCCTCTCCCTGCCTCTTAGCATCCTCATGTGACTGCTACAGCGAGGTTTGGAAGGGAAGGGGAAAGAATATTACTCTGGATCTGTCTGGGCCTTTAAAGAGCTCCCAAGCCCAGTGATGTGAGTTACATAAACAGGTGATTCCTGACCTATTGCTCTGTTAAGAATAAGACTCTTAACAGAGTGTAAGCTGTCTCCTCCACATCTTCTCCCTCTGCACAGAGATCCCCATGCAAGTGCTTTTGCAATCATGATTGTCTCTGCTTCTGTCACATCGTGAGATACATTCCTAGCTTCTCATCATGGAGGGGAGCCACCACCTGTACTGTGTTGCCCACACTGTGACCACATAAACCCTCAGATCAGCCTGGAACACTTCCCTGACTTGTGCTAACCCAGGAGGGATACAACCTGAATTTCTTGCTCACTGGCCAGTTGCAATATGAAGAAACTTGGAGGGGTTGGATACCAATTTTGACACTGAACAACTTGGACAAACACTCGTTACTATTGTGTTACCTGAAACCCCACACATCTAAGAAAGAATTATCTCTGACAGAGTGCGGCTATATGGGTGACTTCCTCACCTTTACAATTATAAAAACAATGAACATTTATTGGGTAAATTGTACCAATTCCTCTATTACCTTTAGTTTAAAATAACAATTCTCTGAAGGAAGAATTTTCAGCACTGTGTTATAGGAAAACAGCTAAGGCTTGAAACAGGAAGTTTGTTTCAGATTACAGGGCATGGAAGAAGTGGAGGTTTAGATGGTGTCACCTCAGAGTCTGCCTTCAATTACCTTCTCTGCTTCTCGCACACAGGTCCTGAAGTGGGGAGGGGAAGAAGGCAAAGTCTATCTAGTAGGGCGAATTGAGACTCAGCACAGGTCAGAGCCCTCCTAGGACAGAGCGGATGACTAGCCACACACCAGGTCTCCTAATGAGATTTCTCCTCCTGTCTGAACGTGGGAAGCCACAGGCTGCACTTAAATGCACAAGAAAGCAATTGGTGGAGATTTCAGAAATTTTGGGTTTTCGGGAACTTAATAAACTTTAAAGATTCCTGCTTCACCTCTCTCCCTCCTCTTTGAAATACAGTTCCCAAGGCATGGCATTTGACACTGTTAAAGTGATTAAAGTCTTTTATGGTTTATCACACCAATACCCTCTGTCTTCACTGACAGTGTTCTTCCAAGTATCATGGTTCAGGTAAGAAATCCTAGTACTAAAGAGGTGAAGACATCAGATTGTAAATTCCAGGAGAAAGCAGTCTACAGGGCAATTCCGTGTTTTGAACAAAAAGACACAGCCATTGATGGTGACATGAAGGTATTATCCCGGAGTTTGAAAGCTGGGGGTCGGGATTTTTCTTTTCTTTTTGTTTGTTTGTTTGTTTTCTTTACTTTTCTTTTTTTTTAATTTTTCAAGACAGGATCTCACTAGGTAGGTGAGGCTGTTCCAGATCACACTATATAGCCCAGGCTGTCCTAAACTCACAGAGATCTACCTGCCTCTCCCAATTGCTGGAGTAAGGCATGCACCACCATGCTAGAAAGAGGATCAGGATTTAAAGGACAGACTAAGCTACATAGCTGTTCAAGGCCAGATAAGGTTACAGCAGACCCTGTGTCTCACAAACCAAAGAGGAAAATTTCCATGACTCTGCCCCTAAGCACTTCAAACACTGGCCAGCACTGCTCATTCTCAGATGTAGTTTTCAACTTGAGATCTTTGAGTTCAGGACATTGTATTGTTTGTACCCAATGTCTGTGGATAATGTGACTCAAAACAAAGAATAAGTTATTCTTTCATGGATAATGGGAGGAAGGAAAATTACTTAAAGGAATGAAGGGAATAAGACAGAGAGTGGGAGCAGGCAGTGAGGGAAAACTTTAGGAGAACTTGGGAATGGATACACATAGGACTTACATATGGGTGGTCTGGCTACTTCTGATCTCCAGCTCCACAGATGCCTGATCCCCACCCACAAGCCAATGACCATCTTACCACTCCTGCCTCCAATAAGGTGTCACTGAGTTGCAATGTCTTGTTCTTATGGGAAAGAGACTAACCAGGAAGTCCTCGTGAGGTAATTGAGTGTGAAAGTCCAGCTTCTCAGCAGCTCAGTCTCCAGAAAATAAAGTTTCTGTGAGTTTAAAATGGCCTGTGTTGCTTGCCTTCTCCACAGAGAGGAGAACAGCTCCTGGCGATGTTGCCTATAAGATCCTGAGACACCAATGCAGCCCCATCATCTTGTACTCTTTCCAGTGGAATGAACTGGTTGGTTTTCATGGCTCTGCCTCCTATTTTGGCCCCTGGAGAGATGGGAAAGAGCCATTTCTATTCCCATTAGAGATTCCCTGAATTCTGTAAACAAGAACATTTGCAAGGAAGAGACTCTTGGGGACACACTACGAGGAAGAGACTCTTTGGGACACACTACAAGGAAATGATGCACATGTGCATGAGTAGTGACCTTTTTGCTTTAACAGACTAACTGAAGAATATGAGCAACTCAGAGCAAAGGAAGTGAAACAGTCAACAACTGAAATTCTCATTATTGCCAAAACCCTGAACCCAACTTCCAGTGAGACCATAACTGAGTCAGATCTCTGTTCCTTCCTAAGCCATGTGTCCAGTATCTATGCCAGTACTGCACGAGGGGCTATTTAACAGTCAACCATGTTCCATTGTCATTGGAGGTCAGTAGATTCATTATGTGAGACCAAAACAGGAACTATATAACTCACTAGTTAAGGTTTCTGTTTGCAGTTAAGACAGTTAGAAGTAAGTCCTGTTCATCCTATCTCAGCAGATTTCAGCTTGGATCATAGACGCCATCTAGAAATCAACTGTGGATTACAAATTGCTCCAAGGTGCTGTGAGCTCTGGACTTCTGAAAGCTGATGTGAACCGGTCCAGCTGATGGGATTGCTCCCTGTCTCTTTAGCTGGGTCACCCAAGCAGTTGCTTCTGAAGAAATTCCAGTGCCTGAGTCCCTCCAGGCATTTTGCTAGTATTCCTGCCTTTCTGGGCCCTGATACTTATGTCCTGTTTATAACAGGAAATAGTTACAGAAGAGAATAATTGACCCTTTGTCTTCAACAGGCTGGATTATTGGGTGAAAAATGTATGTCCTGGATGGAGGGGACAAAATGTCTGCCTATAGTTTCAATTGGCATACATGGTAAAATCAAACATGCCCAGATTTATCAGTAGACAGATTTTCTGAAGTAGTTCTACAATATGATGGGGCATTCAACCTACTCTATATAGAAAAATGAGGTATTTTGTGGAATTAAAAGATTTTATATAAATATACTCAAGAATCATTAGAGATAATTTGGCTATATTCAAAATTGTTGCAGAAAAATGGGACCAAGATGAGAAATGACTAGTTCCCATTCTCTTGGTTACTCTGATTTCAGCTATCACAGGACTCTTCTGTTTCTGCTAATTACTATTAGTTCTTCCATTCTTAATACTTTAATTAGACACATAAATTCCAGTCTCAGTGTTAAGTCCCTGGTTACTAGATCCCAAATTAACCAAAACCCCACTACAGAATCAAAAATTTCACACAGGATACAATGGAAGGGGTTTCAAAATCAAAACAGAAACAACGCATCTTGTAAGTTAATGTTTCTGTTTGCAGGTAAAACAGTTAAGAACATGTTCCTGAGCCAAGCTGCCCACGCCTTTAATCTCAGCACTCAGAAGGCAGAGGCAGACAGATCGCTATGAGTTTGAGGCCAGCCTAGTCAATAAGAGCTAGTGCCACAGGAGACCACTTCCTAAGTAGAACCCCAGTAGCACAGACAATAAGAGAATCAATGAATAAATGGGACCTCCTGAAACTGAGAAGCTTCTGTAAAGCAAAGGACACTGTCAGTAAGACAAAAAGGCTACCTTCCAACTGAGAGAAGATCTTCACCAACCCCTCAACAGACAAAGGTCTGATGTCCAAAATATACAAAGAACTCAAGAAGCTAGATACTAAAACTCTAATTAACCCAATTAAAAAATGGGGTACTGAACTGAACAGAGAATTCACAACAGATGAACTTCGAATAGCCAAAAAACACTTAAGGTCATGCTCAACCTCCTTAACGATCAGGGAAACGCAAATTAAAACAACTTTGAGATACCATCTTACACCTGTCAGAATAGCTAAACTTAAAAACACCAATGATAACCTATGCTGGAGAGGATGTGGAGTGAGGGTAACACTCATCCATTGCTAGTGGGAATGCAAACTTGTGCAGCCACTGTGGAAATCAGTGTGGCGGTTTCTCAGGAAACTGGGAGTCAACCTCCCTCAGGACCTAGCAATTCCACTCTTGGGAATATACCCAAGAGATGCCCTATCATACTACAAAAGCATTTGTTCAACTATGTTCATAGCAGCACTATTTGTAATAGCCAGAACATGGAAACAACCTAGGTGCCCCTCAATAGAAGAATGGTTAAAGAAGGTGTGGAACATATACACATTAGAGTTTTACTCAGCGGTAAAAAACAATGACATCTTGAATTTCACATGTAAATGGTTGGAAATAGAAAACGCTTTACTGAGTGAGGTAACCCAGACCCAAAAAGAGGGGTATGGTATGTAGTCACTCATAAGTGGATTCTAGCCATAGTTAAAGGTCTTTGAGCCTATAATTTGTGATCCTAGAGAAGCTAAATAAGAAGGTGAATCTGAAGAAAATCATATAGTTATCCTCCTGGATATAAGTAGTCAAGATTGCAAGGCAAACTTGGGTGCACGGTGGTGGGGGTGGGGGTGGAAGTAAGGGGAGATGGTTAGGGAGAGGGGAGAGGGGGAGGATTGGGGATGGCGTGGGGGAATGGGAGGGGGAGGGAGGAAGGATGGTTATGGGAACAGGGAAGTATATATCTCAACTAAGGGAGCCATTTTAGGGTTGGAAAGAGACTTGTTTCTGGAGGGGTTCTCAGGCCCAAGGAGAGGTCCCCAGATTGTTTCCTGGGCAGCAGAGGAGAGGGTACCTGAACTGGCCTTGGCCCATAACCATACTGATGAATATTTTGCATATTACCATAGAACCTTCATCTGGCGATGGATGGAGATAGAGATAGAGACACATACTGGAACACTGGACTTAACTCCCTAGATCCAAATGAGAAGCAGAAGGAGGGAAAACGTGAACAAGATAGGCAGGACCAGAGGGAACCTTTATCCGACGATGGATGGCGATACAGACGGAGACCCACATTGGAGAACCGGACTGAGCCCCACAAGGTCCAAATGAGGAGCAGAAGGAGGAAGAACATGAAAAGGGAAATCAGGACCGCGAGGGGTGCGTTCACCCACTGATACAAGGGGACTGGTCGAATGAGAGCTCACCAAGGCTAGCTGGACTGGGACTGAATGAGCATGTGATCAAACCGGAGTCTCTGAATGTGGCTGACATGGGGGCTGACTGAGAAGCCATTGACAATGGCACTGGGTCTTATTTCGTCTGTATGTACTGGCTGTTTGGGATCCTAGTCTGTTTGGATGCTCACCTTCCTAGGCCTGGAGGGAGGGGGGAGGAACTTGAACTTCCCACAGGGCAGGAAACCCTGACTGCTCTTTGGACTGGAGAGGGAGGAGAAGAGGGTGTGGGGGGGGGGGGAGGAGAGGGAGTAGGGGGAATGGGAGGGTATGGGGAGGAGGGGAGGAAGTGGAAATTTTTATAAACAAACAAATTAAAGAAAGAAAGAAAGAAAGAAAGAAAGAAAGAAAGAAAGAAAGAAAGAAAGAAAGAAAGAGCGAGCTAGTGCCAGGATAGGCTCCAAGGCTACATAGAGAAGCCCTGTCTTGAAAAACCAAAAGAAGGAGGAGGAGGAGGAGGAGGAGGAGGAGGAGGAGGAGGAGGAGGAGGAGGAGGAGGAGGAGGAGAAGGAGGAGAAGGAGAAGGAGAAGGAGAAGGAGAAGGAGAAGGAGAAGGAGAAGGAGAAGGAGAAGGAGAAGAAGAAGAAGAAGAAGAAGAAGAAGAAGAAGAAGAAGAAGAAGAAGAAGAAGAAGAAGAAGAAGAAGAAGAAGAAGAAGTTGTTCCTATTTGTCCTGTGCAGGTTAATGTTTCTATTGGTAATTAAGAATAAGTTCCTCTTTCTTAAATCTGATGTAAATGGCAAAATATGTTTTTAACCTACACTAAACCTGCAACCCCAAAACCATGATGTGTATCTTCACCCTTGTTCCTTCCTGATCATTGTACTCCTCAAACAATGCATAACAGCCAACTCTCCTGCCCCTATAAACATTTTACCTCTCCTATAATAGAAATTTAAGGAGGCCAATAAGGGCTGCTCTCTAAAATCCTGACATAGGGAGAGACAGAAAAACTGGCCAGTCCTAGGTGTACCCCAAAATAATGCCTGTATTACCTAGAAAATCTTAGATTCAGTATTACTCCTCACATTTCCAAGGTTTCGCAGAACCCTGCCAGTAGAGCAAGGGAACTCACCCAGGGACTATTAGGCTCTTGGGTGCATAGTAAGTCTTGGTTTTCAGATATGCTGATCTCTCAAGCATTCTCTTATACTCACTGTAGTCTGGCCTAAGCTCTCTCTTCTCTTAATTGCCAACAGTAACCTCTTCCCATCTGGTGTTGCTGGGAGAATTACGTGAGATTATACTGAGCACCTGGTAAAGAGATGGCCAATACTCCATGACCATAAATACTCATTCTACCTTCTGCCTGAGTCCTGGTTTCCTAAACATTCCAAAGTTGAAAATTTGACTCAGATATATCCTCCACAGACCACCAGAGCCATTGATATGTTTTTCGCAATACCGTGAACTTGTCCTGAAACGTAGTCAATATTAGAAGTTATTTAAAACTACAGTTAAAGACATTCTGTTGAGATCAAAGACAGTGTGTCTGGGAATGCATCTCAGATACAATGCACCTGACTAGACAGTACTGTGAGGCATAGAATTTGATTTATAGCATTGAAAATTACCCCCCAAAATAAAGACAATGAATGTTCAAATCGCTTCAAATCCTGATTATGTGACCACACTATATTGTAGTCTGTGGCCTAAAGGTTTCATTTGGTGAAAGACCATAGAACAATATGTAAGCTCAGACCCTCTTTGGTGACATTTCATGACTATCATGACATTGAATGGCGTATTTATACCACAATTATTTAAATGAGATAGTTGATGCCTCAGCCCCTGGCCTGGCCACTGCAGTGCTGTTGCTAAGCATCAATTGCACACAACAGACCTAACTCTTCTCATTCAGGTAACTGACCCATTTGACAGCTCAGAAGAGACAGTACAGTCCAGAAAAACATTCACCTTCCCTTGGACAGAAAAGGAAAATGAGGTTCAGAGACATGAAGGGACCTGCCTGAGGACAGATTAAAACATTAGCCACCCTGTCCTTTAGTGACAGAAGAGCTGACCAGATCCTGTCAATCATGATCCTACCTGCCTATATCATAGATAAACAATGATCATAGAGAAAGAAAGGATTTGGCAAAGGTCATACAGCTGTCGATGGTACAGCCAGCACCAGAACTTCACCATGCCTCTTGGGTGGAGGCTGGCTCTGCCATGTATGTCACATGCTTAATCATCTAAGCTCATAGCTGCACCTCAACTCTAACCAAGTTCTCTGCTGATGCTGAGAGCTGCTCCTGCTCCTGCAGGTCAAGGGACCATCCCAGAGGTCAGCAAGAAGTAGATGAGAAACCTCCACAATTGCCCTTTGATCCAGGTGGGCTCCTAGGACTCAAAGAGAATATGGTGAGATCTGAATCAGGGGGAGCAAGCAGCTTTCCTAATCCTAACAAAACAGGGACTCCTTAATTGGTCTCCAGCTGACAAGGCCTCATTGAGTTGACATATGGGAATTGACTCTTTTAGTAGGATGTGTACTTCAGAAAGTTGTCTGGGTTAATGTCTGGAGAAGGCAGCTGAGGGAATAGCATAAGTTTGTATGATTATGAAACACTGAGGGCTATGAAATGGGCCCTTGGGGCATCACACTGAAAGTCAGAGCTCACGAATCAGTTTCACATGTTTCCTCACCATGTACTCACAGCAGACCAGTGACAAAAGGGTCCCTATTTCACAGACATGAAGGTTGATAACGGCCCTGAACCTTTGTCATAGGTTGAGAGAGCATGTCACAGCCTGAGAGAGTCAGTGATTCCGGTACAGGGTATTTTGCTGTTCTCTGTGGAAGAAAATGCCTTTGAGGTCAACATCCATAATCCATTTTTTGGGACTATGGGCACAGTTTTCTAGGCTACTTCCTGCTAATTGGGGCCATTGATTATCTTATGGGAAGAAAATTAAGGGTTATGGTTAAGTCCTGACTGGAATATTCTGCGAGGCTTGATCATCTCAGGCAGTAGTCCTGAGGCTGTTCTGGATGTTCTTGATCTCAGAGGAAACTCCAACAGAGGTCCTCTGAAGTGTTGGATCATCTGGTCCATTTGCTCCTATTGGAGATTTTTCAGGGGGACTTCCTTGATCAAACCTGATTTTTCTTAACCCAGAATGAATCCACAACACCTCATTTTCTGTGGAAATAAAAGCAAAACCTCTTCTTCAAAGTAACAAATCTTTTGACTTATATTTTAAAGTCAAGGTAATATATATATATATATATAGAGAGAGAGAGAGAGGGGGGGGGATTAATCCAGTGGCATTTATAATCAAATGTCTTTTAGCAGCTGTTGCTCCTTCCTCAGCAATTCAAAGACAAAACAATAACACACAGTATCCAGATTCTCTGTGTTATTTTTTTGGTCTGGTCCCTTTAAGGGACAAGCCATGCCCACTCCCAGTCACTTCTGACCTCTCCTTGCCTGCCACCCTGGGGATCTTGCAGGGACCCACAGCTGTCCTTGTCGAACTAGCAGCTGCTCCGTGAGCCTGCCGGGGCATGCCAGCATTATATTTTTAAAAGAACAAAATTGGTGCCATGGACTCGAGAGATTCACCCACCCCAGGGCCGGGGTCCCGGCTTCAGGTTCCATCATCCAGGACTCTGAGCTCCAACTTCCGGGACTGAATCGGGACCGAGGACCTTCTCAACAATGACCCACATGTTTCATCTGCCTGGCCATGGCTCCTACAAACAACACCAGCTTCTAATCATGAGTTTCCCCCATTCCGGCCAACTTATCCGAGTCTTTTAACCTGGAAATTGACCAGTACTCCCGGTGTTTCTCAAGTCGGGGGGGGGGGGGGGGGGGGGGACTTCCCGTCCCTTCGCTGGCATTCAATTACGGCTTGCATCCTCTGTTAAGCCCGTGCCTGGGACGGCTTGGCTAATGGCCAGCTCCCAGCATTCCCGCACCTGGGGGCCCGGGGCCTCCAGTTCTTTCTCTTTCTCTTTATTTCATTCTCACAGTCGACTGATACAGTTCAGCCCTCGGCAGCTGCTTTCTGAGCAATTTGTCCAGAATCAGCTAGGCCCATAGCACCCCACTCGTTAACACGGACACCCGTTTTCAAGTCCTGGGTGGTCGAGCCATCTGCATCTGCATCTCGCCTTAATGGCTTGAGGTGCCACAGTTTTCCACAGGTGTTTTCACAGCCTTAACTATGAGGGGCAAGTCGTCCAAAACTATCTCTCAAAACTCCCTGCTAGAGCGTCTTTTGGATGCCCTGCAGCCTCATGCTTTGATGCCTTACTTAAAATCCTCCACACTTATCCATCTTTTTTCAAAAAACAGCCTCAATATAACTTAAGGAATTGTCTGTTTGTGCGGGTTTTCACAATTCAGGCTTTGGATAGCAACTGCCCATGGCAGGCTGCCCCCGACTTTTAAAATTCCTGCCGGCTTTTCCATTCCAGCTGTGGCATGGTGCAGTTTTTTTCCGTTTCAGTCTTTTGCTCTCCCCTGCAGCTTGTGGTACGGCACGGCGGTTCAACAACAGGGCAGATAACGCCTTCAGGTCCCTCTCATTAAGCTTAAAATCCTTACAACTCAAAAATTGTAACTTTTTCCCCACAACATGTGGTCGCCGCCATATTCACTGGGGTCAGGTGACTTTATCGCTATCTTGGCCGAGAGCCAGGTCATGTGACCAAGCTCTCCCATTTTTATGTATGCCCTTCCTTCCCTCTCCCCCGGTGTTCACTGAAATCCTCTCATTAACTCTGATTACAGGTGTTTTGTATAGTGATATGCTTTTGATAGGGCCCATCGAAAGCGTGCACACTGCCCAATTCCTGTTCATTCTTTCTATACATAATAATTATTCATTACATCTCATTTCAGACAACAAAATCCTAAGTCTCATATTTTAAACTGGTATGTACTTTTAACTCTCTTATATTTAATATTAAGCTGTTCTCTACCATTGTCAGTTCTGCCACTAATCTTATATTACGAACAGTTTTTTCTTTCTGTCTGTCTTTTTACGAGTGTGGATCTTACCTGTTAAGAGCCAGTACAGTCAAGCTCAGATCCAACCTTCCAGACAGATTCTATACTACAGCTATACCTAATAAACAGCCTCGACTGCTCAGAGATCTGGGTAATGTGATATTTAATTATTTAATTATTTTTTTAAAAAAAAAAAAACTTTTCATAACAAAAAGAGACAGGTTGGCTCCTAGCAGCAACACTCTGTTTCCTCCAAGAAGACAGGCAAATGGATACAGAGCAGCATCCATCTGCAGTTCGCTTCGACTGTCAAACACTGACCATTGGACAAAACTGCCTTTCATCTAAACTGAAGACCTCCAGACGTGGACAGAATCACTGGAATCAACAGCCTAGCTGCCCAGAGTCAAGGTAGGCCTGTCTTCCTACAGATTTCTTAGTCCACAGGGCCTTCTGGAGCCTGACAGGCCCTGCACTAAACAGAAAAGGTCAAGTGCAACCTTCAGCGACCATGGAGGACCCAAAAGAGTGGCTCTGCATGCCAACCAAATAAGTTCTCTGTCATTTCTTAATCAGTAACTCAAGTAAAATCTTATCCTTCTCAAAGATCTCTGACAGTCTGATGGCTGAGAGGTTTTACCAGGTTGACCCACCAAATAAAAAATACTTTTCATTGTACAAAAATATGTCACAGCCATTATACAATGCATATGTCTAAAACTTCTGTTTTTACAAACTCAAGGAGTTCTTGTGAGTTCCAGGGAGCCGAATTAAAGAACCCACCTTAAACAGGTCAGATACATACCCCTCAATTCCCTGGTCCGAAAAAATTTTTTTTTCTTAATTTAAGTTTGTCCTCTGTTCTGCCAATACCTTAACCATGTACAAGGGACACCAGACATTTCCATGCCACAGACACCTGTCGGGAGCAGAGACCAACTATGCCAGGATGTGACCAGCACCCAGCCTTCTCTTGGATCCCCCCCTCAAAGACGACGCCCACAAATCAGCTGGAAGTAGTCTTGAGAATTTGCTGTCCCAATTCCTTCAAACTGTGGTGTCTAATCTTCTGCTTTTTATTATGAAAAGGATCCGGGAAAGTTATTCTTTTGGTCTGGTCCCTTTAAGGGACAAGCCACGCCCACTCCCAGCCACTTTTGACCTCTCGTCACCATCTTAACTCTCCTTCTGTTCCCTCTCTTGGCATGTGCACACATGTTTCCCCCCCCTTTCTATTTCTGCCTTTCTTTATCTCCCTCTTCTTTAAGTAATAAATGTTCATCATTATGTTTAGCCTTATGTCTACTTACTATGTCTAGGAAGCCTTTTATTGGCTGCACCTGCTCAGCTGCCTGCCTGCTCTCCGGGCCACATGGCAGGACCAGCCTGCCACCCTGGGGATCTTGCAGGGACACACAGTTGTCCTTGTCGAACTAGCAGCTGCTCTGCGAGCCTGCCGGGGCATGCCTGCATTATATTTTTAAAAGAACAAAACCGTGTATTTTCCATCTTTACATGGCTTTATTTTAAACCCTATTTCTTTTCTTTTCTTTTCTTTTTAATATTTGGTCTTTTGAGTCAGGGTTTCTCTGTGCTTCTTTGGCTGTCCTGGAACTCACTCTGTAGACCAGGCTGTACTTGAACTCACACAGTTCTACCTGCTTCTGACTCTCAAGTGCTGGAATTAAAGGTATGTGACACCACACCCAACGACTCTCTTTCTTTTTTAAGGACTTTATCCTTTTTCTTTTCTCTCCAAATCCTACATATATTTTTGAACACACTGTAAACCATTTAGAAGGCTTTTGTGTCTGAATCTGTCTTTACTGTTTATCTATCTTTGTCTGACCACGTGAGTCCTTAATTATCTAAGCCTTAGGGCTCAGATTAAAGCTTGGCTTTGACAACTGGATCCACCCCATTCCTTAGCTTTCTGAGAGTCTAGCTTTATGGCAGAGGTACTGGTGGAAGCAATGTTTATTGCTACAACTCTATAAAGTTTCAAGGTCCTTCCACTACCAAGAAACACACTGTCAGCTATTCATAAACACCATTTAAGTGTTTGATGGGAGAGTCCCTTAAAAGAGCTGCAAGGTTTTTGCAGCTGAAGCAGAGTCAGGAAGCCTCTCTTAAATGAGACATGCTTGAATCTAGCAAATAGAACCCACCTCAGAAAATGCTGCCACCAAAAAACTGTGCTTAACTCTGTTCTTTTTATGTCAAGAATTCCTTCCCAAACTCTCTCAGGTTTTAAGTGGGTTTAGTTGTCCATGTTGGTGCCATTTTGTGGACAAAAGTTTCTGTCCTGCCCAATCCTACAGCAGTTCAGTCCTGAAGAAACACGCAGAAGCCTACATTAATTATAAACTGATTGGCCTATTAGCTCATGCTTATTATTAATTAATTCTTACATCTTGCATTAACCCATAATTCTTGTCTGGTTTAGCCACGTGACTTGGTACCTTTTATCAGTGAGGGAGTCTCATTTTGCTTCCTTTGGGTGACAACTGCAGACTGAGCCTTTCCTCTTCTCAGAATTCTCCTATTCTGATCACCCCACCTAGACTTCCTGCCTAGATACTGGCCAATCAGAGTTTTAGAGTTTTATTAAACCAATACAAGTGACAAAACTTAACAGAGTACAAGACCATTGTCTTACAGCAAGTGACAGTACAGAGGAGACCAAGAAGAGTTCTCAGAGGCACAGTAAGCCACTGCAAGGATTGGACCAAGAGACACACACATTTAATACCAGCACTAGCACAGCAGAGGGAGGAAAATCTCCATAAATTCAAGTCCAGCCTGGACTACAAAGAGAGCAACCAGGTTGTTCCATGGAGAAACTCTGTATTAAAACTCAAAAAAAGGGGGAAATATTTATCTGTAACAGATAGATAGGAAGGCAGGTAGGTAGGGAGAAAAATGGAGAGAGACATACACACACACAGAGAGAGAGAGAGAGAGAGAGAGAGAGAGAGAGAGAGAGAGAAAAGAGAGAAGAGAGAAAGATGGGGGACTGAGTTCACATGGCTACTTGAAGGAATGTGGCTCAAATATCAGAGAACTATGTTCTATTGATATCAGGGACTGTCCCTTTGGGGACCCTTTATGCCACCAGCCCCAGTAGAAAAGGAGGTGCCTAGTCTTACTGCAACCTGATATACCATGGCTGGCTGATACACATGGGAGGCCTGCCCTTTTCTGAAGAAAAATGAGCAGGAATGGATTGTGGGCTTGGGAAAGATTGGGAGTTGTGGGGAAGGACTGGGGGCGAGGAAACTGTAATTGGGCTGGAAATAATTAATTGCCTAAGTAATTAAAATTAAAATTTAAAAAATAGTAATGAGTATTAACTATGAATGGAGGGTACACATTATCCAAAAATATGTGGCCACAGAATAAAACTAGAGGGACTGGGGCCTCAGTAGAGAAAAAAAATAGTTCAGAAACTAATTAGTCAGGTAAGAGCTACTTTGAAGCTGACAGGAAATCTACAGCCACGACCATCAGAGTGTAGAAAAGGAGCTAACAATCAGCAGTCAAGGGTGGAAAGTATCCTTTAGATGCTACCTGCAATTTGGAGTAGAAGTTGGGAGATTCTGATGAGAAATCAGCTCCCTTCAATTGCAGCATTGTATCATTTGACAGAAGAAGTCATCATGTTTCCCCACAGACCACACTGAATTTTTGTGTGAAGTTAGTTCTTTGAACTATACTGATTCTGTTCAACAGTCTATCAGCTTACTTCCGTCCTGACAACACATGAAGTGCTACTTAGCATATAGTATCTCAGTCTTCTGCTGTCTTTAGAGTCATGCTATCCATTTGGCATGTTTTGTGTTCATGTAGAGATATGCTGTTGTTTTCTGGAAACTACACCAGATTACATAATGCACATGGCTTGCTGCCTTCTAAGTAGAGGCACCGACATATCAGATCATGGCTATAGAAAACGTATTACTTCTTGATATATAAAAACTCCTGCTCTTAGGTTGAATCATACTAATTTTTGACCAATAGAATGTGTGGACAGAGAATCAGGTCACTATTGAGGAGCTGAGTGATTGTAAGTTTGTACACCGTTCGTTTCTTTTTGTTCAAGGATGGCATGTTGGATATAAATTCCTCCTTCGTGATGGATGTGAGAGGACAGAAGGTCACTCCCAACCTACAGCTACAAACTTGATCTTGTCCCACCTTTACTGGCTACAGGAGAGTTGGTACTGCCCCTTGCCAGCCACCACATTTGGGAGAGCTACCAGTATTAGACACTGAATACTCTAACTCAGCTTGTCTTGAATTCTGACTCAGCAATCTCCTCTACTCTGTCCCTTCACCTTGAGAAATGCCTTCTTTATGTCTTTGTTCCTCAGACAGTAAACCAAAGGGTTGAGCAAGGCCATAAGGGCATTGTAAAAGAGAGATCTGCTTGTCTTGCTCAGGGGAGTAGTTGGAATTGGGCTTCATGCAGATATAAGTGAATGGAACATAGAAGAAAGTGACCACAGTCAGATGGGAAGCACATGTTAATTAAGAAAGCCTTGCAGTGTCCCTGGGTAGACTTGATATTCAGAATAGCCACGGCAATATGAATGAAGGAGGCCACGATGAGGAAAATGGAAGTAACGATCAGAAAAGAACTCAAGACCTGGTCCACCATCTCAATGAGGTGGGTATTCATACAAGCCAGGCTATACACTGAAGGGCTTTCACAAAAGTAGTGGTTAACCCTTTAAGTCCCACAATATGGCAGATTCATGGTAAAGAAAGTATGTATTAGGGAAAGGAAGAAACCACAGATCCAAGTTCCAACTGCAAATGATATGTAGTCCCCAGTTGAGGATGACAGTATAACTAAGTGGGTGGCAAATGGCCACATATCTGTCATAAGCCATGACAACAAACAAGGCACACTCAATAGTAGCCAGGGCACCAAACACATACATCTGCAACCAGCAGTCAGCAAAGGAGACAGCCTGATATTTAGCAAGAAGATGAGCCAACATCTGGGCCGTGGTGGTGACATAGCCCATATCCAACTTGGCGAGTATACAGAGGAAGAAGTACATGGGAGTGTGCAGCTGTGTGTCCAGGCAGATCAGCAGGGTGATGAGCCCATTGCCGATGATTAAGCTCAGGTAGATGAGAAGAAACACAATGAAGAGGATGCTGTTGATCATGGGGTCACTGAAGAAGCCAAGCAGAATAAACTCAGAAACCTAACTTTGGTTCTACCCTGGGATCATCCACATGGTGGGACCTGAACAAGAATCACATTCTTGTATTTATCACTTCATGATTTCCAGCTATAAAAGCAGACAGAGAAGATGCAGGAGAAATGGCTCAGAGATTAAGAGTACTAACTGCTTTTCCAGGAACCAGAGAGCTCATAGATGTCTGTGACTCTAGTTCCAGATGATCTGATGCCCTCTTCTCACTCCACAGGCCTGGATTAAACATTATGCACAGACATTCAGATAGGCAAAAACCCATGTACATAAAATAAATAAGACTTTTAATTTAAAAAGAAAGACATGGGTGTGGATTCCTAGCACACTGTTCAGGTTTTATGCACACTTCTCAAGTTACTGAACCTCCCAATGTCTTCGTCTCTTCATCTATTAAATGAGGCTGATGACACTCACGTCTCAGAATTATGATAGCTATCTAAAGCATCTCATGGTACTTCTGATATACCATATAACGTATGACTTAGAATATGCAGTCCTTCACTCTCATTCCAGCTCTGGGAAGGCAGAGACAGGGGCTCCCCACAGTAAGAAGGCTAGCTACACCAACTGAAATGAAGAGCACTGGGGTCAATGGAGAGACAGTGACTCAATGAATAAGGTGAGAGCAATTGAGGATGAAAGCCATGTCAGTCTCTAAACACACACACACACACACACACACACCAAAGACATATGCAAAATAGATAGTAAATAAGTAGAGGAAGACAGAACAAATGTCAGTTAGACACAGGCCCTGACACATGTAGTCCTATGAGAATTGATAGAAGGTCATGTGTGCAACACACTGGAGACACTGTAGCCTTCCCAGCGAATATTATGGACAGACCATGTTGATATGGGAGCAGGAAAGTCATTCTTTTTTTTTGTACCCCTAACTCCCTCTGCACACCAACAATCCTTTTCACATGTACTATAGGTTTGAGTGGTAAATCTAAAGCAACCAGGTTTTGAACTCAGATCTGATAGACTACATCTATCATTTTAGGGAAGGCAGAGGTAAGATTGTAAGAGGATGGTCACTTGTTTTTCCTAGCTGCCCAAGAACTGTAATTCTTACTTGATATCTGTTTTGTTATATGTAATTTCACTATGTTAAAATCAAAACCTTCCTTTTTATTTAAACAGAATAGGGGAAATGGTGTGGGAAGTCCTTCTGAATATGTGTTACTTTCACTGGTTAATAAATGAAGAAGCTGGGTTGACCTGTGGAAGGGTAAAATAGAGCTAGGTGGGGAAGACTAAGCTGAATGCTGAAAGAAAGAAGGTAGAGTCAGGAGATGCCATTCAGCTGCCAGAGGGGAAAGACTGAGCTGCTAGCTGGAACCTTGCCAATAGGGAAGGATCCTCACGAGCCTCGGGGTAAAATATAAAATAATGGAAATGGGTTAATTATAAATGTAAGCACTAGCTAGCAATACACTTAAGTGATTGGCCAAGCAGTGATTTAAATAATATAGTTTCTGTGTGATTATTTTGGGGCCCAGCAGCTGGGAACAAGCAAGTGGCCACCCCTACAACCAGGATGGCTGTAACTAAGACCTCAAGCAATAGAGGTGAGGGTGGGTACTCAAACTGTCCTTGCCCTGTGGTCAGACTGATAAATATCTTAACTATCACCATAGAACCTTCATCCAGCAACTGATAGAAACAGAGGCAGAGAACCACAGTGAAACACTGGGCCGAGCTCCCAAAGTCCAGTTACAGAGTGGGAGAAATGAGAATATGAACAAAGATGTCAAGACCAACCATGATGAGAACACCCACTGAAACAGTTTACCTGAGACAACAGGAGCTCACCAACTCCAACCAGACAGGTAAGTAACCAGCATAGTTCAAACTAGTGGGAGACAGTTGTATGGCTGGAGCAGACTGTGGAGCCACTGGCAGTGGCACCAGGATTTATCCCTACTGCTTG
Source organism: Myodes glareolus (assembly GCF_982192425.1). Lineage (NCBI taxonomy): Eukaryota > Metazoa > Chordata > Mammalia > Rodentia > Cricetidae > Myodes > Myodes glareolus. The sequence continues at coordinate 74,302,910 of NC_142028.1, read as the reverse complement.
TACTTTCTTTTTGGGAACCTGTTCTCTTTGGATGGATACCTTGCTCATCCTAGATATAGTAGGGAGTGCCTTGAACCTTCCCCAAAGCAATGTGCCTTAACCTCTCTGAGGAATGGACTGGGGTGGGGTGGAGGAGTAAGTGGAGAAAATGGGAGAAGGAGAGGGTGTAGGAACTGGGCTTGGTATTTAAAATGGAAAAAAAGATAGTATGTTTTCTTTTTGAAAAGAAAAGGTGTAAAAAAGAAGAAAGGGGAGGAGGCAGGAGAAGGAGGAAGAAAAGAAAACTCAAAGATTCTTACAAAGAATTATTTTTTAAAGACTCTTACGAGGAAACAGACTGCTCAACAGAACATCACATGATATATAAAAGTGTAAACACCCACACCTGCTCCTCTCATCCCTGAGGCTCCCACCACCTCTCACCCGACAGAACGACTACTATAAACCTAAATGCTCTGTTCATGAAGACTTCAGACTCAGCACACAGCTGTCTCCTTAGTCTCCTGTCTCTCCATGCACAAATCTCCATGCAAGCATTCCAGGGATCCTGCATGCCTCTGCCTCTCTCATACATTAAGGTGAGTACGTAGTTCTTCATTATGAGGGGAGAAAACTACAAGCACCATGTCACCCACACAGTAGGACACAGTAGGATTCAGCTAAACCAGGAACTTTTCTCTGTCCTTTGCCTATCACACCCCAACCCTAAACCAGGTAGGCTATATCCTGAATTCTTTGCTCCTTAGACAGTTACAATCTGAAGAATCCTAAAAGATTCTTCCTTCCTCCCTTGTTAACTGAGTTCCAGACAGCTGAAAAGAATTACCTACAATAGAGTACAGCTGAATGGGTGACTTCCCAATCTCCTTTGCAATAAAAATAGCATGTGATATTTAAAGGGTAATGGATCTCATTCCAGGTATTGTTTATTAATTTCAGCTGAAGGAAAGATATTTGATTGTGTTTCCAAACTGAAAAACTAAGGCATAAATAAAGCAAACAATTTGTTTCAGATTGCAAGCTAGAAGTGGGAGTTTATGTGGTCAGACCTCAAAAGCTGGCTCTCAGTCATGTTCTCTGCTTCTGGCACACAGGCTCTGAAGTGGGGAGGTGAGGCAGGTGAAGTCTTCACATTGTCCATCTAGTTGACCTTGTTGAACTCAGAACAGGCCAGAGCTCTCCTACCTAGGACTTATTTGGAAGGCTAGGCACAGATCAGCTCTCCTAATGAGATTTCCTCTCCAGTCTGAATGTGGGAGGCCCAGACAAATGTACTGAAAGGCATAAGGAACCCATGGAAGGGGATTTGGAAAATTATAAGCATTCTGAAATTTAGTGAAAATCCTGCATCCACCTCATACAGCAAATCCTACTGGCATGTGCCACCACAACCAAGAGACGGCTCAGTGGTTAAGAACACTGCTTGCTCCTCCAAGGGTCCTGAGTTCAATTCCCAGCAACCACATGGTGGTTCACAACTATTTGTAATATCTGGTGCCCTCTTGAGGAAGAGACCTGGTCAGTCATCCTCATCACCTTAGAAAATGAAACCCAACCTGGACAAGTTTAACAGAACCATCGTATATGAGCGGCCCAAGCATTCTTCAGCATCGTCAGAGCACAAATTTCATTTCAGTTTTCTGGAATTTAGTACAGTTTAGGGAAAATACAGTTCATTTTGTGTCGGTATGTGAGGGGGGTTGTATGAAAGAGAGAGACAGAGATACAGACACAGACAGAAATAGAGAGAAAGAAGCAGAGCTAGAGACAGAAAAATAATTTACTTAACCTAAGTCTTACATGACTTGTCTGCCTAGCAATCTGTGTCTTCTTTAATAGTGTCATACTAAGCCTTGTGGACCAGATCATCAATCCCAGCATTACAGGGTTAAAGACAACCAGATTATGAGTTTAGGGAGAAAATGGGCTACTTGGCAAATCTTAGTCTCCAAAAAAAAAAAAAAACTACACACCCAGCACCTGGAGTGTTAAAAGTCAGAATATGAAGTACAACTCGAGCTATAAAATGAATGGGAAGAGAGGCTAGGCTAGATGAGATCCATATCAAAAAACAAAACAACAAAATGCCATAAGGGCACACCCAGACTTATCTCTGTGTGGTGAAAGGCTCTCTCTATTTTCATGGATATGAATTCAGCCTCAATTAAGATCTTTGAGTTCAGAACCATGTTGAATTGTTTGTTTCTAATACCGAGCAAGAATGCGTCATGAAACAAATTGAAAGTAAGTATTTATTAAATACATAAAGGAAGGAAGAAGGATGAAGTCAAAGGAATAGAGGTAGAAGCTGGTACACAAGAGCAGGCAATGAGGGACAGGCCCACAGGTCCACTGTAACTCATTGCTCTTAGGTACATGATAAAACCTGGATTCCAGGCATACAAACCTCTCAAGCACTCACTCTTAAGTTCACTGTGGTCCTGCCTCAGGTGTGTTCTGTAAACTGACAACAGGAACTTCTTCCCATCTGTGATTGCTTAGAGTATTAAGTGAGATCATGTACCATGAACACCTGGTACAAGAACTGGCCAACATTCCACAACCGTTAACACCCATCTGTGCCTTCTGTTGAGCCTTGGCTTCCTAATACTCCAAAATGAAGATTGAACTAAGAGGTCTTTCCAGATCTGCCATAGGCAATAGAGTCATTGATATGATTTTAGAAATACCATGAGCTGGTCTTAAAACACAGTCAATATTAAAAGTTAATTAAAACTACAATTATACCTGATGGTGGAGCCTCATACTTTTACTCCCAAAAATGGCAAGGCAGAGGCAGAAGCCAGGGCAGATATCTGTGAATTTGAGGCAAGCCTAGTCTACAGAGCTAGTTCCAGAATAAATAGAGTGATACAAAGAAACCCTGTCTTGACTTTGTTGACTCTCCATGGGAGAACTTACCCTCTCTGAGGAGTGGATGTGGATGGTGTAGGGGGAAGGTAGCAAAAGAGGGTGGAGGGAAAGGAGGGGTAATGGGATTGTTACGTAAAATTTTAAAAAGATTGCTTTTATAAAGAAAGAATAATAATAAAAAGAGATTCTGTCTCAAAAAAAAGCAAAACAAAATTTAAAAAACAATTAGCTTGAACCAATTCTTAAAACTTTCTTCTGTTCTCAGGGACTGCTAGAGTTAACTCAGTGTGTGCACTGGGTTTCTATGGTATGCATCTGCCTCGTACCAGATCTGCAGACCTGTATGCTAAATAACAACTAGTTAATGATGGGCAATGAAGTGTTGCAATGCTTTCTAATACTCTACCAGAAGACTTTCTATTATTAAGATGCCAAAACATCCTAAAATGCCATACAGATTCCAGGTGCCTCTATCATAATCTTTTTTTATTTTTTGTTTTTTTTTAGGGGGTGTATTTTGAGGCTTGATTTCTCTGAAGCCTTGGAACCTGTCCTGGAACTTGCTCTATAGACTAGGCTGGCCTTGAACTCACAGAGATCTACCTGCATCTGCCTTCTGAGTGCTCAGCTCCCTATCACAGTCTTAGCTCCCACTTTTTAGAATTGTCAAATTAATCCCAAGCTCAATGGAACAGATTCAGAAGAAAGAAGACTGGAGGGTTCGTGATTTCACATTTCAATGACTACCTCAAAGCCGTCTCAACGAGAAGAGAACAACTTCAGCATGAGACAGCATGGAATTTAATAGAATGGGAATGACACTTCGGACATGTAAGTATTCACATGAGATAGTTATTGACAGCCATGTTGATTAAACCATTTAAGAGTTTTAAGTCCTTTTTATTGATGGACAGACCAAGAGTGGGCTTGAGCCTCTGAAGTATCTCATGATGCCCAAGTTCGGGGATACAATTTTGAAAAGCAAAACCCACAATCATACATCAGAGTTAGACGATGGTTAGAGTAACTGGAAATGCTCACTCCTTGCAGAGCATAGTAGTTACTTTACACATAACTTGACAATGATTTTGGTTAACACATTAGGAGTAGAGTCAAGGCCATTAAGATCTCAAAGGTATTAGCAAGGCAGATGTGACTGTTGCAGACAGGAACTATCTAAGCAAGTACATGGACTCAGAACAGGATAGTGTTCCATTAGTCATTTCAACATTAGCACTAAAATGTATTCTCAACCAATAGTAGTCAAGGACATAAATATCATCCAAAGAGAAAAGTACTGTTTTCCAAAGATAATAATGAGATAATGGACATCTATATACAAAGGAATATAATTGGATCCTTGCCACATGCCATAAACAAAACCAATACAAGATTGTTCAAAACACAAATGAATAATTTAAAAATTAGGAGAAATTTTTGTAACCTCACAACAGGAAATGATTTATCCAAGAAAATGAGATAAAAGTGAATGAGTTGGATTTTACCGAAATAAAAATGATAATAATACAAATGGCATCATCCAGAAACTGAAACCTCAGCAAGGTGTTATGCCACATGCCTATAGTCACAGTACTCAGGAGGTAGTCAGGTGCCTCGACAGCGCAGCCTAGATGCTGAGGCTGGGGGGGGGGGGGTGCTGGGATTGAGACAAGGAGGCTTCTTTCCAGGTGAAAGAACAGCAACCGTTATTTTGTCTCAGCTAAAGCCTTTTATACCTCTACTGCTTCTGTGGAAAACCACCAGCCAGAAAGAACACAAACATCCTTGTCAATGACAGACCACAAGGAAGTTCCACTGTCGGTCTTGGGGAGTGAGGGCAGCTAGATCACAACAACTCCCCATGTTTTATTTATAAAATAAATGGTGCCTCTCTTGTTACTTTTGGTGGAATACCTTTATTGTCATGGGGATTAGCCCTCTAATATTCCCTGTCTTAGGTGGCATCCTGCCCCCAAAGTATTGCCCATCCGTGACTACCCAGATACATAGCCCTAAACCAAGTATCCCCAGGACTGACAGCACCAATGAGCCAGACCAATGCTGCAACCATCTAGCAAGCACTAACTGGGTGGTAAAATTAACAAAAGCAGTATTCCAAACCCCTCTCATATGATGGTTGAGTTCCATAACAGTAGCAGAAGCATGCAATACATGAGTAACACACATAACATGATAAAACCTAGAACATGTTAGCCATTGAAAAGTCCAAAGATAACCCACTTGTTCCTGGTTCAGGAGCCACTTGTTGGTTCAAAGTCAATATGCCCAATTGAACATGTACATTAAGATCATTTTAAATGTCCAAAGCATTGCTGACTCTTTCAGCCAGCTGATTGACAGTCTCAGCCCTCTGAACAGTCCAGGAGAGAGCAACTCTGGCAGCAGTATCTGCAGTGGCAGAGATAACAATAATGGTAATCACAGCTGTGGTGATTCCAAGGTCTCTCTTCTGCTGATCTTCTATGGTCCAGTACCTGTTTCCATATTAGCTGATACTCCTGACACTGCCATGGTGTCCCCCAGGCCGGGCACTGACTAGGCCAGGGCAACGTGCCTTTCGCCGCAGTCACCTATCAAAGCTCTGCTCCAGCTGCCTTCTGGCCTCAGATGCACTCTCTCTGGGTCCAAACTGCTGCATGGAGTGGAGCAGAACTCAGGGAAGCAGGCTTGCTGCTCCTACTCCATAACCATTGAAGGGGCCCCACTTTAACAATCTTTTAGGGAATTTGGGCATTGTCAACCTGTCTGGCTACTTCCTGATGAATGGTGGTGCTGCATTCTTGTGGGTATTTTACATCAACATTTTAGAGGGTCTCGGTGAATCAAATCACATAAATTTACAATGAATCCACACGTTCTCATCCTCTGTGGAGACGAAAGCAGAACCTCTTTTCCAAAGTATCAAATCCTTAGGCCTGTATTTTAAAGTCCAAATACCTTTCTTACCAGTTCCCAGAATCAAATGACTTTCTCCAGTCCAGAACACAAAAGACAACACAATCAACACAATAACAAACATCTGCACACATTCTATCTTTTGGATGCCCTCAATTTACCCTTCTGTCTCCTCTTTATTACTTCCCTACTGGCCAGTCTTCCAGAGGGCACTCCTCAGAGTGTCTCTGGGGATAAAGAAACGCATACTCCCTTTAATCTGACTTGGCTTGTTCCCAGTCTGGAACATTTAAACCCCCTCCAGTAATAAACCAAGGGCTAACTGGAGTTATTGTTTGTACAAAATTTTCAGCTGTCTTCCTTGTTACTTCTGTGCCCTGTTGCTTTAAGAGTTTCATTTACTTTTTGAGGCCTTCAATTCACCCTCCCTTCTCTTCTTTAAATTTGCTAGTCTTTCAAAGAGTGTCCCTCAGAGTATTTCTGGGGGTGAAAAAAAGAACACATTACCTTCCCCAATACGCTCCTTGATTTAGCCTGCAGACAGAGTGACCCCACTTTCCAGATCTCGGTGGAACCTCCACTTGCCACCCAGAGGGATCTGGATGCCTAGACTGTCAGAGGGTGCTGGGATTGAGACAAGGAGGCTTCTTTTCAGGTGGAAGAACAGCAACCTTTATTTTGCCTCAGCTGAAGCCTTTTATACCTCTACTGCTTCTGTGGAAAACCACCGGCCAGAAAGAACACAAACATCCTTGTCAATTACAGACAACAAGGAGGTTCTGCTGTCAGTCTGGGGTGTAAGGGCAGCTAGATCACAACAGTCAGGAAGATCAGAAGTTCAAGATAGTTTTGGGGTTCATTAAACATTCCAAGCCAGCATGAAATATGTAAAACCTTCACTTAAAAGAAACCCTCAAATAAACAATAATAACAAGTCCAAACTATGAATAGATTGCATTCAGTGTCCCACACACCCTCAAAAAATGGCTGAAGAAAAAAATCAGGGTGCTGGAAAGATGGCTCAGTGGTTAAGAGCATTGCCTGCTCTTCCAAAGGTCCTGAGTTCAATTTCCAGCAACCACATGGTGGCTCACAACCATCTGTAATGAGGTCTGGAGCCCTCTGCTGGCCTTCAGGCATACACACAGACAGAATATTGTACAAATAATAAATAAATAAATATTTTTTTAAAAAATCAGAATGGATAAGATATAATTAGGGAAAGAATGGTTCAGGTCCTGAATCACAGAGGGATTTTCTGATTGGTTACTGTATAGATGATAGGAAAATGATGTCCACTACCAAAGTGTAGGAAATGAGGCAGCAGAAAGAGGCAAAGGGGATACATGCCCTCGGTTGCTGACTGCCACTTGCAACAGTACTTGGAAATGTGATGAGATCCAGAACCCTTAATGTCTAATTTTGTGTTATGTGACACACACTACAGAGTTCATCATGTTTATCCATAGACCACGTTGAATTTATATATGAATTTTGGTCTCTGGCCTGTACCAATTCTCTTCTACACACTATTGCTTTAATTTTGATAATGGCAGCCTGTGCTGTACAACTTAGCATATAGCACCTTAGCCTCTAATGTTTCCATTATAATGTCTCTAACAACATGTTTCCTGATGGTTTAGAGGCATGCTGTTGCCATTTGTGAGTATATATCAGGCTACACAGTTCCTCTTAGTCACTTGCTTCTCTGTACTGGAACTAAAGATACCAGACTACAGTCAAATGACTTATGTCACTTCTCTGTGGAAGTAAAATATTTCTATTCTCTTGCTGTCAGGCTCAACCATGATGCTTTCATTGACAATAGAATATATGCAGAGACTGGTCGCTACTGAGAAGCTGAGACATCATGAGGCTTATCCACAATTCTTCTCCATCTATTACAGAATGCACTAGATACAGGAATCCTCCTTCAGGATGGATCTGGGGGTAACTACACAAGGTCACTCCCAATCTACAACTAACAAATGTGAGCATTATAAGTCTTTCTACTTATAACCACAACCACAAAGATTATTGAGATGTTTTCAGTTAAACTGTATTGTAATATATTCATTAAGATTGTCATCTCTGTTTCAAAAATATTGCCCCCAGTTATTAAATAGTCATGTTGGATCAAATTCTCAACGTTGTTTATATTCCACAAAGACACTGTCTTTGTCTTAAACATTGAACAATTATGCAATGTTTACCTAAGATTCAATAGTCCACCTACCATATCTATCATCTTGAGAAATGCTCTCTTGATGTCTTTGTTCCTTAGGCTGTAGACCACAGGGTTGAGCAAGGCAGTAAAGACATTATAAAAGAGTGAGATTTGCTTGTCATACTCAGGGGAATAGCTGGAGTTGGGCCTTAGGTAGATGTACGTGGCTGGACCATAAAAGAGTGTGACCACAGTCAAGTGGGAGGCACAGGTAGAGAAAGCCTTGCAGCGGCCCTGGGTGGATTTGATCTTGAGAATAGCCATGGCAATATGAATATAGGAGGCCACAATGAGGGAGATTGGGACAAGATTTATGAAGACATTCATGACTAAATCCACTATTTCAATAAGATGAGTGTCCATGCAGGCCAAACTACGTACTGAGGGTCCTTCACAGAAGTAATGGTTGACTATGTTTGGGCCACAGTATGGAAGCCTCATGGTGAAGAAGGTGTGTATCAGAGAGAAGAAGAAACCACAAACCCAGGTTCCAGCTGCCAACCGTATGCACAAGTCCCAGGTGAGGATGACAGTATAATTCAGTGGGTGGCAAATTGCCACATACCGGTCATAAGCCATGACCACAAAGAGGATACACTCTGTGATTGCCAATGCACCAAACATATACATCTGAAGCCAACATCCAGCAAAGGAGATGGTCTTGGATTTAGCAAGAAGATGCACCAACATTTGGGGAATAGTGGTGGTGACATAGCCCATATCCAACAGGGCAAGATTACAGAGGAAGAAGTACATGGGAGTGTACAGATGTGTGTCCAGGCAGATCAGCAAGATGATGAGCCCATTGCCCAGGACTGAGCTCAGATAGATGAGAAGGAACACAATGAAGAGGGTGCTGTTTGTCACAGAGTCCCTGGAGAAGCCAAGCAGGATAAATTCAGAAACCCAGCTTTGGTTCTGCCTTGGAATCATCCAAATCACTGGGCCTGTAAGAGAATCACATTTTACTACATATTACTGGATAGATGGTTGGCCATCAAGATGACATCTACAAAGGTAGGAAGGTTGGAGTATTGATTCTGAGCATACTATTCAGTTTCTGTGCACTCTTCCCAAGTTTCCCAAGTTATGTGACCTCTTGATGTCTCAATCTCTTCATCTATAAAATGAGGCTGATGAGACTCATGTCTTGGCATTGTTGTGAATATCTAAAGCGACTCACAAAGCTCCTAGAAACACCATGTAACACATTACATGCTATATGAACATTAATTTATCATACCAGGGATCTACACAGTGAGAAGCTACCTACACCAATTGGAATGATGAAGACTGGATTCAACTGAGAGTCCCTGCCTCAATGAATAAGATGGAGGGAAACTGAAAAAAAACCTCATACCAGTCTCTGTTCCCCATACACACACAGACATGCATGCCTTAGAAAGACTTATCATTGATAAGATACAATCTTTAGAAAAACTTACTTACTGCTGATGAAATCTAAACCTTAGAAAGAGTCATCAATGAAAATAAGAAAAATTTCACTGATAACATCAAAGCTTTAAAAAGACCTACTAATGAAAATAATAAAAATACTCAGACACAGCAGAGAAATTTATAACAGAATCTAATGCCCCATTACATTATGAAACTGAAAAGGAGCAGCCTCAAATTATTGCAAAACGAACCTTAATTTATCCATTCACTATACAAGAATGAATATCAAATGATAGGCAGACACAAGGCTATGCAGACGTTAATTGGAATTCAATAGAGATGCTATATTTGAAGAGATGAAAGGAAGCAGTCATTTCATGTGGTACATATCCATCTTTTGTGAAGCACATATTAAATTCATGAGCAACAAGGAATATAACTATTCCACAAGACTGGAAATATTTAGTTACAGAAATATTAGAAGGGGCTTCAGTTACAATGGAATATATGGTGGAGAGAGGAAGCTAGGATCATAAAACAATAAAGTAGGGCTAGAGGTAATGAGATTTCACAAGACCAGTTGAAGACAGATTTTTGTATCACTTGGCAATGACCCAAAGAAATTACAAGAAAATGTTCTACTTGTTCTTTGCATAAATAAACTCTATTACCTGTATAAAGTAGCCAAAAAGATACTCAAAGAAATGAACTTGTTGAATGGATGTGTTTCATTATGCAGAGGTTAAAAATTAAAATATAGGCATTATACAATAGATGCATATCCAGGATTTCAATGGGAAACTGCTTTAAATTCTGAAAAAGATGATTCTATAAGTATGCATTCATTAGAAGTCATGGCCATTATGTGAATACTTATAATGATATTTTATTTACACTTTAATAAATAATGCTTGCCTAAATATCAGAAGGACAAAGCTAATCCACTAGAGGTTAGGCATTGTTGGCAAATGCATTTAATTCCAGGATTTGGAAGACAGAGACAGATGAATCTCTGTGAGTACAAGTTCACCCTGGCCTACACAAGATCAATACAGAAACAAATCCAGGTGATGGCAGCTCACACCTTTAATCCCAGTACTTGGGAGTCATGCCTTTAATCCCAGTGCTAGAAAGAATATAAAAAGGGAGAAGAGATGCTTAGACTGTGTAGTCTACAATCATCACACCTTGGTACATATATGACTTCTCTAGTGCCAGGGCTGCTTTGATTTTCTGGTTTTCAGAGTGAACTCTGATATCTGTATCTGGGTTTTTATTATTCATGCTACATTTGGTGCCCAGTGTTTGGGGTACAAATTCTCCAAAAATTTATTTGCCCTGGGACTTTTTAGCCACCAAAACAGGCCTGGGCTGCACATGGGGCTCCAGTCCCAAGGTGCTAGGCTCTCTCTCTCTCTCTCTCTCCCTCTCGCTCTCTCCCTTTCCCTCTCTCCCTCTCAAGGGTAGGAGGCTTTGCTAAAGCTCCTCCTCTCTCCATCATGAATTTCAGACTTTCCCTGAACCTCTGTCTCAGATTGCTGTCAAACTAGGTAGCTGCCTTGAAATCCGGATTTTACTCTTCTTTACAGCAGCAATCAGCCTCACATCAGCAATCATCCTTCATCAACATTGTTGGTAGATTTGATAAGACAATTGAGAATTCTTAAAGGGAGGAATCAGTTAAAAGGGAGTTTTTCCCACATTAAAAAAAAACATTATAATGGTTAGCCTTGGGTGTCTGTATGACGATATACTAGACAGTTTGAAAACAGAATGATTGAAAGAGAGGATAAGTAATTTAGATATGATTCATGTAATGTTAACATAAACATTGTCAGCATAGTAATTATTGTCTTATCACTTAAAAACATTGTTTAATCTGTGTGCTAAGATACAAACTATAGAAAAATCTAGCAAAACTGATCACAGAGCGATTCAAGCTTAACAAAAGAACAGATAATTTCATCCTTGCATTATAAGAAGAGAGAGGAACAGCCTAAGGTTTTCAGACAACCGAGCTTAATATATCCAGTAACCTTACAGGAATTGCCAAATGGCAGGTCTGTTACAGCTAACTGGACTCCTGTGCCATTGTTAGATTTAAAGAGATTCAAGGAAGTATAGTCTCACGTGGCATGCATTCACCTTCTGTGATTCAAATATTAAACTCATGGTCACTTTGTAATAGAATTATCCCCAATGACTAGAAAGACTTGGTTAATGCAGTTTTAGAAACTGGGCCACAATTACAATGGAGTACCTAGTTCAGAGAAGAGGCTAAAATTATTGAACAACAGACTAAAGCTAGAAGAAGGGAAATCTCCCAAGATCAAATTCTTGAAAGAAACTATGCTACTATAAACAGGCAGGCTGTATTTGAAGGCCACACCTTGGATTTATGCCATGCAGTGGTTTTGAATGCTTGGAACAGAATTGGAGAAATAGGAAAGAAAATTGAGTCATTTACTAAAGTTTTGCAGGAACGAAAAGAAACCTTTACAGATTTCTTACAAAGACCGACTTCAGTGGTAAATAGAAAGATAACAAATTCAGAAGCTAGAGAAATAATAAATAAATCTCTGGATTTTGAGAACGCCAGTTCTCTATGCAAAAGGATAATTAGGCTGTTAAAGGCAAGGTCAACATCTTTGGAGGAATGGATCTGAGATATAATTAATATAGAATCTCATGAACATGAAGATACATGGATAGGAGAAGTGGTTTCCAGAGGTTTGAGGAAAAATCAAAATGTCAAATGTTATAATTGTGAGAAGCAAGGTCAATTTAAAAGGTATTGTAGACAGGGGCATTCCTAGAAACAAAGTTTTTTTCTAGGAATAATCCATTGAGAATGCACCACACTTCTGGATTATGTGGAAGGTATGGAAAAACCAGGCATTGTACTAATGAATGTAGGTCCACAAGGAATATTCATGATTATCCTTCACCATTGGGAAACTCTGTGAGGGGACTCTCACAGGCTCCTATGCCAAATTTGGCCCTTATGCCAAATCTGGTTCAGTTGTTTCCTGCCATCAGAGAGGAATATCCTTCCCAGAGCAATTAAAGAATCTAATGCCAAATAGTAAGAAACAATACTGCTCTGGATAATAGAATAGCTAAAGAAGAGAGAACCTAAAGTTCAGGAGAAACTGGAAAGCTAGTATTTTTGCAAACATCTATAAAGGAATAAAGACCAAAACTGAAAATATGAATAAATAATGTTGTCATTGAAGGTATGGTAGACATAAACTGCAGATGTAACAATAATTTCATCAGAAACTTGGTATCCTAATTGGCCTCTCCAGTATGTAAATATTCAGTTTTTAGGGATCAGAAATTTATTTCAGGTAAATCACAGCATGAAATGGGTTCAATGTATAGGGCCAGAAAAACAGAGAGGAATATTAAAACCAATTTGGCTAACATAGCAATGAAGTTTTGGGGATATGATTCGTTACAACAATGAACTACTCAGATTAACAGTTCCCCAATCTGAGAAGCAAACCATAAACTAATGTATGTTTCTGGGAAAAATATTAGAAGGTTTTATAAAGATCAGTCACTGAAAATTTAGGTTGAAGAAAAACAGGGCACAATAGCTGCTGATAATTAAAAGGTGCCAACAGCCCTAACTTTAAAATGGTTTGAAGACAAACCTGTATGGGTTGCTCAATGGTATTTAACAATAGAGAACCTGCAGGCTTTAGAACAGCTGGTATACAAGCAAGTAGATGATCAGTATAGTGAAGAATCACCAGTCCTTGGAATTCGTTTGTATATATTGGTAAATAGAAATCTGTAAAATGAAGAAAGGTCACAGATTTAAGAGCTGTTGATAAGGTGATTCAGCCAATGGGCTCTCTACAATTTGGAATTCCTTTGCCTTCTCTATTGACTGAGGATGGCCTCTTATAGTTATTGATTTAAGAGATTGTTTCTTCACTATGCCTTTACGGAAAAAAAGACAGTAAAAGTTGCCTTCATGGTGCCTGCTTATAAAAATTCTCAGCCTGCTAAAATATATCAATGGAAAATAATCCCACAGAGAATGTTAAATAGCCTTATACCGGGCCAATATTTTGTAAGCCAGCCATTGGAAATGATACAAAATCAATTTCCTGAATCTATACCTGACCATTGCATGGATGATATTTTAGTATTTGACTCAAACTAGATACTTTAGAAAGAATGTTTGAAGAAGTAAAGAAAATTTTGTCTTGTTGGAGATTACAAATTGCTCTTGAAAAAAGACAAAGAGGAAATTCTATTTTTTTTTTAAAGTAATTTTATTAAATTATAAAAAGTTTCCATTTACGCCCCTCCTCCCAACACCCTCCCACTCCCCCCCTCCCTCTTCTCCTCCCTCTTTGTCCCCAAGGGCAGTCAGGGTCTCCTGCCCTGTGGGAAGTCCAAGCTCCTCCTCCCTCCCACCAGGTCCAGGAAGGTGAGCATCCAAACAGACTGGATCCCAAAAATTCAGTATATGCAGAGGAAACCAGTCCCAGTGTCATTGTCAATGGCCTCTCAGTAAGACTGCAGGCCAGCCACATTCAGAAAATACGGCCACATTCAGAGAATCTGGTTGGATCACATGCTCGTTCAGTCACGATCCATCTGGCCTTGGTAAACTCTCATTAGATCCGACCCCTTGTATCAGTGGGTGATAGTATCCCTCGCAGTCCTTCGTCATTTTCTTCCTCCTTCTGCTCCTCATTTGGATCTTGGGGGGGCTCAGTTCGGTGCTCCAACGCGGGCCTCCATCTGTATCGCCATCCAACGCCAGATGAAGGATCTCTCTGGGAAGAACTGCTCAGCAGGGCAACAGGGCTAGCTGGTCTTCCCAGGACTCAGGAGACAAAGGGCCCGCAGCAGTGAGGGGAGGGGAGGGGACCCTTGGAACACCGAAGACCCTGCCGCAGAAGCTGAGGGGGGAAGGGCTGTGCTCCCTTCCCTGAGAGGCAGGCAGGCTGCCCCAAAGAGGAAATTCTATTAATTATTTAGGTTTGATGTGGAATCCCACTCTGTATGTTGTGAATAACATTGGTTAATAAAGAACTGCTTTGAGCCTATGACAGGACAGAACAGACCTAGGCAGGGAAAGCTAGGCTGTATGCTGGGAGAAAAGATGGTGAAGTCAGAGAGCCAAGTAACTCCACTGGAGAAAGATGCCAGAACTTTACCCAGTAAGCCACTGCCATGTGGCAAAACACAGATTAATGGAGATGGGTTACATTTATATGTAAGAGTTAGCCAATAAAAATCTATTACTAGTGGACCAAACAGTGATTTAAGTAATATAGTTTCTGTGTGATTATTTCAGGTCTGAGCTGCCGAGCATCCGGGAACTAACAAGCAGCCTCCTTCCAACATAGGATGTAAAAGAGGTTAATAAAAAATTTGACCTCAAAAAAATTTGACTTCAAAAGGTACAAATTAGAAGAGATTGACTGCAGACTCTTAGTGACTTCAAAGGATTCCTAGAAGACATTCCCCAGTTATGGCCCACTCTTGGAATTAAACCTGATAAACTGATTGATTTAAACAAAACCTTAGATGATGATAAGCAGTTAAATAGTCTCAGGGAATTATCAGCAGATTCTGAGGGATAATTTACTTTGATTGAAGAGAAATTACACAACACATATGCATTATGTGGATACTAATCTTAACTGCATCCCAGTGATATTACTCACCACACATTCCCCTAGAGAACTTTTAATGCGGAGGTATGATATTATCTTTGAGTGGATCATTTTACTACATGAACTTAGCAAAAAATTAAAACTTATGTAGAAAATGTTTCTGAGTTAATTATAAAAGGAAAGTTGAGGCTTCTCCAGTTAGTAGAAATAGACCCAGCAGAAATTAAAATACCTTTTGAACAATGATGAAATTGACAAATTACTGGAAAAGGGTGACCCTGGCAAAGAGTTTGTAGTAATTTTGGGGGAGAGATTAACAGCAACTATCCCAGAAGTGAAAGAATTTGACTTATAAAGACAGCTAATTGGACTCTTGCTGGCATTTTATGGGACACACCAATAACTGGACCCCTACATTTTATACTGAAGCAAATAAATAAGGAAACTCAGGTTGCAAATCCAAAAATTTAAGTAAAGTGGAATAAAAACCTTATGATTCCATCTAAAAGTAATAATTATATGCTATTCTCATGGTACTAGGGCATTTTAAAGAAGCTCTGGGTCATGAGACTGAGTTAGCAAATAGTTGGCAAAAAAGTAATCATAGAACATCAGAGGGCATCTGGAAGAGATAGAGGGGCACACTAGAAGAAGTAGAGAGGGATTTAGAGTGGTGAGGTTTTTTGTTGTTTGTTTGGCAAAGGTAGGATGCTTTCTTTCAGAGATTAAGGAGAGAGGGTGAGCTCAGTGGTACTTAATCTCTCTATGCAACAAGATTTCACCCCAGCCTTTGAATCTCGAGCCATATTTATAAACAGAATAGCAGCAGCAGAACCAGTACCTGAAGGAACAGTATTCCCACCAGGGTGTGACCTGAGCAGCTGAGCTGTTGCCAGAGAACCAAGCCAGTAACTGTGAGTTGAAATTGCTGGTTTAAATAGCAGTAGATTAAAGCACAGCCAATCTGCAAAAGATAATACAACACACACCTACCAAAATGACTACAATAAAATATGCTTACTGGTGATGAGAGCCGCTGGAACCAATGGGAGAAAGGTAAACTCAAAAGATCCTTTCAATATATGTTGCATCAGGTGCGCACTCCCTGCAACTGAACACAGAGTGCATTATCCAGCAAGTCTGTTATGAACAGGATCTCCACACACATATTTATGCATGTCGATGAAATGACCCACAAGGGATACACAAGAGGGATTGCAAAACACTAATCAAAATGACCTATTGAAATGGGCAAAGAGGAAAGCGTCAATCACCAATACAAAGGAGAACGCAGAGATTTGTTCCTGGGCCAGGGCAGAAATATCAAAGAGACATAAAGTGCTCCTCAGTCTTCATTTCCCCGATCCCATCATCTCACATGGCCATTCAGCCACCTGATAACACTGAGCGCCATCACCCCAGGTCAGAAACCCATCATTTCTACCTACAGTCTTGTCAGGCGCTCCCTCCTCTCCCTGCCTCTTAGCATCCTCATGTGACTGCTACAGTGAGGTTTGGTGGGGAAGGGGGGAAGAATATTACTCTGGATCTGTCTGGGCCCTTTAAAGAACTCCAAAGCCCAGTGATGTGAGTTACATAAACAGGTGATTCCTGACCTATTGCTCTGTTAAGAATAAGACTCTTAACAGAGTGTAAGCTGTCTCATCCACATCTTCTCCCTCTGCACAGAGATCCCCATGCAAGTGCTCTTGGAATCATGATTGTCTCTGCTTCTGTCACATCGTGAGGTACATTCCTAGCTTCTCATCATGGAGGGGAACCACCACCTGTACAGTGTTGCCCACACTGTGACCACATAAACCCTCAGATCAGCCTGGAACACTTCCCTGACTTGTGCGACCACACGCCACCCCTAACCCAGGAGGGATACAACCTGAATTTCTTGTTCACTGGCCAGTTGCAATATGAAGAAACTTGGAGGGGTTGGATACCAATTTTGACACCAAAAAACTTGGACAAACACTTTGTTACTGTTTATTGTGTTACCTGAAACCCTGCACATCTAAGAAAGAATTATCTCTTATAGAGTGCGGCTATATGGGTAACTTCCTCACCTTTACAATTATAAAAACAATGAACATTTATTGGGTAAATTGTACCAATTCTTCCACTTTAACTTCAGCTTAAAATAACAATTCACTGGGGGAAGAATTTTCACCACTGTGTTATAGGAAAACAGCTAAGGCTTGGAACAGGAAGTTTGTTTCAGATTACAGGGCATGGAAGAAGTGGAGGTTTAGATGGTGTCACCTCAGAGTCTGCCTTCAATTACCTTCTCTGCTTCTTGCACACAGGTCCTGAAGTGGGGAGGGGAAGAAGGCAAAGTCTATCTAGTTGGGCTAATTGAGACTCAGCACAGGTCAGAGCCCTCCTAGGACAGAGCGGATGACTAGACACACACCAGGTCTCCTAATGAGATTTCTCCTCCTGTCTGAACGTAGGAAGCCACAGGCTATACTTAAATGCATAAGGAAGTAACTGATGAAGATTTCAGAAATTTTGGATATTCTAGAACTTAATAAACTTTAAAAATCCCTACCTCACCTCTCTCTTCTCTTTCAAATAAAGTTCCCAAGGCATGGCATTTGACACTGTTAAAGTGATTAAAGTCTTTTGTAGTTTAATCACACCAATACTCTCTTTCTTCACTGACAGTGTCCTTCCAAATATCATGGTTCAGGCAAGAAATCCTAGTACTGAAGAGGTAATGCCAGCAGGATTGTAAATTCTAGGAGAAAACCGTCTACGTGGAAATTCCTTGTATTGGACAAAAAGGCACAGCCACGGACAGTGGCTTGTAGGTATCATCCCGGATCATAGAAAGCTGCGGGTCGGGAGTTTTCATTTCCTTTTGTTTGCTTGTTTTCTTTCTTTCTTTCTTTACTTTTATTTATTTATTTATTTATATTTTCCAAGACAGGATCTCACTAGACAGGTCAGGCTGTCCTGGATCACACTATATAGCCCAGGCTGTCCTAATCTCACAGAGACCCACCTGCCTCTCCCAACTGCTGGAGTAAGGCATGCACCACCATGCTAGACAGAGGATCAGGATTTTAAGGACAGACTCAGCTACATAGCCGTTCAAGGCCAGATGAAGTTACAGCAGACTCTGTGGTTTGTGAAAGGAAAATTCCCATGACCCTGCCCCCTCAGCACTTCAAATTGTCTCTCCGTGATGGACAAAAGTTCCTTTCAACCCTGGCCAGCACTGCTCATTCTCAAATACAGTTTGCAACTTGAGATCTTTGAGTTCAGGACATTGTATTGTTTGTTCCCAATGTCTGTGGATAATGTGACTCAAAACAAAGAATAAGTTATTCTTTCATGGATAATGGGAGGAAGGAAAATTACTTAAAAGAATGAAGGGAATAAGACAGAGAGTGAGAGCAGGCAGTGAGGGAAAACTTTTGGAGAACTTGGGAATGGATACACATAGGACTTCCATATGGGTGGTCTGGCTACTTCTGATCTCCAGCTCCACATTGCCTGGTCCCCACCCACAAGCCAATGACCATCTTACCACTCTTGCCTCCAATAAGGTGTCACTGAGTTGCAATGTCTTGTTATTATGGGAAAGAGACTAACCAGGAAGTCCTCGTGAGGCAATTGAGTGTGAAAGTCCAGATTCCCAGCAGCACAGTCTCCAGAAAATAAAGTTTCTGTGAGTTTAAAGGGGCCTGAGTTGTTTGCCTTCACCACAGAGAGGAGAACAGCTCCTGGCGATGTTGCCTATAAGATTCTGAGACACCAATGCAGCTCCGTCATCTTGAGTTCTTCCCAGTGGAATGAACTGCTGGGTTTTCATGGCTCTGCCTCCTATCTTGGCCCCCAGGAGAGATGGGAAAGGGCCATTTCTATTCCCATTAGAGATTCCCTGAACTCTGTAAACAAGAACACTTACAAGGAAGAGACTCTTGGGGACACACTACAAGGAAATAACTCATATGTGGAGGTGTAATGACCTCTTTGTTTTAAAATAATTACTGAAGAATATGAGCAGCTCAGAGTAAAGGAGGTAAAACAGTCACGGACTGAAATTCTCATTACTGCCCAAACCCTGAACGCAATTTCCAGTAAGACCATAATTGAGTCAGTAAGACCATATTACTTCCTAAACCATGTGTCCAATATCTGCACCAGTACTGTCCAAGGGGATATTTAACAGTCAACCATGATCCATTATCATTGGAGGTCAGTAGAGCCATGCTGTGAGATCAAAACAGGAACTATATACCTCACTAGTTAAGGTTTCTGTTTGCAGTTAAGACAGTTAGGAGTAAGCTCCGGTTCATCCTATCTCAACAGATTTCATCTTGGATCCCAGACGTCATCTAGAAATCAACTGTGAACTACAAATAGCTCCAAGGTACTGTGAGCTCTGGACTTCTGAAAGCTGATGTGAACCGGTCCAGCTGATGAAATTTTTCCCTGTCTCTTTAGCTGGGGCAGCTAAGCAGATGCTTCTGAAGAAATTCCAGTGCCTGAAACCCTCCAGGCATTTTGCTTGTATTCCAGCATTCCTGGGCCCTGATAATGATGTCCTATTTATAGCAGGAAGTAGTTACAGAAGAGAGTATTTGACCCTTTGTCCTCAAAAGTCTGGATTTTGGACAAAATTGTATGTCCCTGGCATAAGGGACAAAATGTCTGCCTTGGAATACAATAATGATAGCTGTTAAAACCAAATGTGCCCAGGTCTATCGATAGATAGATCCATTTTCTGAAGTAGTTCTGCAATATGATGGGCCTTCAACCTACTCTATATAGAAAAAGGAGGTAATATATAGCAATAAAATAAAAGTTTTGTTTTTATACAAATACGCTCAGGAATCATTAGAGATTCTTTGTCTATATTTAAAATTGTTGCAGAAGGACATGGTCAACAAGACAAAACAACAGCCTACAGAATGGGGAAAGATCTTCAGTAATCCTACATCAGATAGAAGTCTTCTCTTCAATATATACAAAGAACTCAAGAAATTGGTCATCAAAAGAACAAATAATCCGATTTAAAAAATGGAGTACAGACCTAAATAGAGAACTCTCAACAGAGGAACCTAAAATGACTGAAAGACACTTAAGGAAATGTTCAACATCCTTAGTCATCAGAGAAATGCAAATCAAAACAACTCTAAGATCCCATTTTACACCTTCAAGAATGGCCAAGATCAAAAACACTGACGACAACTTATGCTGGAGAGGTTGTGGGGAAAAGGGAATACTTCTGCATTGCTGGAGGGAATGAAAGCTGCTACAGCCCCTTTGAATGTCCGTGTGGCGATTCCTCAGAAAATAAGGAAACAACCTTCTTCAAGACCCAGTAATACCACTTTTGGGTATATATCCAAAGGATGCTCAATAGTGCCACTAGTGCCATAGTGCTCAATGTGCTCAACTATGTTCATAGCAACACTGTTTGTCATAGCCAAAACCTGGAAACAAGCCAAATGCCCCTTGACCGAAGAATGGATAAGGAAAATGTGGTACATTTACACAATGGAGTACTACACAGCATTAAAAAAAACAACATTTTGAATTTTGCAGACAAATGAATGGAGCTAAAAAACATTATCTTGAGTGAGGTAAATGAGACCCAGAAAGACAATTATCACATGTACTCACTCATAGGTGGGTTTTAAACAAAAAGCAAAGAAAACCAGCCCACAAATCACAATCCCAGAGAACCTAGACAACAATGAGGACCCTAATAGAGACATACATAGATCTAATCTACATGGGTAGTAGAAAAAGACAAGATCTCCTGAGTAAACTGAAAACATGGGGACCTTGAGAGAGGGTTGAAGCGGGAGAGAGGCAGGGAGAGGAGCAGAGAAAAATGTATAGCTCAATAAAAATCAATTTAAAAAAGAAAAAAACAAAATTGTTGCAGAAAAATGGGACCCAAGATGAAAAATGGCTAGTTTCCATCTCTTGGTAACTCTGATTTCAGACATCACAGGACTCCTGTGGTTCTGCTAATTACTATTAGCTTTTCCATTCTTAATACCTTAATTCATCACATAAATTCCAGTTTTTGGTGCTGTTAAGTGAATGGTTATTTGATCCCAATATAACCAAAAGCCCATTACAGAATCAAGAATTACACTCAGGATATAATCAAAGGGGGATGGGAAATCAAAGCAGAAACAATATATCTTGCTATAAGTTAAGGTTTCTGTTTGAAGTTAAGACAATTAAGAATAAGTTCGAGTTTGTCCTGTGCAGGTTAATGTTTCTATTGGTAATTAAGAATAAGTTCCTGTTTCTTAGATCTGATGTAAATGGCAAAATACGTTTTTAACCTACACTAAACCTGCAACCCCATCAACATGATGTGTATCTTCACCCTTGTTCCTTCCTGATCATTGTACTTTTCTAACAACTCATAACAGCCAACTCTCCTGCCCCTGTAAACATTTCATCTCTTCTATAAGAGGACCTTAAGGAGGCCAATGAGGGCTGCTCTCTAAACTCCTGACTTAGGGAGAGACAGCCCATATTGGCCAGTTCTGTGTATACCCCAAAATAAAGCTTATTTTACCTAGACAAGCTTAGAATCAATATTACTCCTCACAATTCCAAGGTTTAGCAGAACCCTGCCAGTAGAGCAAGGGAACTCACCCAGGGACTATTAAGCTATTGGGTGCATAGTAAGTCCTGGTTTTCAGATATGCTGACCTCTCAAACATTCTTTCCTATACTCACTATGGTCTGACATAAGCTCTCTCTGCTCTTAATTGCCAACAGTAGCATCTTCCCATCTGGTGTTGCTGGGAGAATTATGTGAGATTATACTGAGCACCTGGTGAAGAGATGGCCAACACTCCATGACCATAAACGCTCATTCTACCTTCTGCCTGGGCCCTGGTTTCCTAAACATTCCAAAGTTGAAAATTTGACTCAGAGGTATTCTCTGGGCCTCCACAGGCCACCAGAATATCTGACTCAGGGGTATTCCCTGACGCACCACAGGCCACCAGAGCCATGGATTATGATTTTAGCAATACCATGAGCTGGTCCTGAAACACGGTCAATATTTAAAGTTATTTAAAACTACAATTAAAGATATTGTGTTGAGATCAGAGACAGTGTGGCTGGGAATGCAACTCAGATACGTAGCACCTGGCTAGATAGTATGTGTGAGGCATAGAATTTGATTCATAGCATTGAAAATTACTCCTCAAAATAATGGCAATGAATGTTCAAATCTCTTCAAATCCTGATGAAATGCCCACATTATACTGCAGTCTGGAACCTAAAAGCTACTACCTACTGCACTGGATTCATTTGGTGAAAGATGTAGAACAATGTGCAAGCTTGGACCCTTTTGGTGACACATGTCATGACTGTCATGACATTGACACTGAATGGTGTATTTATACCACAACTATCCAAATGAGATAGTTGATGCCTCAGCCTCGGGTCTGGCCCCCGCAGTGCTGTTGCTAAGCATCAATTGCACACAGCAGACCTAACTCTTCTCATTTATGACCCCCTTCTCATTCTCATCGACCCCCTTTATAGCTCAGAAGAGACAGTACAGTCCAGAAAAACATTCACCTTCCCTTGGACAGAAAAGGAAAATGAGGTTCAGAGACATGAAGGGACCTGCCTGAGGACAGATTAAAACATTAGCCACCCTGTCCTTTAGTGACAGAAGAGCTGACCAGATCCTGTCAATCATGATCCTACCTCCCTGCTTCATAGATAAATAAACAGTGACCACAGAGAGAGGAGGGATTTGGCAAAGGTCATACAGCTGTCGATGGTACAGCCAGCACCAGAACTTCACCATGCCTCTTGGGTGGAGGCTGGCTCTGCCATGTATGTCACATGCTTAATCATCTAAGCTCATAGCTGCACCTCAGCTCTAACCAAGTTCTCTGCTGATTCTGAGAGCTGCTCCTGCTCCTGCGGGTCAAGGGACCATCCCAGAGTCAGCAAGAGGTAGATGAGAACCCTCCACAATTTCCCTTTGACCCAGGTGGGCTCCTAGGACTCAAAGAGAATATGGTGAGATCTGAATCAGGGGGAGCAAGCTGCTTTCCTAGTCCTAACAAACCAGGGACTCTAATTGGCCCCCAGCTGACAAGGCCTCATTGAGGTGCCATGTGGGAATTGACTCATTTACTAAGATGTGTAAAACAGAAAGTTTTCTGGGTTACTGTCGTGAGAAGGAAGATGAGGGGAATAGCATAAGGTTGTGCTATTACAAAACACTGAGGGCTATGAAATGGTCCCTTGGGATGTCACAAAAATGGCGGATGCAGAGTTAGACGTGAGGAAACAGTGCTTGCTGGGCTTACAGAAGACCCAGTTTGGTACCCAGCACTAACATAGCAGTTCACAGACATCCGTATCTTCAGCTTTAGAAGATCTAGTACTCTCTTCTGATCTCCAGACATGCATGTGGAATAGACACATACATATGGCAAAACACGCATGCACATAAACAAAAGGACAAACAAAAAAAAAGTCAACCTTGACATTGCAGGCAGAATTTTCTTTGGGACAAGAATTCACAAGAAACAACATGAAGAATTATTAATTACAACAGCTCAGTCTTTGTTTAGGCTTGTCACTAGCTCTTATAACTTGAATTAATCTCCACATCTCTGTGGTGTCTCCTGAGTGCCTCAATTATTCACTTCATCTATCTGCCCAGAAGACCTACCTATAGTTCTTTCATAGCTATTGGCCATTCAGGTTTTTCTTATACTGATCACATCAATACCTCTTCATAGTGTACAAACATCCCACAACCTGACATACCAACATGGAGTCAGCAGTGACATCTCCATGCCTCTGGAGTGAGAAAACACTCACAAGGCTCATTTCTCTTAGATGCAAATTTAAGTCCAAATATATCAAACTCTGGAGAAGTTTTGAATTTGTTGTTTTTCTGCCTTGGTTGCCTCTCCGATAGAATTCCAATTGTAGCTTCTTTTCTTCTAGGCTGGCTAGAGGAATAAAATGTCATGATGTCTACACACTGCCACAAGTTCTGGCCAGTGCTCATGAACTCGAATCTCCATCCCTGCCTTCTGCCTGTGTTTTTGGTTTCCCAAGGCTTCAATAGGAGATCTTCCTGCTGAGAGTTAGAATTCCTGCGATCTACTCCTTAAACACAGCCAATAGTAAAAGTTAATTATGAAATGATAATCAAATAAATTGTACTGGAAACAAAGTCAGAGTGCCTAGAAATGTGGCTCAGCTGTATAGCACCTGAGTAAATAGAATGCTTGAGGCTAGAGTTTGAATCACGGCATTAAAAAAAAAAATGAAGGCAACACAAGCTTTGAACTCTACACATCCTGATGAGCAACCCCATTTTCCTGTGAACTTTATTCTAGCAGTTGCTTAGTGTGGTGCATTTGCAGGCTGAAATACTATATAATAACATGTAATCTCAACTTCTGTCCAGTGGCATGTCTTGCAATCATTGCTGTGGTCATGATAGGTGTATTTACACCTTTCTAATTGGCAATCAGCACTAATCGGAAGCACCCTGGCCCCTGCAGTGCTATCGCTAAGCCTTGCTCCACAGCTCTGACCCCAAATCTCCTCACTCCTGTTGCTGATCCTCATCAGCTCTGAGAGGCAGTCGAGTCCAGGCAGAGATTCTTCTCTACCAGGGTTAATGAAAAAAATCAAGGTTCACAGAGAAGTAGGCAGTTCTGTAATTGTCACATATAGAATGACACAGCCACCTGGCACTGTTGGTTTTGGTCTTGGAGACTTTATTATAGAAGTATAGAAACGGGTTCAAGAGGGAAAGACACACACACACCAGTTGAGTTATACATAAGAGAGCCACATGGCTGCCCCGAGGGACTGCACGTGCTGCATTTTTAAAAACACTACAGCACTTAGAGATTCCATAGAATAGTTCTATCTGCCCATTGCACAGATAAAGAACCCAGAAAACATGAGCAGTTTGGCAAAGGTTACTCAACAAGTAAATGGTAAAAACAACTCCAGGGACTGGCCATTTGCCTCTGGGGGTGAGGCTGAATCTGACATGTCTATCAGATGCTTAATGTGTGAGTTCAAGCTATTTGCTATACATGGGTTCTAACCAAAAAGGCTCCTGTTTCTCAAAGCTGGGCTGAGTCCCCAGTGGTCATGGGGTCATCCCAGAGGTCAGCATGAAGAAAAGTCAAACTCTAGAGATTTCATTCTGACTCAGGTGGACCCACAGACCTGACGGAGAAGATGCGGAGCTTTGAGGAAGGAGAATCCAGCAGATCTGCAGGTATCACAATTGGGTCTCCTTAACTGACCCCAGCTGACAAAACCTCATTAATGGAGCATGTGAGAAATGGCTCATTTTGTAAGATGAGCACTTCAAAAAGTTACCTGGTTTTGTGTCTGGAGAAGGATTTTATGAGAAACAGCAGGAGATTGAACTGTCGCTAAACAATGAGACAGTTAAAATGGTCCCTGGTGTGGGAGAATTGTCTGTATTCTGTCAATCATATTTTAATAAAACGCTGATTGGCCAGGCAAGCAGTATAGGCGGGAAAGCCAAACAGGAAGTAGAGGTGGAGCGAACAGACTGGGAGTATTCTGGCAAGCAGGAAGCTCCCTCACCAGTTCTGCCCAGACCACTGGAGAGGAAAGATGTAAGCTGCCCCATTGGAAAAGGTACTGAGCCATGGGCTAACATAGATAATGATAATGGATTAATATAAGTTACAAGGACTAATAAGTAGCCTGACCTAATGGGCCAATCAGCTTTATAACTTATAGAGTTCTCTGTGTGGTTGATTTTCTTTGGGATATGCCAGCTGTGGGGTACTGGGTGGGACAGAAACCCCAACAAGCCGGCCTTCATGTTACAGGTCCCTTGGTACATCACTATGAATCTCCTAGCTGGTTTCACCTGCGTTTCCACACCAGATCCTCACAGCAGGCCTAGAAGCTAAGCCTATGGTTCCCATTTCACAGATGTGGTGAATATGTCAGACACTGAGCCTTTGCCATGGCCAAGCCGAGGAGAGTTATTGATGCTGGTTAAAGGCATTTTGGTGTTCTTTCCTTCAGAAAGGTCCTGTAAGGCCAACATAGCCAGATTCTTACCCTTTTAGAACCATAAAATCTAAATCCTCCAAATAAAAGTGATTCTCAACCAGGTGGGATAATCTGTGGGAGCCCGGCAGCTTCATGTGTGGCCTCCTTAAGGTACATGTGTGTGTGTGTTTGTATATGTGTGTGTGTATACATACATACATACATACATATATATGGTTGCACATTGACATTTGATGATGGCAGTGTTGTGACCCATGTTATGGGTACCCAGTTAATTATGGGCCCTGATTAAAAAAGAATTATAAAAGGTAACAAAAGCATTTTTATTCACTGAAATATATTTATAGATATGTATTTAAATATCTCTAAGATAGATAGATAGATAGATAGATAGATAGATAGATAGATAGATAGATAGATGAATAGGCAGACAGACAGATAGGTGGACTGAGTTCACATGGTCATTAAAAGGCTTGTGTTCATGTATCAGAAGACCATGTTCTTAGGATATCAGTACATCATAAACAGATACACAGACTCAATGAGCCTCCATCATAATCCTAGCAATCACTGTTTTGAAATTGCCAAATAAATCCTAAAGTCCATTGGAGAGTGCAAGGGACTCAGAAGAGGCCTGTGGTGATTTGAATAAGAATGACTCCATAGGCTCCTATATTTGAATGCTTAGTTTCCAGACAGTGGAACACTTTGGAAGGATTAGAAGAATTAGGAGGTGTGGCCTTGTTAGAGGAAGTGTGTCACTGGACGTGGGCTTCGATGTTTCAAAAGCACATACCAAGTCCACTGTCTCTCTGCCTGTGGATCAGGATGTAGCTTTCAACTACTGTTCCAGAGTCATGAGTGCCACCATACCACTACCATGATAATGAATAGGGAACTAAAACCTCTGGAACTGTGAGCAAGGACCCAATTACATGCTTTCCTTCACAAAAAAAAAAAAAAGTTGTCATGTTCCTAGGCTCCTTGTGTCTACTCAGGCAATGAACCAGTGCTGAAGAAAAGGCCGAACAACCTTATATGATGAGATTTTGTTTATGATCTAACAAGTAAAGCTTGCCTAAAGATCAGAGTGCAGAGCTAGCCACACTAGTTAGCCATGGAGGTCAGGCAGTGGTGACAAGCACCTTTAATCCCAGCACTCAGGAGACAGAGGTAGACAGATCTCTGATAGTTCAAGGCCACCCTGGGCTACACGAAATTGGTCCATTTTAAGAGAGAAACAGAGTTCACACAAAGGTGATTCCAGCACTTGGGTTCACATACCTATAATCCCAGCACTAGGGAGGTGGAGACAGGATAAATCCAGTCACACTGAACCTCTTAGAAGAGTAAGTGGGAAGTCGTCATGAATGCATTGCCACGTGAGACTAATGTGGGGAGTCCCCTCTGTACGCTGTGAATACCATTGGTTAATAAAGAAAACTGTCCTGGGCCTGTGAAGGGAATAGAGGTAAGCAGAGAAAACTAAACTGAACTCTGGGAGAAAGGAGGCAGAGGCAGAGAGAAGCCATGGAGCTGCTGCCAGAGACAGAGGTACTGAACCTTTGCTGGTAGGCCATGACCTCACGGTGATACACAGATTAATGGAGATGGGTTAAATTAAGATATAAAAGCTAGCAAATAAGAAGCTAGAGCTAATGGGCCAAGCAGTGATTTAAATAATATGGTTTCTGTGTGATTATTTCGGGGATGAGTGACTGGGAACAAAACAAGCAGCCTCCATACACAGGAGACCACTTCTTGAATTTAACACCAGTAGCACAGGCACTGAGATTGGCAATTAATAAATGGGACCTCCCGAAACAAAGAAGTTTCTGCAAGTCAAAGGAGATGGTCAACAAGAGAAAAAGGTAGCCTACTGAATGGAAAAGTATCTCTACCAATCCACTTCTCTCAATGGGTAAGGGCTCCCATGTGAAGTCAACAAAGTCTGACACATTAAGTTATGGCAGGATCAACCCCCATCCCCCACATCAAGGCTGAGCATGGCCTGCCACCATAGGGAATGGACTCCGATAAGCTAGCTCACGTACCAGGGATGGATCCTGGTCCTACTGCCAGCTGTCTCACAGATAGTGTGAGTTTCACCACTGTCTCCCACATATTGAGGACCTAGTCCGATCCCATGCAGCCTCCTCAGCTGTCAGTCTAGGGTTCGTGAGTGCCTGTGAGTTTGGTTCAGCTGTCTCTGCAGATTTCTCCCTTGCGGCGTACCACACCTGTCTGTGCTCTATGCACCACCGTACAGTTCGTAAACTGGGCAAGGGGCTGGAGATTGAAACACACAAAGACGCACCGACGGAGAGACACAGGTCATCCTTAATGCCAGAATGCCCCAAGAATACCCCCCTTATTGTGTTCAGGGGCAGCTTATATAGGGATAGCCACGCCCCAGCCAAACCCACCAGAAACCACTCTCCTGCCATCAGGAACTCCTGAGGTCTCCTGCTCAGAGCAGCTGTAGGCACTCAGATCAGGGGAAAACAAGTTGTTTTACGGCTCCCAACACTCCCTCATGATCTTTCCCTCCCTTGCTTCTGTATTACCTCCTTCCTCTCTTCAATTGAATTTTTGGAGCTTGGCATGGCGGTTGGTTGTGGATCTCTGCATCTTGTTCTGTTAGCTGCTGGATGAAGGCTCTGTGATGTTAGCTGTGGTGTTCACCAATCTGATTAGAGGGGAAGTTCAGTTCAGGCACCCACCCCACTATTGGTGCAGGAGAATTATCTGTATTCTGTCAATCATGTATTTTAATAAAACGCTGATTGGCCAGGCAGGAAGTATAGGCGGGTCAACCAGACAGGAAGTAGAGGCGGGGCAATGAGAATAGGATAAGGCTAGGGAGGAGAAAGCTCCCTCAGCCACTCCTGTGCAGACCACCGAAGAGACAGCATGTAACTTGCCCAGCTGAGAAAAGTACGGAGCCATGGGCTAACGTAGATAAGGATAATGGGGTAACAAAAGTTGTAAGAACTAATAAGTAGCCTGACCTAGTGGGCCAATCAGTTTATAACCTTATGGAGTCCTGTGATTGATTTTCATTGGGAGTTGCCAGTTGTGGGGTACCGGGTGGGACAGAAACCCCAACAGGCCGGCCCCCTCATGCTACACACTATTGATTGATAGGACTCTTATTTGGGGTCATTGTTGTGGATTTGGGGGGATTTCCCTAGCACCAGGTTTCTCTCTAACCCCACAGTGGCTCTATCCAGATCTCTCTTCCATTGCTCTCCTCCCTTAACAATCCCATCTCTCCATGTTCTCACTCCTATCTCCTCCTCTCTGCCACCCTCTCACCCCCAGATTGAGGGGACACAGAATCATCTACATGGTGCTGTTTTTAAGGCCGTGCAGAATGCCGTAGTTATACAACAATGGAGACTTACACCAAGTGTGTGTAAGAAAGCATCTGAGGCCAGACAGTGTATGGCAGAGTGAGAACCTCTACCCAGAGTCTTTGAACAAACTTCAGGTCAGAATTTATTGATAATGGGCAGTCCAGGATATTGGCAATGACAGAAATTTTGTGCCAAAGAAAGATACAGGCACAAGAGTAGCCTTCTCAAGAGACAGGACAAACGTGCTACAAGCGTTAGTGCTGTGGAAGCAGACCAGAAAACCTAGGGAGTCAGGAGGCTCAAGCGCTGGCGAGCTCTGAGCCTGTCTCTCTTCCTCCTTTGCCTTCTCTTGGGAGGAAAGAACCTAGGGCATAGAGGTAAGGTGGAGGCAGATGAGAGGCCCAACTGCAGTCAGAGCCCCTGGGTAAAGTCCAGATGTGTGTTGGTTGGAGTTGGAGTTAGCCTGGCATATCCAGATGAATAGACAAGGCTGTCAGATCAGGGGAGTCAGACGGGAGGGGGGCTAAGTCATGGGTAGAAGCCTAGGTGGCACTCAGCAGCACAGCAGGGCCCTCTGCAGGATGCAGAGGAGTCAGACTGAGACTCAGAGGCGGAATGTGACGTCTGCCCTCCGGGCAGGGGAGGGGTTGGCTGTGGAGTAGGGTGGTGTTTGAGACTGGCAGACTGAGCTCAGCAGGGAGAGTGTTTCTCCAACAAGTGCACCCTCAAGCAGTCACTGTGTGTCAGGCACAGAGGCTGGCCAGGAGGGGAGGCCATCAGATGGAGAACAGAAAAAGGTTTAGATGGAACTAAACACTGGGCTGGGTCATTTTCTGAAGGCCTGCTGCCTACTTTGCTCAGGGCTATGCCTGACTTCAGCACAGTGAAAGGGAGGCTGTGAGCGACGAAATGATTGGCAGGTAAGCTTTCTGTTTTCCTGGTGCGACACCAGTGACCAGGCTGACTTTGGGATGTAAGGAATCTTGCTCTGGAGACTCATGGGTCCCGGGGACGTGGGATGGGGAGGTTTAGCACTCTCCTCCGAGCACAGCATCCATGGTCATCACAAGAGCAACTGGGGCTGCTTGCCAAAGAGCATCACATAGGGCTGTTGACTGTTGGCATCCCCTCCTACAAGGAGGGGCAGGGAGGGTCACTGGATCCTTCCCCGAATATCCAGCCATTGCTCCCAGCCAGTTGTATGAATTCTGCCCTAGCTGCGTGGGTCTCAGGAAGGGGAGGTGTATATGGTCGTATTGGAAGACTATGGGAAAGAAGCTCCATCTACGTAGTTAAGGGAAGCCTTCCCCATGCTGGGTACCAACCTTCTAGTGTAGCTTTTTTAGGGTCAGTCACGTTCCTACTTGCAAACCCTTGTCCACCTATGCTTTGTAAGTGAGCTTGACGAGCCCACTGGTGGACCAAGAAGAAGTAAACTTTGGTTTGCTGTGGGATCAGATCCTTAGCATGAGAGGCTGAGGCTGGGTGGGAGGAGTGAATCATGGCTTCTGAGCTGGGACATGAGAAGTGGCCAGGGAGTGACAATCAGATGAGTGTGGGAATCACATGGTGTTTCTGTTGCTTCCTGGCTTTGTGTCTGCATCACTGATGACATCTCACAGCCCACATCAGTCCCGTAAGTGATTGCGACGCTGTATTTATCAGGATGCTCGGGATCCAAATTAAAACCACAACTCAAAGATTCATCACTGCACGTGAGGAGAATCCAGGGTAGATGAGGCTTCAGGGTTGGTTGATTGTGCACCCAAAGGACCTTAGGATAATTTAGAGAGGGTCCCAGCCAGGTGTCAGCAAGAGCTGAGGGAAGGAAAGTGAGAAGAGGCTAAAACATTGCTCCTACTGAATACTCGAGGTGGCATGATCTCAGGAAAATCTTGCAGCTTCTATGAGTCCCGGTTTCCTTGATTGCACAACTGGAGGCTCAGGAAGATGGTCATGGAGTCCTTGGACCTGGCTGGCGACAAGCAGCAAGTGACCCTTGTGGCTGTTAGTGACATATAGAAGCTGAGGTGCATGCTACCAAAGCAGCGTGAGGATGGAGACCACATCATGGTCCAGAGAACTGACCAGTGCAGGCCAATGGTCAGTGCCCTGGGGCGATCTACCCAAGAGAGGTCAGAGGGACATGTCATTGCCAGCATCTGATCCATACTCCAGGGGATGTGTGCCTGCCTGGAGGGTCTGGGAGGGCGCATCCATGATGGCAGCAAACAGCAGCCGCAGCTTCTGAGCACAAATGAGGCTGGTGCTCTGGGTTTTGCAGTCACAGGGATACGGGAAACAGCCTTTGTGGGGCTGGGGAGAGGCCGCTCAGAAAAGTGCTCAGCAAACAAGACGAACTGAATTTGATCCTCTGAAGTCACATTAAAAATCCAGGTGTGAGTCAGGCAGTGATGGCACACGTCTCAGCACTTGGGAGGCAGAGGCAGGTGGATCTCTGTGAGTTCAAGGCCAGCTTTGTCTACAAAGAGAGAGTTCAGACATCCAGGGCTACACAGAGAAACTCTGTCACAAGAAAGCAAAGCCACCTGTTGTATGAGCCCACTTGTTTATTTCCCCACCGCCTGGCCGTCCAAACTCCCGAAACAACCACACAGAAACTGTATCAGTTAAATCACTATTTGGCCCATTAGTTCTAGCTTCTTATTAGCTAAATCTTACATCTTAATTTCTATTAATCTGTGCATCACCACAAGGCCGTGGCCTACCAGCAAAGTTTCAGCATGTCTGGCAGCAGCTTCATGGCTTCTCTCTGGCTCTGCCTCCTTTCTCTCAGCATTCGGGATAGTTTTCCCCACCTAGCTCTGTTCTACCCTATCACAGGCCAGGACAGGGTCTTTATTCACAATGGAATCCACAGCCTACAGAGGGGACTCCCATGTCAGCCAACACACCAAACCACAAAACACAGCAGAAGCCAGGGACAGTGCTCGTGCATGTGGAACCTGGAGGAAATCTAGGCTCCCTGCTCGGCCACCCCGGCTGAACTGAGCTTCACGGTAATAAGAGACTCCCTTTCATATGACAAGTATACGGTACCAGAAGCATGACATCTGAGCTTCACGTCTAGCCTCCATGTGGATCCACACACACCAGTACATAAGAACATATTCACACCCCAACACACACAAGCAGCTTTTCAGGATACACCGAGATTCTTGTCTGTTAGCCAGTGGCCCCTGCTTCATCCCCTTGTCACGCGGCAGTCATGTGCACTCACATTCAGCATACGCGCCACAGTATGTCAAACCTGACACATGTGTCGTATTTGTCAAGTGTGCCATGTTTGTCATGCGAGCCATATTTGTCACTCGCCGCATTTCTCATGTGTGTCATATCCGCCACGCATGCCATTACTGTCACTCATGTCGTATCTGTCACACGCGCCATAACTGTCACATGTGCCACACCTGTCACGTGTGGCACATTAGTCACACTTGTCAGGCATGTCAACCGTGTAGAATTTGGCAAGCTAGTCAAATTTATCACACATGCCATATCCGTCACGTGTGACATGCCTGTCACGTGTGTCACAGTCGCCGCACTTGTCAAATTCACCACACGTGTCATATCTATCATGCGTGTCATGCCCGTCACGCATGTTGAGCTCGTCATGCATGCCAAATCTGCCACATGTGTCATGCCCATCACGTGTGTAGAATCTGTCGTGTGTGTCGTGTCTGTCATGCATGTCAGGCATGTCATATCCGTCACGCATATCGAATCCAGCTTGAGGTGGTCAGTCTGAGCTGGCTTGAACTGGTCAAAACCGCTCGGAACCGGCTTGAACCGCTCAGAACCGGTTTGACCTGGTCAGAACCAGCTTGAACCAGCTGATCCAGTCAAAACCAGTCTGAATTGGCCTCATCCGGTCGGAACCGGTCCAAACCAGTTGGAACTGGTTTGAACAGGCCGAAATCGGTCGGCGCTGGTTTGAACCGGTCAGAATCGGCTTAGTCCATTCGGAGCCATTTTGAGCCGGTTTGAACCGGTCAGAACAGGCTTGAACCGGTCGGAACTGGTCGGAACCTGTTCGATCCAGTCGGAGCTAGTTCGCGGACTCGGTTGGAGCCAGTCCGAACCACTTTGATCTGGTCGAAACCAGTCTGAACTAGTTGGAACCAGTCTGATCCGGTCGGGACCAGTTTGACCCGGCTGGGACTGGTTTGATCCGGTCAGAATCAGCTTGAACCGGTTTGAACCGGTTTGATTCGGTTGGGTCCGGCTTGGTCTGGTTGGGGCTGATTTGGGCCAGTTGAAGCCGGTTTGAGCCAGTCAAAACTGGTCGGAACCGGTTGTGGCGTGCATGGCAAATTTGACATGCGTGGCTGAAATGACACGCGTAACGGATTTGACTCGCCTGACAAATTTGACACACGTGGCTAAAATGTCACACGTGTTGTGCCGGATCAAGCCGGTTCCGGCCAGTTTGGGCCGGTTCCGACCAGTTCAAACCCGTTCAGACTGGATCAAACTGATTCCAACCGGATCAGACCAATTCAAGCCTGTTCCGACCGGTTCAAACTGGTTTCGGCTGATTCCAAATGGATCAAGCCGGTTTGGGCTGGTTCAAACTGGTTCCGAATGGTTCAGACCGGTTCCGACTGGTTTCGACCAGTTCCGACTGGTTCAAGACTGTTCCGAACAGATCAAGCCAGTTCAGGCTGGCTCCGACTGGTTCGGGCTGGTTCTGACCGGATCAAGCCAGTTCCGACCGGATCAAACCGGTTCAAGCCAGTTCCAACTGGTTCTGGTTTGAACCGGTTCCGGCCGGTTCCAAATGGATCAGGCCTATTCGAGCTGGTTCAAGCCGGTTCCTCCTGGTTCTGACAGGTTCAAACCGGCTCCGACTGGCTCCAACCGGTTCCAACTGGTTCAAACAGATTCAGACTGCTTTCCAACTGATTCATGTTGGTTCCGGTCGGCGGATCAAACCGGTTCCGGTCAGATCAAACCAGTTCGAACCAGTTCAGACCAATTCCAACTTGATCAAACCAGTTCAGGCCAATTCGAGCCGGTTCCGGCCGGTTCTGAATGGATCAAGCTGGTTTGGGCCTGTTCAAGCTGGTTTGGGCCGGTTCAAACTGGTTCGGGACGGTTCAAGCCATTTCCTATCGGTTTCAGCCAGTTCCGACTGGTTCAAGTCACTTCCGACTGGTTCAAGTGGGTTACGACCGGTTCTGACCGCCTCCGACCGATCCGGCCAGTTCCGACCAGATCAAGATGGTTCCGGCCAGATCAAACTGGTTCAAACCAGTTCCGACCAGTTCCGGTTTGAGCCGGTTCCGAATGGGTCAGGCCAGTTCGGGCTGGTTCAAACCGGTTCTGACCGGTTCAGACTAGTTCAAGCCGGTTCTGGCCGGTTCAATCCGGTTCCAACTGATTCGAACCAGCTCCAACCAGTTTGAGCCAGTTCCGACTGGCTCAGACCAGTTCCGACCAGTTCAAGCCAGTTTTGGCCGACTCAAATCAGTTCCAGCCAGTTCAAACCGGTTCCGGCCCAATTAGTTCAAGGCAGTTCTGGCCGGTTAAAGCCAGTTCCAACCAGTTCCAACTGGTTCAAACCAGTTCCAACCGGTTCAGACCAGTTTGAGGCAGTCTCATCCAGTTGGAACCCATTTGAGCTGATTGGGGCCGATTTGATCCAGTCGGAACTGGTTTGATCCGGTCGGAGCTGGTTTGAGCTGGTTGGAACTGGTTTGAATCGGTCAGAACCCATCGGAATCAGTTTGAACAGGCCGGGTGAGAAGGCATTGTAGGCAGGAATTTCCTAGAAATAATGTTTTTTCTAGGGATGACACAAACACAAGGCCTCAGCCTTCTGGATTATGCAGAAAATATGACAAAGGCTGACACTGGACCAACGAATGCAGGATGAATAGAAGCAACATTAATGGAGCTGTGACCAGTGACCTTGCCATCAGAAGCAAAGACATTATGGAATGTTTTTGAACAAGAAAAATATTTGTAGGAATGGCATCCAAGAATGTTTTTGTCGTGATTAATAAGGGTTCACTGGTTAGTGTGATTCCATGGTATTTATTCTACATAGACTAGGTAAATCTTCAAGAATTTCAAAGAACATTTTTATGAATACAATATGTATTTTACCTAATGAAAGAGTAGAGACTATGGCAGGATCCAACACATGATTTCAGTGGTGTAGGAGGGGAGCGCATATTAAAATTTGTTGATCAGAAAGTCAAGAATTCTTTGATCCATGTCCTCATTTCTTCCTGGATAATCATTATTATTATTTCATCATCTCCTTTCCCCCAAAACATATAACTAAGCAAAGACCCCATGAAGCATAGGTCTTCCTAGTCCCACTTCACAGAAAGCCCAAGTTTACTATCAAATACCCTTTATGTAACCATTATGACAGCATTTACAACTTTCATAGAGCAGGGGAAAGAAAGATACTTCTTATCAAGCAACATAATGCATCCGTGAAAGCCATCTTTCACATGGCACCAGTTCACAGGGACCCTCTGCTCTTCTAAGCGCTTCTTGTATAGCAGCACACCATCCCGAAGGGTGTCATTCTCACAGCTCACCAGAAATGTCTCAGCAAGCCGAGAAATGACCTTGTCATCTGCTAGAACAGGTGAAATTTCTGCACTCCAAACGTGTTTGGTTTCTAGATAGGCAGCCTCATTAAAAGGCCCAAGAGACTGTGGTTGTGAAAATTATCTCCAAAACCTTCTGGGGATGTTTTCATGACTGATCCATCTCTGGTATTTCTTCCACTTATCCAGAGGTATAACAGCACCTGCCAACGTGGCATCTTTCCAAGAGAGGTCAATGGCCAGGTATTCACACATACACATGAATAGCATGTCTCTGGTAAGGAAAGGCACATTTTTGCTCTGCTGATATGATGGCAACTGAAAATTGACTAAATTCAAAATTGGTTGAATCAGGACTTGCTTCTGGACCTGGGGTAGATCTGGAATTCTGGTTAAGACATGTGTGACAGTGGCCACAGCCCAACCTCCAATACTCTCTCCACAGAGAACCACCCGGGATGGATCCACCCCAAAGGATTCCAGGTGCTTCAGGAAGTAGATGGTGGGATTCAGGCAATCATTGGCAAGGACAGGATGATGGTAGCTAGGAAGCTTGCAGTACCTAAGGAGTTGAGAGCAAACGCAGCAAGCTACTTTACAATCGGGTCACTGGAGGCCACTGCGGTCATCATCCTCTACTCTCAAAGCAGACCAAACATGACTGGATCCTCAGAGTGATCCTAACAAGTAAACATGGCAACCCTCAGTATTTCTTCAGGGAACTTGATGATCTGAGAGGCCAGGATGCTCCATTTCCACCCACACTACTTCCCATAGATGAGCACACCACCTACAGAATCCAGCAAATTCAAAGATGATGTCTTAGAAAACAGAGCAACCAGCAAAGTTCCAGGGACGGCTACTGGATTCATGGTCTCCCCTCTCGTGAGACTCACCTTTTCCTGATGTGTGAGGCACATGGTGAGCAGTATTAAAATTCACCCCTTGACACACTTTAAGTCCATGCCAGTGTTAGTAATAAGGCATTCATTCTAATGTTTCTTTTCCTGTGGTTAAGCAAAAGTGTTAGGAGATTAGGCAATTGGATTCCTTAATGGGGAGCTCTTGGACTCCTGCAAATGAGGCAGCTTTGAGAAAATGACTATTAGTATAGCTATCAGCTAGACTTACAACAACACGGGTTATTTCGAACACCACACGAGCATTAAGGAAGCTACACAATAATTGTGGCCACTTGCAACTAAAACACAACCCTAGCACCTGAAGTTGCAGCCACTGCCAAAAGTTTTCAAACAATTTGAAATAGACTTTCCTTATGATATGAAGCCAAAGAAAAGGAATTACCCAGGTTATATGCCTAGCAGATGGACTCTGGCCTAGTACAGAAGGGACAATATAATGCTTCTCATAAACACAATTATATATTAAGGCAAGCTGACACCAGGGCACACTCTCTTTTCTGATTAGATTAGCATGCTGTTGTGTTAATTTTATGAGCCAGCTGGAAGGCATCTTCCTATGTTGGCCACTGCCTTGGTTTGCAACATTTGACCCAACAAACAGCCTTTCACACACATGACAAACACATGACACACATGGTGCGCACATGACACACATGCGACAGACACATGACACACGTGGCAAACACGTGACACATGTGGCACACATAACACACATGGCAAACACGTGACACACACATGACACGCATGCACATATGTGTTGTGTGTATGCCATGTGTGTCATGTGTTTCACTGATTGCTTTTGTACAGCAGACTGAGCAGGTTACCAGAAAGAAGCAGCAGTGCCAGTAACAACAGAGGCTGCAGAACCAGAGGCACAAGGGCTACTGATAGTCTGATAATGATGATAACTGGCCCTTGGAGGAAGCCAGAAGCCTTGAGAACAGTGACAGCAGAGTCACAGGGAATATCCAATGGTCGTACAGGAGCAGAGGTGAAGCCGCAGGAATGGCAGTGAGGGGTAGCAGAGTGGCAATGCTGACGAAGGAGCTCAAAGAGAGCAGGCAGCACGGTGGTGGGAAACTCTCACAGGGCAGAAACACATGTCTTTACAGCTTTCCAGACCTTATGCAGCCTGATCAAAGTGCCAGCTAATGCTTTCACCAGCACGGCCCTTCAGAAGTCGTTGCTTCAGTTTAGATGAGGAACTGAGGAACAGAGACGTTAGCCAAAGGGCTCTTGAGCCAGTGAGGACACAGAAGCGGTGTTTCCCAGATGTCCTGGCTGTGAACTTGTTACCCTTCTCTTCTGCACTTCCTCCTCAGCTCACCTTAGAGGTAATCACTGTGCAATATCTGGCAACTGCCAAGTCCCCAATCAGAGTTTCAGCATCAGCCCTCATTCAAATTGCCAAATTGTCATATGGGGCCAAACAATCCTGCACACATCTGCTGAACTTATTAGCATGTGCTGAACTCTGTTCCCTATTTCCAGCCCTGAAGGCTAGCTCAGAGCAACACTGACTGTGCACCTATGGTAAAGGGCTTGGTGAAACCATTCCATGGATGTCATCAAATAGGGCAAATTAATCTCTGTCCTTGGGGTCTCAAGTGCATGTAAGGAATCTCCTAGAGATAGGGACATGGAACAAGGGGCAAAGGGGCTATGACTGAATGTTGTTTGGGATCTATCAGGTCTTAGTGGATAACACCTGTGTCTGAAATTATTTTCTTGGTCTTCAGAAAATAGCTTCATACCCAAGACTAGTGATGCATGCTGTAATAAGGTCCCTCAATAGATGGGAGTGAGGAATGGCCAGTTTAATGATAAGGCCAGTCAAGACTACATTGTGAGATCCTTTCTCAATAAGAAAGAAGAGAAAACCTGAAATTGGAAGAGAAGAGGAAAGAAGGAAGCAAGGGAGAAAGCAAGGTTGAGGAGGAGAAACCAAGAAAAGAAAATGGAAAAAATAGAAACGGGGAAGGTGAGATGTGGGAGGTGAGAGACTTCCCCAACTCAGTCTCGTAAAAACCTAGAGAAAGAAGGGAAGGTAAAGAAAGGAGAAGCGTAAGGGTCAAAGAGAACCCCCAACCTATGGTGGGGCCCAAGAGAAAACTCACCAACGCTATCAGGTACTGTCTAACGCAGTTCATAAGCCATAACTTGGCCAGATGCTTCAGGGTAGAAGGGATATCTGCCGTGAGGAAGTTTTGAACAGCAACCCACACAAAGACTCCCAGTAAGACTGTGGGCAGCCCTGCTAGCAGCAGCAGCCAGAGCACAGCCATGACCCAGGTGCTCCAGAGCCCCTAGGAGCTGTTGTCCTGAAAATCTCACTTCAGAGCTTGTGTGAAGAGCACCTGATCCTGCTTTACAGACGGCTGCCTCCACCTTTTCCTTCTAGCGTATGTCTGGCACAGTGAACAGACCTGGCTCTCCATCCACACAAGCCAGCCAACGAGAAGCAGAGAAATCAGCTTGAGAAAAAAGGAAGGAAGGAAGGAAGGAAGGAAGGAAGGAAGGAAGGAAGGAAGGAAGGAAGGAAGAAAGAAAGAAAGAAAGAAAGAAAGAAAGAAAGAAAGGACTGAAAAATCATTAAATCACTCTTATCCTCCAAGGAGAAACTGAGAATGGGGTTTCCACAAAATTCAGGGTTAAATTCTCACTGTCATCCCAGCAATTGTGGGCACCAAGAAGAGGTCTGACAAAGGTTACACAGGCCTAAAGGTCCAACACTTCAACTGTATGAATGACATATACTTCCTTCAGCAGAAGAATCTGGGTAAGATGAGCAATGCATTTCCCAGCCCAACTCAGTGTTCTACTACCCCCCAACTGTTTATTGACACAATACAAGACACAGAGATTTGGGGAGACTCTTCTCATTAAAATCATCAGCCAACAGAACTGACATCCTGAGTTTGATCCCGAGATTCACATAGCAGAAAGAGAGAATTGAATCCCCCATGTTTTCCTCTGACCTCCACACATGTGCTCAGGTAAGCAAACAAGCACACAGACACACAGACACACACACACACACACACAAATAAGTTTGCTGTTTAAGTAAGACAACAAAAACCAGCTGGCAGGATGGTTCAGTAGGCAAAAGCCTTTGCGTCACAAGCCTGAGGTCATACTAGGTCATCAAACTCAGTAAAAAGTGCCTTAATCCACTGTTATCAAGGCCAGTTCAGGCACCCTCTCCACAATTGCTTAGTGTTTTGACTGGGATCATCCTTGTGGAAATTCCTGAGAATTTCTCTAGTGCCAGATTTCTTGCTAGCCCCATAATGGCTTCCTCTATCAAGATATTCCTTTCCTTGCTCCATAGCTCTCTCTGTCTTTCCTCCATCTCAACCATCCCATTCCCTCAAGTTCTCCTTCCCCCTATTCCTTCCATTTCTTCCTTCCTCCTCCCCTTCTGCCCACCCTCCTCCCCCCAACCCCACACTCCCAGTTTTCTCAGGAGATCTTGTATATTTCTCCTTTCCAAGGGGATCCTTGTATATTCCTCTTTGGGTTCTCCTTGTTGCCTAACTTCTCTGGGTCATGAACTATAGGTTCATTTTCCTTTGCTTTATGTGTGATATCCACTTATGAGTGAGTACATAGCATGCTCATCTTTCTGAGTCCAGGTTACCCCACTCGGAATGAATTTTTTTCTAGTTCCTTTCATTTGCATGCAAATTTCAGGATATCACTGTTTTTTACCACTCAGTAGTACTCCATTGTGTAAATGTACATTTTCTTTATCCATTCTTCAGTTGAGAGTCATCTAGGCTGTTCCCAGGTTCTGACTATCATGGGCAGTTGCCCCTAATTTCATAGAAACAATACCAGTATATATAAAACCTCAGATTAACCCCACCACAGTAATAGTGGGTGATTTAAATGTTTCACAAAAGAAAATAGATAAGTCACCTAGACCAAAAGTGAATACAGAAACACCAGGATTAGATGACATCATAGATAAAATGAATACAAGTGACATCTACAGGACATAACACTCAAGCACTACAGAATGCATGATCTTCACTCCCCCTGAAGTAGAACTTTTATTAGGAAACAAAGAAAATCTCAAAAAGACAGGAAAATAAAATAAATTCTTCTATTTATTAATTTATAAAAATTTCCACTTCTGCCCCTCCTCCCAATACCCTCCCACTCCCCCCACTCCCTCTCCTCCTCCCTCTCCATTCCTAAGAGCAGTCAGGGTTTCCTGCCCTGTGGGAAGTTCAAGTTCCTCCCCCCTCCCTCCAGGACTAGGAAGGTGAGCATCCAAACAGACTAGGATCCCAAAAAGCCAATACATGCAGACGAAACAAGCCCCAGTGCCATTGTCAATGGCTTCTCAGACAGTCCCCATGTCAGCCACATTCAGAGAATCTAGTTTGATCACAAGTCCCAGTCCAGTATGGTTATGGGCCTAGGCCATTTCAGGCACCCTCTCTTCTGTTCAGAGAACAATCTGGGGATCTCTCCTTGGACCTGGGATCCCATTTATAATCAAGTCTCCTGTAAACCCTAAAATGACTCCCTTAGTTGAAATATATTCTTCCCTGATCCCATATCCATCCTTCCTCCCTCCCCCCATCCCAGTCCACCTAGCTTTCCCCATTCCTCCCCTACTCCCTTCTCTCTAACCCTCTCCCCTTCCAACAACCCTCCCACTCCCCCATGCACCCGAGGTTACCTGGGACTCTTATTTCCAATCTCCAGGCAGATAGCTACATGATTTTCATCAGGTTCACCTTCTTATTTAGCTTCTCTAGGATCATGAATAATAGGCTCAAAGACCTTTAATTATGGTTAGAATCCACTTATGAGTGAGTACATACCATATTCCTCTTTTTGGGTCTGGCTTACCTCACTCAGTAAAGCGTTTTCTATTTCCATCCATTTGCATGCAAAATTCAAGATGTCATTGTTTTTTACCGCTGAGTAAAACTCTAATGTGTATATGTTCCACACCTTTATTAACCATTCTTCTATTGAGGGGCACCTAGGTTGTTTCCAGGTTCTGGCTATTACAAATAGTGCTGCTATGAACATAGTTGAACAAATGCTTTTGTGGTATGATAGGGCATCTCTTGGGTATATTCCCAAGAGTGGAATTGCTGGGTCCTGAGGGAGGTTGACTCCCAGTTTCCTGAGAAACCGCCACACTGATTTCCACAGTGGATGCACGAGTTTGCATTCCCACCAACAATGGATGAGTGTTCCCCTCATTCCACATCCTATCCAGCATAGGCTATCATTGGTGTTTTTGAGTTTGGCTAGGCCCATAACCATACTGATGAATATTTTGCTTATGACCATCAAACCTTCATCTGGTGATGGATGGAGATAGAGACAGTGACCCACATCGGAACACTGGACTTAACTCCCTAGGTCCAAACGAGAAGCAGAAGGAAAGAGAACGTGAGCAAAGAAGGCAAGATCAGAGAGAACCTTCATCCGACGACGGATGGCGATACAGATGGAGACCCACATTGGAGCACCGGACTGAGCCCCCCAAGGTCCAAATGAGGAGCAGAAGGAGGAAGAAAATGAAAAAGGAAATAAGGACTGCGAGGGATGCGATCACCCACTGATACAAGGGGACGGATCTAATGAGAGTTTACCAAGGCCAGTTGGACTGGGACTGAACGAGGACGCAATACAACCAGAGTCTCTGAATGTGGTCGGATTCTCTGAATGTGGCTGGCCTGGAGTCTTTCTGAAAAGCCATTGACAATGGCATTGGGACTTGTTTCCTCTGCATATACTGGATTTTGCAGATCCAGTCCGTCTGGACACTCACCTTCCTGGACCTGGAGGGAGGGGGGAGGAACTTGAACTTCCCACTGGGCAGGAAACCCTGACTGCTCTTAGGGATGGAGAGGGAGGAGGAGAGGGAGTGGGGGGAGTGGGAGGGTGGTGGGAGGAGGGGCGGAAATGGAAACTTTTATAATTTAATAAAATTACTTAAAAAAAAAAAAACAGGTCCCAGTCCAGCTGGCCTTGGTGAGCTCTCATTATATCAGTCCCCTTGTATCAGTGGGTGAACGCACCCCTCGCAGTCCTGACTTCCTTGTTCATGTTCTCCCTCCTTCTGCTCCTCATTTGGACCTTGGGGGCTCAGTCCAGTGCTCCAATGTGGGTCTCTGTCTCTATCTCCATCCATCGTCGGATGAAGGTTCCCTCTGATCCTGCCTTCCTTGCTCACGTTCTCCCTCCTTCTGCTTCTCATTTGGACCTAGGGAGTTAAGTCCAGTGTTCCAATGTGGGTCTCTGTCTCTATCTCCATCCATTTCCAGATGAAGGTTCTATGGTGATATACAAAATATTCATCAGTATAGTTATGGGCCAAGGCCAGTTCTGCTGTCCAGGGAACAAGCTGGGGACCAGTCCTTGGAACTG
This sequence comes from Myodes glareolus, assembly GCF_982192425.1. NCBI lineage: Eukaryota > Metazoa > Chordata > Mammalia > Rodentia > Cricetidae > Myodes > Myodes glareolus. Next base: position 74,259,518 of record NC_142028.1, on the reverse strand, counting down.
GGAACCCCTCTAGAATCAAGTCTCTTGCAAACCCTAAAATGGCTCCCTTAGTTGAGATATATACTTCCCTGCTCCCATATCCATCCTTCCTCCCTCCCCCTATCCCATTCCCCCAAGCTTTCCCCAATCCTCCCCTACTCCCTTCTTTCTAACCATCTCCCCTTCCTTCCAACCCCCCTCCCCCCCACCCCGTGCTCCCAAGGTTGCCTGGCAATCTTGTCTACTTCCAATATCCAGGAGGATAATTATATGATCTTCTTCAGGTTCACCTTCTTATTTAGCTTCTCTAGGATCACGCATTATAGGCTCAAAGACCTTTAATTATAGATAGAATCCACTTATGAGTGAGCACATACATTCCTCTTTTTGGGTCTGGGTTACCTCACTCAGTAAAGCATTTCCTATTTCCTATTTTCTATTTTCTATTTCCAACCATTTGCATGCAAAATTCAAGATGTCATTGTTTTTTACCACTGAGTAAAACTCTAATGTGTATATGTTCCACACCTTCTTTAACCATTCTTCTATTGAGGGGCACCTAGGTTGTTTCCAGATTCTGGCTATTACAAATAGTGCTGCTATGAACATAGTTGAACAAATGTTTTTGTAGTATGATAGGGCATCTCTTGGGTATATTCCCAAGAGTGGAATTGCTGGGTCCTGAGGGAGGTTGACTCCCAGTTTCCTGAGAAACCGCCACACTGATTTCCACAGTGGCTGCACAAGTTTGCATTCCCACCAACAATGGATGAGTGTTCCCCTCACTCCACATCCTCTCCAGCATAGGTTATCATTGATGTTTTTGAGTTTAGCTATTCTGACAGGTGTAAGATGGTATCTCAAAGTTGTTTTGATTTGCATTTCCCTGATTACTAAGGAGGTTGAGCATGACCTTAAGTGTCTTTTGGCCATTCGAAGTTCTTCTGTTGAGAATTCTCTGTTCAGTTCAGTCCCCCATTTTTTAATTGGGTTAATTAGAGTTTTAGTGTCTAGTTTCTTCAGTTCTTTGTATATTTTGGAGATCAGACCTTTGTATGATGAGGGGTTGGTGAAGCTCTTTTCCCAGTCGGTAGGTAGCCTTTTTGTCTTAGTGACAGTGTCCTTTGCTTTACAGAAGCTTCTCAGTTTCAGGAGGTCCCATTTATTCATTGATTCTCTTATTGTCTGTGCTACTGGGGTTCTACCTAGGAAATGGTCTCCTGTGTCTATGTCTTGTAGAGTACTTCCCATTTTCTCTTCTATCAGGTTCAAAGTGGTCAGATTAATGTTGAGGTTTTTAATCCATTTGGACTTGAGTTTTGTGCATGGTGATAGATATGGCTCTACTTTCATTCTTCTACAGGTTGATGCTGGACTTTCTACCAACCCACCCTGTCCCCAAGCCAGCCTTTTTCACCCGTGGGGTCCTTGGAATCCTGCAATACAGCCTGCTCCAGTGCTGAAGGGACCTAAGAGAGGGCAGACCAAGAAAAACTCTCAAGTACACAGTCACCCACAGCAAAGATTGGACCAAGACACCAAGACTCTGCTGGCCTCATTTGAAGGAAGACATGGGTAGTCACCAATGCAAGAATTCCTCCAACATCCTGAAAAGCAACATGGAAACACCAGAACTCAGCAGATACACAAAAGGAAGACTTGATCATCCTAACCCAGAAGAAGTAGAAAAAAACGACTTTAAATGTAACCTTATGAAAATGATAGACCTTTAAAGAGAAAGTAAAAAACTCCCTTAAAAAATGGAAGAGAAGACAAACCAAAAAATTGGAAGAAATTAATAAATCCCTCAAAGAAAACCCAAGAAATCCAAGAAAAAACATTCAAACAGGTGAAGGACACAGTTCAAGACTTGAAGACTGAAAAAGAGGTAATAAAGAAAACACAAACCAAGGGAATTCTGGATATGAAAAATCTGGGTAAATGAATGGGAACTACAGAGGCAAACATAACCAACAGAATACAAAAGATAGAAGAAAGAATATCAGGCGCTGAAGATACTATAAAGGAAATAAATTCATTGATCAAAGAAAACAGCAAATCTAACAAATTCTTAACACAAAATATTCAGGAAATCTGGGACACCATAAAAAACCAAACCAAAAATAATAGAGGTAGAAGAAGAAGAAGACGAACTCAAGCTCAAAGGCACAGAAAACATATTCAACAAAATCATAGAAGAAAATTCTCCCAACCTAAAGAAGAATATCCCTATAAAAGTACAAGAAGCTTACAGAACACCAAATAGACTAGATCAAAAAAAAATTCCATTGCCATATAATAAGCAAAACACAAAACATACAGAATAAAGAAAGAATATTAAGAGCTGCAAAGGAAAAAGAACAAGTAACATATAAAGGTAAACCTATCAGAATTACACCTGACTTCTCAATGGAAACCATGAAAGCCAGAAAGTCTTGGATAGATGTGTTACAGATGCTAAGAGACCATGGATGCAAGCTAAGACTACTATACCCAGCAAAGCTTTCTTTCACCATCGATGGAGAAAACAAGATATTACATGACAAAAACAGATTTAAACAATACATAGCCACAAACCCAGCCTTATAGAAACATACCTCAACCTCAAAGACAGACACAACCTCAGAGCAAAGGGTTAGAAAAACGTTTTCCAGTCAAATGGACCTAAAACCAAGTGGGTGTAGCTGCCTTAATATCTAACAAAATTGATTTTAAAATAAATTCCATCAGAAGACATGGAAAAAAGACACTTTATATTCATAACAGGAACAATTCATCAAAATGAAGTCTCAATCCTGAACATCTATGTCCCTAATACAAGAGCACCCACATATGTAAAAGAAACATTACTAAAACTTAAATCACACATCAAACCACACACACTAATAGTCAGAGACTTACAGACTCCACTCTTGCCAATGGACAGGTCAACCAGACAGGAACTTCACAAAGAAATAAGAGAACTGACAAGATACACGGTATCCGGAAATGGATAAGCAGGACTGTCAAATCTTGCCAAGACAAGGTAAGACAGTTTTGAAAATTTTTCTGCCTTTGAACATGATCTGTTGGTTACTCTAGGTCTTAGCCAAAGTTGGCTGCTTCAGTGTTGCATGAGACTTTGGGTGATTGCCCAGGTTGTCAGTTGTCTCTGACATTTGTTGCACATTTTGGAAGTTGCTTTATTGCACTTCCTGCTCACTCAAGTGATATTATTTCCCTTCTCAGATCTTCAATGGGGTTGAAGAATAGATAGTTGTAGTTACTTTTCTCTCATGCCTTGGCCAAGTTATTTGTTATATAAGACTTAAGCTAGTTAGAATAGGATATTTATTAAATATATTTGTTTTTATCTTATATCATTTTGTATTAAGCTTAGAACTCTCTTATTTAAACAAAATGGAGAGGTGCTGGAGAAAATCATGCAGCCAATAGCCTTTAAATTAGCCACCCACTAGAGTATGGTCTTTTATACTATTTATGCCAATGTAAAGCATGCATTCAGCCTCTTTTCTGGCTGAGGGATTCAGTTTCTGTTCTCTGTTCCTGCAGAGGATTCTGATTTGTGAGTCTACCCCTAAATAAATAACTGTTATTCTCAATTCTGAGCTAGTGTGGGATTTCTTTTAAGTGTCCTTCTTTACCCAATTATATGCTTTCCTCTAAAAGTGTTGCCATGGAAATAGTGTCTCTTCATAGCAAAAATCTGTGACTAAGACAAGGCCTAACCATGTTTAAAAACAATGACAACGTTCAAAAACTCATATGTGACTTAATTTAATCCTCTCTTTAATATTTAATATGTGACTTAATTTTAATCCTCTCTTAGGATTAAATGGGGATGGGGTGGTATGGTATCAGGATGCCTTATCTGTCTTTTTGTTGCTCTGCATTCATTGGTCCAATGTCGGCCTTTGGCACACCTTCTACATATACCTGAAGGCTGAGTCCTCCTATTCTTGCCATTCCCAGAGAAGATATTATTCCTAAGAATTCCTTGTTTATAATCCCTTCTCAGATATCCTATTCTACCACAATTAAAACATTTGACATTTTGATGTCTCCTCATTTCTTTGTAAATTGTTTCTCCTACCCAAGATTCAGTATTATAGTCAAATGTCTCAATGTTCATTGTATGTAGGATCTATTCATCCATTGGTGCTGATATAACCTTTAAAGACCCAAGTATCTTTTTGCATTGTAAGCAGGCATTTTCAAAAGCCAGATATTCAATAAGTACTTGTCTAGCAAGTACTGGGACTGTTACTCTTATTTGTACATCCTTAGTTAATCTTTGTAAAAAGTCACTAAAGTGTTATCTCTGGCTCTGTTTAACCCTAGTGTATGATTAAATTTATTTTCCTAGTTCTTGAATCCTGTCCCAAGCATTTAAGGCTGCTTTGTGGCATAGGAACAAGATTTCTTCATCGTAAAGACCTTGAACCTGTGGGTCAACTTAAGTGCCTCCACCAAGAATTTGATCTTGGGAAGTCTCAAGGCCTTTTTAGTTTTCCTATTATTCCAAAAGTTTTGCCTCTTCCCTGAAATAACATTTAAACATCAACTGGGGCCCATCATCCAGAACTGCAGAAACTAACTGAAATTCAGTCATGCAGTGTTGCCTTGATGCTAGAAGCCCAAGTCTTTATCATCTCCCTAATAAATGCAGAATGCAAGCCATAAATTACAACAGCTTGCTTAATTTTCTTTTAGATCATTCATTCCTCTAGGTATCCATCTACCTTCTGTGGATCCTTTTAGGCCTTTAAAACTTATTGGTTTGTCAGAGTAGATTACAGGGTAGGAAGTTAAAACCCTGGGTAAGTCATCTCTGACAGCTATTGGTGATTTTGAATACTGTATTTGTGCCTTCTTTCCCTGTTCATCAGCTCCAATAATTTCCTCAATAATTTCAAATCTTTTTATCATTGTCTTTTGTAAAGTCTAAATCTTCTGGCATGTAAATATTTCTAGTGATTTCATTGAGGCACCTAGCCTCTGGTCCTCATTCTGCACCTGTGATTCCAAGGTCTGAAGTTTCTCCTTTAAATATAACATCTCATCCTTGGACATTCCTTGGATAGTGTGCAGATTGCCATCCTGGAGAGATACTCTATCTGCTAACATATCATAATCTTTTAACTAATTTTGATCGTCAAATTCAACAGTATGAATTATTTCAGATAATTTCTCAGTATACTTAGATATGGATTCAATTTTGTCTATCAAATTAATTTTACTCTTTTTGATAGTATTAATTTTTTCAGGTAACTTTTGATTTACAGTGGTATTAATCCTGTCAACTAGCTATTTATTAAAGTGCCACATTTTTTCTTAATGATAGAATATAAAGAACAAAACTGAGTCCTGATATCCAGTAAATTGAAGTATCATCATAACTATATAAGCTTCGTAGAATACAATCCAGACTATTAGCAAAAATGTTACTAAAAGTTTCAAGATTAATATAGTCTGCCATATTGATTTATTAATTACCTGTTAAGAGATTCAGTAAATTGTTTTAGGTGTAATAATCTTTATTGTCCAGCAGATGTTGTGGTTGCAGATTTGCGACTAGCAGCAATGCAACCGATGGCAAAAGGAACAGTCCTGAGCTACTTTAGTTTCCCGCCTTGGTTCTGGTTAAATACTGAGAAATATGCTTTGTTTGACAAATTAAAAGCAATTAAATCAATTCCATATAAGGAGCAAGAAACCCAGAACTCACGGGCAGAGAGCACAAACCGGAAACTGCAGAAGTCACCACGCAGCAAGGAACCACGCCAGAGGACCACACCAGGGAATGTGGCAGTTGTGAGTGCACTTGGGAAATTTCCAAATTGTCTCGCAGAGTAACTCTGCTGTGGTGGGGGTTCTACAAAAAAAAAACACTTAGGTAAAAGCAAGCTAAGCAAGCAAGGTTGGGAGACTTTCTGGCCAGTGAACTGGCTAGGCCTTTAGGCCATCCACCTGGTAGGTGTGGAGCCTGAATTCACGTGGACGCCAGATGAAAAAGGACACTTAAAAGAAATTCCACACTAGCTCAGAATTGAGAATAATAGACAGCTATTTATTTAGGGGTAGACTCACAAATCAGAATTCTCTGCTGGAATGGTGAACAGAAACCAATCCCGCAGCCGGAAAAGAGGCCGACGCATGCTTTACATTGGCATAAATAGTATAAGAGGCCACGCCCCAGCGGGCAGTTAACTTAAAGGATATTGGCTGTATGGTTTCCTACAGCAACTGGGGCTTGTTTGCAGTGTCCGAGGTTTAGTCCCTCATTGATCATCAGTGGCAGGGGTGTGGTGACACTGATGTCATAGGCCAGCATCTGAGAGCGACATCCTGATCCACTGGCAGAGAGACACTAGATTTGGCATGGACTTTTGAAACCTCCAATTCCAACTTCAGTGACAATAAAGCCACACATCCTAATCCTCTAATCTTTCCAAAGTGTTTCCCTCCCTGGGGACTAAGTGTTCAAATATATGTGCCTATCGAGTCATTCTTATGACAATCTTATAACAGTCACAGGCCTCTTCTGAGAGCCTTGCATTTTCCATTGAACTTTAGGAATCATTTGACAATTTCAAAAGAGTGATTGCTAGGATTAAGATGGAGGCACACTGCATTTAGGATGTACTGACATCTTAACAAATAGTCTACTGTTACATGGACCATAGACTTCAAGTGGCCATGAGAACTCAATTCCCCCATACATACACAGACACTCAGACACAAACACACATGCACACGTGCACACACACACTAAAGATATTATATATTTGTATACATACATAAAATATATTTTATGGATAAAAATGCTTTTGTTTTGTTTTATCATTCTTTTTTCCATTGATGTCCATAATTAAAGGAGTACCCATGTAGTGGGTCAAAAAGATGGCATCATCAAATATCAGTGTGCACCCACAGATACCTTTAGTAGTTCATGAAGGCAAAATAGTACACAAGCAAGTGGCCTGAATGGTTTACTCCTGTTACATCCCTTACACAGTCTGAGCCTGTGTTCCCCATGGTCAGTTCCCCAGAGAGAATTGAGGAAGAGGAACAAACTCATGCTGATTTTACACATGATTCTGTATGACATGCCTACCCTACCTGAAAGTGGCCAGCAGAGCACCGTGTCCTGTTTCCGGATATCACTGAAGACAGTGGTCAGGAGAAACCCTTTCAGGAGACAGAACACTGTCCATGGAATTTGGTTTGGACTAAGAAATGGCTTCCAGGTGAGGGTCTGTATTTATGAGTGTGCTGTGGCCCATAGGCTGTTTACAGGGTCATGAACATCCACGGAATACAATAGTAAATTGTATAAAATGAGTGTGAAGAGATCTGTGGGTAGCCTTCTTAGAAATGGGAAGAATGGTGAGATGTTCCTGTCTCATGTGGATCCCCATCAAAAGGTGTCCTAAAGAGGAAAGGGTGTGAAGAATTAAGTGGCTCTCTGCAGACACCTGTCAGCCCCGTCCCCAGGCCAGCCTCTCACTGATTGTCATGGTCCGCCTCACTTCTTCTCTAGGCATAAAAACAGAAAATATTTTGACATACTCATTTAATCAAATGAGCCGATTCTTACATGGTCCATTAATGAGGCATTGTCATCAGGGGCCAATTAAGGCATCCCTATTGTGAGAGCTGTGGATCTGTTGTCTTCTCTTCTTTAAACTTACCCTCCTCTCCTTAGGTCTGAGAGTGCAGAATGAAATCTCTAGAATTTGACTTTTACATCATGCTGCCCTCTGTGGCTGCCCTGTGACCATGGTGGAGTAAACCAAGTTCTAAGAAGCAGGAGCATTTTTGATTAGAGCAGAGGTACAGACATTATCTTGAACTCACTCAATTAAGCATGTGTTAGACATGGCAGATTCATCCTAACCCAAGAGGCAAATGGCCAGGTCCTGGGGTTGTTTCCACCATTCAATAAATGGGTAAATTTTGTCAAATTGCTCATGTCTTTTTGGTCATTGTTCTGTATCTGTGCAATGGGCATTTAGGACCATGCTTGGAAATCTCTTAGAGCTGCAATCATTTAAAAAAAAAAAAACAGGGTGTGCAGGTGTTTGAGACAGTCATAAGACTTGGATATGTCTGCCCACTTTTTTGAGTCTTCACCCAGAAATGTATATGATCCACAACCAACATTTTTTCATTTTATATTATTTTCCTCTGTTCAGTCTTTTTCTTTGCCTGATCTCAAATATACTTTCTGTTGGACTTTAGGCTTTCTCAGCCTTGCAAAGTTCTGTCCCCATCATGTGACTGCTTTTCAGCCATGATGCTGAAACCCATTCCTAACTCAAATGGTGTATGTGTCTCACTCCCTCTTGAGCTCCTCCCTGAAAATCTATACTAAAATACCCAAGACTAAAAACAACAGAGCCAGGGTTGTTGTTTCTATATGTGACACTCAATGGGTTTTTTCTGCTTCTCTCTAAACCTGCTTCCTTATCTATCCTGGGGGAGAAGAATCTCTGCCTGGACTCAACTGCCTCTCAGAGCTGATGAGGATCAAAAACAGGAGTGAAAAAGTTAGGGTCAGAACTGTGGAACAAAGTTTAGCAACGGCACTGCAGGCCTCAGTCAAGGTGCTTCTGAATGGTGCTGATTGCCAATTACTACGGTGTAAATACAGCCATCATGGCCAATGTCAAGATTGCAACACACAACACTGAAAAGTAATTGAGACTTCATGTTTCAACCAGCAAATGCATTACACTAAACTACTGCTAGAACACAGAGCACAGGAAAATGGAATTGCTCATCAGGATGTGCAGAGTCCAGAGCTTGTGTTGCCTTTCATTTTTTTAATTCAAACTCAGGTCTCGAGCATTCTGTTTACTCAGGTGCTATACAGCTGAGCCACATTCCTACATACTCTGTCTTTGTGTCCAATACATTTTATTTGATTGTCATTTTATAATTAACTTTGACTATTGACTGTGTTTAAGAAGCAGCTCACGGGAATTCTAACCCCTTATCAATCAATCACTCTCAGCAGGAAGACTTTATAGCCTTCTCCTGAATCCTTAGGAAACCAAGACACAGACAGAAGGCAGGGACAGACATTCCAGGTCAGGACACACTGACCAGAATTTGTGGGAAGGTGCTGACGTCATCACATTTATCTTCTAGTCAACAAAGAAAAGAAAAGGTAATTATTAGAATTCTATAGAAGAGTCAATTTAGGCAGAATAGCAGCAAGTTCAAGAGAACATGCTCCAAGTCTTGATACATTTGGACCAAAATTCATCTCTGCGTCCAAACGACCTGAGTCTCTCATGGAGCTGCCACTACTGACTTCCATGTTGCTATGTCATGGTTTACTCTGTTTATGTGTATCACATTTTGCATATATATAGCACATGCATGTCTGGTCCCTGGCCAGGTCAGAAGAGGGCACTAGATCTAAATGGTTGTGAGCTACCATGTGTGTACTGGGAATCCAACTTAATATACTACACAAGCAATAAATCTTTTTCTCACAGCCATCCTCCAGCTCCCGTCATTATCTTTTCATTAGCACCAGAACTGCTGGGTAACCTGCTCAGATACTACACAGCAGAGAAGGGAGGGCTATGGTTGCACCAGTGTAGCTGAGGATGGAAGAGGACTGTGACTCAAACATGGTCTCCTTAGTGCCAGGTCTCATGGTTTGGGCAGTAAAAGAGGAATCAGAATGAGAACTTAAGTCCTTGACTTGTGTATCCGGTGAACAGATCCCACCTTCTCTTCTCTGAGCTGCTCTTCTTCTCCAATTAGTCTAGAAAAAGGAACAGGTCACCACTTCTCCACCTAAGGGCTGTTTCTCCCACTCTGCCCCGAAGGGTGTCCCTGTAGTGTTCTTGTTGACAGCACCCAGAGATCATCTTAGCATCCCTATTGGAAACAGAAATAGCCCTTTCCCAGATCTCCTGGGGAATCTCAGAGAGGAGGCAGGGTCATAAAACCTCAGGAGCTGGCCCCACTGGGAAGAGGTGAAGATGTCTGAGTTTGCCTTTGTTAAACAGGATTTTATAGGTGCCATCGTCAGGATCTGGGGATGGCCTACTTATAGAGAAAGCAAGAAAGTCAGCCCTCAAATTCTATAGCATCTTGGAATTTTCTGGAGACTGAATTGCCTAGAATCCCAACTCTCTACTCAGTTGCTTTATGGGGCTTCCTCATAAGAGTAAGAAACTGCCACTCAGTGACACATTCCCTGGACTTTCAAGAGGTAAGATGGTCACTGGTGTTTGGCCTGTGGGTGGGGTTCAGGCAGCTGTGAGTCAAGAGATAATAATTAGTCTAGCCATCCATCTCCAGGTCCTCTGAGCACACATCTCAAACTCTAGATCTCTGCCATCATTGCCTGCTCTTCTTCTTACTTTTCTGAATGTTGTGTCTTTATTCCCTTCTTCCTTTTCTCCTTTTATTAATTTAGTAAATATTTACAGAGCTTTTTTGTTTCAAATCACGGTGAGACATAAAGAATAAGGAGCCCTGAGCTAAAAGATCCCAGGTGAAGCAGAAAACCATAATGCTGAGAGAACAGTGATGATCAAAGTCTTTGAAGGAGTCTTCCCACACCAGAGTCACAACTTGATCCACTTTGATAGAAAGAAATCATGATCTTTTTTGTTTTGTTTTGTTTTATATTGGTTAGTCTGCTAGCTTAGTTTGGCCTTAACCTTGCTATAGAGTAACCGCTGGTCCTCAACTTTACAGATTCAGGCATTTTAGGTTGAGGATAACAACTTAGCTTTTTCTAGTCTGGAACTCCATTCTGATAGCTTTATCTATGAATGCAGAGCTCATGGAACTGGATCGCCATCCTGTAAGTGACATCATAGGCACCTGGGTTGGGAAAACATAACAGGCCATGGATCACTAAATGGTGGCCCCGTGCCATAACAAATCATGCCTCAAATAGTCTTTCTTTGAATGCTTCTACTTTCAGTACATCCCAGGGTCTCCCCCATTCAGAAAGAAGGAGAAATCCCATCAGGAGAGCTGGTCTATGACTAGCCATCCAGCTCTGTCCTAGAAGGGCTGTGTCCTGTGCTGAGTCTCAAGCTCAGCTAGATGGACAATGTGAAAACGTTGCCTTCCTCACCTCCCCACTTCAGAGTCTGTGTGCTAGAAGCAAAGAAGGTGACTGAGAGGCAGGCTCTGATGGCACACCCCCTAAACTCATATTTACCCCATACTGAGCTTGCAATCTTAAACAAACCACCCTCTCCAGGCCTTAGGTCTTCACATATAACACACAATAAAAAGCGTTTCCTTCAGTCAACTGTTGTAATGTTAAAATAAAGTTAGTAGAACATTGCCTGGAATATATAAATTATCCAAAATAAATATTAGTTGATTTTATTCTTAGAAAGGTTAGGAAACCCCCATACAGTCGCACTCCATCAGAGATAATTCCTCCTTAGTTGTGTGGGGTTTCAGTTAACAAGAGAGAAACAAAGGGTTTGTCCAAGTGTTTTTATTTTCAAAATTGGTATCAGACCCCCACTAGGATTCTTCAGATTACTATCAGCCAGTGAATAGAAAATGCAAGATATGTTCTTCCTGTGTTGGGGTAGGGGTTGTAGCACAACAGAGAAGGCTTCCTGACCTGTCTGAGCCCTTCTATGGCCACCATTTGGTAACACAGTGGGCTTGGTGGTCCTCCTCGCCTCCATAAAGAGAAGCTAGGAATTTCTTAATGTATAAGAGAGGCAGAGGCAGCTGGGCAGGGGTGGTGCACGCCTTTAATCCCAGCACCGGGGAGGCAGAGGCCAGTGGATCTCTGTGAGTTCGAGGCCAGCCTGGTCTACAAGAGCTAGTGCCAGAACAGGCTCAAAGCTACAGTGAAACCTTGTCCCAAAAAAAAAAAAAAAAAGAGGCGGGAGGCAGAGGTATGCAGAATATGGGGAGCACTTGCATGGGAATGTGTATGTATAGAAAGGAGACGGAAGAGACAGTTGTGTGTGAGGCTAGTTTACACAGAGCAGGGGGTTTAGTAACAACCTGTGCATCCAACTCAAAGGACAGGCGTGGGAGATCATCAAAGGCTTTCAGCAGGGGCCAGGTAGAACGATGTAAAAAACTTTGAAAAACCCCACTGCAGCGGTTGCGTGAAGAACATGTTGAGGAAGACAAATGCCCAGCACTAAGAAAGGAAAGTGGAGACAAGGTTCTGCCCCTAAACAAGAATATAATTGCAATTGATCCCTAACAGGAAAGAGAAATTCAGTTTTCTTTGACAGAGTGTCACAGTGCAAGTCAGTGACAGGACACATGCTCTCAAGTAGTTGGTCAGCTGGAGACTGACTCCATGGATTTGGGTTGGTTTTGGTATTCTTTTGTTTTGAATTTCTTTCTTTTAGTTTTTTTTTTAATTTCTGTGGTTTATTTAGTTTTGTTTTGTCTTGAAAGAACATGTGGGAAGAAAAAGTACATGAAGTTGGGCGAAGAGGGTCTGGGAGAAGTTGGAGAAGGGAAAAGGTATGATCAAAGTATATTATATAAAATAATATTTAAAAATTAAAGGAAAAGAAAAGAATATATTGAGAAGAAAAATCAAGAGGCAAGGGACACATGGAGACGCTGATGGAAAAATGTCAGAAGAGATGATGGGCTCCTGACCTGGGTGGAAAGGAAGGACAGCTGTGAGGGTTCTGAGCAGTAGACTGGTCAGGAGGGAATGGGGGCAGGGCAAGAGAAGACTGAGGATGTCTAGAAGTCTCTTTCATATTTCTGCTCCCATCAAAGCAATTCCTGCCTTAACCATTGTCTTGCTGGTTAGCAAGAATAGTGCCCTAGTTCAGACTATTTTGAGTACTGTTAGGAAATCTCCTTTACATATCTTTCTTTGAGCATGTGTTTATATGTGCCTATTACATGTTTACATATAGCTTCAGAAATACAATTGTATTGCTGTATAATGCATTAAATGTGTTCAACTTTAGGGAACACAGCCAAGCACACACTAAAGGGATCATTTATATTCACTCTCCCATTAGATTAACTTGCTCTTCTCAACACTAGATTCCATTATTGTAGCCAGGCTGGTAGGGGTGTGGTGATGTGAGACTGAGAAGAGGAGGTGGGTGTTGGCACTGTGCTGATCTTTGCAATCTCCAGATGTAATGGTGCTGAGAACCTCGGCCTCCTCAATGCTCACTGGACAGCTGCCTGTGAAATGCCCTTTAAATGTGGTTCACTATTCTGTGGGAGCATCTGCTGCTATGTTTGTGCTTTTCTAGTTCTCTGTATAAGTATTTTGAGTCCTCTCTGTGTTTATTCGAGATTACCATTATTTTTTCTTCAAGGAAAGTGCTCCTTTAAGGAAATCTTACCTTTGTTTCCCATTAAATGATAGACAGATGTATCAGGTTTGAATCTTAAAAATTAAGTTGCTTTAGATTTACCTCTTAAAGCTATAGCACATCTGGAATTAATTTGTTGTGTACAGGGGGAGGTGGGATAAGAAGGAAGAAATAAAAAATGTTCCTGCTCACATATCCACATGATCCATCATTATTCTCTGGGAAGACTACAGTGTCTCCAGTGCACTGCACACATGACCTTCTGTCATTGCTCATAGGACTATATATGCCAGGGCCTGAGTCTGACTGACATTTGTTCTGCCTTCTTCATCTATTTGTTTATGCTCTTTTGCATATGTCTGTGGTGTGTGCATGTATGTGTATGTATTGTGGGGGAGGGGGGGTGTGTGGTCGGTCAGAGACAGATATAGGGTTTTTACTCAACTGCTGTTCTCCCCTTATTCCATTAGGCAGGGTCTCCAGCTGAATCCAGTGCCCATCACTTCATCTAGCGTAACCAGCCTTTGTATTCTGTGAATCTCCTGTCTCTGCCTACTCAGGGATGGAACAAGAGTGTGAGACAGCATACGACATGTCACATGTTATGTGCTGTTTCTGGGATTTATGTGAGATTCATTAGATACTCATCATAATCCTGAGGCATGGGTGTTATCAGGGGACTGACACATTGGGAGGTTCAGTAACGTGAGAAGAGTGCACAGAAACTGAACAGTGTGCTCAGAACCCACAACCTAGCCCTTATTTCTTAATTAAAAGTCTTATTTTTATTTTATGTATATGGGTTTTTGCCCACCTGAATGTCTGTGCATCATGTTTATTCCTGACCTATGGAGGCAGAAGGAGTCAGATCCCCTGGAACTGGAGTCACAGGCAGCTCTGAGCAGTCTGCTTCCCTGGAACAGCAGCCAGTGCTCCCAATCCTTTAGCCATCTCACCAGCCTGGATCTCCCCTTTCTGCCTCTATAGCTGGCCTGTGTCAGGTGACACACACATGAATGTAATTCTCTTACAGGCCCCACCATGTGGATGATTCCAGGACAGAACCAAAGCTGGGTTTCTGAGTTTATTCTGCTTGGCTTCTCCAGTGACCCCAAGACCAACGGCATATTCTTCACTGTCTTCCTTCTCATCTATCTGAGCTCAGTCATGGGCAATGGGCTCATCGTCATGCTGATCTGCCTGGTCTCACATCTGCACACTCCCATGTACTTCTTCCTCTGTATACTAGCTATATTAGATATGGGCTGTGTCACCACCACCATGCCCCAGATGTTGGTGCATCTTCTTGCTCATTCTCAGAGCATCTCCTTTGCGGGATGCTGGCTCCAGATGTATGTCTTTGGTGGTCTGGTTACTACTGAGTGCACCTTGTTTGTTGTCATGGCTTATGACAGATATGTGGCCATTTGCTACCCACTCCATTATACTGCCATCCTCAATTGGGAACTGTGCAGATGGTTGGCAGCTGGGTCTTGTGCCTGTGGTTTCCTCTCTGCTTTGTTACATACTTTCTTCACCATGAGTCTACCATATTGTGGGCCCAACAAAGTCAACCACTACTTCTGTGAAGGCCCTGCAGTGCGTAACCTGGCTTGCATGGATACCCACCTCATTGAGATGGTGGATCTGGTCTTGAGTGTTTTTATGAGTCTTATTCCAATTTCCCTCATTGTGGCCTCCTATGTTCATATTGCCAAGGCAATTCTGAAGATCAAATCCACCCAAGCCCGCTGCAAAGCTTTCTCTACCTGTGTCTCCCACCTGACTGTGGTCTCATTCTTCTATGGTCCAGCCAGTTACATCTACATGAGGCCCAACTCCAGCTACTCCCCTGAGCAAGACAAGCAGCTCTCACTCTTTTACAATGCCTTTACTGCCTTGCTCAACCCTGTGGTCTACAGTCTGAGGAACAAAGACATCAAGAGAGCATTTCTCAAGGTGGTGGGGCATGGTATGGTAGACTAGTGAACCAGGATCCAGAAAAAACTGGAGTGGATTATCACTTTTTGGTAAAGGGACGATGTCTTTATTTTATTTAGCTGTTCTTTACATTTGACCAACATTGTACTTAGTAACTGGGACAAACAACTGTGAAACCAAATGGCTGTCTTGATGGACAGGTTACACTAGGGTACAATTACAAACACCTTAGTAATCTTACTGGGTCATAGCTGCAAAGATCCATCTTTTGGTTTGGTTTTTGTTTTCTGTTTTTTGTTTGTTCGGGATTTTAGCTGTAGGTTGGGAGTGACCTTCTGTCCTCTCATATCCCTCCTGATCCTGAATAAGGAACCTTATGTCCAACATGTCATCCTAGAACAGAAAGGAACAGTGGACAAACTTACAACGACTCAGCTTTTCAAGAGTGACCTACTTCTCTGTCCACACATTGGTTTGGCCAAAGCAAGCAGCCTGAGAGTAAAAGGTGGGAAGGTTTGTGTCTAGAGAGAGGTAATACATGCTCTGTTGCCATGGTTTGATATGTTGGTTACCCTACTTTGAAGACAGCATGTAAAGTGCATTATGTAACCTAGTGTAGTTCCCAGAACACAACAACATACCTATAAACCACCACAAAACATGGTAACTGTGCATGGTATGATACTAAAGACAGAAGAAGGCTGAAGCATTGTATGCTAAGTAGCACAACGTGTGCTGTCAGGGCCAAAGTAAGGTGTGGATTGTGGAACAGAACCAAAACAGCTTAGAGAACTAACTTCACACATGAATTCAGAGTGGTCTATGTGGAAACATCATGACCTCTTATGCCAAATGATGCACTGTTAGAAGTGAAGGGAGCTGGGTCTCATCAGAACCTTTCCAACTTTTCTCCTCATAGGCAGCATCCAAGGGCATGTCCAACCATTGACTCTGACCACTGGCTCTTACTCTACTGTCTTCTGGTAGTGGGTATATATTGTCTTTCATCTTCAAAGTAACTCTTAACTGACCAATCAGCATATTTCTTTCTGATTTAGTTCCTGTACTATTCTTTTCTAAGAAGGCCTCGGGCCTCCAGTTTTATTCTATAGTCACAAAATTTTTGACAATGAGTACCCTTCATTACTATTATTACTATTACTACTATTTGTTTATATATTTATTTATTGAGAATTCTCACATATTATGGGTTAGCCTTGAACCTTCCACATTCTGAAGGAAAACCCTGAAGTTTTGATCTTCCTGCCCCCACCTCCCCAGTGCTGGGATTATAGAATAAGACACTGTACCCGGGAGAAGTTTTGCTTCTTTGATGATGTCCTTTGTATTGTTAAAGTTTTTGCTTTGACAAAATATAATTACTTTTTAAAAAAATAAAAGACAGATTCTCCTTTTGTGGCTCTGTCTCTTCTGGAACTTGCTATGTAGACGAGGCTAGGATCAAACTGAGAGATCCTCCAAACTCTGTCCTAGGGGGTGCTGGAATTAAAGGAATACTTCATTCCACCCAATCAAGCACTTTTATCTCTTGTTATTTTTCAGTAGATCTAAGAAATTGTTTCTTGTTCCAATGTCATGAAAATTACTCCTGTTTTATTTATAAAGTTTCTTTTAAATTTTGATCTTTCTGAATTAATTGTTTTGTATGATACATGGTAACTCATTCTTTTCCATGTAGATATCCTTGTGTGTAGCTGGGCTTTCTCTTCAGACTTTCTTGAAACACCAGCTCCCAAACAATGACATCGACCTTATTATCAATTATAAACCATTTGCCTTTATCTTGGACTTGTTCCCAACTAGCTCTTATAACTTAAATCAATCTGATTCTATTAATCTAAATTCTGCCATGTGACCTTTTACCACTCTTCCATTTTGTATGTCTGACTTGCTCCAAAATATGCTGGCATCTCCTTTGTGAGTCTAGATTCATCCTGAGTTCCTCTCTTTCCCAGGAAGCCCTGCCTATTCTCCTCTGCCTAGTTATTACCCATTCAACTCTTTGTTAAACCATTCAGAAGGTCCTTTCATACATGGTGATCAAATATCCCACAACATTTCCACATTTTTGTCTAAATAAAAAGGAAAGGGCTTAACTGTAACACAAAAAAACTATATACAATAAGAACAACTATCAGGTAAGAATTATATTTACAATGTCCAGTATCTTAGTATTTGGTAAATTTGTAGAAATTATTATCTATCCTATCTTGATAAGGCCAAAGTATTATACCTAAACCATTTTCTGTTCTTTTCTTTTCTTTAAAAAATCCTCAATTCTTTTTTATTTAAAAAGTTTTTTTAATTTTATATACCAATCCAAATTCACCCCCCTCCCATTCCCCTGTCCCCCACATCCCCGCATCCCACCACCCATCCATTCCTCAAAGAGAGTAAGGCTTCTCTTGGGGAGTCAGCAAAGTCTGGCATACCAAGTCCCTCCCCACTGCAGCAAGGCTGAGCAAGGTATCCCACCATAGGGAATGGGCTCCAAAAAGTCAGCTCATGTACCCAGGTAACTTCTGGTGCCAGCCCCCCCAAACAGATCAAGCTACATAACTGTCACCCACATTTAGAGGGTCTAGTTCGGTCCCGTGCAGGTTCCCCACCTGTCAGTCCAAAGTCTGCGAGCTCCCACTTGCTCAAGTTAGCTGTCTCTGTGGTTTTCTCCATCGCAATCTTGACCTCCCTTTGCTCAAATGATCCCTCCAAGATTCCTAGCAATAGTGAAGATGCTAGGAATCTTCACTATTCCTAAACCACTTTTTTTCATAACTTTTATTACCAAACCTAAAGATAATTTCTTAGACCTTAACTCTTAACCTCATAAACTTTACATCTCTTTTGTAAGTTTCTTTTCTGAATTTGGTAATAAAAAGAAAGAAAGGAAGGAAGAAAAGAAAAGATATGAAAAAGATATAAAAAAGAAAAGAAAACATAAGTGTAACGATCTAGTTATACAAATGTATAACTATCTAGTCTTCAACCCCCATCAGAGACCCAAGGGGGATAAAATTTTACCTGAGTAAACAAGAAGTACAGGGCAAGCAACTTCCAAAACTATAAAAATGACAGGGACAACTGACTGCTTGGATAGTCATCCAAGTTTCCTCTGTAACCTTGGGTCATCCATCTTTGGCCTACAAGTTTGGAATATCTGACAGACTTTTCTGTGCAGCAGGAATCTTTGAAAGACTTCCTATCTTATCTTGGAAAAGTTCGGTTGCCACCATATTTTGTGTACTGCTTGTCCAATTTGGACCACATACTGTGAGCAGTTGAGGCAAGGGCAGTTACTTGCCAAGTGGTTAAATTTGCCACAATGTCAGCAAACTCCATATGGAGGCTCTTCAATGCCCATTATCCTTTTTTTGAAGTAAATTGGTGCTGCCAGAAGCAGAAATGCCTCATTGTCATGAAAACCTTATGTTATGAAAACATCTTAAATGTCAAATTCTGTAGATCTCTGAAGTGTTTGAAACTATCTAAAATATATCTGTTTGACATTGAAAACACAAATTTAATTGTTATAAATGACTAACTACTAACCTGGATTTCATAATTATCCTAAATAGTTTATAATAGTAACTTTTAAGGACTCTCTAAGTATACATTTTTAATGAGCTGCATAGGTGCAATACTTTAAACAAGAGTAGTAACATATATGTTAAAACAAAAATAACCCTATATGTTGTATCAATGTACCAAAATCCTTTAACCAAGTGTATGAACCTATATATAGTATGTTCTAGCAAAAATAATCTTGAGTTTATATCAATATACAAAAATACATACCAATGAGAAATATTTGAGATTAATAGTTGCTTTTTTGGATTAAAGTAAATTCAGTAATCTACTCTTTTATCTCATCATTTCTTTATTACATCCTCTTTTATCATTTAGAAAGAGATCTTTGAATTTAACTCTTTTGTTTAGCCTTTTTACCTAACTATGACCAATAGCAACTTGTAACCAACCTCCCTTAAATGATAATAAGCATTCATAACATATCTTTTGGGAATGTGAGCATTGTGTTTTTCTAGGCTGCTTCCTGTTGTTTGAGGGTGCTGGCATCTTTGACAGAAACTTGAGAAGATCAGGATAATGATTAAGTCTTGGCTGGAGTAGTCTGTGAGGCTGGACCACATCAGCCAGCAGCCTTGAAAGCTATTCTGGATGCAGGGCTCACAAACTGCAACAGAGACACTCTAACAAAGATGTAGGATCACCTAGGCCACCATTTTCATTGGTGTTTAGTCCCCTGGCTTGGAAAAATACACTAACTTCCAAAGGTAACATACATATCTGTACTAATACAAGTATAGACTTTCATTGTATGCCAATGATGATTTTTTTTTTGGTTTATATTTGAGCGGGTAAAAATATACATCTTATGTCTTGCAATTCTTCTAGGTTTGTTTCTTTATGTTTGTAGCCAGGATTTTAGATGGTCTTCCTTGATCAAACCTGATCATCTTTAATGGTGAGTGAATACACAGTCTCTCATTTTCTGTAGAAATAAAAGCATAACCTCTTCCCCAAAGTAATATATCTTTTTACTTAAATTTTGATGTCAAGATAGTCTTAAAATACGTCGTTTGAATCTAGTATCTTTCTAATCCAGGGTCTCTAGGGCCACCAAAAAAAATTTAAGGACAGCACAGTAACATATAGGATCCAGACTCTCTGTGCATTTCCCTTCTTTACATGACTTATTTCATATTTTATTACTATATTTCTTTTTTAAGAACTTTATTATTTAAAACTACTTTTTAATCTATGATGGTTTCTATTGTTTCTCTTTTCTCTTCCAAACTTACATATATTTTAAAACACACTGTAATGTTTAGAAGTTTTTTTTCTATCTGGATCTATTTTACCAAGCATTTATATTGTTTTTTTTTTTTGATGGCTTGGGGGGGGGGATTTAACTACTACATCATCTACTGGCATTTTTCATCTTAGCACATGATGGTTGTACATCGAGGTTTGTGACTGGCTCCCTGCTGCAGGCAGTTGCAGGACAGTCTATTCTTTACTGCAGCCAGTATGAGAGCCTATGGAAACCCACAATGTGGCTTATCCCATGGCATGCTGGCAGCTCAAGCCTGCAGGCAAGGCCCAGAGATGAGTTCCTGTATACTGTGGCTGCCATGAGAGACTACAGATTAGGAAACTGCTCTTAGCTCTGTTCCTGTGTGCCTAGAACCCTTTCTCAAGCTCTCTCAGGTTTTATGTGGATGTAGTTGTCAAACTTTGGGTGCCATTTATAGGCAGAGTTTTCCTGTTCCAACTGTCCACTCAGAGTTTTAATATTAATTGTAAAAGCTCAGCCAGTAGCTCAGGTTTGTTACTAGCTAACTCTTACAACTTAAATTAATGTATTTCTATTAATCTATGGGCTGTCATGTGGCCCATGGTTTTACCTGTCCTCCAGCATGTCTTGCTTGCTCTGTGTCTGCTGGCATCTTCTCTGACTCCACTCTTCTTCATCCCAGCAGTCTTAGTTTGTTTGTCCTGCCTATACTTCCTGCCTGGCTACCAGTCAGTCAACTTTTTTGTTAAACCAATTCAAGTGACACATCTTTACAGTGTACAAAAGGATTATTCCACAGCAGTGCTGGGAAATAATAAGAAAATAAGAATATTACTATCCCTAGAGATCATTTGTGTGATATTTTATTGAAGAATGTGGTTGCTTTTCACCCTTGTCCAAAGAGTCTGCCTGAAGACAACGTAACAAGTTTTGGATTAGTTCTGCTGGAAGAAAAAAATTCTCAAAACATCTTAATGTAGACTCTGCCATGTGGTTTTTGGTATTAACTCTTATGAACTTTATCAGGAAAAGGAGCAAGCTCAACATGTTAAAACACAACATGTAGAACAATTTGAGGAGAAAAGGAGCATGAGAAAGTGGAATAAAGCTAAGTCATGGTTCAAGGAGATAAACAGATTAAGAAATGGAATAAAGTAAGTGCTGACCTCAGGGCAAGATCCTATCTAGCTAAGTTTCCAACTTGTAAAAAAAAATAAAGAAAATCTTAGAGAAAAGTGTTGATGTGCATGCCTTTAATTCTAGCTTAGAGAAAGCAGGGGCTGGCAGATTTCTGAGATTGAGGTAGGCCTGGTCTACAGAACAAGTTCCAGGACAGCCAAGCTTAGGTAGTGAAGGTAACAATCAAAAACAGAAAGCTGGAGAAGATGTAATTGAACAAAGGAGTCATGTTCCAGCTCTAGCAAGCAGCAGAACTTGTCAGCTTTGACCACGTGGCCCTGGTTTTAAAGTTAAGGATGTGGAATTTGTCTCCACATCTAAGGAAAGATGCTGAGGGAAAGCATGTGTCAGGGGTGTCCCTGAATGAAGGCTTGGAGAGGCCATAATGTAAAGCTGTGAATTGCCTTGGAGTTGAAGCCTGGATTGCTTTAGAGACCCCCCAGATGTTAGCAATGCCAGAATCATTGGGCGCCTTTCCAAGGAAAACTGCTAACGGGGAACGGAACCTGTGGTGATATTTTATGTTTCAACAAATAAAGCTTACCTAAAGATCAGAGGGTGGAGCTAGCCACTAGTTAACCATAGAGGTTGTGGTGGCTCACACCTTTGATCCCAGCACTTGGGATTTCATGGCTTTGATCCCAGTACTCAGGAGACATAAGCCTTTAATTCCAGCAGTAGGGAGGTGGAGACAGGAATAT
The DNA here is from genome assembly GCF_982192425.1 of Myodes glareolus. Lineage (NCBI taxonomy): Eukaryota > Metazoa > Chordata > Mammalia > Rodentia > Cricetidae > Myodes > Myodes glareolus. The sequence goes on along the minus strand of NC_142028.1, from coordinate 74,237,562 downwards.
AAGGTAAGTAGAGACAGGATCTCAGTCCAATCGGTTTGAGGATTCAGAAGAGGTAAGAATTCTCTTTACTGGATGGCTCCTTTACTTCTCTGCTCTTTCAACATTTACCCCATAGCTGACTCCAGGTTTTTATTATTCAGGCCAATTAGAATTGGTGCTGCAGGAAACAGCCCAAGAGAAAGAAGTATGCTGCAGTCAACAAAGCTGAAAGGAATTGAAGATCTGAAAAGCACTTTGACAAGAGACCTGGGGGTGCAGAGTTTGGAGTTTGCCCAACTGGTTTTCAGCCTTGCTTTGGTCCAGTATTTCCTCACTATGCTCTCTTCCCTATGTTTCGGGATGGTAATGTATAACCTGTGCCATTACATGTTGGAAGTATGTGATCTGTTTTTTGATCTTGATTATATGGTATTACAGTTAAAAGGTTGCATGAGTCTCAGAGGAGACTTTAAACTTCGGACTTTCAAATATTGTTGAGACTGTGATGAACTATGAGGACTTTTGAAGTTGGACTAAATGCATCTTGCATTGTGATATTGTTATAAGCTTATGAGGGCCAGGGAGTGGAATGTGGTGGTTTGAATGTAATTGGCCTCCATAATTTCACAGGGAGTGACACTATTAGGAGATGTGGCCTTGCTGGAGTAGGTGTGGTCTTGTGGAGGAAGTGTGTCTCTATGAGTGGTGGGCTTTGAGGTCTCCTATGTTTAAGCTACTCCCAGTTTTATGGTTCACTTCTTGTGGTCTGTAGATCAAGATGTAGAATTCTCAGCTCCTTATCTGGGAACCTGTCTGCCTGAATTCCACCTGCCATGATGATAATGAACTAAACCTCTGGACTGTTAGCAAGCCACCACAATGAAATAATTTCCTTTGTAAGAGTTGCTGTGGTCATGGTGTCTCCTCACAGCAATAGAAACACTAATTAAGACAGGAGATGTGTCCTGTTGGAGAAAGTGTGTCACTGGATGTGGACTTTGAGGTTTCATGCCAAGTCCTGTACCTTTGTCTGTGGATAGGATGTAGCTCTCAGTTACTGCTCCAAGGACATGAGTGCCGCCACACTCATTCTATGAAGTTAAACGATGGACTAAACCTCTGAACCTGTAAGCAAGGCCCCAATTGCATGTTTTATAAGAGCTGTAAGAGTTGCTACGGTCATATGTGTCTCTTCACAGCAGTAGACCAGTAACCAAGAGAAGGCCAAACTGTCTTGAAAGAAGAGCAATGTGCAAGAACTAATGCTTCCCCCTTTAGAAACCATCCACAAAGCTACAGCAAACAGTGAAGGGTGAGACCAGCCTGAGATCCATCTGGAATTTAATACATGAAGATTGTTATTTCGGACACAAGCACTCAAACCTATTGACTAACAATTTTAGTTAAAACATAATGATTATTCAATGGATAAACTATAATGTCTTCCAAAAATGTTAATGAGATGCATGGATATTCACAAGAAAAAGAATGTAATTGGGCCCTTGCCACTAACCATACCCAAAGTTAATTAATAATGGATCAAAATCTAAAATCAGCTTAAAAAACAAATACAAGAGTAAAGTTTTATGACACTGGGTCAAGAAGCAATTTCTTAGATCTACAGAAAATAACAAGAGATGGAGTATGCTTTTAATCCCAGCATTCCTGAGGGGGAGGCAGGAGAATCTCTGTGAGTTTAAAGACAGTCTGGTCTACAGAGTGAGTTCCAGAATAGTCGGGGCTACATAGGGAGAATCTAGCTTCTCCCCCTTCCCCGCCACCAAAAAAATACATGAATTGTATTTAATCAAATAGAAAAATGTTTATAATACAAAGGACATAATGAAATAAACAAAAATGCCCCCAGCTGTGGTGCCATGAGCCTATCGTCCCAGCACTGGGGAGGTGGTGGCAGAAAAATCAAAAATTCAAAGATATCTGCAGTAATGTGGTAAGTTCCTGGCTAGCCTAGGGAACGTGAGACTTCTTAAATACATATATGTGTGTATAACTCTCTCTCTCTCTCTCTCTGTCTCTCTCTCTCACTCTCTCTCTCTGTGGGGCGGAGGGCGGGGGGGTAAAATGTGGGAGGAGAGAAAGGATTATGAGAGCCAGAAGACCCAAGGACACCACAAAATCAGTTAACCTGGGCTCATATGGCTCACAGAGACTGAACCACCAACCAGAAAGCCTAAGTAAACAGTAAGTGCATTGTAAGCAACTTCCAAAACTCTAGAAATGAGAGAGACATATCGCTGCCTGTACAGTCACCCAAAGTTCTTCTGCACCTTTGGGGCACCCATCTTCAGCCTACAGGCCCATAGTATCCAGCAGACATTTCCATGAAGCAGGAAATTTTAAAGACAGTTCAGTCACTTTCTTCTGTGTCCTGTAGAATGTCTCACAGACTCTTTCAGGAAACAGGAACCCCGAAGGATCATCTCACCTTTAGGCAATTAATTTTATCGAAGTCGGTATATGAAAGAGACTCCTAGACACCCTCAGTCTTCTCTTTCCCTGTCCCCATCCCCTCTCCTGACCAGACTACTGCTCAGAACCTCACAGCTGTCCTTCCTTTCAACCCAGGCCAGGAACCCATCATCTCTCCCAGCATTTCTGTAACAGTGTCTCCATGTGCCTATGCCTCTGAATTTTCCTCCTTCAATACAATCTCTTTTATTTTAATTTTTAAATATTTTCATCAGTATATTTTGATTATGTTCTTTCCCCTCCTCGAAGTTCATATTCTTTCTCCTCCCACTCTTACTTTTAAGACAAAACAAAACAAACAACAAAAAATGTAAAAGATAAACTAAAAGACATAAAAAGAAAAACAAAAACTACAAAAACAAACAAACATAGAGTTAGTTTTGTGTTTCTCAAGTCCCCCTGGGCATATGGCCTGCCAGGAGTGTGGCTGAATATACCCAGTGGCAGTCCACTGGAAAAAAACTGACTTTCCCTTTCCTAATAGATATCAGTTGCAAATGGGTTCTTGGTTAGGGCAGGAGTTTGTGTCCACTTCCCCCATGTCAGTGTTGGGCAGTTGTAAGCATCAACAATTCATATGTCTGCTACATTTTCTCAAAAATTTCACACTGACCCCTGTTTAAAGCCTTTTAAACACCCATACCCTGCTCTTCTCATCACTGTGGCTGTGTGTGTGTGTGTGTGTGTGTGTGTGTGTGTGTGTGTGTGCCACCTCCTCTCACCTACCAGACTCACTGACGATCAGTCTGAGCACACCACCGTCTCCTCTCTCTCACCTTAAGGCACTTGCCTTGTTTCTCACCATGGAGGAGGACCACAACCCGCACCTTGTTGCCCACAATATAGTCAGAGCAGGACTCAGCTCAGCCAGGAAGCCTTCCCTGTTATGCTACCACTGCTCACCCCTAACCCAGGTAACATACACCCTTCATTCCTTATTCATTGGCCTATTATAATCTAAAGAATCCTAAAGGGGCCTGATATCAATTTTGTTACCAAACAACTTGGACAAACCCTTTGCTATTCTCTTGCTAACTGAAACCCCACACAACTAAGAAGGAATTGTCTCTGATGGAGTGTGGCTGTACGGGTAACTTCCTAACCTTTACAACAATAAAAATAACTAATATTTATTGAGTAAACTATATATTCTAGCAATTGTTCTACTAGCTTTAGCTTAAAATAACACATTTCTGAAGGAAGTATTCTTACCTGTGTGTTATAGATGAAAACCTACATACAGCCTAGAGAAGGCATCTTCTGCCAAATTACAATCTCTGCATGGGAGAAGTGGGGATTTAGTGGGAGTGTCATCAGAGCCTGGCTCTCAGTCACCTTCTCTGCTTCTAGCACACAGGCTCTGAAGTGGGCGGTGAAGAAGGCAAAGTCTTCACATTGTCCATCTAGTTGAGCTTATTGAGACTCAGCACCAGCCTCAGCCCTCTTAGCACAGAGCTGGATGGCTAGTCACAGATCAGCTCTCCTGATGGGATTTTTCCTCCTGTCTGAATGTGGGAGACCCTGGGATGTACTGAAAGTAGAAGGATCCAAGGAAAGAAGATCTGAAGTGTAGTTCCATGGAGCGGGCAATGAGGGAAGAAGTTTGAGGAGTTAGAAATGTATGCACCTGGTCCAAATGAGGAGCAGAAGGAGGAAGAACATGAAAAAAAAAAAAAAACTCAGGACCGCGAGGGGTGCTATCACCTACTGATACAAGGGGACGGATCTAATGAGAGTTCACCAAGGCCAGTTGGACTGGGACTGAACGAGCATGTGATCCAACCAGATTTTCTGAATGTGGCTGGCCCGGAGCCTTTCTGAAAAGCCATTGACAATGACACTGGGACTTGTTTCCTCTGCATATACTGGATTTTTGGGATCCAGTCTGTTTGGATACTCACCTTCCTGGACCTGGAGGGAGGGGGGAGGAACTTGAACTTCCCACAGGGCTACCCAAGGTTCAACTACCTTGGGGGCAATCACAGTCGCCCCTTCTCTGCTGTGTGATATCTGAGCAAGTTACCCAGCCACTCTGGTGCTAATGAAGAGTCATCAGCAACGGGGACTGACTGGAGAGGTGGCTCTGGGAAAAACAGGATTAGCTGTGCTTCAGAAGATCCAGTCTGGTTCCCAGCACTCACAGGGCTTTGCTCACAACCATATATCTCTTTAGTTCTAGAGGATCTGGTGCTCTTTTCTAACTTCCCCTGAGACCAGGCATGCATGTGGTGTACATATATGTGTGCAGGCAAAATGCTCATACACATAAACAAAAAAAAATGAAAGAGAGTCAATCATGGCATGCCAAGATGGAAGTCAGCAATGACATCTTTTTAAACCTGGGAATTGTGAGGATTAAAGACCAAATCCACAGCTGTCCAACTAAAGGAAGCTGTATTTTTGGGTGCACCCTGGACTGGCCAGCTGGCTGTCTCAGCCTAGGTTGGGATTGGAGAGAGAAGCCCTACTGACCTCCCAAGTTCCTTTTATAGGGGAGATAAAATGTTCACAGGGGTAAAAGATTTGGCTGTTGTACACTGTTAGAAAAATGCAACAAAAAGGAAGGAAAAAGGTAAAACATACAACATGAATGAGGTCAAAATTTTAGTGCAGGTTGAAAACCAGACTTCACAGTTTACATCAGAGTTAAAAAAATAAAAAACAGTAAGTTATTCTTCAACTACAAACAGAAACCTTAACTTGCCAGGACTTAATACAGGACCAACAGGAACTTATTCTTAACTGTCTTCACTGCAAATAGAAACCTTAATCTACAAGATATGCTATTTCTGTTTTTCCCACTCACCATGAACTGTATTCTGAGTCAAATCCTTGACTCTGTAGTGGGCATCTGGTTATACTGGGGTCTAATAACCATCATCAACTTAAAGGCTCCCAGACAGGAATTTATATGTCTAACTAAGGCATTAGGATGCAAGGGCCAACAGTAATCAGTAGAAACAGAAGGGTAAAGGGCCCTGTGATAGTTGACACCAATTACTATCTAGGAGAAACCCAAATGCGAGAATGATCACCAGTCATTTTTTTTCATCTCAGGTCCCCTTTTTGTAATGTTTCTTTGGGTACAGCCAAATTATCTCTTATGATTCCTAAGTGGCTTTGTATAGAAATAACAACTTTATTTTAAGACTATATAATATTGCCTTGTTCTATATAATTCATATATAACTATATATAATACATATAACGTAATATTCATATAATTTATATTGTAGAACTACCTCACCTAATGAATCTACCTATTGACAAATCTTGGCCTATATAGTTTTAACAGTTACTTTTCCTGATGTAGCAATAGGCATTATAGGTAGCCATTTTGTCTCCTATGCCAGGGAATTTCCTTTTGACCCAATATTCCAGTCTATTGAGGACAAGGGACAACATACTCTCCTCTGCAACTACTTCCTGTAGAAACTAGGCTGTCATTGCCAGGGCCCAGGAAGTCTGGAATGCTAGTTAAAGGTCGGGAGGAGACTCAGGCAATGGGGCGTTCATCAGAAGCATCTGGGTAGCTGACCAAGCTCCAGAGAGCAGATGTAGTAGCTGGACTGGCTCACAGCAGCTTTCTGCGAGTCCAGGGTCACAGCAGTTTGGAGCACGCTATAGCAAGCAGCTAAATCCTGGATGGTGTCTGTCAGACAACTGAAATCTGCTGAGACAGATATGGAATAAGAATGTAAATTAAAGTTTAGGAACTTAAAGGTAAATCTTCTATTTGGAACTTTCAGGCCCGTAGTCCTGACCTAGGAATTGGGGAAGGGAAGATATCCCCAGACCAAAGAAGAGAGAGCGAGATTCCCTCCTCAGGAATAGGAAGGTGGGGAAACTTAGGCTGTACTTACCTAGATTCCATCGGACCTGTGAGAGATGGATCCTTAATTCCCTGAAGTTTTCATAATTTTTTTAATTTACACAAAGATAAAAGTTTTAGAAATGTTAGCGTTACCACTGTTTTTAATCTGTACTAAAATCGCTATTACCGAGAAAAGTCATTGCAGAGCAAGTTCTTCTAAATAAAGGAACAGTAAAAGTTACATCTGAAACCTGCTTGCCCTCTAATATAAAGGCTGTTAGCACGGCAAACCTGTCTGTCTTTCTCACCAGGAGACAGTAGCTCTATAAAAAATGAGACCTGATTTTTACATATGAAATAAACTCACAAGGTGGCTGTGAGCTTGGGAGAAGGAGCTGGCTGTCTGCTGCTGTTAAACTGACAAAGTTACAGTTAGTCTAGTCATCAATGTCATCAGAGATCTGAGAAGGATAACTTATAGCAGGAATTATAATCCAAATGACCTATGTATCAATTAAAACGACAGAAACTTACCCATTATCTAGATGGTCACCCCAGGCTATGGTGATTTCAGTGACTTTCTTGGGGGCAGAGGTCCCAGGGCAGAATTTGTCTTCAGCTGCCAGACCCAGGTGTGGGAGATTTTCTGAGATTTGCATGTAGAAAGAGAACTTGGGAGACTGACTTTATTTTGTCTAGGGAAAGTGGGGCAATAAACTCTCCAAGGTCCTGCTTGTCCACAATTTGGGCTGGGCTGTGGCAGCAGGCGAGACATTGGGGGAATTTTTCCCAGTGGTTAGTATTACCATAATCCAGGGGGAGTCACCAGGCCCCATCATCTTCTTTGGAGGCCTTGGGATTACTACCAGGAGTTGGAGTCTCTCTGTCATAGTAAGCTTTTTCCATTAAACATTTTAAATGCCATATTCAGCAGATATCTGGAAGGTTTGATGACCATTATCTATTAAGTATATCTGAGTTAAACAAACTTTGCTTGTTTTTATTTATTTCCTTTAGGCTTAACCTTGGAAGCATATACAGGAGGCTAAATAAGACTTATTTCTATAATTAATTACTTTAGCACTTAATATAACAACAAGTATAGTTCTGAACACATGAAAGAGTTTGATCTTTTATGAGGCGACTGACAATTAACTTGCATGTCTTAATTATCTTTAACAGTTTACAATAAGCTAACAACTTTTATAAGATTAGGGCCTTACAACTTTATCTCTGTTAAGTTTTAGCCTTTAAAAAAAATCTAACTTGAAGCTCCTTTTAGTATCAAAACAAAATTTTAAATCGTGAATACAGTCCATAGGGAGACTGACAACTTTACATTTCCCTGGTTCTTATAGCTTAGGAAAATACCTGAAGCTTAACAAAGTTAGCAAAGACAAGGGGGCTAGACATAATCCTTCAGTCAGTCTCTGCCAGCTTGAACAGACCTTGGGTGAGGAGAGCTCTTCACCAGACTGCATAGGTTGTTGTCTTGTTGCATCATAAGGTAGGAACATCCCAGTTTCTTGTCTTTAATGCTTGTTGTTCATATCTGTGGCCCTAACTCATTAGCCTTTTAGTTATTTCTTAAGATTATATACTAATAATATAAAACATTTTATAAATTTAGAATGTCCTGTAACCTTATTAATTTAAATATTTTATAAAGGCTAAAAATATCCAGACTTTTTTATTTAAATTTTCTATAAAACTCCAAAATTTCCTCTTAAAATAGTTCAAAATCTCTAAACTATGTGTTCCTACAATATCAAACAGAATAAAATACAAAAAAAAAAAGTGGGGAGGTGGTAACACATGTCTTTAATCCCAGAATCCAGGAGGCAGAGGCAGGCAGATCTCTATGAACTTGAGGCCTGCCTGGTCAACAAAACAAGTTCCAGAACAACCAGTACTGCTGCACAGAGAAACCCTGTCTCAAAAAACAAAAACACAAACAAACAAAAAAAATGTAAAGTACCTCTTTTAGTTTAAGAGGGAAGACATAGGGCACAACCACAATCAGCACACGGCAAAATCATGCTCCAAAAATGCAAACAATTCAATATTCATTGCCTGGGATTCCCTCATAATCTCTGGACTTTCCCAAGGGGCTCAGGTCACCTCTTTGGCCCCACCCTCAGCAGCATATACAGCCTGCTTTCTAGAACCCAGCCAGCTGAATTTCATTGCCGTTGGTGTTTCTGGTGACTATCATATCACTGGCGTTGCCAGAACTGCTAGGATTCCCTATGACAACTGGCTCTCTTTAGGAACTTCAGGTCTGCCACACATTGGCAAGCCTCAGCTGCTCTCCATGGCCGCTTTATGCCTTTAAAACCAATACCTCCTGGGTGACTCTTACGTTACAAAGTTTGGCTACCAATGCAAGATACGTTCTTGTATATGAACACATGAAGGTACAGCTTTAATACTTTATTAAACAAGCATTCTTTAAATCCTATCTTTCATAAAACTTGCTTTCAGGACAGGAAATATCATACAAAATTCCACCCTTATCCAAAATATCTTGGAAACCTCCTTGGTTGCCTCCTTGATTAGCCCACACTGTGTGGTAACCTTTAACCAAGATGGTGTTAAAGTCACATGACATTCATCTTCTCCAGTTCTAGCAAAGATGTTTGTCAGCCACATGGCTGCCTAAAGATGGCAGTGTTTATATTCCAAGATGATGTCACACCACATAGTTCCTTTAAGATTACCTATGCATGTATTTTAACTAGCAACTCTGTGTTATGAGTTTTAAGTTAACTTTTTGTTACAGGTTTTTATCCATACCCAATAAACTTAAACATCTTGAGATAAGGTTTATATCTTGGCAACTAAATGAAAACATTCATCCTTCTTAGCTGTTCTGCCTTGTCTCTTCTCCCTGTCGCGGCATCAGATGGTTCTCCAGACCCCAGACAGAGACTTTAAAAGCATGCCTGGGTCCAAAACGGGAAAAGCCATAACCTAATTCCAGAGCCATCTTTTCAATAAAGTAGAACAGCATAAAACAACTTTATTATTCACACCCAAAAGGTATTTGAATTTTTATTAAATTGGACCCACCCGGTGGCCAGAAAGCTCAAAGATAAATTCCAAGCCCCAGACATCAAAGCATCCATGGAAGCTTTGGAAGCTCACATATAGAGACCCATCTGGAGCCAAACATGCTATTTTGTACATCATACATTCATCTGAGCCTGACCCATTTCTGCCTTGTCTCCATGTTTGCAACAAAACTGACAGTCACATCAGAGCACATAGACCTATCTAGACACGTAGAGCAGACAGACCAAACTTGCCCCACTATTAAAGTCTGGGAGCAATCACTGAATGCTTCCCTACCTCCTTCAGTGTTGTAATTCTGAGAAGGCCTGCCACAGTATCTGCTGCTGTTGACTCCAATGTCCAGCGGACTATAGTGCCCGCCTGCATGGTAGAGAGAAGGGAAGGCAATGGAACCTTCTGGTGTAGTGGGAGGCTGTAAGATCAGCGGTTCAATGACACCATGAGCTACCGCAGTAAGGTTTATGCAGCTCAGTGCTGGGGCCAGAGGGCAGGGAAGCTTACCAGTCTTGCTACCCATGTCTCTGATCAGCTTCAGTCACCCCATGTCGGAACACACAAAGACAGGTAAAACACAAGACAAGGCACAGAGCGAAAGTGATAACAGAAAACACAGGACAATGACATCAGCATTGGAGCCATTTAGAGGTCTGCAAGTTTGATCAAATGAATCTTCCTAACAGAGAATTCTTTAGGAAAAAAAATATTCCTTTTTTTTTCCTCAATAGCCTCCCTGTACAATCCAGGTGCCAGGAACCCACCAGAGGCCGGACCTCCCTGAGTTCTTCTTGGCCCCCAGGGATGTCCTATGGTTCCTCAGCTCTGTTGTGCACTTGTAGATGGGCACCCAGGTGCCAAGCTTCTCCTGGTCTTCTGGAGGTTTTCAGCTCTTGCTCTTCGCCAGGGCATCCTCGGGATTTCAAGGAAGATCAGAGAATAATTGATAGCTGTCTGAATTCCCAACTAACCAGAAATAACCAAGGGCCACGTGACATCTCACTTTGCCCAGAACAGGGGTCCATAGATTTTTGTCAAATCCTTCCTGTTCCCAGATGGGGATCCCACAGAACCAGAACCATACATCATAGAAAACTAAAAAGACTTCTGTAACTTACCAAAAGGAGGCTTTTTCTGGGGGTGGTGTTTGCTGTCTCCTTTTTCAAGCCATTCATTCTGGAAGTCCTGCATAGAGCCACGGGCACACCCTGGAGCCTTGGATCTGCAAACCAAACGCAGCAGCCCTGGAGCAGCTCAGTCTATGGTACATCCTATAGCCACGGATCTGGCCCAGAATTTGGGTGACTGATCCTATCTCACTGGGGAGATATCATCACTCAGATGTTAACCTGAGAACTGTGAGGAGAAAAAAATCAAATTCACAACTGTCCAAGTAAAACAAGCTGTTTTTTGGGATATACCTTAGACTGGGCAGCTGCCTGTCTCGCCTTAAATTGGAATTGGAAAGAGCGACCCCTGCTGGCCTCTTAGATTCCTGTTTACAGGAGAAAAGGTGGTAGAAAAATCCAGTGAAAGGCAAGAACAAGGGTGTGGGATATGCATCATGTGGGTGACTTTGCAAGTTCAGTGCAGGTTGAAAAACACGTCTTACAGTTTACATCAGATCTAAGAAACAGCAACTTACTCTCTAATACAAACAGAAACCTTAGAAACTTTAACTTGCAAGGACTTAGCACGGGACAGGCAGGAACCTGCCGCTTAACTACAAATAGAAAACTTAACCTGAAAAGGAGAAACAGGAATATATTCTTAACTGTCTTAACTGCAAACAGAGTCCTTAACCTATAAGGTGTATTATTCCTGTTTGGGTCTCACATTCTCCACGGCAATAGAATGAGAAAACTCTCTGAGAGGCTCGTGTCTCTTGAGTGCAAATAAGAAGTGGGGTCTAAATATATCAACCTCTGGATCATGTTCTCTTGAACTTGCTGTTATTCTGCTTCGGCTGCCTCTTCTATAGAATTCTAGGAGTAACCTCTTCCCTTCTAGGCTGGCTAGAGGAATAAAATGTCATAACGTCAGCACCATACCACAAGTTCTGGCCAGTGTTCCCTGACCTGGAATCCCCTCTGCTTTCTGTCTGTGTCCTGGTTTCTCAAGGATTCAGGAGAAAATAGAATGAAAAAGTCTTCCTGCTGAGAGTGACGATTTAGATAAGGGGTTAGAATTCCGGTGAGCTGCTTATTAAACACAGCTAATACTAAAGGTTGTTTATAAAATGTCAATTAAATAAATTGTATTGGAAACAAGATAGAGTGTCTAGGAATGTGGCTCAACTGCATAGCACCTGAGTAAATAGAATGCTCGAGGCTAGAGTTTGCATCATAGCATTTAAAACAAATGTAAAGGCAACACAGGCGCTGAACTCTGCACATCATGATGATCTTTTTTTTCCTGTGCTCTGTGTTCTAGCAGTTGTTTAGTGTGGTGCGTTTGCTGGTTGAAACACTGTATACTAACATGTAATCTCAACTGCTGCTCAGTGGCATGTGTTGCAACCATGACATTGGCCATGATGGGTGTATTTTCACCTTAGTCATTAGCAATCAGCACTAATCAGAAGCACCTTGGCCCCTACAGTGGTGTTGCTAAGTCTTGTTCCACAGCTCTGACCCCAGATCTCCTCACTCCTGTTTTCGATCCTCATCAGCTCTGAGAGGCAGTCGAGTCCAGGCAGAGATTCTTCTCCACCAGGATAGATAAGGAAACAGGTTCAGAGAGAAGCAGACAGAACCCATTGAGTGTCACATATAGAAACAGCAACCCTGGATTTTTTTTTTGGTTTTAGTCATGGAGATTTTATTATGGATTCATACAGAGGAGCTCAAGAGGAGAGAGGGAGAGACACATATGAGTTAGGCATGTGTTGTTAGAGGTTTTCTGTCCTGCCCGGTTCCCGCAATTGTTAAGTCCCAAAGAAATAACACAGAGGTCTACATTAGTTATAAATTGATTGGCCCACTAGCTCAGGCTAAAAAATAAAAATAAAAACTAGAGAGAATTGCTACACTTTTCTGGGTGAGGATTCAGAAAAGTAGGCAGACATAACAGAACCTCATTGTTGCCTTAAGGGACTGTATACCCTGGTTTGGGGGGGGGGGTTGTTTTTGGTTTTGTTTTGTTTTGTTTTTAGTGACTGCAGCCCCAAGAGATAGTCAAACATGGTTCTACCTGCCCATTGCACAGATAAATAAACAGTGACCCAGAAGACATGAGTGATTTGGCAAAGATCACCCATCTAGGGAATGGTAGAACCAATACCAGGGCCTGGCCATTTGCCACTTGGGTGATGCTGAATCTGCCATGTTTATCACGTTTCATTGTGTGAGTTCAAGATAATGGCTGTATCTCTGCTCTAACCAAAACTATTCCTACTGCTTAGAGCTAGGCCAATTCCACAAAGGTCATGAGATCACCCCAGAGGTCAGCATGAAGAAAAGTCGAACTCTAGAGATTTCACTCTGACTCAGGTGAATCCACAGACCTGAAGGAGAAGATGGTGAGCTGGGAGAAAGGAGAAGGCAGCAATCCACAGCTCTCACAACAGGGACACCTTAACTGGCCCCCAGATGGCAGTGCCTTGTCAACGGACCATGTGAGAACGGGCTCATTTGGTAAACGAGTACCTCAAAAAGTTTTCAGGTTTTGTATCTGGAGAAGGAAGTAAAGGTGACCATGACAAGCAGTGAAATGACGTGGCCACAGGAAGGGGCTGGCAGGTGTCTGCAGAGAATGTCACCCCATCTACTTTGTTCTATATTCTTGAAAACTACTATAATTAAGTTTTCTGTCCTTGCAGTAAGAAGAGTTAATGAGTGCTGTTTTTTATTGATTTTTTACTGAGCTCTACATTTTTCTCTGCTTGCCTCCCTGTCTCTCCCCTCCCCTCAACTCTCTCTCAAGGTCCCCATGCTCCCAATTTACTCCGGAGATCTTGTCTTTTTCTACTTCCCATGTAGAGTAGATCTATGTATGTCTCTCTTAGGGTCCTAATTGCTGTCTAGGTTCTCTGGGATTCTGATTTGTGGGCTGGTTTCTTTGCTTCATGTTTAAAAACCACTTATAAGCGAGTACATGTGATAATTGTCTTAGTGAGTGCTTTAACTGCTTTATTATAGTGTTTTGTTTAAAAGGAGCCGGATGTGGTTTATTAATGTAGTTAAAAGGAAATCTAGTGAAGAATAATGCTAAAAAGAAATCCCACACTAGCTCAGAAATGAGTATAATAAAGGGTTATTTATTTAGGGATAGGCTCACAGATCACAGTCCTCTGTACAAACAGGGAACAGGAACCGAATCCAGCAGCCAGAAGCTTTACCTAGGCGTTTTTAGTATGAGACCACGCTCAAGTGGGCTGATAACTTAAAGGCTACTGACTGAAGGAGTTCCTACAGCACCTTCCCGTTTTGCTTAAATAAGAGAATTCTAAGCCTAATACAAAATTATATACAATAAGAACAAATATCAAGTGTAAAAATTAGAATTGCAACCAGCATAAACAATATCAAGCAAGAAACGTGATAAATGTTTCAATAATTATCCTATCCTAAGGAATCTAAGTCTTGTATTAGAAATAACTTGGCCAAGTCATGAGAGGAAAATAACTACAACTATCGAGTCTTCAACCCCATCAAAGACCTGAGAAGGGAGATAATATTGCTTGAGTAAACAGGAAGTGCAATCAAGCAACTTCCAAAATGTGTTATAAATGACAGAGACAACTGGCTACCTGGGCAATCACCCAAAGTCTCATTTGCAGTGTTGGAGCAACCAACTTTGGCTAAGACTATAGTAACTGACAGACCATTTTCAGAAGCATGAAATTTTTCAAAACCATCTTACCTTCTTGGCAAGATTTGACAGTCTTTTTTCTTGTATCCTGCTTGTCCTGTCCCGACACAGTGCATTTTGTTAGTAGGGGTAGATGCATGGGCAGTTTCTTACCCAAAAGCCAGTTTGCCAAGAAGAAAACAAGCTTTAAGCAGAGTACTCAACCGAAGGGTGTTCAACATTCTCTCAGGAACAGATCAGTGCTGCCAGGAGCAATCGTGTCTCACGTCAACAGAACCCTAAGTTATTGAAATGCCATACTCTATAGCTCTTTGAAGTGGTTGAAGAGTACCTATCTATGAAGAACACAATCTCTATAAATCTAAAGAACCTGATTAGTCTAACTATAAGTATGACAAATATGGATGACTATTGACCTATAATTCTTAATACCTATATAGCTTAAAGACTAAGACTTCATATTAGAATATTAAACAGTCTTTAAACAACTGTGCAACAAATGAGGACAATGACCTCAAAATGTAAACAATGTATAAGTATCTTGATCAGAGGTAGAAATGTATAGTGCATTATGATACATTTATCCTAAAATTATATCAATATACAAAATTTCTTAAGCAGAGGTAGAAGCATGCATACATATAATATGACAAAATAACTAAACCTAAGTGTACAAACATTGTAAACAGAAATAGGAACATATTCAATATCATTTGAATTTGTATCAATATACATGAATTTATACCAAATGCAAATTGCCTATAAATAATAGCTCACAACTATTCATTCTATTACTCACTATTATTATTGGTGTGAGTAAGCTATTATCCCATCCCATTTCCCTCTTTTTTTTTAAAGAGATCCCTAGGCCTACATAATTTCCACCCCAACCCCCAACCTTATACCAATCATAATCAACCCCTAATTGATGTCCCTAACTCTAAGGGCAAACTTTGTTGGGGACTTCATCTTCTATAATTACTTCCAGCTGTCATGGGGGTGGTGTTCTTTCTGTGGGATCCTGTGGAAGTAAAATGATGGTTAAGTTTCAAGATTACTGTCTGGTATAATTGCAAATAGTCTCTGAGTATTCGGTAGGGTTTTTCTGAGGTTCCTATTTGAAGTTCTGGCCAGAACGTTGTAAAAAGGTGCATCATTTGAGCTAACCAAGTTGGAACCATCTTGAGCAGCTGGTTCTTATAGTAACGCTATCGGCATTATAATGTCATATCAACCAGATGGAGTCATTGTTGAGGGGCCCCATCTTCTTCTTGGAAACTTCAAAGAATACTGCAGGAAAATTCATTGTTCATTGTGGAAAACTTAAACATTTATACAGACATATATATATAATGAAAGGTACGATAAAGACATAAATACATATGAAGAAAAGTAAAATTTTTCCTAAATTCTTTCTTCTTTCTGTCCCATACCAGATGGCTCCTGACATGAGACAGAAACTCTGAATTTTTCTTTTAACAACATGCTTGGATTTAGAGAAGAACAAAGCCATTGTCCAACTCCAAATCCAGCTTTGATTTTTAAGTAAGTCATGTAGGTGTGTGTGTGTGTGTGTGTGTGTGTGTGTGTGTGTTCAGTGATTCTTACCCTTAGATAACCTGCCCTCATAAGTCATATTCCTTTTTGCTTGGTGATCTTTTCTGAATATTTATTTTGTCCTCTTTAGGCATCAACACATCCAGGGTCTTTTGACTTTTTGATGATGTGTATTTTTCTGTAAAGACAAGAACAGAACCCTGCCCCAGTCCTTATGAGGTTTCCTTGCCACTTGTATGGCTATCACCTCTGTGGATGAGCTGTCATTTCTCTTTCTCAAGAGGTTTCTCTTTTTCAAACCGAATCGTTATTAGTTTTGATGGTATCCATAGCTTTTCTTCTCCTGTGGAAACAAGAGCAAAACCCCTTCCCTAAATGTAGCACATCTCCTGGTTTTCATTGTGAAGTCAACACATCCTTGAAATACACCAGCTAATTTAATTTAGAAGATTTTTCTATTATCAAATGTCTCTATGGGCTGTTGTTTCTTTCTCAATAGCATTAAGAAAATTCAAGGTTAATAAAGCATTATGCAATCTATTTCTGGGGGTATTTTCCATCTCTTTCTGTTTGTTTAACATATCCATTATAGTTTGATTTGATCTTTCTATAACTGCCTGACCTGCAGGATTGTTTGGTATACCTGTAATATGCTTTATATTATAGTAAGCAAAAAACTGTTTCATTTTCTTAGAGGCATATGCTGGACCATTATCTGTCTTTATTTGTGCAGGTATACCCATGATGACCATAACTTCTAATAAAGGCATTATTCCTGAATCAGCCTTTTCTGACCTCAAAGCAGTTGAAAGCCTGAGTAAGAGTCAATGATGTGGTGTATGCATTTTAATTTTCCAAAATCTCCAAAGTGGAACACATATATCTGCCAGATTTCATTTCTTTGTGTACCCTTGGGGTTATTCCCTGCATGTAGTGGTATTTGGTTATAGAAAGAGCAAGTAGGACATTTCTTTATAATCTCCTTGGCTTGTTCCCATGTAAAATAAAACTCTTTCTTTAAACCTTTACTATTGACTGTAGGTACCCAGGTCTTTTTCCCTTTTGTTCATGGTGATTCGCAGGGCCATTTGACCTCTGGCTCCCTGGCTCTTCTGCACATCACTAGCCTGAGGGTTTAGGTTAGAAAGAACTTGGCCCTCTTTTGTTATGGTGATTCCACCTGTAAACAAGGTTCCAGCCACAGGCCCTATACGCCTGCTACGCCTGCCTCCCGCAGCTGCTTCTGGCCTTGGGCGCCAGGCACCTGTCATCATCTTCCACTGCTCCTGATGGGAGGGGGCTTTGCCCTTTTGCCCCCTTGCCCCCTAGTATATATACCCGACTTGAGTTTAATAAAGTTGCCATTTACTCTTTGGTGAATGAGCAGGTCTCTTGTGTCTTTGTGCTTCAACCCTTAGGATATTAATCCATTCTCGTGGACTCGGTTCGGGAAAGCGTGCGCCTGAATCGGGTGTGGGAATTCACAGAAAAGTGCGGGGCCAACAATTGACATGATGTCTCTTTTGAAATTCTGAGGCCTGCAACATGCTTCCAATCAATAGTTGATCAATTTCATTACCTTGTACTAGAGGAAGACCTGCATGGGATCAGATGTGTGTTATAAATGTGCGACAAAGCCTGTTCCTGATTATATCTTGAACCTGTATAAATAATGAAGTTAATTCTGTATCATCTGGTATAAATTTAGTGGCTTCAATATGCAAGACAACTCTCTGCATATTGCTGTTAGAGAGGCTGCTTGTTTGTCCCAGCCGCCCGGCTAGCTTAGACCCGAAATAATCACACAGAAACTATATAAACTGAATCACTGCTTGGCCCATTAGCTCTAGCTTCTTATTGTCTAACCCTTACATCTTAATTTAACTCATCTCCATTAATCTGTGCATCACTACGAGGTCATGGCCTACCAGCAAAATTTTAGCACATCTGTCTCTGGTGGTGGCCCCATGGTGTTTTCCTGACTCTGCCCTTCTTCCTCCCAGCATCCAGCCTAGCTTTCCCCACCTAGTTCTGTTCTTCCCTGCCATAGGCTCAAAGCTCATTAACCAATAAAAGCAACACATAGACAGAAGGACTTCCCACACCATATTGTAAATTATTAACTATAATGAGAGGTTCTTTAAAATCCCTTAGTACTATGAGAATAACATATAATTCTGCCTTTTGAACAGAATTATAAGGGCTTTGTTCCACCTTACTTAAATCTTCTGATTTGTAACCTGCCTTTCCTGATTTACTTGTATCAGCATAGAATGTATGGACTCCAATTATTAATGTGTCACATACAATGTGGGAAATAGTCCAAGTAGTTCTCTTTATAAGGTTAATTCTACCACTTGTGAGATAATTGCTATTAATCTCTCCTTAAAAAAAATAGCTCAAGCTCTTTGCCAAGGTTCATTGTCTTCTCATAAATTTTTAATTTCATCAGTAGTAAAAGGCACTATAATCTCCACTGGGTCTATTTCTGATAGTTGACAAAGTCTCAATTTTCCTTCTATAATTAATTCAGAGACTTTTTCCACATAAGTTTTTAATTTTTTTACTTTTCTTATGTGCTAAAAATATCCATTCTAAGATAATATCTTTCCTTTGCATTAAAGTTCCTGCAGGGGAAATTCTAGAAGGCAATGTGACTAGAATGCAATGAAGATTTTGATTCACTCTATCTACATGTGCCTCCTGTAATTTTTCTTCAATGACAACCAATTCCTTTTCAGCTTCAACTGTTAATTTCCTGGTGTATCCCCAACAGCTGGTTGTAGACTGGAAATGTCTCCTAACAATCTTTGAACATCATTAAGAATCTGCAATTAGTCTCTCTTAGCTTGTGTCTTTTGTGTTCTAATTTTCTGCAAACCTATTTTATAACCTAGGTAATTGACAGAATCTCCTCTCTTTTTTTTTTAAGAAGCAATTTGCAATCCTTATTTAGGCAAAACTCTACTTCTTCAAACATTCTCTCTAAAGCATCTATGTTAGGATCAGATATCAAAATGTCATTCATGTAATGGTAAATTAAAGATTTAAGAAATTGTTTACGTATTATTTCCAATGACTGACTTACAAAGTATTACCACAGGGTGGAGCTATTGAGCATTCTCTGTAGAAGGGCAGTCTACTGGTATCTTTTAGTAGACTGAGAATTATTATAAGTAGGCACTGTGAAGGCAAATTTTTCTGTCCTTTTCTTGTAATGGTATAATGAGGAAACAATCTTTTAAATCAATAACTATAAGAGGCCATTCTTTTAGTAATAGAGAAGTTAGAGGAATTCCAGATTATAGAGAGCTCATAGGTTGAATTGCCTTATTGACAGCTCTTAGATCGGTCACCATTCTTCATTTACCAGATTTCTTTTTAAATACAGGAGAATTCCAAGGACTGGTTGATTCTTCAATATGGTGAGCATATAGTTGCTCTTGTACCAGCTATTCTAAAGCCTGCAGTTTGTCTTCTATTAAAGGCCATTGTTTAACCCACAATGTTTAAAGTTTCTCCATTAACCATTTTATAGGTAGGTACCTCTAAAGGTTTGCTAGTTGTTTTGTGTTCTTGTACAGCCTGAATGGCTGGTGACTTTTGTATGTAGTACCTTATAATATCCTTCCCAGAAATATGAGTTTCTGGGACTGCAGAAATATTAATCTGGGTATTCCATTGATGCAGCAGGTCACAACCCCATAAATTCACTGTGATATTAGCCCACATATGGCCTCAGCCTTCCTCTCTGTCCTTCTTGCCTTATGCATTCAACCCATCTTGTGCTTTGTTTCACTTTAGATAGGGTTCCAATTCCTAAGAATTGAACAGCTTCCTCTTGAAGAGGCAAATTTGGATGCCGAGATTCTGGAATAATGATACACATACCCTCACCCATTTCTATCAAACCCACAATTATAACGCTATTTATACACACTCTTAGCTTTGGTCTTTAATCATTTATAGATATCTGCCAGAATATATGTTTCCTATTTTCCTTCATGTTTATTCCATCATCAAGAACAGTATGGTCTTTCATAGAAGGATCTGGATTTTTTAATTTTTCCAGTGAGATATGTTCTCCATAGTGACTGGAAATGACTGGGCCACTTTTTACTCAGAGGCCTGCAAGAGGCCCCCCTAAGGAGTTTCCTGATTGTATCAGGTTGCCTTGTCTGTCTTTTATTGATCTGCATTCATTGGTCCAATGTCAGCCTTTGCCACACCTCCTACGTAATCCAGAAGGTTGATGCCTTTTATTTTTGCTATTTCCAGAGGAGACATTATTTCTAGGAATTACTTGTCTACAATCCCTTCACAGATATCCTAGTCTACCACAATTAAAATAATAGGCAATTGGATGTCTTCTTATACCTTTGAAAATTGCTTCTCCTACCCAAGATTCAGTATTATAGTCAAATGTTTCAATGTTCATTGTATGCAGGATCCACTCATCCATAGGTACTGATCTAACCTTTAAAGGCCCAAGTATCTTTTTGCATTCTAAATTGCCATTTTCAAAAGCCAGAGATTCAGTAAGTACTTGTCTAGCATTTGTGTCTGTTACTCCTATTTATACAGCCTTAGTTAATCTTTGTAAAAAGTCACTAAAGGGTTCTCTCTGGCCCCATTTAATTTTGTTATATTAATCAATTCATATTCCTAGTTCTTGAATCCTGTCCCAAGCATTAAAGGCAGCTTTGTGGCATAGGGACAAGATTTGTCCATTGCAAAGAGCTTGAGTCTGTGGATCAGCATAAGTGCCTTCACCAAGAATTTGATCTTGGGAAGTATCAAGTCCTTTTGCTTTTCCCTTTTGATCTAAAAAATTTGCCTCTGCTTGCAAATAACATTTCCACAGTAGTTGTGGCCCATCATCCAGGACTGCTGAAACTAATAGAAGCCAATTTTGTGGGGTGGCCTTATTGCTAGAAACTCATGTCTTTACCATCTCCCTAACACATGCTGAAGGCAAGCCATAAGATACTACTGCTTGCTTAATTTCTTTTAGATCATTCATTACTATAGGTATCCATCTACCTTCTTTGGATCCTTTTGGATTTAGAACTTGATGCTTTTTCAGAGTTGATTATAGGGTAAGAAATGAAAACCCTGGATAAGTCATCTCTGACAGGTACTGTGATGTTAAATCCTGTCCTTGTACCTTCTCTCCCTGCTCATCAGCTCCAGTAATTTCCTCAATCGTTTCAAAACATTTTTTGTAAAGCCTGAATCTCCTGGCCTGTATATATTTCTAGTGATTTCATTGGGGCACTTAGCCTCTGGTCCTCATTCTGCACATGTGATTTCAAGGTCTGAAGCTTTTTCTTTAAAAATAACATCTCATCCTTGGACATTATTTAGATAGCGTGCAGATTGCCTTCCTGGAGAGATATCAGCTAACCTATTATAACTTTTTTAAACAGTTTTTGATTATCAAATTCAACAGTATGAGTTCTTTCAGATAATTTCTCAATACTCTTAAACATGGATTGAATTTTGTCTGTCAAATTAATGTTATACTTTTTAATAGTATTAATTTTTCAGATAACTTGATTTTCAATGGTATTAATCCTGTCAGCTAGCTGTTCATTACTAGTCCATAAAGACTGTATCATTTCTAAAAGTGACTCATTCTTAGCTCTGTGATCAACTCATTTTCTTAAGGATATAATATGGAAAAGAAAATTTAGTCCCAATATCTGATAAATGGATGTGTCAGAAAAACCATTATAAGCCTTGCAGAATACAATCCATAGTACAAGTAAAAAGGTCATTAAATTTCTGGATGGTAATCTTGTCTGCAATTACATAACTTTCAAGTTTACTGATTTATTTATTAGTCAAATAGTTACCTTTGTTATTATATTTCAGTAAATTGTTATAGATGTAATAATCTTTATTGTCCAGCGGGTGCCACAATTGTAGCCGTATGGCAAAGAGATGCAAGTGGCAATGGCCAGCATGAACAGTCCAGTCCTGTACCACTTTGGTTTCTTGCCTTGGTGCCTGGTTGAACACTGACAAATATGCTTTGCTTGACAAATTAAAAGCAATTAAATCAATTCCATACACGAAACAAGGCGCCCAGAGTTCACAAGCAGAGAGCACAAACTGGAAGCTGCACAGTCAGCATGCAACATGGAAAGTGGAAAGTGGAAGTTGGGGGGAAGCATGTGCAAGTCTGGGAAATTTCCAAGTCACTGAATTAACTCCGCTGTGATGGGGTTCACAGTCCTCTGCACAAACGGGGAAACAGGAACCGAATCCAGCAGCCAGAAGAGGTAGTGAGCATGTGCTTTACATCAGCATTTATAGTATAAGATGCTATGCTCAAGTGGGCAGGCAACTTAAAGGCTACTGGCTGAAGGAGTTCCTACAGCAATCTAGTAGTCTCAGTCTAATGATTCCTATAGAATTCAAAGTTGCATTCAAAGGCCTTGTGTATCTTAAGTTTTGGTTGTGTTTTTGAGATAAGAGTCCCACTATGTTTCCCAGATTGTCTTCAAGTTCAGAATACTCCCACCTCAGGCTAGCAAGTTTGGTATCACAAGCACACACCATTATACCTAGCTAGCCTCTTTAGTCACTTCTAGCGTTAGCATGTGTCCTGTGTCTCTTTTTATACCCATGTTCATGTGTTCTAAAATCAAATATTTTTACCTATAGTTATTTCATATCCATTTTATGTCCTGTAATTCAAAATTATAGACAATTTTTCATGATTTTAAATGTTTCTAAGTGCTTATTTGAAATAGTCAACAAATATCAACCAAAAAAGTAAATTAAACTTGCCAATATCAAGGATGAAAAATGAAACAATACCACAGATCTTGCAGTCATTTAAAAGATGAATTAAATGATACAAAAAGCTTTAGGTAGGGACTGGAAAGATGGCTCAGCAATTAAAAGCACCAACTGCTCTTCCAGAAGACCAAGGTTCAATACTCAGCATCCACACGGCAGCTCACAACTGTCTATCACTCTGGTCCCAGGGCATCAAACACCCTCACACAGGCATACATACAAGTAAAACACCAACGCACATAAAATAACAATAAAGCTTTAAAAAAAAGCTTTCTTTTAGTAAGCTGGGCAGTGTAAATGAAAGAGAAAGGTGTCCGCACAAAACACAAATTGCCAAAACCGACACAGAGGAAAAGAAGTCAGAAGAGCCCAGTGCTGCATTTATAAGACTCTAGGCTGGGCAGTGGTGGCACACACCTTTAATCCCAGCACTCGGGAGGCAGAGGCAGGCAGATCTCTATGAGTTCGAGGCCACCCTGGTCTACAAGGGCTAGATCCAGTACAGGAACCAAAAGCTACGAGAAACCCTGTCTCGAAAATCCAAAAAAGAAAGAATAAAAGAAGAAAAATGGGCTGGAGAGATGGCTCAGAGGTTAAGAGCATTGCCTGTGTTCAATTCCCAGCAACCACATAGTGACTCACAACCATCTGTAATGAGGTCTGGTGCCCTCTTCTGGCCTACAAGCATACACACAGAGAGATTATTGTATACATAATAAATAAAGAAATATTTTTTAAAAATTTTTTTAAAAAATAAAGAAGACTCTAAGTTTAAATTTTCATAAAAGAAAACTCATTGGTAGTTTAGTAAATTCTTCTCATGCTTAAAGAAAAAAAAACTGTT
Organism: Myodes glareolus; assembly: GCF_982192425.1. Classification (NCBI taxonomy): domain Eukaryota; kingdom Metazoa; phylum Chordata; class Mammalia; order Rodentia; family Cricetidae; genus Myodes; species Myodes glareolus. The sequence continues at coordinate 74,214,187 of NC_142028.1, read as the reverse complement.
CATTATAACACATTTTCCAAAGAATAGGAAAAATATTGAAAACAATTCATTCCAAGTGACAAAATAAATTTGATATCAGAAAATGACAAGAACATTACAAAAACCATACACAATTATTCATATAAGCGTGTTGGAAAACTAGAAAATACAGTATTGTTGAACTCAGGACTAGAGACATGGTTCCATGGTTAAGAGCACTGACTGCTCTTCCAGAGGAAGAGCAATTGCCAGCACTCACATGGCAGATCACAACCATCTGCATCTCTGTTTGCAGGGCATCTGATGCTCTCTTGATGTGATCACAATTGTCTCTCATCAAAAAAAGATGACAGTAAATGTTGAAATGAATCATGAAACATAAATTCCCTTTCCATAAGAGTTCTTACCCAGTGAAATAAATCAATAGAAATAAAATGTTAAATGTTAGAAATGAAAAAAGAAAGCCATCATCTGTACATTCTGTGATGGTGTAGGTGGAAAAATGAATACAAAGAAGAATTGAAATTAATAAGCAAGTGTCTATAAGTAAGAAGAATTCGCCATTAAATTTTTAAAAATAAAATAAAATAATAAAAATGGGCTAGTGCGATGATCCAGCAGGCAAGGGCATTTACCATGTAATGTTGACCTCTGAATTCAATCTTCAGAACCCACATAAATGAGGAAGGAGAAATCTATCTCCACAGAAGTTGTCCTCTGACCTTCTCACTTTCACAGCAGCACCTTCTCTCTCTCTCTCTCTCTCTCTCTCTCTCTCTCTCTCTCTCTCTCTCTCTCACACACACACACACACACACACACACACCACATACACACAGCAATAACAAATGAAATAAATTAATTAAATATATAGAAATATTTCCAATAAAAGACTTGTAGAGAAAAAAACTTTAGATAAATTATTGAAGACTTCTACAATGATGGAACATGTCATAAGCAAGATAATGATGAAAAGGTGATTGGTAACTTTGGTATACTTCCAATCAAATCCAAAAGCTTCTATTTGGGGAGTTTGTTTTGGCAAAAATCGACACCCTGATTAGAAAACTTATATGGAAAACTGGAGAATCTTAAAGAAAAGAAAAAGTTCTGGAGGCCTATTGCACATCAAGTCTGGAGCCAGGGAGGCTAAGTAACAAGGAGCGCTCGGAAGAGGATGCATGGATCTCCCTGGGAATGGAAATAGAGTAAATTTTGTGGATGGACTGGACACAGGTGGGGATGGGAAAGAGGAGGGATCAAGTGTAGGACAGATGAGGGAAATGGAGGAAAAAGTATTGGGAGAGACATCTGGAATTGGAGGACTTTGGGGAGAGGCAATGTGGAAACCCCAGCTCAGTGGAAGCTTCCTGGAATCTATGAGGGTGACCCTAGGGGAGATTCCTAGTGCTTCATATCCAATAGAGGATATGTGACCGGGCAAGTCCTCCAGTGGTGGGACTGGGACACCAAGCCAGCCACAAAATGCTTGAGTTACAGCTTGTCCTGTCTGCAAAATGCAAGAACTTATAGGAGTGGCTGACCAACTTGAGGCCTCTGCCATGAAAGTAAGCCCATGCTTAACACTGCCTGGATGGGCAGGAACCAGAGGCTGGACAACCCAGAGACCTAGGATAGAGTCAAATATACTGTCCCCAAAAAAGTCAATGAAATGATTCCTAATGATACTCTGCTATACTCATAGATCAGAGATGAGACCATTCGTCATCAAAAAGACTTCATCTAGAAACTGATGGGAGCAGACGCAGAGACACACAGTCAAACATTGAGCTTGGGGAATCCTGGTGTAAGAGGGGGAGGGAGGATTGTAGGAGACAGAGGGGTCAAGGACATCACAAGAATACAGCCCATAGGATCATCTAAGCAGGGCTCACAGGGGCTTACAGAGATAGAAGCCACCACCATAAAGCCTGGATCTACACTAGGTGTTCTGCATATAAGTTATGACTGTGCAGCTTGGTGTTCTTGTGTGAATCCTAGCAGTGGGAATGAGGGTGTCTCTGACTCTGTTGCCTGTTCTCTAGACCCTTTTCCTCCTGCTGGGTTGCCTCATCCCGTCTTGAGATGAGGGTTTGTGCCTAGTCTATTGCATCTTGTTATACCTTGTTTGGTTGATATCCCTGGGAAGCATACCCTTTTCTGAAGAGAAACAGAAGAGGAGTGAATCTGGTGAGGGAGGAGATGGGGGTGGGGATACTGGGAAGAATGGCGGGAGGAGGAACTGCAGTTGGAATGTAAGATATGAGAGAAGAATTAAAAACAAAGAAAGACTCAACCAGAATGTGCAGCTCACGTCAGAGTCCATGCCTGCAGTTTCATAGGTTCAATCCCTGGTATCATAACAACAGCAAAAAATAAACAAGGCTCACTGTGAAGTTGCAGTCACTGAACAAGTATGAAATTTACATAAGAAGAAACAGATGAGCAGGCAGAACAAACAAACCTCAGACACAGGCCCATGTATATGTAGTCAAATGATTAATGACGAATTTGATCCTACAGTGCAAAGGGGGAAAACAGGATTCTCCATAAATGTTGTTGGACCATGTGGATATCCCCATAGAATTCTTTGTGTGCTAGCCCTACCTCAGAGTGCACATGAAAGTCAATTCTAGTTTTACTTTAGACTTAAGTGGTAAGTGTAAAAGCAACCAGGTTTATGATCAAAGTCAAAAAATATCTTTATCCTCTTGAAGATATTTTTTATATTAATTTATTTTTAATTCACGTGTGTGTTTTACCAGCATGTATATATGTGCGCTACATATGTGCAGGGCCTCTGGAAGTCAAAGGAGGGTGTTGGATTCCCTGGAACTGGAGTTACAAACAGTCATAAACTGTCACACAGTTGCTGTGAAATGGAACTCAGGTCCTCTGGAGGAGCAGCCAGTGCTCTTAACTGGAGAGCCATCTTTCCAGTCCGAGGTAAAGATTTCTTAGACAGATCATACATACCACCAAGCTAAGTCACAAACCTGAATATGTTAATAAGAAGTACTCAAAAAATTGATATTCCTTTTAAAGATCTACAGCTCAAAAGAGGTCAAGACTGTGATGGGGACACCCACTGAAACAGTTTATCTGAGCCAATGGGAATTGACTAACTTCAGCTGAACAAGAAAGGAACCAGCATAGGACCAAACTAGACCCTCTAAATATGGGTGACAATTGCATGGCTGGAGCAGACTGTGGGGCCACTGGCAGTGGCACCAGGATTTATCCTTACTGCTTGTACTGACTTTTTGGAACCCATTCTCTTTGGGTGGATACCTTGCTCAGCCTAGATATAGTAAGGACCTTCCCCAAAGCAATGTGCCTTACTCTCTGAGGAGTGGATAGGGAAGTAGGTGGGGAGAATGGGAAGAGGGGAGGGAGTGAGGACTGGGATTGGTATGTAAAATGAAAAAGATAGTTTGTTTTCTTTTTTAAAAAAATAAAAGAATAAAAAAAAAGATCTACAGCTCAACAAGCAAACACACTCTGCAATAGAATAATGGAGAGCAGGTAACAAACATTTCACAAAGAGACCATCTAACCAACCACTAACTCAGCAAAACAGTGCTCGCCATCTGCGAACTGTAAAAGAAGACTACACTGTAACCCTTCCTCCTCTCTCCTCAACCTTTCACCCCGGGAGACACACAGATACCAGAATGACACAGTGAAAAATACCCGGTTTTGAAAATGGCAGCTAGAACCAATCGGAGACTAAAATGTAAATGCCATGTGCTGTTCTGCTAACTTTAGCTCAACCTCTCAAGAACCCGGTGAGGAAAGTGTGTTTACCTACATCACCAATGGGTCAAAAGCTAAGGCATAGACAGGACGGGTGGCAGGTGACACAATTGCTTAGTAGATAGAAGAACTTGCTGTGTGTGCACCTAATGACCTGCGTTCAGTCCTCAGACACACAGTGGAAGGACAAAACCAAAACCCAAAAGTTGTCCTAGGACCTCCATGTGTATGCAGTGTCCAGATCCAAACTCACATTGCACATATCACGTGTGTGCGTGCACACACACACAGAGAGAGAGAGAGAGAGAGAGAGAGAGAGAGAATAAATTAACAAACAAAATTAATTATTTTTTCATAAAAAAAAAAGTTATTCGTCCTAGATAGAATACTTAGTTTAACAGAATTAGGAGATGAGTTGCCACGGCCTGACACCCAAGCCTGACTCTCAGCCACCTTCTCTGCTCTGGCGCACAGGCTCTGAAGTGAAAGAGGTGAAGAAGGCAAAGTCTTTACACCACACGTCGAGTTGAGCTTATTGAGATCTCTGAGGTCACGTGGAACACTATGGAATCACAGCCTGCGTAGAATTGGAAGCAGAACCACACAAAACTAGACCAAGACCTTCCTGGGTGAGAGGCATGGGATGAGAGGCCCAAAGTACATCTCAGCATCAGATGACCTCCATCTGCTCTCATACTTGAAGGTACCAGCCCATGCAGCTGGGTTGGAAAGGCAGGCGAAATCGGGGGAAATTGAGTCGGGGAATTATGGCCAATCCAGCAACACACTGGAATTTTCAGTTAATAGTTACTGGAGGAAGGAAGGAGGAAGCACTGGGAGCGGGCTGCCATGGTGGCCAGCTGGGAAAGAGCAAGGGATTGTGGGGAGTGGTTATCGTGTAGACACAAAAAACCTGGGTGGACTGTCCTAGCTACTGCTGACCACCAGTCTCACAGATACCTGGGTCTTGCCAACAGCCTAGAGATGAGAAGTCACCTCATACCTAGCACGGCCACAGCACTGTTACTGGGTGGCTCTTAACCGGAAAGGATCAGATCAGGAAGCCCCATGGGCAACCAAGGATCTGATCAGGAAGCCCATTGGGCAGCCAAGTCCAGAGAGAGTCAGGATTCCAGGCAGCTTTTTCCTCCAGAACAGCCACAAGGTTCCTGAGAATTCAGGACCTGAGGCCTCTGACTTCTTCCAGAGAATAAGCCAGCACTGCCCCTGACTGCCTTACCCAAAAGATCCTGGGATGTGACCAAGGAGACAGCCACCTCAGCCTCCTCCAGTGGGACAGGCAACTGAGGTTCTACAAGCCCTGCCTCCACCCACCCCATCCCACCCCTGTGCCAAGATGGGGTTTCACAAATACTATCAACAAGAACGCTAAAGAAAGGCCTCTGGGGACAGAGATGAAACCAAGCCACAGAGGGAGGGTTGGTGACTTATTTCCTTTTCCAGCCTGCTCGAGGGATATGAGCCACTCAGAGCAAAGGAGGGGGAACCTGAACACTGGTGGGCACACTGATGACTTAAATTTTTGTTCTGATTTCGCCTTTAGTACCTAAACCCTATGGTGCCCCTTAGATCATGTTTGACTCACACTTTCATTCCTTCCTGAACTGCCCTAAGCAAATCAGAGCCCTTTATTCTCCATCTATAAAATACCTACTTACACAGTCTCTCCTGTGATAATTAAGAGTCTGCCAACCTTATGCCAGGCCCTGAATCAGGTTCTGGCAAGAAACATCTAGAGGTTATCGGTATCACCCCATAATGTGATTCCCCAGAGACTCACATCTCACAGACGCAAAGGCAGAATCTGGATCTAGAAAGTTCTGTTGCATGTTCTCTTAAACCCCCTGTTATTCTGACTCAGCTGTTTCGTCTTTGAAGTGTTGATAGCAACTTCTCCCCTCTGTGGTTGCTGGGAGAGTTAAATGTGACAACTGAGCACCCTGGCACAAACCTGGCCAACATTCTACGACTATGAATGGCCAGCCCAGATCTGCCTGTGTTCTATTTCCAACTATTTAGAAAGAGGTTGAACCATAAGGCCCTACCAAGTCAGACCATCAGAACAACTGATAACAATTTAGAAATTATAAAACAATATTTCAATAAACTACACTAAAAACAAAGGTTGTGTGCCTGGAAGTGTGACTCGGAGACAAAGCCCTCAACTAAAATGCTTGAGCCCTAGCTTTGATCCCTAGAACTAACAACTAACTAACAAAAAATAAACAATGCAAAAAAAAAAAATCATGAAACTCCCAGCACTCAGGAGGCAGAGAGGCAGAGGGATCTCTATGAGTTCAAGGTCAGCCTGGTCTACAAAGGGAGTTCCAGGCCAGCTAGAGCTGTCCCTTCTCCCAGAAAGGAAATTAATTGATTAATTAAAAACTCAGTGACACTAAATGCTCAAAACTCTTTCTATGCCAATTATTTGAATACATTTTATTTACTTAGTCTGTGTGTGTGTGCTGACAGATATTTGGTCTACTGGGTTTGTTTGGTAATGAGTCAAAGTGCAAACACATTCAAGAATAGAATGATAAGGCCTTGACTATGACCACTATAGGTGTATTTACACTACAGAATTTGGGAACAATTCAAATTCAAAGAAAGAAAAAAATGGAGGGAGAGAGAGGAAGTGAAGAAGGGAAGAAAAAAGGGAAAATAGAGGGAGGGAGGGAAGGAAGGAGGGAGGGAAGAAACCAGGCCAAATCCTTTCCAGCACTAACCTAACTCTTCCTACACGTCACTAATCCTCACTGCAGCACTTTTCTTTTGAGACAGTCTCACTATGTAGCATGCAACTGACTAGATAGACCAGGCTGGCCTCAAACTCACAAGTTCAGGCTGCCTCTGCCTCACTCCATTTCTTACAGGGCAGTCCAATCCAGAAGATGGTTCATCTCACCTTAGACAAATGAGGAAACTGAGGCTCAGAGAGTTGGAGTCACTTGCCTCAGGAAAGAAACAATCTAGGGCTGTAGATAGATGGAATGTTAACCACCTTGATTTTTAAATATCAGAAATACTTCAGAATAGTCCAGAGTGGTTTCACCTGCCTGTTTTTCAGACAAATGAATCCAGAAGAGAAGAGCAATCTGGCAAAGATCATGCAACTAGACGATGGGAATGTCAACAAAACCTGGCTACTTGCCTCCTGAGTCAAGGGTGAGTCTACAAAGTACATATTAAGCTTAATTACCTAAGTGTATGATAATGGTTGTACAGGAACTCAGACCAAAATGTCTCCTGCGGCTGAGAGCCATTCTCTCTCCACCTTGGACATGGGGCTGCCAGCCCAGAGGTCAGCCTGAGGAATAAGGAAGACTCTAGAACTTTCTTTCTCAATAAGACAAGCCCACAGGGTCCAGAGAGGTGATAAGCCTTGAGAAAGGCAAAGCTAAAGGCTCACTGCAATTCTCACAACCAGGGATTCTCTATTGGACCCAAGCTGAGAAGGCCTCATTGAGAGTCAGCTGACTTTGGTAAGATGAACACTTCAGAAGGCTTTTCTGGGTTAGTGTCTAGAGAAAGACAAAAGGGATAGCAGGAAACTATGAGGATCCTAGAGTTATGAACATTCATAGGAGACACACTGTTTTTTAATTTTCTTCAGCTCAAGGATGGTTATCCACAGATCTCTCCCCATACTCATGTTCACAAATTATCCAATCCAGTTCTATCCAAGTCCCTGACTATCTGGCCACACATCCAGTCAACTCATGGCCAGTGTGCATTCGTCAATATAGACTTTTCCCCTGTACACTGTTTATTCTTCTAAGTCAAAGGAACAAGCAAATTCCCTGCTCAGTGACCTGTCCCCCAGAGGGTTTCTCTTCGCCATTGTCCTCGGGCATGTTCCAAAAAGACACATGGTGTTCTAGCTATCAACTTGCAACAGGCACATCACAGAGAACCATGTGTCACCAGCATGCATGTGTTCCTATTCAGCCAATCACAGAGAACTCACCAGGGAGACTATAAGTTAAGACTGTGGAGGAGAAAGTAGCACTTGAGTCACTTCCTCATGCAACCCGCTCTGGCTTTCAGGGACTACTTGTGGACATCTAGAACGCACATTGACATCTGATGGTGTGTACTTGCTGTGCATGCCAGCTCTGTGACCTAAAAAGTCAGATACCACAGAGTTTACGATATGTATGTAGTCACTTTAGGAATTTTAAAGTTCATGTGTCAGACTTCAAGTTGTTTTTTTTAAGGTTTGTTTTATTTTTAATTATGTGTATATGAGACATAGCATGTGAGCTTGTGATTGCTGGTGCTCATAGAGTCTAGCAGAGGGCTTCAGATCTCCTGGAGTTGGAGTTACTAGCAATTGTAAGCCACCCAACATGGGTGCTTCAAACTGAACTCAGCAAGAGTAGTATATACTATTTTTTGTTTGTTTTTTTGAGACAGGGTTTCTCTGTATAGCCTTGACTGTCCCCATACTAACTCTGTAGATCAGACTGGCCTCAAACTCACAGAGGTCTGCCTGTCTGTGCTTCCCAAGTGCTAGGATTAAAGGTGTGCACCGTCACCTCCCGGTCAGTACATACTCTGAATGGCTAACCATCTCTCCAGCCCTGGCTTCACAGTGTTAAGATGTCAATATGTCTTAAACTGATTAATCAGCAGACTCAATCGATGCACTTACATCATAATCCTAGCTGCTAGTTTTCTTTAGAATAGTCAAGGAACTCAGAATGGGTCAAACAACCTTGAGAGGTAAGACTATAGCTGAAGACCTCTTGTTTCCCAATTTAAAAACCTACTGCTAATGTAATATGACAGATTAGAATTGACAGTCCAGACATAGCCTGAAAATTTATTGTCAATTAGTTTTCAGCAGGGACACAGAGATTGTTCAATGAAGAAAGAATAGTATTTTCAAAAATAGCACTGAGATAAATGGATACCCATGTGCTAGGAGAATTGGGCCCTGCCGTATATAATACAGAAAATTACTTCAAAATGAATCAAAGACCTAAATGACACTTTTAGGACAAAACATAGGGTTATATTTTCATGTTCATGGGTCAGGCAATCGTTTCTTAGATCTACTCCAAAAGTAACAAGAGAAAAAAATTAATTGAACTTTATCAAAGTAGAAACCTTTATAAGACAAAGAATATTATCAAGAAAATTCAACCAGGTGTGGCATCACGAGCCTGGAATTCCAGCACCTGGGAGATGGAGACAGGAAAATCAGGAGTTCGGTTTCAACCGCATCTACAAAGCCAGCCTGGACCTGGCAGCTTGATCGTGCTTCAGGGGATGGTGTGTTACCTACAAGTATAATAACAGCTTGCTGTGGAGTCAATGGGTATTAAATGTTTTAAGGGAGAGCACAAAGTTGGGGAGTTAGAAAGGTGGGGATGGATCTGAAAATCTCAGAGGAGGAGGTGAGGGCAAATATGATCAAAATGCATTGTATGAAAATTTTCTAAGAATTAGTAAAAAAAATAAAATAAAATATCGGAAAAGAAAAAGAAAGTGATAGTACAAATGCACAGAAAAACATTTTCACATGAAATATCTGACTAAGGTTGTATGGGCTGAAGATTAAGTGATTAAGAGCACCTGCTGCTCTCCCAGGGACCCAGGTTCAGTTTCCGGCATCTACGTGGGCACTCATAAACATCCATAGTTCCAAGGGATCAGACCCTTTTCTGGCCTCCACACTGGACACACGTGGTGCACAGACATATCTACAGGCTAAATAGGTATGCACATAATATAAAACAAATATTCAAAAACAAAACTTTAAAGCTCAAGAATTTAGAGAGAGAGAGAACTCATTGGCAAGCTGAATAAATGTCCTGAATAAACATTTCTCTGAAGAGCATATATGACTGACCAATAAGCATGTAAAAGAAAGGTGTGGTGGCTTAAAAGCAAATGGCCCCCGTGGGGAGAGTCACTATTAGGAGCTATGGCTTTGTTGGAGTTGGTGTGGCCTTGTGTCACTTTGCAGGTGGACTCTGAGGTGTCCTTTGCTCAAGCTACGTCTAGTGTGAAACGCAGATGCTCACGCTGCCTGCAGAACAAGATGTAGAACTCTCAACTCCCTCTCCAGCACCATGTCTGCCTGCACGCCACCATGTCTGCCCATGAAGAGAGTAGACTAAATCTCTGAAATTGTAAGCCACCCCCAATTAAATATTTTCCTTTGTAAGAGTTTCCATGATCCAGTCAACACTGGGTCAAGTTCAGGGAGTCCTGCTCAGGAGAGGGAGGAGGGACTGTAGAAATCATAGGGGTCAGGGACTTCAGAGGAAAACCCACAGAAATGGCTAACCCAATACAGAGGAGGAGTGGATGGGGGGGCAGCGGGAGGGGAAGCAGGAGGGGAGGCTGTGGTTGGGATGTAAAGTAAATTAATTAACTAATTTTTCAAAGAATAAAACTAATAAATAACAATAGTAGTGAATTTTTTAAATATTTATTTATTATGTATACAATATTCTGTCTGTGTGTATGTCTGCAGGCCAGAAGAGGGCGCCAAACTTCATTACAGATGGTTGTGAGCCACCATGTGGTTGCCAGGAATTGAACTCAGGGCCTTTGGAAGAGCAGGCAATGCTCTTAACCACTGAGCCATCTCTCCAGCCCAATAATAGTGAATTTTAAAAAAAAACAAAACAAAACAAAAATGTTGCCGTGGTCATGGTGTTTCTTTATAGCAATAGAAACCCTAAGACAATACTCCTCATCAGTAGTCACTGAGAAAATGGAAATCAAAGCCACAGAAAGATACCATTTCACACTCCCAAGGTGTTATGCTAGATTCTTTATACACTGCTGAAATAATGATTTACTTCCAGGAACATGGGTGACTCATGGGTTTGCTCTACCATGAAAGTCCCACCCCAACTCAATCTTCTGCCTCTTATATACCCTACCATCCCCAAGATCCTGTGCAGCGAGGTCAGGAGGGAATGGTGACTGAAATCTCAAATGAAGGACTTGAGAACCCCCCCCCTACACACACACACATACACAACCTCCTTCCGCAGAAAGTGTTAGCAGCCTCATTATCCTGGACTTAGCTTCTAACTACATAATAATTACCACAGGATAATGCAGTTATAAGAGGGTAATTAGGTTATCCTAGACTTAGCATTGTCTGTTTATTCTATTGACATGCCTGTGGGCAAGGTCTTCCCAAATCACCATACCTGCTCTGCTTCAAGATGGCGATGCTCATGACAAACCTAAAGAAAACAGTTACACTCCACACATCATCTCAGGTCAGCCTAGAAACAGTATGAGGCATATGGTGACATAATCCAAGCAATCAGGAAGCTGAGGCAGAAGGATTTGGAGTTCAAAGTCATCCTAATCTATACAACAAAACACTTCTTTTTAAAAAAAAAAAAATGCTGGGTGGTAGAGACACACACCTTTAATCCCAACACTTGTGGAACAGAGGCAGATCTCTGAGTTCGAGGCTAGCCTGGTCTATAGAGTGAATTCCAAAACAGTCAAGACTATACAAAGAAACTCTGTCATGAAAAACAAGGCAGAAGATAATAATAATAAACCACAAATCAAATTCTTAGGAAGAAAGTATTGTTGGCCTGTGTCTCAAACAAGAAAACCCAAGCTCAGAAAGGTATCAGTTCTGTATCCCAAGCCACATAACTCCGCCAGGACAAATCAGGACTCAAACCCAGTTCTGTCAGTTCTATTGCTACTGCCCTTCCCCTGTACTACTCCTGATGCCAGGATCCCAGTCTTGGGCCCTAGATACTGTGTGCCCTATCTACCCCCACTCCTGCCCTCTCCCAAGCCCCATGCTGCTGGTTGGGTTCAGACTTTCTGTTCATTTCCCTTGCCAGCCAGTCTGTGAACAAAAGCTAGTCTTGGCAGAACAGCTCCCTGGCTCCATTCCTTATGGGAAGGAAGTCCATTGCCAGAGAAGTACACTGTGTCTAAGGAAGCCCTGGAGGTCCTAGGGGAAGGGGCAGAAAATGTTCTCCTCTGCAAATGGGTCAGGCCAGAGACTCCTGCCTACCTGTCTACCTACCAGGGACCCTTAGAGGGAGGGGGGGACAAGAAAAGCATGATCCTTGCACAGGAGCTCACAGCCAGATCCCTACTTCAAACAAACATCAGAACAAAGGGTCATAGTGGACTGGCAGTGGGAAAGCAGGCGCTCTGCAGCGGGGGTAGTCAGGAGCTCCGGTCTGTGCCGTACGTTCATAGACCTGTGTCTAACCCAGTCCTCACCCCTTCCCAGGGTAATACAGCAAGTTTAGAATGGTCTACCTACTCCCGTTCCCCTTCTGATCCTTAGCAGCATGAGGGATGGGCTGGGGGATGGGGCTTTTCCTAGGAGAGAAGATCGTGGAAGGCGGGATGAAGAAAATGGGAGAGGGGTGACGCCAGTTGTCTCTGTCATCTCACCTGACAGGTCAGGCCTTAGTGCAGGGCTGCCTTCCTTGGCTGAGTAAATCAGGCCAGGGGCGGGCTGGCAGGATAAGGGCCAAATATTGCCAGAGTGGTGCTGTTCCTTCATAAAGGGAGGATGAACTGCTCACAGCTCAACAAGAGCTTCAGGACCATGGTCAAGATGAGAGGTAAGTGGGGACCTCCTCCAGGTCTGGGAAAGACTGAGCAAAGAAGTGTTAGGCACTGAGATAGGCGTAGGTGCTGGAGGGGAGAGGGACGTGGGTCAACGGGTGGGGCGTAGGTCTCAGCCGAGGATCATATAAGAATAAAGAGAGGAAGAACTGAGACAGGGATTCAGTTTCACCAGGACCTGAGGATGGATCAGGGGCTTGAAAATGAGTTTAATGGAGAAGGATGTGGAGGATGGGTCTAAGGGTTGGGTCCGTTCAAATGAAAGGACGGAGGGGCCAAGAAACAAATGTTCAGGGGAAGCTGTAAGGGCTGGAGACTGGATAAGAAGGTTAAGGAAGATCTGTGGGGTGGGGAGAGGAATGGAGGCTTAGGGGGTCTCTCCCTTGGGCTTGGTGATGTCTCTCCTCTTTTCTAGTGAGCTGTCCCAGAAGAAGGATGTCTGGGTGTTGGGAAGGGTCTAATGGACCTCCTTAGCTAGTGGCCCCTAAAAATCCTCTTCCTTGGAGGAGTTTCAATTGCCTTGACACTGCAAAGACCAAACACCGGGGCTCTCAAAACTCAGCTTCTGGAAGAAGCTCAGCGTTACAGTCCTTGCCTGGTCCACGTCAGACAAGACTAGCTAACTGTGAAAAAGGAAATCAAGTCACTCAAGGATCCTTACAAGGTGGACAGCAACTATCTGAGTGATGAGTTCTAACCTTGACATCACACTAAATACCTGGGAGGGCTGGAGAAACCAAAGATGAGGCTGGAGAAAACATAGGGACCGCCTGTTTCCTATAGTCACTTCTCACTCCCCACTCAGGGACCTGAGCCTTCCTCCCTCGCACACTCGCCTTCTCACACGTACACACACACCCTTTCTCCCTCTCACTTGCTCGCTCACTCTCTTTCCCACACAGCTTCATGTGGAGGGCCGCAACCACATTCTCCATTGCTTCAAGGGACAGAGGTAGAGATTGACCTCTGTGACCTCAAGGTGTGGTGGTACACGCCTTTAGTCCCAATACCTGAGAGGCAGAGGCAGATTGACCTCTGTGACCTCAAGGTGTGGTGGTACACGCCTTTAGTCCCAATGCCTGGGAGGCAGAGGCAGATTGACCTCTGTGACCTCAAGGTGTGGTAGTACACGCCTTTGGTCTCAATGCCTGGGAGGCAGAGACAGGTAGATCTCTGTGAGTTCAAGGTGTTGTAGCACACGCCTTTAATCCCAGCATTGGGGAAGCAGAGACAGTGGGACTATAATGCGCATGTGCTTGGTAACTTTCCACTGCTGTCCCTGCCTACTCCCGAGACATCATCTGGGACAATGGGCAGCGGACCAATCCAAGAATGACACATCCGAAGCGAGGACTGTTTCCTATATAAGGGATGGGTTCCCTCATTCTGGGTCTCCGCTTCGTAAGCTTATGCTCTCTCTCTCAAGACGCATTAAAGCTTTTCTGCAGAAGGATCCTAAGTGTCCCGCATCGTTCTTGCTGGCGAGACGGTAGCACGGGACAGCTTCACTTCCACACCCCCACACAAGCACCCACCTTCTTGTGCAACTCATCCTCCTGACTCACTCTCAAATCCAGCCCAACTCCCACTCCAGTTCAATGTGTCTCACTTTCCTGTGGACTCATACACACTCAGAACAACCACACCATTCCACAAACGTATCCCTCACATACAGCCATGAACTGTGCAGTCATACGAAGTAAGAACAAACTACAACCACCCTCCTACCCACAAACTGACAGTTACACACGACCACCGTCCTTTACACACTCATAGGTAAGTACAACATCACACTCCCCATCAAGAGCAGATACACATATAGTCAGCTATGAACCTCCCACACCCACGAGCTTCCAGCATGCAAGCTGTGTTCACAATCACACATTAATCAGACAAATAAAACTACAGCTCACAACGCCCTGCACAACACAATCGCCTTCATATAGACGTATCCGGATCTCCAGCCATGCACTTGCCAGGGCCTGCCCTCACCTTACTGCCCTTCGCCCGCTCCCACAGTAAACTCATCCTGGATAAACAGGTCCCAGAGCCTGCACTCCAGAAAGGCCACGCTCTTGTTTTCTCTGCCCCCAGGAATCTTTATTTTGGGGATCCTGCTATCCATCTCCAACTGCCTTGCCTTCTACGAGGACATTTTCAAGTGCTTCCAGGGCCCGGATTATGAGACCTTCCTCCTCATAGCCCAGAATGGGCTCCATGCCTCCCCAGTGCCCAAGAGTGTGGTGGTAATAGGAGCTGGCTTAGCAGGCCTAACTGCAGCGAAAACCCTACAAGATGCTGGTCACAAGGTAAGAAGATCTTGAAGGGCCTTGATCATAAGCCTCCAATTTGCCTCCTTGGGGAGAAAAGGAGTGAGTGGCCTGACAGGGAGTGAGGCACAACTGCAGGTGCCTACCAGTCTCTGAACGCCTCCCCCCCCCCAAGCCCTTAATCTTTGTCAACTGTCATTCATGTCCTTACGGAGCAAAGAATGAAGACATATGCAAAGAAATCACTCAGGACTCCTGGAGCAAACAGCCCCAGTAAGGTTATCCTGCACGTTGATGGCCTTCAAGTCAGAGCCTACAGCTATTTGGAGGCTCTAAGTGGGATGGAAAGAAAGAACAGCACTCCCTAAGAATGACAGCAGCTTCTCTGAACTCCAGGTCACCGTCTTGGAGGCCAGTAACCACATCGGAGGTCGGGTGGTCACAGTCAGAAACAAGGAGGAAGGCTGGTACTTCGAACTAGGACCAATGCGAATCCCCGAAAGTCACAAGTAAGTCTTACACAAAAGAAGGAGCAAAGGGATATAGTGGGAATGAGGGGGAAGGCAGGAGGGACCCTGCTGCCGTTATGTCTAAGATCTTTCAGACTCACTGTGGCATGTGATCCAACCCAATAAGTCTGGGCTGATACTCAACTCCCACGTTAGAGAGAAGACTGGGGTCACAGGAAGCCGTGGTCACAGGAAGGGGTAGATCCCAAACGGACAATTGCAATCATTGCTGCCAACTCATTAAACTGTAGCATGTAAATATGGGCAGTTTCATATTTGTCCATTACATCAAAGCAAGCTGAGAAATTATAACACGTTACTATTGATAATATCTACCATTTGTTGAGCACTAACTTTGCTCTAGACCCTGTCTCCACAGACGTTCCTTTTCTTTTTTCTTTTTCTGTTTGCCTTTAATATAAAGTGAACCCACGCTTACCCTCCAAACCACCGAAAACACAAGCAACTGCATCAGCCCAAAGTAGAAGTCATTAAATACGGTCTCAAATTTACCTAGAATTGCATAGTGGGATCTCAAATGCTGTCTGAAACAAAAGACATCTGTCTGTACTTCTGAGTACTATTAGCTGAGATTTCCTAAAGGGCCTTAATTCAATGAACTTCTCACCCTCCACAGCCTTGGGAGGTAGGGAGCTAATGCCCACAACATTAAACGAGATTACAATTGAACAAGTAGTTAGTTTGAACTTCCTAGGCACGAGGTTACCCTGGCTTCCCCAGAATAGTTTCTAATAAGGGACCAGAAGGAACAAGGATGTTATTATGCCTGTCTCTGTTTCAAGGCTAACCCACGCCTATGTCGAGAAGTTTGGCCTAAAGCTGAATAAGTTCATCCAGCATGATGACAACACCTGGTACCTATTCAATAACCAGCGTTATCGTGCCTGGGAAGTCGACGCTAACCCGGAGATCTTGGGCTATCCCACGAACCCCACAGAGAAGAACAAAACTGCCCAAAACCTCTTCGACCAAGCAGTCATTAAGGTACCTGCTGCCTTTCCCAGCTGGGATCAAGAAGGAAAGGGGCGGTGCCTAAGGTCACACAGCAAATTGGTACCTGGATGCAGATCACTTGACCCCACCCAACATTCTTATGATTGGTCCTCCTGCCTTATAGCATCTGTTAATGATGCCACCACCCTCAACCCTTCTCTTTTGTCTCTGAGCAATCTAGGAAACAAGACTTGGTCAGCAGCAGTGTAAGAAAGGGGCAACTAGATTCGGCAGCCCTCGGTAGTGAGCCAGTCATCCTAGACGACGGTGAAAGTCTTTACCTAAAAACGTCTGTGTCTGTGCGTACACATGTGCCTGTGCATGCGTGTATGTACATGTTTAGGTAAACGTGGGTGCATGTGCGTATTTGTGCCGAAGCCAGTGGTCAACATCAGCTGTCTTCTTCAATTGCTTCCCACCTTATTTTATTTTATTTTTAGCAGAGTTTTTCACTGAATCGAGCTTACTAATTCTGCTAGAATGGCTGACCAGCAAGCCCCAGGGATCCTGCTGTTTCTACCTTCACAGAGCTGGCATTACAGTCATGTGATATCACACCATGATTTTTTAAAAATTTGATGCGCATTGGTGTTTGGCCCAGGTGTATGTCTGTGTGAGGGTGTCAGGTCCCCTGGAACTGGAGTTACAGACAGGTGTGAGCTGCTATGTGTGTGCTGGGAATTGAACCCAAGTCCTCTGAAAGAATACTCAGTACTCTTAACCACTGCGCCATCTTTCCAGCTCCAACACACCCTACTGTGTTGTGTATGGATACTGGAGAATAGGGCTCAAGTCCTCAGTCTTGGACAGCAAGTGTTCTACCAACTGAATATTCACCTTAAATTTTTATCTTGAACAGGTCTTTTGTTTCAAGTCAGGTGTGGCAGTACACGCTTTTAATCCCAGTACTTGGGAGATAGAAGCAGGGGGATCTAGAATTGAAGAGCAGCCTGAGGTATACAGTGAGTTTGAAGCCAGCCTAGGCTGTGTAAGACCCGGTCTCAACAAAAGCACGAGTGTCTTTAAATGAAGGGGCGGAGCAGCGTCCAGGAGCTCTGGGAATGGCCCTTTCCTGGCTTTTTCCAGCCTCTCCGAGGGACATCCCAAGAACCTGGTCTCTAATCTAAAAGCGTGTGAAGCATCTGTCACCCTGTGACCTTGACGACAGCAGCCTGGATGTCCCGGTCGCCTGGAAGCCCAGCTTGATGAAGATCTCTCCTCCTTTCTGCAGATCAAACAAGATGTGAAGACATCCAACTGCAGCCAACTGATGTCCCTTTATGACTCTTATTCAACCAAGGTAAGTGAAACAGGAGCCCCAGGAGATGGAGGTGGAGTGATGGACTCGGTGCTCAGCCAAGGCCCTGGGGCAGCGTCCTGTCTACAGAATGTCTTCTTCCTACTGCCAAACCTTTGTCTCCCTCTAGCCCCAATCTAACCCTGCTAAAGCTTCCCTACATACTAGACCCTCTAACTCATCCTTGCATCTACACTGCCCACTCCGCACAGGCTTATCTGGTGAAGGAAGGAAAGCTGAGCAAGGGGGCAATCGAGATGATCGGGGATTTGTTGAACGAGGACCCTGGATACCACAAGTCCCTCCTGGAGTCCCTAAGGAGTCCTAGCACCTACTCCAGAACTGATGAGTAAGGCTGATTTGGGGCCAGGAAGAACCCAGTCCCTAGGTTTATTGGGTATTTACCGTGTAGGGGGCACTCAAGTAACAATGCCTGCATGACACAGGGCTGTATACTCATGAAGGTGATGTTTATAAAGTGTCTCACACAAGAGAGCAGGGAGATAGGTTCTTCCCTTTTCAGACCAGAGGACTGGCCAGTACTGGGATACACGACCTGGCAGTGTCTCCTGCCTCATCATCCCCTCTCCACCCCTGCAGATATTCAGAGATCACCGGTGGCTTTGACCAACTCCCCAATGGCTTCAATGCTAGCCTGAAGTCTGGCACCATTCGTTTGAGATCCAGAGTAGAAGCAGTGGTGAGAAACGGGTCGAAGGTTGAAGTTTTGTACCGCACCGATGAGCCCATCTTCCCACTGCGCAAACTCACAGCTGACTACGTCATCAACTCAGCCTCCGCCAAGGCCACACGCCTCATCACCTTCCAGCCACCCCTGTCCCCAGACAAAGCACATGCCCTGCGCTCCGTGCATTATACCAGTGCCACCAAGGTGGTTTTCGTGTGCAACGAACGCTTCTGGGAACAGGATGGCATCCGGGGAGGCAACTCCATCACAGACCGGCCCTCGCGCTTCATTATCTATCCCAGTCACAGCCTGCCAGGTGGCAAGGGCATGCTGCTGGCCTCTTACACTGTGGGCGACGATTCTTTGTTCTTCGCTGTCATGAAGCCCGACCAGGTGGTGAATATTATCCTGGATGATCTGGCTGCTGTGCACCACATACCCAAGGAAGAGTTAAAGCGCATGTGCCCAAAAGCAACGGTCAAGCACTGGGGGTCTCTAGACCCCCTCACCATTGGCGCCTTTGCTGTGTTCACACCCTACCAATTTGTGGACTATTTGAAGCAGCTCTCCCAGCCAGAGGGTCGCATCCACTTTGCTGGAGAGCACACCGACCTGCCCCATGGCTGGCTAGACACTGCCATCAAGTCTGGCCTCCGGGCTGCCAAGGACATTCAGGCCATGGTGGACGAGGAGGTTACTCAGGGAGACTAGAGGCCTTTTACCAACAATCAGGGTGTTTCCCCCCCCCAAAAAAAAAAACCAGTCTGCAGGGGAGTCTGGGAGAGAAGGCTGGAAGATGAAAGGAGGCAGAAACCCAAGAGAGAGGTCACCGCTGCTCTCTTGGTGCAAGCAGGAACGGAGCTGGGAAGCTGGCAAGAGACATTGCCCCTTTCCTGTCTCTCGCTGCCTACCTCTCTACAGGAAACAACAGAGCTGGGGTGCATGGGGGCACGGGTGGGAGTCAAGGCTGGAGAATCCCAGAATCAGCCTTTAGCTTGAAGGAAATTGTCTCCTTCTGCAAAACAATAACAAACAAACAAAAGAAAAGAAAAGCTTCTGCACCTGGCTTGTGTCACTTAAAACTAGAAGTTCCTAAACAAGCACACAAGCCCCAGCACACTGATTGGCAGACTGACACGCGCACTTACACCCACCACACATACAAACTCCATCACTGTGTGCCTGAGCCAAAGGCCTCTCATCTTGGCCCAATGTGGATGGAAAAGGAGGGGGCCTTCCTAACTACTTCTTTTCTGCTGTGTGTTAGTGAGATCTCAGCTACCCTGAGAAACTCTCTCCCCCTCACCAGCCGGACCCCCTACCCATAGCACACAGTTGGCACACAGTCCTGAGGGGACCCCATGTTCATTACAACTCCCTCTCCACCCATCCCCTCACCAAAACTCACCCGTCTTTACCAAACCAGCCTATGTTGTTTTCCTTCCTCAAACCTTCCATCAGCCCCTCCCCAACTCCAAGGTCCTCTCTCCTCTGAGCCACAATTCTTCTCTTCTAGAATGCCAAATGAACTGAAGACCTTGCTGAAACTGTGTCCCCAACCAGATCGGAAGACCCCCTAAGGGCTGAGATCACGTACTTTATGGTGTGTGTGGGTGTGTGTGTGTGTGTGTGTGTGCGTGCGTGCGTGTGTGTGTGTGTGCCGTGCACACATGCTATTTCCTTTAGCCTGCCAATACTTACTAAATAAGTCGTACACCTGGCACCATATGGTACCTGGCTGAGAAACAGAAACACAGAGAGTATAAAACTGAAAATCAACCCTCCTCTGCCTGCCTCGCTATGTGGTAAAGATCAATTCCCAAATCTGACTCAATTTTTGTTCCAAATTTTTAGAAGCCAAGAGTTATTCCTTGGTCTTCGGGGATCGACTGAGTTAAAAGGAAAGGTAAACTGAGTCACAAGCACTCCCACAAGCGCTCCTCATTTGACAGACTCCGGAGGACCCCAGAGGCAAGCATGATGACATGCTGACTGGGGTTTTGTGGAGGCATAAGATGTGGGAAGGAGGAGGAGGAAAAGAAAATTCACATTTTCTACTGTAATATGGCCCATTGTTGAATCTAGACGTCTCTTCTTGAATACCCAACTGTCACTGACAGTCAGGATGTTTTTAGTTCCAAGTGACAGAAATCAAACTGGGGCTTTCAGGGGTGTGACGTCCAGGATGAAGCTGCTTTTATCAGAGCGACTAAGCTCCAGACTGAAAAACCGGGGTTAAGGGCCCATAGTCTAGATCATAGTGGACCCTACCCTCTTCTCTGTTACAGACGCACATCTGTGCTATGACATATACAAAGACTCAAAACAATGGGCTCTCCGACAGTACAAACTATCAGAAGACACACAGTTGGTTAAATTGTTACTGCAAGCAAGCCAGGTACTGTTTGGGACCTGGAAATACACTGGACCACCATTCCCAGGGTTAAGTTGCTGTACCTGGATATAGGAATCTGCACAGAGGAGCTCTCTAGGGGGTATCTTGATGACATTAAGCAATCACCCTTCCCTTGGAGGTTGACCCAGGGTGAGCTTAGACTGACCCCTTTTACAACTGTTAGGGCTGGAAGTGGAGCTTATTGTTTGATTAGTTCCAATCCCAACATAATATAGGGTTTGGGATCTAGGCATAGCCAGCAGTTTCTATCTATGTCTGGTTAAGAATGGTAAAGAAACAAATACCCTCCATCTAGGATACCGAATTCCAAGGGACTGGCTTCTGTTGCTCCTTGACTTTTAGTCTCAAGGTTACTGAGAGAGTTCCTAGGCAAATTTGAGGTTTAGGGCTTACATTTACCACCTTGGAGAGGTCGTATCTCAGGGTTGCTAAGTTGGGCTGGTTCAGGCCAATGGGCCCATTGAGCCCAACTGGCCAGATGACCCTAGGAGCAGGTTTCCTTTCAATAGTAAATTGCTGTCTGGGTTTGGACCATTCATATTTAACCTGACTCCCCAGGTTCTGCCAGTTTCCCAACAATGGGTTTCCTGCTAAGCCCTAACCTTTATGGATATGGGATTGTGTTGTCTGTGGCCACAGGTAGGTGATAGATTTCCCTCTAGGACTATGAAGGGATCAGTGTACCCCCAGGAGGACTTGGTTTTGCAACTCCACTGAATACAATAGTATTCTCCTGGCTTCTGGCAGCTGAGAGGCATAGGGCATCAGGAGGGCATGGCACTGGATAGATGGAAGCTCCCCAGTGAACCCACAGCCCCAAAAGTGAGTGGGCCATGCCCGAGGAGCCTCTGTCTGTAACAGCTTCCCTGGAAGGTGGGTTAGGTCTCTGTAGATAGATTGGCTATGAGCTCCCCAGTCCTGGTCCTTCTTCATTCCCATACTCAAGGTCCTGGCTTATGGGGGTTTGGAGCCTTTCCCACAGGGAAACAAAGAAGACAAAATAGGACAACCATAATTATAAGTTCCCTTGTCAGTCATCTCTTTAGGGGGTCAGAGAATGTAGTGGTAGCCCATCTGTGGGTATCTTCTGGAGCCTCCTTCAGCTGGGTGTGCAGGATCCATGGGTGACCAGTGACCTTCACAGCTGTGGGGGAGGACCACAGGGCATGGGCCTTTCTATGCTGGATCCAGGCTCTGGGTCAGGATCCTCTTTACTCACACAAGGTCTCCAGGCTGGAACTTGTGGGCAGGCTCAGACTCGGGCAAAGTCTCAGTCTCTTGAGTTGTCTGATGAATAGTCCTCTGAGTCTGTTGCAGGGCCTGTAAGGACTTGAGGAGGGGATGTTTAGTAATGTCTGTCTTATGAATAGCTTAAGGAGGGAAGAGACATCCTCCCAAATGATTTCAAATAGGGTGATGGGGGCCCTTAGAAGGGTATATGGTAGAAGGTTGGCCCAAGTTTTGCTAGTCTTCAAGACACATTTAGCTAAAGTCTATTTAAGGTCCTAGTCATCCTTTCTGCCTGACCTGAGCTTAGCTTCCAATCAACATTTAGGACTTTTGCCAGACTTGGGGAAACTTTGGCCATGAAGGCCAGGCCATTGCTGGACCTTAGGGAGAAGGGCAACCCAAATCTAGAAATGAACTCTTTGAGGAGTTTTTTGTTGACCACTGAGACTGTTTCCATTCAGGTAGGACAGGCTTCCACCCATCCAGAGACGACAGCCAAGACAACTAAGAAGCATACTTATATATAAGAACCATGGGTAAATTCCACTTCCCAAAGCATGATTAATAAAGACTCAGAGAGAGAAGTTGGAGTTCAACCTGAAGGTCAAAAAAGCAAACAACCAGCCATTGGCTCTTACCTCTACTTCAGTCCGAAATGGTGATCCTGCCTCCAGGAATCTCAGAATGAGACTGAGGCTGAGCACTGTCTCCTCCCATCTTATATTCCTCTCTAGGGTTGGGATTAAAGGCATGCACCACTGGGATTAAAGGCATGCAATGACCAGTTTCTATGGCAACTAGTGCAGCTACTGAGCTTAAAGGTGTGTGTCACACTGCCTGGTCTGTAAGGCTGACCAGTGGGGTTATTTTACTCTCTAATCTTCACACACACTTTATTTATTAAAATACAAATGAAATGCCACTATTTCCCAGTGTTCTCCAGAAGTACTTTGTTGGGTGTAGATTTCTCCCAGGACTTTTTTTTTCCTTCTTTGTGGTTCACTCGTGCACAAATGGTATCTCAGGACACCATGTCTTCAACAAAATTGTCTAGTTGAGGGATATAATATATGGGCCTGAGTAACTCAATAGTTTTTGATGTTCTCTAATGGGTGGCCTGGTAGAGTTTAACAACCACTTTTCTTCTGAGAGCAGCAGTGAACCGGGGTCTCCCATTCTGTAAAAAGTTTCCACTCATTTGTGTCCTGCTTGACATCCGGCCTCTTCCTGGCTATAATCTAGGCATTGGAGCAATTCAGGTTCAGACAAGGTGACCAAGATCTGGAGAGGCCCCATGGGTTCTAGAGCCGCCTTCTGGGTGCTAAGTCTGCTGCCCTGTTTCCTTGGGTCTCAGGGATTTCCCTTTTGGAGGCCCTTATCAATGGGCAAGAGATACCTCTCTTGGCAGCCATAGGACCTCTAATAGGGCCAGCATTTCTTCTTTGTTTTTAATTTCCTTCCCGACTAAGGTGAGGAGTGCCCACTCCCTGTAGAGGGCACTATGGACACGGGCTATGGCAAATGCATGCCGACAGTGTACCCAATAACGACTTTGCCCTCCCCAAGTGAAGCACCTGGGATGATGCCAAGACCTCAGTGCTTTGTGCTGATGGCCCTTGACTGAGAGACTGGGTCCACACTATCCTGTCCAAGGTGACAACTGCAGCCTAGCATACCTGATTCCATCTTGAATAAAGCTGTTCCTGTCAGTATACAGTACCTCTTTGGCTTTTTGCAGGGGGACATCTGTTTGTTCAGGTCTGATGGACTGGACCTCATCGGTCACCCCCATGCCATCATGAAGGGGCCCCACTGAGTTATCATCTGGCAGTAGGTTAGCTGGGTTGACGGCTGAAGTTTTAAAGAATTTGATAGTAGGCTGGTCTAGAAGAAGCACTTGGCCATTATTTGGTCATTGAACATTCACCTGTCTGGGGTCTCCCTCAAGGGTGCTTCTAACAGAGTGTGGGGTGGTTAGGAACAGTTCCTAGCTAAAAGTTGGTCTGTCAGCTTCTTTTACTAGCATGGTTGTGGTAGTCAGTTGGCAGAAACAGAATCAAGTCTTTTGGATAAGTAGGCCATGGCTTCTCCCATGATCCCAGTGCCTGGGTAAGAGCACCCTTTGCAGTCACACAGGACAAGTGTCCTTCTCCCTCCTCTTTCATGGTGTTTTAGGCTTCCCCCAAGGGATCTCTTTCATTGGTCTCCCTACTGAGTATTTCCATTACTGCCCAGGACAATCTTTTGTTTGCTTCTTCTACTAAGCCATGGTTATTTTGAGTCTTCTGAGCAATCTCCAGTATTTGGGACCTATTCGTACCCTCAACCCCTTCTAACTTCTGAAGTTTCTCTTTTCTCAATTTGTATTTCATGTGCATTGGTGTTTTTCCTGAGTGTATGTCTGTGTGGTGGTGTTGGGGTCCCTGGAACTGTACTTGTAGACAGTTGTGAGTTGCCATATAGGTGCTGGAAATTGAACCCGGGTCCTCTGAAAGAACAGCCAGTGCTCTTAATAGCTGAGCCATCTCTCCAGCTGAAGTTTCTTTCAAATACTTGGATATTTGAATACACAACAAAAACGATGTTGGTTGCTTGTTTGGTGTTTTGGTTTTGTTTGGTTTTGGTTTTGGTGTGTCTGGGTCTTCAGGAGTGAACACTGAGTAAGCCTCACAAAGGTGCTCCAGGAACCAGAGGTGATTTTTCAAGGCTCTCGTATCACCTCGCTCATCTTAGAGATAAATCAGTGGGTTTTCAAGTCTGCTAAAAGGGCTTGGTGAAAATTGTCCAGGGCCTCCTTACCTTGGTCAGTGCTGGGGTCCCTCCTAGGCAGATTGGGCAAAGGGGAATATCCACTCTATCTGGGCTGCACTGTCAGGCAGGAATTCCTGCCTAGGCCCAGGACAGCTTTCCTACTCTCAGGCTAGATTCTGTCCCACTCTTTGGCCATAAAGAGATGTCCAAGAGCTTTTGGCAGTCACCCCAATTTGCCTGGTGGGTGTAAAAGACTGTCTCCAGGCAACTAAAGTGAGCCTGGAGTTTTTAGAGAATGACGAGTTCCGAGTTTTCCAATTGTACCAATCACCAGTTGAGAAGGAGACAAAAAACCATGAAAGGGAATGGAGGGGAACCTCCAGGTCTTGGGCTCTCTGGAGGCACCTTCTTAGGGAGAGGGTGGAGCCTGCCCCTGGCCCAAGGCCGTTCCTACCAGAACCCCCATAACCAGAGCTACTCCGAGTGTATGCATGCGAAGAGGGGAGAGGGAGCCCAGGGGAGGAAAAACTATCTCTTCCCACAACCTCAGAACAGCTGGAGGAACTGTGTCCCTCTCCCTGGGGCAGCTGTCACCAGCGTGGGTACAGGAGGAAGCAAAGGGAGTGTGGGGTCTGGAAGCCCTTTCCCCTTCCCTGTGCATGCTCCACAACCACACGGATGGCAGAAGAGAGATGGCAGAAGGGTCCTTGTGGATGCCTTGAGGGGCCAGACTGTGAAGGGCCAGGTCCCTTCCCACTTCCACATGAGGACCTGGGCAGGGGACCATGAGAAGACATGCAGAGAAAGAAGCAGCAAGTGAGACAAGGAGAGAGAATGGTGGCTCACAGAGGCACTCTTAGGGTCAAGGCAAGGGAGACAAGGGCACGAGGCACATGTCCAGCACCATTGCAGGGAGCAGAGCAAAGACAAGGGCCTGGGCAGCAATTGAGAAGCAGTCAGAGCCAGGAACGAGTGCAGCAGGAGTGGGAGCAGAAGAACGAGCTTCACATTGGTAGGGAAGGAAAGTTGCGGGGACCATTTAACCAACCCTGGGCATCATCAGGGGCCCCACTGGAGCATATGGAAGTGGGGAGCAAATTTTCTCCGGTGTGGCTGAGAGAAGAGGTGCAGAATTGGGGTTTCTCTGGTTGACCTGGATGAGCCAAAAGGATTCAGGTCCCCAGCAAGGGGACACAGGTCTTCAGCCAGGGGTGTGAATCTCACACCAGAGAAAGTCACCCATCAATATATCAGCCCTAGACTGTAAAACCCTCCTTAAAGTGTTTTAACACTCACATCAAGGGTGGCTTGAGATTGCTCATTCCCCCTCCTCTTTAGATGTGTCTTTCAAACCAAAGAATTGGCAGAAACACACTGAGGCACACAGACATGCTACAATTAAGACAGCCAGGGGTGGCCACCACACAGATGGGAACCAGGGGATCCAGTGATGTCTCTCAGGATCCTAGACACTGGAATTAGAAGTGCATGCAGATTTTCCTAAATGTCTTATTCAGAAGATGCCATAATCAGACTCACCTCTGGAAGGGACAGATTCAGATGATTTTCTGCAGTTTCCCACATAGGGTGGAGGTGTCAGAAGTCTCTGGGTTGACAGAAGCAGAGACAGCAGACATTCCTGGGGCCCTGGAACTTCTCAGGGTGTTGTACCCACTAGGAACTGTCAGTTCTCAGTGCTCAGCCCAAGGAATTCAAGTCCTGACTGCTCAGTCTCTAGTAATCAAAGAAAGCCTGTTTTACTACCTGGCAGCTGCAGGGGGACCCTGCCCAAATCATGCAGCCCCAAGCCTCATTATCCTTTGTATTTTATGCACAAAATCCACCTCCTGACTGACACATTCCAATTAGCAAGAACAGTTGGGGAAAACCAAAACTAAAGAAGCCAAAAAGCAAGGCTAGTACACTTAGGGACTTTCCTGAATCTTGGAACTATGGCTAGGTCTTTGATGGATTAGTTTTTTTGTTCCCTTTTTGTCAGGTTTTGGAGTCTATGTGCTGAGTTCTAAGGTCAGACTGGTGCCACCAACATAGTGTCAGTCTGCTAAGATCTGAGGGCCTGTTACAGGCAGTCCCAGTGGTTACCAAAGATAAGGGATGAAACAATTTTAAATATTGTGGGTAGATAGAAGCAACAGATACACAACACAGACTGCATCTCCACTGGATCCCAAGGCAGAGTCAAGGAAATCAGCTGAGCCACTCCAGGGCTTGAGGGAGCCAGCTCCCTTGGGTTTCTAAGGTCAGCCAGTTCACCATAGTCAGGGCCACAATGTCCATGGAGAACCAGAAACCAAATAAATGACACCTATGGTCTGACCCACAGAGAAAGGAATATAGGTGGACTTCTCTGCCCCACCAGCTAACTCCCAAATAACCACACAGAGAATTATTATTAATTATAAATGCTTGGCTGATAGCTTAGGCTTGTTACTAACTAACTCTTTTAACTTAAATCGTATTTCTTGTCTACGTTCTACCATGTGTCAGTACATTTTTTCAGCTTGGCATTTTCATCCCCTGCTTCCTCTGCGTCTCCTGAAAGCTCCTACCCTTCTTCCCCTCACTCCCTTTCTGTCTGCAAATCACACCTAACCTCTACCTGCCTAGCTATTGGCCATTTAGTCTTTTATTAAATCAATGGGAGTAATACATATTCACAGTATACAATAGGATTATTCTACAGCAAAGGAGTCTTTTTCAAGTTATGTCTTGGGCTATTCCCCAAGGATTTGGCAAGCCCTTACCTACAAGGTCATGTCAAAGCCACCCTTTCCTTAAGATGTCCAAGCCTGTATCTGGTAGGAATTCTGATTCAGTAGAGTTCAGCACAAGAAAGGAGCAGAAGGCAGGACCAGGAGAGAGGAAGGACCCTAGGGAAGACCATGCATCACCCTAACTTCCTAATAATTGTTGGGTCCAGAGGGGTCGCACAAAGATGAGAACACCACCAAGTCTAGTAAACCAGAAGCAAACTTTATTCCAGAAACCAGATCCTAGGAAAACCAGAAGCAAACTTAAAAATAAAAAAATAAAAATAAAACACCGCGGGGCACAGAAGCTTATCAGCTAGCTGAGACCACAGCCAGAAATGGTGTTTGTTAGGCTGTGGCAAACAGCTGGTTTTTGAACCTACTTTTTATAGCAGGGGCACCAGGCATTATCCTTGATCAAAAGAATTTTACAACCTTGCCCCTGACCCTTGGGTTGGTCAGCGGAGACCCTAAAGAGGGGAGTGAGTGCTAGTGTCCATGAGTAATTAGGCAGCCACCATGAAATATGTTTTAGGAGAGACTACAACAAAAGTCACTAATTGCAAGAAAACATAGCAATTTGTCAGAAAGGGGGCTGCTTGTTACACTAGAAGGTTGATAAATTAGGATTCTTGGACTGAGAACTTAGAAGAAAAGTCCTTCACATTGACTGCCATACTTTACAACCTTCATTATCAGAGCTCATTAACTAAACCTTCTTTTATTTATCCACTGTCTCCTGGTATCCCCAAGTACAAACTGAGGTCATGCCTCTCCTCTGGTAGTGCCAGTTTCCCATGACAGAGACAGTGTCTGACTCAGAGGTCACATATCTCTGTCTCCTAAGGGTTAAACTCAGTTCACACCTACTGTTTGTTAAGGACAGTCAAGACACTACCCTCAGGGAGTTTACAGGGAGATGCTCTGGCCTTGTAATAAAACAGTCAGTTGTAAATAGCTAACGTGATGGAGATTTCCCAGGCATCCGAGAAAGTAATCCCTGTGAAGATTGATCTGTGATCTGCTGAGAAAGTTGTTGATAGTTTACTTAGGTTTACAGCTTTATGTGTCCTTCTTCCTACATCCTAAACTTCTACCTTCTAATCTTTAGTGTCTATATTTCTATTTCTATATTTTTATTCTTGTCTTCAGACCCTTCAATAATTCATAGTCTCCAGAAGAAACGGGACAGGAAGCAGTACAAGTACAAACCTGAGCAGCAAGATGGTCAATATTTCTCTACCCACTGAACATAAAAATGAGGGACCCCAAAAATCACAGAATCAGCTGTGCAAAGAAGAGGGAACAGGATGCGGGAAGAATGGACAGCAGAACACTAATTCAGTCAACTACTTGAATGCAAATGACTCTGGCATTTGTATGAAAACTCGTGGCAGCAGGGACTCTCACAGGGACACAGACCTGCCATGTTATGGGGTCCTTGAGTACCAGCCTCAGCACCCACACAGGGTCCAGCTTAGATAAGGTATGGCAGGCAAAAGCTACCTGGAGAATGGGATCAGAGGGGGAAAACAAACTGACGGACTTGAGCATTCCTCCTGCAGGTTTCTTTATTCCTTGGGGGGAGGAAGGGAAGAAGGAAAAAGGGAGAAATAAAGGGGCCATTCTCCACAAAGCTTCCAGTTTAATAGGCATATAGAGCTGTTAGCAACTCCATAGGCAGTAACAATAATATCAAACATGTATTTCACAGAATCACAAAATACCTGTGGATCTGACAAGCAGGTTCCTCATGTTTCAGAGGGAGCTTGGCTGTAAAGCTCCCTGGTGGTGGGGAACACAGTGTTGGTCGTTATAGCAAGGGCCTGGGAGGGAGGCAAGGTGCCTGTAGTTGGTTGAGTTAAAAGGAATCTCTTTTGAGGACTTTGCTTTTGACTCCAGCAGGGTGCCCAAGTGAGAATTTTTTTTCTCTTTGAAGCTAGTTTTAGTGACTCAGGCCTTTTTCCTGTGTAAACAGTTAATTTCCTGGGCTAGGATCTTATAATTGAAACCAAGGTGAAATGTAAATACAGAATGTTAGTAATTGGTTAAGTTAGAGCTGAAGAGTAGGTTACATGCTGCCTCCTGTTTGGGGCTCCTTTCTTATCAGTGAGAACTGCCAATAAAGAAAGTTGCAGGGGACTAGTTATATAGATTTGATTATAGAACAAAGCTTAGACTGGGTGAATGCTTTCACAACAGGGCTTCACAGTATAGGGGGAGGTATCTGGTTATCCTATAGGAAAAGTTAGATTTACACACTGCTGTGATATTATAGAAAGGAGAGGTGTCATGATTTCACAAGGTTTCTACAGAATTGACAGTGACTTATCCAAAAGACAGGTTTTCCCCCCTGGCTCTGCAAAATGGGTTCTTCATATTTTTCGTGAATTTGTCTAGTGGTCTGTCAGCTGTGCATTTACTGTAGAATACTTGTGGGCTCACCACATCATGTGAGGCTCTTAGCTACAAACAACGGAAATAAAATATGAAGTCGGAGAGAAACTGAAGTAAGTTTATCCAGAAGCTTGCAAGATCAACAAGAAGGCTCAAAATGAGTCTTAGAAGTGGACAGAACCCAAAGTAGACATGTGGCAAGCTGGAGGAGCAGCCTAACAGATGATTCCATGGCTATTGGGCACTGGGTGCCTGCCACCCAAGTTATGGGAACTTACCAAAGCCCCGCCTCTTCTGCCATTCATTCACCATAGAGCACCACCTGCCACTCACCAGTCAGGTCCTCTGTTGCCACTACCACCAATCCTCCTGACTTCTTTACAAGGCCCAGTCCAGTCTGGTCTGGAGGGGGAGGATTCAATGTTCACTCAGAGGGCAAACAGCCCCAAATCAGCCTCTCTAAGTTTCCTTAGCAACCAAAACCCAAACAAACTCATACCTTTCCCCTGGCCTGCTGCTACAAATCCCATAAATCCTCTCTCTCCCCACCCCTACCCATCCCCTAGGAACAACAGCTCCCTGAGGCCTGTGTCTGGGCCACTGAGACCCTTTTCAACCTTCCCCTCCCCATAGAAGTTGCCTGCAAAGTCTCACAGATACCTGAGGTTCTTCTGGGATTTTACAAGGTCCCTTTGGTCCTTCAACTTCCTCCTGAAATTCCTGCAACATCTCTATGCCCTTATAGCTTCAATGTTCTCTCCTTGGACTGCAAACAATGTTTATATTACAACAAGCATAAGGCCTACTCAGGTTCACAGTAATATTTATCTACCTTCTTTGTCTTTGCTACTTTGTTAGACTTTAGCTACTTAGATAAACTGAGTCATAGCAAAAAAAAAAACTGTGATATTCTGTAATGGTAAAAGTTTACTACAATTATGGTTCATTGATGCTAAATGATCTCCAATTAAACCTTCAACTCAAATTTTAAGGCTCAAACTTAACAGAGCTAAAACTGTAAATCCTAATCTTATAAAAACTACAAACATACTGTAAACTATTAAAGATAATTAAGACATACAAGTTAATGGTCAGTCACCTCAGAAAGAATCAAGTTCTTTAATGTGTTCAGAACTATACTTACAGTCATAATTACTTACATAAAAAAAGCCTTATTTATCCTCCTACAAATGTTTTAAGGTTAAGCCTAAAATCAGGTGTACATAATAGATAATGATCCTCAAAATCCTCAGAGATCTACTGAATGTGGCATTTCAAATGTTCAGTGGAAAAAAAAAACTTCCCACAATACACAGAGACCCCTCTTATTAAGAAAATGTTAAGCTCTCCAAAGAAGATAAATCTACACTGTCAACTCCACCTGGACTGTAGTAGTGCTAATCACTGGGCAGAACTGCCCCATGCCTCACTGGCTGCCAGGACCCTTCACCAACTGTAGAGACTTTGGGGCTGACTTCTGTACTCTGCCTCATCAAAGTAAGATCAGTTTTTCCAAGTTCCTCTACAGGAAAAAAATCCTCAGACCTGGGTCTGACATCTAAGGCCTGCTGCTCTGTGTGACAACTGAGATTAAATGCTACTCTTTTGTGAGAGCCAAAGACCAGCTGCTTCTGTACCCAGTAAGCCATGTAAGCCTCAAAAACATCATCTCAGTAAGTCTCTGCCATTTTAGTTGATACAAAAGCCATTTAAGTCATATTTTCTCCTCAGATTTATTCTTCTGAAATCTCTGATGACTAACTGCAGTTTTAACAACAGCAAAGGCCCAGCTGCCTGGTCAGTTCATTTCATATGGACGGTTCACCTTGCTGGCAGGCTTCACACTAACAAAGATTTGGAGTTTCTGAAGGTTATGAGAAATAGACAAGTAAGTTGTATAGGTTAAGGAAAATAACGATACAGGTTATTCGGGTCTAAGAAAATAATTTAAAGTGTATAAAGGTCTAAAAATATCAAAGCATAAGTAAGTTGTAAGGGACCGAGAAAGTGATTTAAGGTATTGTCTTAGCCAGGGTTTCTAGGGCTGTGATGAGACACCATAACCATGGTAACTTTTACAAAAGAAAACATTTAATTGGGATGGCTTACAGTTAAGAGGTTTAGTCCATTATCTTCAATGCAGGTGATGGCAGTGTGCAGACAGACATGGTGATGGAGAAGGTACTGGAAGTACCTTGATCCCCAGGCAGCAGAACAACTGTGACACTGGGCATGGCTTGAGCATATGAGACCTCAAAGCCCGCCTCTGCAGTGACACACCTCCTCCAACAAAGCCACACCTACTCCAACAAGGCCACACCTTCTAATAGTGCCACCCACGACGGGCCAAGCACTCAAATGCAAGCATCTATGGAGGACATTCTTATTCAAACCACCACAGGTCAGTAAATATAAATTCAATCATTCAAGACAAGTTTCAGATCCCCTCAGTTTCTCTGACACCTCACACAAACTTTGGCCCTACCCCTCCAGACTCTGCCCTTAACTTGCTCCTTTCAAGGTTTTTCCTTTACTCACTCCTTTCTCCTCATACCTTCCTGTCCTATTCCCTTACTAGGAAAGGATGTTCTCTCCAAAACTAGCATGAATTTTGCCTTCTACCATGATAACAGCTGTCAGACACCCCTCCATCCCTCCTCTTCCTTTCCTCGGCCTCTATTCAAACTCTCCCACTCTCCAGAATCCCAAAGCCTCTCTTGCCCTCTGCCCACATTTTAGTCAACCCCATTGTATGGGGTACCACCTCTCCTCTTGATGCACACCATATCAAAGATCCTTCTGCCTACATCTCCAAACCTGAATACCCCCACCTCTAACCAACTTCTGCCTGGGACTCAAACCCATCATTTCTATACCCCACCTCCTCACCCTACAATACTCCCATATTGACAGTCAAAAACCTAACAAAACCTGCTGCCTAGTCCTGGACCTTTGCTCCATAAACATTACCATTGTTCCTCCCCATCCTATGGTCCCCTTCCAGGCCCTGTAGACCTGGCCTGCCTTCCCCCTTTCCCCTCCCATCTGCTTCAGTATGTAGCAGTTCCTCCTCTTTTGCAGTCCTTCCCGCTCTAACAGCCAAATTGACACTGTCTCACTCCTCAATTTCCTCAGTGCCAGGGGTTGCCAGATCCCTCCTTCTAAAGCTCAACTCTCCTCTCCCCAAGTTGCCTGTCTTGACTTCTCTCTCACCTCAACTCATAAACACCCCACTTTAGACCATCTTCACTATCTTCACTGACTATCTTCACTCCTTATCTCTGTGCCTATGACCCAACTTTCTCCATCCATGGGTCCTTAAATACTCACTCACTTCTGATATATTCCCTGTATCAAACCAGTCCTGTACCTTCTCATGACCGCCTTTCTCCCATCCTCAGTTTCTTAAACGTAAAACATTCTCTTTTCTACCCAAGCCTTCTGCCTCCCTAATTTACACAAACCTTCCCATCCTTACACTTCCATAACACATAAACACTTCCCTGGATCAGCCTTTGCTCTTGTTACCTGCCTCCCCAAAACTAGACAATACAAACCCCAGCTGACCTCCTAGTCTACACACTCTTGCCTCTGTCTCTCTACACACCTCCAAATCTAATAAGCAAATTCTGGGATCCCCTCTCACAATCTATTCCCACTGCAATCTCCCTCAACTTCTAACTTATAAAGGATTCCAATCTCTTCCACCACCTCAGTTCTATCCCTCCCATACACAAGAGGGTCCTCTAGCTACTTCTGCCTACACCTTTTATACAGATGGCATCTCCTTCCTGCCAGGTGGCATCAGATTGACTCCTCCATTATCAGTAAAGACAATAATCGTGCTGCCATGACAGTCCACTAAGCTGCCCTTTCATCCTTTACCACCCACCCCACTTCCCTCCAGGCTATGCTACTACATAACCCAAACAAAAACATACCTAGCCCTCTCCTAATCCACTTTGTGTGTTCATCCTCACCCTCTGGTCCCTGTTCCTTCAAGATCACCCTTTCCCCACAAATCTCATCTCTCTTCTCACACTCCTATTTTTCCTCTGCCCCATCATTGCCCAGAATCTACCAGCAACCAGCTCCCTAAGTTCATTAACTGTCTAGGTGTCCTCAGACATGAAACACTCTAAACAAATCCTACACTCCCAATTACAAGACATAAATAAACCCAAGCCATATCATCTCAGACACACACACTCTGGCAGTCAACCCCTCACTTGAATCGAGGTCACCCAACAAACTCTCACTCATCTCAATTTTACTGATCCCCCCTTTTCATGCCTCCCACTACTTTCCCTGTGCCTCTCTTCGGTGCCCTCCATTAGCCACAGTTCCTCTCACTGGCAATGTCCCATCCCCACTACTGACTGCTCGGCCCCTTGACCATCCAAGTTCCCCTTTAGGAACCAAAGTTCTCTCAATCTTTCCTTATGAACCCCCCAAAAAAATGTTACCTACTGCCTCTCTCAACATTTGCCAAGAGACTCCCAAGTCATCCATGTAACTAAAATATCTCAGTTTTAGAATCCACCCAGACACCCCAGGGGAGATTTCTGATGTAATATAAATCTCTCAAATTGTATTCCCCCAACACAACCAGACCCTGTTTTCAGATGACAAATGTTCTCCCAATTAACTTTAGATAGCCAATCTAAATTTTCCTGGATCCTCTCAAACAGACTCCAGATAAGTACTCCTGCCAACCAATAGCCTAAGTTTTCCTACCTACTGCCTGTCCCTGTGAGTGGAATCTCTCCCCCTTTCTTGGGGGGACTTGGACTTGGAACTCCTCTTCCCAACTACCAAGACCATGGGCCAAAAAAATTTTAAATGTGCAGCCAAGATAAACATAAATAAAATTCTGGGGCTGGAGAGATGGCTCGGCGTTTAATAGCACTGACTGCTCTTTCAGAGGACCTGGATTCAATTCCCAGTACCCACATGACAGATCACAACTGTCTGTAACTCCAGGATTCAACATCCTTACACAGACATACATACAGGCAAACATTAGTAAATATATAAATAATTAAATAAATTGGAAAATAATAGTTTTTAAAATTTTTTCTAAACTGTTTAACTTTACCTCTGTCCCTAGTCTATCTTTTCTAGCAGATTTCAAATCAACTGCAGACTGCTCCAGCAACTTCAGCACCGCTCCCAGCTATTTCCTTGGGATCTACATCCTGCTCCAGCCTCAAGGACAACTTCCCTAGTCTCAGATGGTCCTGTAGAACCTAGACTGATCTTCCCAATCTTTACCAACATTCCAGCCTCCTTGTGTCCCTAATAATGATACCCCCATGTCAGCCGGAAGCATCTAGGGAGAAAGACATCCACTTACCAACACCCAGTGACCAAATAATAAAACAAAAGGGAGAGAAGGAAGGGCTCTAGCCAGCCTGAACATGGCAAACACGGCTCTAGCAGGCCTGATCCTTCTCCCCATCCCCTCTACCTTACTAAATCATTAGATTGTATTCCTAAAGCTATCCACCAAGATCTAGTCCCTTATTGTCCACTCCCTCTCCCTGAGGCTGACGACCAAGGTCCATCTATCAAAGTGTTGAAGTCTAGCAATCATAAACCCCCTTTTGGCTACCCTAATTAACGTGCCCAATTAAAATTAACACAGGGTCTTCCTCTTTCCCTTTATAAACTGCCATTTGCCTATGGGCTGCATCTGTCTCCTCTCTTTGCAGAGACAGTCCTTTATTCCTTGGAGGCAAATATCCCTTCTCTGTCTCTCTTGTTCCTTTTCCTTTCTCTTTCATCCTCTGTCTTTTGTCTTTGTCCCTCTACAGCAAATAATTTTCCTCTATTCTGGGAGGTTGGTCTTGGGGTGTCTTGTACCAACTTCGAGGTCCTTTCAGATGGATTTTAGTCATTTGTGCAATTGGAGCCCTCATGATATAATCATCCCTCAGTAGGATCACCATCTCAGGACAAGCCTTCAACACTTTAGCTTTCTTGGGGGCCTCTTTATGTACAAACTATAACAAGGAATTGGGGAGCAGGTTCCATAAATTCACAAACACAGAAAACAGGCATTGATGCTAAGAATAAGATATGTATCAAAGTAGGGCTTGAAAGGGTGGATACAGGCTACTTTTGACCCATTAACCTCGTAAATCTTCTGAGTTTATGCATCATCTGAACAATAAGGGAAACATTATGTCGTGGTCAAGAGAGTTTGGGTCCTGCACAAACACATCCAGAGATTATGTCATAGAGTGTTTAGTAGGTCCTCAACCTCTACTGCTCTGAGAGATGCATTGTTCTCCTTTTAAGTGACTTGACAATGACATCAGGGCTGTCTGACTTGGAAGTCTAACTCACTTCACAGTATAATGCTACTTCTAGTTAGAGACGAAAAAAAAAAAAAAAAAAGACTAGCCTAAGGAAAAAAAACAATTCCAGATTTGAGAAAAAAAAATCTTTATAATATTTCAGATTTTTTTGATGGATCAAAAATTATTTTTTTTATTATTCCTGACTGGAACACAGCTCACAGAGATCTGCCTGTCTGTGTCTCCCAAGTTCTGGGGCTAAAGGTGTGCATGATCATACATGGCAAATGTCCCAGAAAATTTTAAAGATAACTGGACACACAGAAAAGACGAAGAACTCCTTCCCAAAATTAAGTCAGCTCTCCAAGCTGACTCCTAAATTTAATCCCAGACTCTGGTTCATATTTTAGTAAAATTCTCAGGGAACTGAGTACAGAAGGCTCATTTATGTTCTGGGAAATGCTACACAAAACAATTAGCTTTGCCCCCAGGAAACACATGAACAGGGAAGACTAGGGAAGTTTCTATAAACAAGCTAATGATTAGATCAATAAAAAACATGCAAGAGAAACACTGTGTATTCAAACAGGCACCATGGTACAAATAAGGAAATGGGAGCGAAAGGAAACCCACGGTTCTAGAACACAGAGAAGCCCACTGTCCAAACTCGGCCTGCTTCCTCAGCTCGGAACTCTCTCCTTTCTCTAAGCAATGAAGTTAACCCATTAAGACTTTCTCAGTCTTAATCAGCTCAGTCCCCTCTGAGTCTCCAGGGTACAAATGCGTCACTAGATCAAAAGGATGCAAAAATGTCCATAGCAAGCACATTTGCCGACAGCACACACAATTGTCCAGACATGTTTCTCCATCCTTTACATCCACGTGAACGACCTTCACACACTGCTCTCAGAACGGTGCTCGCCTTGTCCTTCCTCTGGGTGATGACAAAAACTGAGGCACAGAGAAAAATTAGCGATTATCACTGTCTTAGTCATGGCTCTATTGCCATGAGGAGACACCATGACCAAGGCAACTCTTACAGAAGAAAGCATTTAATGGGGGCCTTGCTTACAGTTTCAGAAGTTAAGTCCACTATCATTATGGTGCCGTGCATGGTGCTGGAGCAGTAGCTGAGAGCTACATCATAATTCTCTTGACTGAGACAGAGAAAGTGAGAGGGGGAGAGAGAGAGAGAGAGAGAGAGAGAGAGAGAGAGAGAGAGAGAGAGAGAGAGAGAGAAGACCTAGCATGAGCTTTTGGCATCTCAAAGTCCATCCCCAGTGACACATTTTCTCCAACAAGGCCACACTTCCTAACCTTCTTATCCTTTCAAAGAGTTCCACTCCCTGGTGACTAAGCATTCAGATACATGAGTCTTTGGGGACCGCTCTCTTTAAAACCACTACATTCGCCAAGCTATATAGTAAGAATATGGTAGCATTATAGCTCAAATCAGACAGTTGTCTATAAAATCTAATCCTAATCACAGTCATGATATATAAAAAGATAAAGCTTAGAATAATAAAAATATAGCAACAAGTTGGGCATAGTGGGGCATGCCCTTAATCCCAGCACTTGAGAGACAGAGGCAGGTGGATCTCTGAGTTTGAAGCCAGTCAGGTCTACAGAGCAAGTTCCAGAACAGCCAGGGCTACACAAAGAAACAATGTCTCAACAAACCAAAATATAAAAAAAGAAAGAAAAAACAAAATAATAATAATAAATAAATAATAAATAACAAAAATTTCTAGAACTTTCTGACAGTGGTATCAACAAGATTGGACAAAAATACCAGGCCATCATTTCACCCTAGAAAAGTAAACAACAGATTGACTGGAAATAGAATTGTGGGAGTCCCAGAAACCAGCAAAGACATAAAGAAACCAATTCTGGAACTCACTCTGCAGACCAGGCTGGCCTCAAACTCACAAAGGTCACCCTGTCTCTGCCTCCCTGAGCTCTGGGATTAAAGACATGAACCATCACAGCCAGCTATATCTGTTTATTTTATGGGTATGAGTATTTTACATACATGCCTGTATTTATACCACACGTGCACCTATTGGATCCCTTGGGTTACAGATGGTTGTGAGCCACCACGTGGGTGCTGGGAATCAAACCAGTCCTCTGCCAGAGCAGCAAGTGTTCTTAACCTCTGAACCATATCTCCATCCCCATAGCAACAGCTTTTTAAGTAGAAGAGTTCATGACTTTTTTATACATCTTTGTCTAATTCCAGCATGGCATAATAAGAAAGCAGCCAAATCCCCTCTTCCCCTCGAGAAAGGAGGGGTGACTGCTAGCTTCAGCATTCTGGTTTGTCTGAATCTCACAGAAAGAACTGATTTCATCCCGTGTGACCCAAGGGTCAGACAGTAGCAGCTGTATAATTCTGAATATTAGATGGAAGTGACTGAAAGCGTGACAGGTGCATTTCATGTCCATGGTGGGTGGCGGCCTGAGGCTACAGATGGACAACAACAACAGCGAGAGGCACCTAGGGAAAGCGAGACAGTCTGGAAGGTCTACTGGACTGGGGCATGATAGCTCCACAGTTCTGAGCATTTGTGCAATCAAGGGAAAGAGAGTTCAGCTCCCACCATCCATGTAGCAAGTCAGCTATCCTGTGTATACCTGTAATACCAGCTCCGGAGGAGAGCAACTGCCATCTTCTGTCCTATATACACACCTACACACACACACACACACACACACACACACACACCTACACACACACATACACACACATGCACACACACACACACACACATAAATTAAGCAAGAAATAAACCAACTATAATAATGAATGAAGGATCCACAGAAAACATCACATTCCATGGTGAAAGACTCTTCCTTTAACATTAAGAAGGCAAGAATGCCTGTTTTCAACACTTTAGCAGAGTGCTAGAAGGCCTAGCCAGAACAATTAGGCAAGAAAACCAAAGGTATCTGTCTTAGGCACTGCTCTCTTGCTGTGAAGAGACACCACGACCATGACAAAGCATTTAATCAGGGCTTGCTTACAGTTTCAGAGGTTTAGTCAGTTATCACTGTGGCAGGTAGCATGGTGGTCCACAGGCAGACATGGTGCTGGAGAAGTAGTTGAGAGTTCTATGCCTGGACCCCAATGCAGATGGAAGGAGAGACACTGGGCCTGACTTGGACTTTTGAAACTTCAAAGCCCATCCCGAGTGACACACTTCCTCTACCAAACCACTCCTACTCCAATAAGACCACACCTTCTAAACCTTCTCAAGTAGTACTACTCCCTGATGACTAAGCACTCAAATATTTAATCCTTTGGGGGCCGTTCTTATTCTAATTACCCCAGTATCCTTGCTGGATAGGAAGAAGCAACATTGTCTCTATTAACAAGAACATGAGCAGCTGGAGAGACTGCTCAGCAGGTAAGAGCCTATCCTGTTTGTAGGGAGAATCAAATACTGCAACTCCAGCTTCAGGAGATCTGATGCCGGCTTCAGGCCTCTGAGCACATCTACATGTATGTACACATTTTCACACATAGACACACAAGCATACACATACTTAAAAATAAAAAAAAACAAATCTTTCTTCAAAAATCAAACAATATAATCTTATACATAAAATTCTAAAGATTCTACAAAAAATGCTAATAATAATAATAAATGAATTCAGCTACAGGATCCAAAATCAACATACACCAATCAGTTAGCTGTGTTCCTATGTTCTAACAATGAACAATCCAAAGAGGAAGCTAAGGGGAAACGCCCCTTTACAATAGAATCTCAAAGAAAGAAAATGCTTAGGAATAAAGTTAACCATGCACGTGAAAGACTTGTATACTGAAACTACAAAACTGTAGAACTCAGTAACATTCATAAGCAGAAACACTCTGTGTTCACGGGAGAGAAGATATAGTGTTAAGATATCAATACTAAACCTTAAAATCAAAAGGGACTGGGGCTGGAACTATGGTTCTATGGTTAAGAATTCTGGCTGTTCTTGCAAAGGACTCAGGTTCTATTCCCAGCATCCATGTAGTGGCTTACAACATCCACTTCTGACCTCAGCAGGCACTGCATACACAGGGTATACACCAGGCAGACAAAACCTCAGACACATATAAATAAACACATCTTTTTTTAAAGATGCCAACACTATAGGAAGCAATATACAGACTGTGTATCATTTTTATCCAAAACCCACTAATTCTACAGAAATAGAAAAATCAATCTAGAATATGGATAAATTCTCAAGAGACCCTGAATAGCCACAACACTGAAAGTCAAAATCCAGGGTGGTACTCTTCATGACTTTAAAACCTATACAGAGCTACAGTTATCAAGACAGTGCTGTGTTGCTATGAAGACAGACATATGGATTGTAAAATAGACCAGAACTAACAGAAATAAATACCTGAGTATGTGATTAAATGATTGTATGAATTTCAACAAGAGAACAAAGACTTTTTAACAGTGGTGATAACAGAGCTAGGCCTCTGTATGCAAAAGAATGAAATTAAACGTTATGTTTTACAAGAGTCAACTTACAATGGATCAGACACCAAACATAAGACCTGAAACTGTGCAACTCTTGGGGGAAACATGGGAGGTGGGGGAGCATCATGGCACCAGACTTTGTATATGGCACTGACAACCACAGTCAACAAAGGAAGAAATAGATACACCAGACCACCCCCAAATTTTACAATAGCTGAATATCAGATGATACAAATGACAGAGAGGACAGGGGAGCAACCGCTGAGGAAGTGGCCAGAGCCAAAGACCTCTATGGGTCCGGGCATGAGTCTGGGACAACCAAGGCAATAGGCCTGAGCCAGGACCTCTATGGGTCTGGGCATCAGTCTGGGACCTCCAAGGAAGTAGGCAGGAATCAGAGACTTCTGCGGGTCCAAGCATGAGTCTGGGAACTCTGAGGGAGTAGGCCTGAGCCAGGACCTCTGCAAGTTCAGGTGCACCTAAGTCAACCTTTGTGAGACCAACCCCAAGCCAGGGACCTCCGCAGGAGTGAAGCCAGACGATGGGCATTTACAAACACAGGACTGAGCCAGTGACCTAGACTGGAGCTGTCCTGAGACAGTGAACTCCACTGAAGCAGAGCAAACCCCTGAGCTGAGCAACCTCCAGGAACACGGAGTGACCAACCAGGTGACTGGAACCATGGCTTTGACTGCACTA
This sequence comes from Myodes glareolus, assembly GCF_982192425.1. Taxonomy (NCBI): domain Eukaryota; kingdom Metazoa; phylum Chordata; class Mammalia; order Rodentia; family Cricetidae; genus Myodes; species Myodes glareolus. The sequence continues at coordinate 74,173,020 of NC_142028.1, read as the reverse complement.
AGAGTAGCAACCATCTGAGCCTTGGATCCATTGGCACCTGGAAGCTTGATCACCAGAGTCGCAGACAGCCCCAACTACACCAATCAGAGGAGAAGATGGGTAGACTAGCTAAGAACACACACAACACCACAAAGAGCAACATGACACCAGTAAAAACTAATGACCCTACAACAGCAAGACCTGAACAACCAAATATAGATAAAGTAGAAGAAAATGACCTAAAAAATAATTTTAGAAGAATGTATGAGAAGAGCTGAAGAGAAGATAAAAGGTGTTGGAGGTGCCTGTGTTCTGGTGGCTTGAAGCCACTCAGGGAGGCCAATTAAATGCTAACATTTTCAAAAAAGAAAGAAAGAAAGAAAGAAAGAAAGAAAGAAAGAAAGAAAGAAAGAAAGACAGAAAGCACAAGCTGAGGAAATTATAGAAACAGAAATCATGAGAAAACAATCAGAAACCACAAATGCAAGCATGAACAGCAGAATATAAGAGATGGAAGAGAGAATCTCAAGTGCTGAAGATACAACAGAGGAAACAGACTCATCAGTCAAAGAAAACATTAAATGTAATAAAAGTCTCCCAACCAAAAAAGCCCAGGACCAACTTGTTTAAGCTCAGAATTCTACAAGATTTTTAAAGAAGAACTAATACCAATACTCCTCAAATTGTTCCACACAATAGAAACAGAAGGAACATTACCAAACTCTTTTTATGAGGCTACAATTATCCTGATACCCAAACCACAGAAAGACATTACTAAGAAAGAGGATTACAATCTCACTCATGAACAATGATGAAAAATATTCAATAAAATACTGGCAAATCAAATCCAAGAATACATCAGAACCATCATCCACCATGATCAAGTTGGCCTCAGCCCAGAGATGCAGGGATGGTTCAACATACAAAAAATCTGTCAATGTAATCCACCATATAAACAAGCTGAAAAATAAAAACCACATGATAATCTCATTAGATGCCGAAAAAGCTTTCGACAAATACAACATCCCTTCATGATAAAGGTCTTGGAGAGAGCAGGGATACAAGGAACATACCTAAGCATAATAAAGGCAATATACAGCAAGCCAACAGACAACATCAAACTAAATGGAGAGAAACTCCCAGCAATCCCACTGAAATCAGGAACAAGACAAGGTTGTCATATATATATATATATTCAATATAGTCCTTGAGATCCTAGCTAGAGCAATAAGACAACAAAAGGAGATCAAGGAGACACAATTCAGAAAAGAAGAAGTCAAATTCTCACTGTTTGTTGATGATATGATAGTTTACATAAGCGACCCCAAAAATTCTACCAAGGAACTTCTACAACTCATAAACACTTTCAGTAATGTAGCAGGATACAAGATTAACTCCAAAGACTCAGTAGCCCTCCTATACACAGATGATAAAAGGGCTGGGGAAGAAATCAGAGAATCAACACCCTTCACAATAACCACAAATAGCATAAAATATCTCAGAATCACTCTAACCAAACAAGTAGAAGACTGGTATGACAAGAAATTTAAATCTTTGAAGAAAGAAATTGAAGAAGACACCAGAAAATGGAAAGATCTCCCATGCTCTTGGGTAGGTAGAATTAACATAGTAAAAATGGCAATCCTACCAAAAGCAATCTACAGATTCAACACAATACCCATCAAAATCCCAGCAAAATTCTTCACAGACCTTGAAAGAATAGTACTCAACTTCATATGGAAAAGCAAAAAACCCAGGATAGTCAAAACAATCCCGTACAATTAAAGAACTTCTGGAGGCATCACAATCCCTGACTTCAAATGTACTACAGAGCTACAATATCGAAAAAAGCTTGGTATTGGCATAAGAACAGACAGGAGGACCAATGGAACCAAATAGAAGATACGGATATTAATCCACACACCTTCAAACCCCTGATTTTTGACAAAGAAGCAAAAAATATCAAATGGAAAACAGAAAGTATATTTAACAAGTGGTGCTGGCATAACTCGATATCAACATATAGAAGATTGAAAATAGACCCATATCTATCACCATGCACAAAACTCAAGTCCAAATGTATCAAAGTTCTCAATATAAAGCCAACCACACTGAGCCTCTTAGAAGAGAAAGTGGGAAGTACACTTGAATGCATTGGCACAGGAGATCACTTCCTAAATATAACCCCAGTAGCACAGACACTGAGACAAACAATAAATGGAACCTCCTGAAACTGAAAAGCTTCTGTAAAGCAAAAGATATGGTCAACAAAACAAAACAACAGCCTACAGAATGGGAAAAGGTCTTCACCAACCCCACATCAGACAGAGGTCAGGTCTCCAAAATATACAAAGAACGCAAGAAATTAGTCATCAAAAGAACAAATAATCCAATAAAAAAATGGGGTATAGACCTAAACAGAGAACTCTTAACAGAGGAATCTAAAATGACTGAAAGACACTTACATAAATGTTTAACATCCTTAGCCATCAGAGAAATGCAAATCAAAACAACTCTGAGATTCCATCTTACACATATAAGAATGGCCAAGATCAAAAACACTGATGACAGCTTATGCTGGTTGGTTGTCAGTTGTGGGGAAAAGGGAACACTTCTGCATTGCTGGTGGGAATGCAAGCTGGTACAACCCCTTTGGATATCAGTGTGGTGATTTCTCAGAAAATTAGGAAACAACCTTACTCAAGACCCAGCAATACCCCTTTTGGGTATATAAACAAAGGATGCTCAATCATGCCACAAGAACATGTGCTCAACTATGTTCATAGCAGCTTTGTTTGTCATAGCCAGAACCCGGAAACAACCTAAATGCCTCTCGACTGAAGAATGGATAAGAAAAATGTGGTACATTTACACAATGGAGTACTACACAACAGAAAAAAATAATAATGACACCTTGAAATTTGCAGGCAAATGGATGGAGCTAGAAAACATTATTTTCAGTGAGGTAACCCAGTTCCAGAAAGAAAATTATCACATGTATTCATTCATAAGTGGTTTTTAAACATAAAGCAAAAAAAAAAACAGCCTACAAATCACAATACCAGAGAACCTAGACAACAATGAGGACACTAAGAGAGACATACATGGATCTAATCTACATGGGAAGTAGAAAAAGACAAGATCTCCTGAGTAAACTGGGAGCATAGGGACCATGGGAGAGGGTTGAAGGGGAGAGGAGAGGAAGGGAGGGGAGCAAAGAAAAATGTATAGATCAATAAAATCAATTTTAAAAATGACAGAAAGAAAACCACAGAATTGATTAAATAAATAAATTTTTAAAAAAATCATGTATCATTGACCCGACAAAGGGTTCTGTCCAGAAACATAAAGATCCCCTATCATTCAACATTTTTTTAAAACCCAACTACAAAATAATTAGTAGGTCATGTGACAGTTTACCTGACAAAGACAGCTGCCACTAAGCCTGACAACCCCTGGGACCCACATACTGGAAGGAAAGGACCAGCTCCTTCGGATTCTCCTCTGACCTCCATACATACACAATTGCCTGTAATTTCAGCTCTAGGAGACCCAACCTCCTCTTCTGGTCCAGGGAAGACACTGTTGAAGAGAAGGGCATACACAAGCTCTCATGGAGACAGTCTAAATTTATACCAACTGATTCACATTTGCTACCCCAACCTTGGACTACCAATCTCAATCAAAACAGTCTGGTACAGAAATGGTTCAGTGGTTAAGAGCACTGGCTACCCTTCCAGAGGACCTGGGTTCAGCTCCCAGCACCCACATGGTGGCTCACAATCTTCTATAACTCTAGTTCCAGGGGATCCGATACTCTCTTCTGACCACTGCAGACACCAGGCAGTCACATGGTACACATACATACATGCAGACAAAACACTCATATGCATAAAATAAATAAATATTTTTAAATAAAACAGCAGTCAATATGGCACTTAGCAAAATGTTAGTCATAAATCAGCCCTTGGTGAACCAATCTCTGTGATAACCAAGTGGTTTATTTGAAATCCTTCCATTGAGGAAACCATCTTTGTATTTAACACCCAGAACTTAAGCTTTATTTGACAGAGAGAGTTGTGATTCTAGGGCTTTGTCTCTCAAAATGAAGGGGATGTTTATGGCACTAGACAACCAGGTCTAGTGTGTGACTCTGCCCAAGGTGCTCCGATGACATCTGGTGGCAGGTTACCTCGATAGCACGAGTAAAATTTTAAGAATCCAAGCTGCAAACTCAGCATGCTACAGCGACACATAGGCACAGATATGGACCAGAATCTCAGGAAATTTCACGACAGTAAAAGATAGAAACTTGAGATCCAAAGTCCTAACCAACTTCAGAAAATGGGCCAAGATACAGTTCAGTTGGTAGAATGCCTATCCAGCATTCCCAAAGCCCCAGGTTTGGAACCTAGCTCTTAAAACTTGATGTGTAAACCAGGCTGATACACATCTATTGTCCCAGCATGAAAGCCAAAGAATTGGGAGTTCAAGATATCATGTGGCAAGTTTGAAGCCAGATTGGGATAAATTAAATCCCTCATGTCTCTCCTAAACAAATCAAATAATAAACTTGGAGTTAATGAAGAAAAGATTCTTCGACAAGGTTACCTGACAGTGATCATCCCAAAAGATATCCAGAACCACCAGCTTGCGCGGTTATCACCACAAACTCACACACACACACGCACGCGCACGCATGCACACAGACACACACACACACACACACACATCTTCAAGGATGTGTGTCTGGCGACTTACTATATGTTCAACCTTGGACTGATATCACTGTGGCCAAGGATGACCATTTTATCTTTAAACATCTCCTTTCATCTCGAACTACCTGAATGGGCTCAGTACACTGCTGTCCCCAAATAAACACCATTGTCATTTATGTAATCCCACTCTGATTGGTTCTGTCATCTAAGATCTCACCAACTGCAGTTAAGGAAATAAGTAAAAAATAATGTAGTATCTGTTTCTTCTTTCACTAATAGACTTCTAAAGAGTTGTTGTTGTTGTTGTTGTTGTTGTTGTTGTTGTTGTTATAGTTTGAAACAATCTCTCTCTACATAGCCCTGACTGTCCTGGAACTCTGGAACTCTCTATGTAGACCAGGCTGGTCGTGAATTCACAGAGATCCTCCTGTCTCTGCCTCCCAAGTGCTGGGATTAAAGGAATGTACCACCATAACATGCTGGTTTCTTTAAAATTTTGATTTATGTGTACAATAGGTGTGTAGATGCCCACATAGGCCAGCAGATGGCGGCAAAGTCCTCTGGAAGAGCAGGAAGTACTCTTAAACCCTGAGCTGTCAACCCAACCCCTTCAATAGACTTCTTCATCTGGAACTGAGGAAGCGGCTGCTTGGGATATAGACAAGCCTTTAGGATTCCCTCGGAGTGAGGCATGCAGGTCCGTAAGATGGAAGCAGTTTTCTTCAAGAAAGCGTCAAGAAAAATGCTAAAATTTGCTGTGCACCGTCTTCCTCCATCCCTCTTCCACCCTCCCGTCTGGAAATGTGTGACAGGGACAGAATGTATGTTCTCACAGAACCCTTCATGCTGAAGGTGAGCAGAAAGCAGTTGGAATTTCCAGAGCTTCAGGAGGGGAAAGTCACCATGTCAGCCCTCTATGAACTATTTCCAGACACTACCTCGGAAGGAAAAACGTTAACCCACCTGACTCTGAGTTGTTTGGGATTTCTGTTACTTTCCCCAAGTTCATCTTAACTGCACAATCCAAGCACAAGAGCCCTCAGCAACTCCAGGCTCTTACTTGGTAATCCATCCCTGAAAGACTGAAAACAAAAAAATGCAGACTGACTCGAAGAAAGATAAGGGACAGAGTGAGTAGCTTCAATGTTTTCCTCGTGTTCAAGTTCTGTCTCCCTGAAGGAGATGGGAGTAAATATGCAAGAGAATACAAGAGTGTCCCCCTCAAAATTACCCCCACACGGACACAATGAGGAACAGGGTCTGCCTGGGCCTGAATGCCTACTTCAGTTCCTATCGTCCTATGAATCCTTATCTTACCTGCTACCCAGTCTTGCTGGTGACTCCTTAATCTTCTCCATTTGGCCACTTCTTCCTTTTTTAAAGTTTTTAAATAATTTTTCCTTTAATTTCACTTTTGCGCATTTTGCCATCATGTATGTTGGTGCTCAAGGCAACCGGAAGAGGGCAGCAGATCCCCTGAAACTGGAGTTAGAGATGGTTGTGGGCCGCTGTTTGGGTGCTGGGTATCAAATCCAGGTCCTCTCCAAGAGCAGCCAGTGCTCTTAACCCCTGAGCCATCTCTCCAGCCCCCAAGTTACTTCTTTCTCTCCCTATTGTCCCTGTTTCATGCTGGGAGGATGAGGATATAGATTTCAGATTAGATTTTTGAGGCCAGGTATCTAGATCAGGAAGCCAGTCCCTGAGCCAAAACCCTTGTGGCCTTAAACAAATTATTGCTTAATTTAGGTCTCCACTTCCTAATCTAGACAATGAAGATAACCCCAATCTCATATGGTTGTTGAGAGCAATAAAGAGGGCAGTCCTCACAAAGTATTTAGATAATGCCTGGCAATACGTGGTCATGTGGGCTAAGACAGTGTGTGTGTGCGCGTGTGTGTGTGTGTGTGTGTGTGTATCTGTCTGTCTGTCTGTCTCTCTCTCCCTCCATTTCCTCCTCCCCCACCCTCCCCGTCACCGTGTAGCATGAGTAATAAAAACCCAGAGACAGATATTGGGGCTCAACCTGAAGATCAGAAAAGCAAAGCAGCCAGCTACTGACTCTTACCTCTCTACCTCAAACCGAAATGGCGATCCTGCCTCCACGAATCTCTAGAATGAGACTGAGGTGATCTTCAGGCAAGCTCTATTTATTAAAATACAAAGGAAATTCCACTACATCACTGGGCTGAAACTGCCTTCTTACTGACTTCAGCATATCCACATTCCCTTGCTTACATCATATTCCAGGCTGTTGCCAGTGTGATTTCTTTCTAGAAACAAGTCTCCTTCTTTAGCCTGTGGTGAGCTGGGGTTACAGCTTGTACCACAGTGCTTGCCTTAGAAGGATTTCTAGGTAGAAAGTGACAGTCAGAGTCTAGAATAATCACATTAGTAATAGCACTAAAAATATACACATACATGCACACACACACACACACACACACACACACACACACACACACACACACTGGTCTGACAGGATGGCTTGCTCCCAGCCTGACAATTTAAGTTCAGTCCTCAGAACCCACATGATGGAAGGAGAGAACTGACTACCACAAGCTGTCCTCTGAAAAAGAAAGAAAATCTGGGTGGTGATGGCACACACCTGTAATCCCAGCACTCAAGAAGCAGAGGCATGTGACCTCTGAGCTGGAGGCCAGCCTGATCTACAGAGTGAATTCCAGACAGCCAGGGCTACACAGAGAAACCTTGTCTTGGAAGGAAGGGATAGTGGGGAAGTGTCCTCTGACTTCCCCATGTGGTCTGTGGCCTGTGCATGCCCACACATACACACACACACACAATAAATAAGTGTATTTAAAAATACTCCTATGGAGCTTACTGCCTTCTAGGGGAAAGCCATACTTCTTAGTATCGTATAAACCTTTTACTCTCTGACCCTCTGACCTCAGTTGACTCCTTTGCAGTGTATGAAAAGATATCTTCCTGAGGGTAACACGGTTGTATAAACACAGCCCCAGAGTCCAAATCCCCAGCATCAAGGAGTTCCTCAATTAACATCACTGCCTGGATAATTATTGCTAATTGCTGGATATTGACATTACTACAGACACTATCATTAAATAAATTTGTTATATGTAAGTTATCCAAATGACTTGGCACAACACCCAGAAAAAGGAGGGGAGGTGAGGGAGGGGTAACTGTAGAAATAATTACATTTTTTTAGAAAATCACATAGAAATCTGTGTGGGGTGTGTGTGTGTGTGTGTGTGTGTGTGTGTGTGTGTGTGTGTGTGTTTGAACAGGGAAGTCTTCCCAGACTACAGCAGGAACAATATAGCTCTTTTCCAAAAGTACAGAGCTGATCCCCCACAGGTGCCACACAAGCCTGCACCCCCACATTGTCATCCCCCACAGGAAGTGCGGCCACACCAACAAGCTCTGCCACCCAACAGAAGGCCAAGTAAAGGAGAGGGTGGCCAGATGGGCCAACGCTCCTGGGACCCCAGCAAAGACCCCCCCCTCCACTGACTGACAAGAGAAAAGAAACAGTGCAGTACTGACACAAAACCAGGCCTGGAGTAGCCAGTGGGACGTGATCGAGTCAGAACCAGGCCCATGGAGCTACAGTCGCCTGATATTTTGACAAAGATGCCAAAAATATACACCAGAAAAAAGAGCCTTTTCAACAAATTATGCTAGGAAATTTGGATGCCCTCGTATAAAAGGTCAGATCTAGCTTGAGGGTTTCCATTACTGTGAAGAGACAACATATCCACAGCAATTTTTTTGTTTGTTTTTCTTGTTTTGTTTTGTTTTGTTTTGTTTTTCAAGACAGGGTTTCTCTGTGTAGCCATCCTGGCTGTCCTGGAACTTGCTCTATAGACAAGACCAGCCTCAACCTCACTGTCTGTCTTTGCCTCCTAAGTGCCAGGATTAAAGGTGTGCACCACCACTGCCCAGCCACAGCAACTCTTATAAAGGAAAAACATTTCACTGGAGTGGCTTACATTTTCAGAGGTTTAATCCATTATCATCATGGTGCGATGTGATGGCATGCAGACAGGCAAGGTGCTAGAAAAGTAGCTGAGAGTACTACATCTTGATATAAAGGCAACAGGAAGTGGTCTCATACACTGGGTATGTATGACTTGAGCACAGAAAACCTCAAAGCCTGCCTCCACCGTGATACATTTCCTCCAAGGCCACACCCACTCCAACAAAGCCACACCTCCTAATAGTGCCACTCCCTTCAGGGCCCATTTCCTTTCAAACCGCCACAGCTCACTCTGAGTGGAAATCAATTTAAAGGGCTTGAAGATCTTCACATAAGGTGTGCAGCATCAGGAAGGCACGTCAGGATGTAGCACAGACACGCATTTTCTGAAAGGGATGCCAAAAGCTGCAGAACTGACCCGAGGAACGGAGCTACACGTAATTCCAAAACTTCTGCACACTGCTGCACAATCCGCAGAGTAAAGACACAGCCCCCAGATGGGGGCCAGCTCTGCCATCACACATCCAACAGAGATCAATGCCTACAATGTGTGGGAACCTCAAAATGGGATGCAGCTATGGCTCAGCCTACGATCATCCATAACACCTGGTGAGCCAGGTGAGGCACGCCTGCTAGCCAAGCACTCTGGAAGTGGAGACAGGAGGATGAACAGTTCAAGGTCATGCTCAGCAATGTAGCAGTTTGGGGACAACTTGGGACGCATAAGACTCTGTCTTTAAAAAATAAATAAAATTAATAAATAAATAGGGAAACGAAATAAACAGAGAGTTCTCAGAAGATGAAGGAAGCAAAAATGGCCAAGAAAAGGTATTTGGAAATGTTCAACATTCTTAGTCATCAAGGAAATGTAAATCAAAGTCACAGTGAGATTCCGGCTCCAGTCAGAATGGTCTCTGTGCTGGCTGGTTTAATGTCAAACCTTAACACAAAGTAGAGTCACTTGGGAGAAAGAAACCTCAGTTGTGAAAATGCTGCCACTAGATTGGCCTGTGGGAAAACCTGTGGTGCATTTTCCTGATTGATGATTGATGGGGGAGGGTCCAGCAGTTATGGGCAGCACCACCCCTAGGCTGGTGGCCATGGGTGCTGTAAGAAAGCAGACTGAGCAAGCCATGAGGAGCAAGCAGTATGCAGCAGCACCCTTCCAAGGCCTCAGCATCAGCTCCTGCCTCCAGGCTCAACCATCTAGCTTAAGTTCCTGCCTTGGCTTCCCTCAACAGACTGTAACTCTAGATGCATAAGCCAAAGTCTTTCCCTCCTCAAGTTACTTTTGACTTTGGTGTTTCATCACAGTCACGGCGACCCTGACTAAGACGGTCATCACTGAGAAAACAAATACGAACAACAGAGATAGCTGGGCAGTCTTGTAGAGGACAGGAGTTCAGTTCCCACATGGTGACTCACAACATAATTCCAGTTCCAGGGCCCTGTCTTCTTCTGGCCTCTACTCTTACCTGAACACATATAACTGCTCTTCCAGAGGACCAAGGTTCAATTCCTAGCCCCGACATGTCAGCTCACAACTGTGTGCAATTCCAGTTCCAGGGGATCTGACACCCTCATACAAACATACATGTAAGCAAAACACCAATGCACATAAGTGAAAAAAAAGTAAAATGTGGTATATATTCACAATGGAGCATTATCCAATCATAAAGAAAAATAAAATTGGTGTTGGAGAGATGGCTCAGTGGTTAAGAGCACTGGCTGCTCTTCCAGAGGACCCGGGTTTGATTGCCAGTACCCACATAATGACTCACAACCGTCTGTAACTCCATCTCAAGGAATCTGACAGTGAATTCTGGCCTTCTCGATACCAGACACCACACCCTTGTGATGCAGACAAACACTTATACACATGAAATAATACAACAGATTTAAAATAAGAATGAAAATTACAAGAAAATGTGCAAGTAGAGGCCAGAGGTCAGCCTGAGGAAGTCAGTTTTCTCTTTCCAGGTCATAGAAATCAAACTCAAACCACCAGACTCAGTCTCGGGTTTCATCTCAGGCTCAGTCTCCAGCTCAATCCCAGGCTCAGTCCCAGGCTCAGTCTCCAGCTCAGCCCCAGGCTCGGGCCCAGGCTCAGGCCCAGGCTCAGGCCCAGGCTCAATCTCAGGCTCATTCTCAAGCTTGGGCCCAGGCTCAGCCCCAGGCTCGATCCCAGGCTCCGTCCCAGGCTCTGTCCCAGGCTCAGCCCTAGGCTCGATCCCAGGCTCAGTCTCAAGCTCAGTCCCAGGCTCTGTTTTAGGATTGTTCCTAGACTTAGTCCCAGGCATGTTCACCCACTGAGTCATCTCATCAGTGGCCTGAAGATTTTAGTTTTAACCAAGTGTCTGTGTTAGTTGGCTTTATATCTTCCCATTACTGAAATAAATTCCTGAGAGAAACAATTTACAAGTAGGAAAGGGGAGGGCTGGGGAGGATATAAAAGTTCATTGACAGACATTTAAAAGAACCAAATGAATGCTTAACAACACACCACGTTCACAGACTGGAAGGCTCAACATTGTAAAAAATGACATGGTTCCCCCAAATTAATCTATCAACTCAATATAAATCCAATTACAATTCCAACTGTCTCATTCAATTTCTAACTTTCCAGTCTCACTCGAGGAGTTTGTGGGTGATGGGAAGGGGAATTCCTGAAAAGAAGCTGTAAGCACAAACACTGGCTGACTAACTGACAGAGAACTTCAATGACATGAAGAAAATGTTTCAAGTCCAGAGACGAATTATCTTGGGGCACAGTTACCCTCTGTGTGTGACATAACATCTTCATGACCATTAGAGAAACCCTTTGGTTGTACAGACGCCAAGGCCCCTACCTTTCTAACCAAAAGTCTAAGAATGCCATCCAATAGCATGAAGCTTCTAGATGGATCCCCTACTTGGTTGCCACCTGCCTGATGGTCCCACCAGCACAAGTGAAAAGAGTCTTGGTCTACAACTTTCTCTGTTCCCACCAACACAAGTGAAAAGAGTCTTGGTCTACAACTTTCTCTGTTGTGTTGCTATACAACTTCATGAACCTGTTAATTGAGATGAACCACAGTGGTATGGGATATCCTTGTGCTTTTATTGGTTAATGAATAAAGCTTCTTTAGCCTATGGCAGGGCAGAATATAGCCAGGCTGGAAAAGATATAGAGAGAGTAGGGTAAAGTCAGAGAGACATCATGTAGCTGTGGAAGGAGAAAGATGCTCAGAACTTTTATAGGTAAGCCACAGCCTCGTGGCAACACACAGATTAATAGAAAGGAGTTATTCAAGATGTAAGAGCTAGCTAGAAATGTGCCTGAGTCATTGATTGAACTGTGTTGTAATTAATACAGCTTCTGTGTGATTATTCAGGTCTGGGTGGTTGGGAAACAAAAAGCACTCTTCACCTACAAAATGGTGCCCATACATTTGGGGCTAATCCACACGGCCAGCCACACACGTCAGGTCCAGGGGTTTGTATGCCTGCTCAGGGTGAGAAGAAAAGGGGCTGAGAGTATGCCTGCTGCTCGGCACCCCTGCCTGGGAAAGCAGCTGGATTGGGTCTGCTAGGCATACACAGGCAGGAAAGCATGGTGGATTCCCAACGCCATACACAGAGATATTTCCAGGCCCCATGGTGCACTACATGGCAGATTTAGCTTTTACCCAGATGAAAAGGGTTTATGTGCTACACGGTGCTTTCCAGAGTTGAAGTGGTGAGCAGTCCCAGAGCTGGTGGTAAATATACCTCTGCCATACTGAAAGGCCAAGAGAGGTGGAGCCAACATCCAGGACTGCTGCAACCACATTTCTTACCATTTTTCCTTGTCAGATACACAGTAGGACAGATTCAGACATAAAACACCTCTAAACGAGACACAGTGTGTTTAAAAATGTACATAGACTTAGGAGAAAGAGGAAAAAGAATATAGACAGTTATAAAAAAAAAGTAAAGTCTATAAAGAGACAGTAAAAGTAATATAAAAGAGTACAGACAGTCATAGATTAAAAGAGTAAAGAAAAATAAGCCATGTAAAGATGGAAAACACACAGAGAGTCTGGATTATGTATATTATTGTGTTCTTTGAATTTTTTAACTACAGAGAGATATTTGTTTCTGGGGGCTGTTAAATTAAACCCACATAAAGGTATCTTGACTTCAAAATTTGTGTCTAAGGATATTTTGCTTTGGAAAAGAGATTCTGCTTTTGTTTCCACAGAAGATGAGAACCTGTAGATTCCTTCCAGGCTAATGTGGTTTGATGGAACAAGACCCCCAAAAGTTCTTCATGAATCCTAAAAGTACTTCAATCAACAAAAAGCAGGAAGCAGTTTAGATAAAACAACGCCAAAATTCCCAAAAATGATTATTTATAAATGCTATTTTCACTCTAAAAGGGTTGATTATAAGTGATTAATGGGCACAGTCAATTTCTAAAAAAATAAATAAGGAATATATGATATAGAGATGAATACTTTGTATTGGTATGGACCTCGGTCTATTGATACAAATTTAAGGTCTATTTGTTACACTGTGTATATGCATTTCTGCTCTGTTTGAGGTAGTAAGTTTGTGCATCTTATTTTAAAATGTAATGTGTAGTTAAGAAATACAGATTAATAGATAGTCATCTATAATTGTCGAATTGTAGCTATTTTAGTTAGATTTTCTAGATGTACAGATATATTCCAGGTAGATAGGCATTCTTTAAATCTTTCAAACACCTACAGAATATGGCATTTTAAATGTTTTAAGAATTTAGACTTTTTTCGACAGTGAGACATGTCTGCTTCTGGAAGCACCAATTTCTTCAGAGAGGTTAATGGGTATCAAAGGAACTTGCTATGGAATTTACCTTCAATGTGACAAGGCTAGCCATTTGGGCAAGAAACTGCTCTTGCCTGAACTGCTTAACAGTATGCTGTATATAAACTGGGTATGCCCACAGAAAAATAACTGCTAAACTTGCCTAAAGAAGGTGAGACAATCCTTCAGGGTTTCTACTTCATGAAAGAATCTGCCAGACATTCTGTAGAATACATAAGAAAGTAACTGACAAATTGCCAATATAGGCAAAGCAGTCTTTCAAATTCTCTGCTTCATGGAAAAGTCTGACAGATACTATGGCCAAAGACTGAAGATGGATGCTCTAACATTACAGAAGAACTTTGGGTGACTATTCAAGCGGTGAGATGTCTCTATAAGTTCTAGAGTTTTGGAAGTTGCTTACAATGCACTTTCTGCTTGCTTAGGTAATATTATATCTTTCTAGGATCTTTGATGGAGTTGAAGAATAGATAGTTATAATTATATATATTATATATGTATATATATAGTTATAATAAAGGATATATTAAACATAAAACTTTAGGCTCACAAAGATAGGATTGATGATAGAGTATTTTTCTTAATTTGCCAAATGTAAATGAACTAAATATTGTAACTATAATTCTTGCTTGATAACTGTTTTCTGTATGTAATTTTATTATGTTAAAGTTAAAACCTTCCTTTTTATTTAGACAGAAAAGGGAGATGATGTGGGATGTTTGGTGTGGGAGAATTATCTGTATTCTGTCAATCATGTATTTTAATAAAACGCTGATTGGCCAGGCAGGAAGTATAGGCAGGTCAACCAGACAGGAAGTAGAGACGGGGCAATGAGAATAGAAGTATTCCAGGAAGGAGGAAGTTCCTCCGCCATTCCTGCCCAGATCACTGAAGAAGCAACATGTAAGCTGCCCCCGCTGGAAAAGGTACTGAGCCATTATAGCTAACACAGATAATGATAATGGATTAATATAAGTTACAAGGACTAATAAGAAGCCTGACCTAATGGACCAATCAGTTTTATAATCTTATGGAGTCTTGTGTGTGATTTTCTTTGTTGCTTGCCGGTTGTGGGGTACTGGGAGGGACAGAAACCCCAACAAGCTGGCCCCTCATGTTACAGATGGTGCCCACATGGATAACTGAATCCGCGGAAAGCCTGAGAAAGCTTGGGAAAGAATAGAGTAAAGCATGGTTTCTTGGTCGCAGCAATTTCTCGGGTCTGCTCTGGTTGCTAGAGGCAAGCAAGTGCTCTCATCTAAGAGAGGCTTCCTGACTCAGTTTTAGCTGCAAAACCCTGTAGCTCATTAAGAGGTCCTGCCACGAAACACTTAAACGGTGTTGATGAAAAGTTGAAGGCATGCTTTTCGGTTTTCAGCCGTAGCAGGAAAAAAGCTGCACTGTTTTAAAATGCCGGCTTTCTGGGCTGTTCTGCCAGGACAAACTCTGACTCTTGCAGGCAGGCAGTCCAACTGAGTGTAGTCTGTGAGCAGAATGCTGCAGCTTGCTTGCTGGCAGGGACCTTGAACTGGCACAGATATGTAGCAATGAAAATGGCTCCAGTAGTACCTCTGCCACGAGGCTGGAAAGCTAAGAAATGGGCTAGATCCAGCCATCAAAGCCACGGCTTTCATCCTCTCCTTAAAGACTCCTATAGTCAGAAAAAGAGAGATATATAGTAAAAGAAAGATTCAAAGTTGAAGAAAACCTCTAAATGGTTTACAGTGTGTTAAAAATATATGCAGGCTGAAAGTTAAAGTTCTTAAAGTTAAAAGGAAAGAAAGAGAGTAGTTGGGTGTGGTGGTACACACCTTTAATCCCAATGCCTGAGAGGCAGAGGCATATTGACCGCTGTGACTTCAAGGGGTAGAGGTAGATTGACCTCTGTGACTTCAAGGTGTGGTAGTGCACACCTTTAATCCCAATGCCTGGGAGGCAGGGACAGACAGACCTCTGTGAGTTCAAGATGTGGTAGCACACACCTTTAATCCCAGCACTGGGGAGGTAGAAGGATCTCTGTGAGTTCAAGGACAGCCTGGTCTACAGAGTTATTCCAGGACAAAGATATACAGAGATCCTGTCTCAAAAAGTAAAAGTAAAAATAGAAGAAATAGAGGTTAAAATAAAGATGGAAAATATACAAAGAATCTTGATACTGTATGCTATTATGCTCTCTTTGAATTGTTTGAATGCTGAGGAAGGAGCAACAGCTGCTAAAAGACTTTTGTTTATAAATGCTGCTGAACTAACCCAAGATAGGCATTTTGAAAATACCTTGGCTTCAAAACTGAAGTCAAAAGGTATGTTACTTTGGAGAAGAGATTTTCTTTTTGTTTCCACAGAAAATGAGAGGCAGTAGATTCATTCTGAGCTAAGAAAAATCAGATTTGATCAAGGAAGACCACCCGAGAAATCTCCAGTAGGAAAAGATGACCCAGATGTCTGAGTTCTACATCCAGAACAGATTCAAGACTGCTGCCTGAGATGATCAAGATTCACAGGATACTCCAATCAGGACATGAATATAACTCTAAATTTTCTTTAGGTCCCCATAAGATCATCAGTGCCCCAACCAGCAGGAAGTAGCCTGGAATACTACACCCACATTCCCAAAAAAATGGACTATGGATAAGGGGAAATGGTGTGGGAGAATTATCTGTATTCTGTCAATCATGTATTTTAATAAAACGCTGATTGGCCAGGCAGGAAGTATAGACAGGTCAACCAGACAGGAAGTAGAGGCGGGGCAATGAGAATAGAAGTATTCCAGGAAGGAGGAAGTCCCTCTGCCATTCCTGCCCAGATCACTGAAGAAGTAACATGTAAGCTGCCCCCGCTGGAAAAGGTACTGAGCCATTATAGCTAACACAGATAATGATAATGGATTAATATAAGTTACAGGGACTAATAAGAAGCCTGACCTAATGGGCCAATCAGTTTTAAAATCTTATGGAGTCTTGTGTGTGATTTTCTTTGTTGCTTGCCGGTTGTGGGGTACTGGGAGGGACAGAAACCCCAACAAGTTGGCCCCTCATGTTGCAGATGTTCTTCTGTATATGTGTTGCTTTTATTGGTTAATGAATAAAGCTACTTTGGCCTATGGCAGAGCAGAACATAGCCAGGAGGAGAGAGGGGAAGTAAGCGGAGTCAGAGAGATACCATGTAGTTGCCAAAGGAGAAAGACACTCAGAACATTTACAGGTAAAACATAGTCTTGTGGCAACACACAGATTAATAGAAATGGGTTAATTCAAGATGTAAGAGCTAGCTAGAAATATGCCTGAGTCATTGGCCAAACAGTGTTGTAATTAATATAACTTCTGTGTGATTATTCTGGTCTGGGCGGCTGAGAAACAAAAAGCAATCTCTGCCTACACCACAGTATTGTGGAAACCAAGGTCTCTCATACTTGGTTCCATATCTTTTGTTCCTCTGAGGGAGGGCTGTTTCTTTCAACAGAGCAAAGCCATTAACTTTGCTAAGATATCATGACCTTTAGGAAACACCTAGCAGGGGCTGGAGAGATGGCTGAATGCTCAGTTCAGAGCACTGGCTGCTCTTTCAGACGTTGGCTCGATTCCCAGCACCCACCTGAAGGCTCACAATCACCTGCATCCCCAGTTTCCGTGCATCTGATGACCTCTTCTGGCCTATGCAGGCACACATGGGGTGCACAGTCATGCATGTAAGCAAAATACCCAGATGGCTTACAAAATAAAGTCAAATAAAAGATTTTAAGTTAAGAAAAAAATAGGAAAAGCAAAAAACAAATACTCAGCAGTGAGTTTGGAGATGGAATTAATCAACACTGTAGTAAATTCGGGAATACCTTGGGTTTTGCTCGGATCTTTTTCTAAATTTAGTTAGGATTTCATAATAGTGCCATAAGATTAGGCAAACTAGCCAGCAGCCTGTGTAGAAACCAGAGTCACACCCACAACTACGCAGGAGCCACCCTGAGGAAGGAGCCAGTACTCCAGGTCAGCGCGGAGGAAAGGAAAACCTTTTAAATTGCTTTTCCTCTGTAGGCTTCTCACATCCTCAGTTCAGAGAAGAAAGCAGAACTCAGCCAGGCGTGATGGTACGTGGTGGCATGCAGTGGCACACGCCTGCAGTCCCAGAACATGGGAAGTGAAGGCAGGAGGGTGAGCCATTTCCTGAGACCGTGTCTGAAAAAGAAAAACAGAACATTTTTGTGAGGCAGGAGGACTGCAGCTCTGGATTTGGGTGGGAAATGGTTCTCCCCCCGCAAGCCAACTCCTATTCAGCTAAGCAGTTCCTTCCAGGAGGATGTGGGCAAAAACTCACAAGACTTTATGATGTCCCAGTCACCCATCCTAAGACGTCACTGCACGAATCAACAAAGCCTCTTGCTGCTCTGAACAGAAATAGTTTGCAGAGAGGCTCTGGTGTATCACAGGAGGCAGCCAAGAGCGTTTCAAAGTCAACTCTGACCTGCAGGAAATGAGCCATAAACCTGTGGGGTTCCCAACAGGATGATCCTTTAAGTCAAAGCAGGAATCTGGGCTCCTCTGAGAAAACACCAACTTGATGTCCATCAGGAAACCCGCACAGTGTGGACCTAACACAGCTGGCTTCAAGGGTGCCGAGGTACCACGGAGACCTGTTTCCAGGGCTGGTGAGACGGCTGAGTGGACAAAGCCGTGCAGGTCTGATGACATGGCTCAATTCCTAGAACACACAGCGGAAGGAGAGAATGGATTCCCACACGCTGTCCTCTGACCCCCACACACACCCTGTGGGGTGTGCACGCACGATCAATTATTGAATGTATTTTTAAAAATCAATTTTTCCAACTCCAGTAGGGCCACTGAAAGCAGACCACGCACCAAGTGTGCCTCAGCATCCCCAGCGCTTCCTGTGATTAACTGAGATCTGCTAAGTGTCCCCAGGTTGTTCCCAGCCTGGCCAGCATGTCCTCTTCCCTTCTTCCTCTGGAAATGTCCCTCCCTCCTTGGCAGGAGACTTGTTTTGTTTTGGTTTAGTTTGGCTTGTTATCAAGACAGGGCTTCTTTGTGTAGCCCTGAAACTCACTGTGTACACCAGGCTGGCCTTGAACACCCAGAGATTTACCTGCTACTGCTTCCCAAGTGCTGGGATTAAAGGCACGTGCCCTCTTGCCCTCCTGTATCCGTCTCATTTAAATTAAGCACTGTGACTATATCCTGAACCACTCAAAGCCCAGAAGAACACACCCTTTGAGCTGCATTTGTGGGTAGTTTGTTGTATTTTTTCCAGGAGTCAAAAATTCTCGAACTGGTGCGGAACAAACATAGACAACTACTGGAAAAACATTCTAGGAATGAGGAACAGAACGTGCAAAGGCACACAGTACAGAGAGAACATCACGTCTTGGCAGAACAAGAAATCAGTATGATCAGAACAAAGGTCTGGATGTGGACAGCAAACTTGGAGCGGGAGGCAAGACTATGAATTATTATTAAGTTTTCTGCTTTGTCTGGTTGAGAACACACCCTCCTCCAGCCTGTCCCTTAAGATGGTTCTGGCTCTGCTCCTGGCTCATTCCTTTGCACCCATCTTACTCAGCTGTAAACAACAGGGCAGATCTGTCATCTCTGGCACCCTGCTGGGACGGTTCTAGCTCCCTCGGTCTTCCCCAGTCTTCTGCTCTGTCTCAACTCAGGGACCTCCACAGGTCTGCCTTCCCTTTCCGCTAGGCCTTGTAAAGCTCCTGCAGTCACTAAGCATAGACAATCGAAAGATTCCTCCTATCTGCCCCCTACCTCTGGAAAATCGCTCTCTAATTGTGTTTAACAGCTGGAAACTGTTGTTTCACGTGATAGAAAGACAAGTCTGGCCTCTGTGCGCCGCCCTGACACCCGCGTCCCCACAGCCGCTAAAGCTGCTAGTGCTGCACTCAGCTCCCTGCTCTCAGAATGCAGAATGCGTGACGTGGCTTCCAACCAGGCTCAAGACAAAGTTTCCTGTATTGGATGTGTTCTGGAATTCATTTGCCGATCGCTTGTGCTGTGATTCGAGAGCCTTCGTCGTATCAGAAAAGGAGGGCAGTGTTAGTCCACAGCACGCAGCGTCAGTATCTGCAAATATCACAGTCAAACACCTTTGGCAAGCAGGGCTTCTGCACACCGAGCAGCTACGGTCATTGAATGTGACTTTGGAAATAAAGAATGTGAGGGCTGTGGGGTATGTGGGTTTCCTCTGGGTGTGTTAGAGAACTTAGCAAAAGCCTGTGATGAAGCCAGAGCTTCAAGGTACATGGACAGAATGCAAGAAAACATGGGGTCTTAAGGGAATGAACCCAGGCTGGTGTCAAACTTGCAATCCTTCTGCCTCCGCCTCAAAGGCTGGTATCTCAGATGTGCACCATTGTGCTTAGCCGGGATTTTATTTCTTATAATGCAAAGTCTAGATTTCTGAAAACCCCAAACCAGAATCTGCTCTTGTGGGTGACCAAACTACATATAAATTAAATTCACCTCTTTTTCAGCGTGACTGAGAGATCGTATTGGTGGTAAAGAAACGATGGATTATGAGGTTATAAGATTATGATGGGAATGTTGGGTAAATTTCAACGCTTTCAATCCCCAAATTGTACCAGTCAGTGTTCCGTCACCAACAAAAACAGCCCTTCCACCCATTGAAGATGGCAGCTAAGGCAGGTATGGTGCACTGGGGAGGCAGCAGCAGATCTCCACTAGCCCGGTCTACAGAGTGAGTTCCAAGACAGCCAGAGCTGCACAGAAAGACCTTGTCTCAAAAAAAAAGGGGGGGGGGAAGGGAAGAGAAGGGAAGGGAAGGGAAGGGAAGGGAAGGGAAGGGAAGGGAAGGGAAGGGAAGGGAAGGGAAGGAAGAGAAGAGAAGAGAAGAGAAGAGAAGAGAAGAGAAGAGAAGAGAAGAGAAGAGAAGAGAAGAGAAGAGAAGAGAAAAAGTCACCTTCTCCCTTCACAGTGGTTGTATAATCAGCTTGTCTGAGGTAGCCACCTCCAGGGGCAGACATTCCAATTGTTCTTCAGACCCACGCTCAGGTCCCAACACTACCACACACATGGCAATGCTTGGGTCCTAACAGATCCAAAGAGAAGGACTACAGAGCATGCCTGGAAAACAAACACCAGAAGCAGCAAACCCCAGGCTTTACCAGTTTGTGTCTGAAAATCCCTGGGGAATATTTATCATATTTTAAGGCTGTTACAGCAGGGAGAAAGAAATTAATTTTTTTACATGTATTATTTATTTGTTTGTCTCAGGCTTGGGGATATATATGCCATTAGTACACATGGAGAGAAGTCAGAAAGGGGCTTGGAAGAGGCTGTTCTCTCCTTCCACAGAGTGGGTTCCAGGTTCAGGTTGTCAGACTTGGTCCCCTTACCTACTGAGCCATCTCGCCAGTTCAGAAACATAATTTTTTATTTTGATTATGCTGAATTTATTGATTAGATATGTGAACTTGATATAAGTTTGTTCATCTATAGAAAGCTTACTGAAATGGTTGGCTGAATCCTTAACCATGAGCCTACACTAAGTTAAGAAATGCCCAGACTTCCTTGATACACTGAAGGGCAAGCTCTTCAAAGGCTCGGAAAACCGGGAACCGCACTCAGCAAGAAGCCCCAACCTCAGAGAGCGAGCATTTTCCTGGCAGGGTGAGCAGTATGCCTCCTCTGAACTGCACCCACCCTCCAGGCCTTTGTCAAAACCTACCCTTCGCCAATGCATGGAGCTGTGCTGAACTAGCAAACAGTGCCTGCCACCCTGCTGAGACATTTATGTCCAGGAAGTGTGGGAGGGGAGCATTCCACAGAAATTAGCTCACCTACCATTTTGTGAAAGCTCTTGCTTCCAGTTGTATCTGATACCTCCAAGCATCCCCTCCACGGTGAAGGAAGAAGTGAGCAGCCTTTGGAGTGGGCCAGCCCTGGAGATCTAGCCCGTGGGGCGCCATGCTATAGCGCATGCTACCACAGGGTGGCAGCATGGTGCCTTGGAAAGTTGCCCGGTTTCAAAAACGACGGGTGACCTTGAGTTTCAGGGATGGTGTGGAAAGCAAAAACAGGCAGCTTCCTCATAAGGTTACAGCAATTATAAAGTGAAGCAACAGACAAGAAAGTTCTTTGAGGTGTACATCTCTGGGTGTCAGTCCAGAGTAAAACTTGCCCCGGATTGTCAAAACTCTCTCTCTCTCTCTCTCTCTCTCTCTCTCTCTCTTCCTTAACTTTTATCATAGATACAGAATTATTACATAAAAACAGCAGTGGGACCAGTGAGAAAGGCGCTTGTGGGACAAGTCTGATAACTGGACTTAGATCTCCCGGACTCACATGGTAGGAGAACTGCAAGCAGCCCCATTATCATCTGACCTCCACATACACAAACATGCACGCGCGCGCACGCGCGCGCTACAGTAATAAAGTAATAATCTTTTTAAAAGAAATAACAATTTGTAGATCTTTAAAATAACAATAATGCAACCATAGCCGTCTAACACTTGAGCTACAACGCTGGCAAAGTGGTCGTTAGTCCTGAGTGGGACACTCACTTGCGAGCGAACGGAGCCTAGAATTTACCCGCTGCCTGCCCAGAACTGTTGGGTGAGAAACGCATTTGTCCTTTCCCATCGCTGAAAGGACTTGTTCTAGGCTCAGTCGTCCCATCTCTAGTCAAGACAGAGTGCTGCGCTTCCCTTTCACACCAGCAGAGGGCGGAAGCTCCCCATTCATGGTCCATCGCGCAGCTCCACGGCTTCACTTTCAGAAATTTGAACTTCAATCCCAACAGACCAACTTGGATCTTGGATTAGGGACCTCATCTCTTCAAACTGTGTTTTCCCTATCTGGAATTATGGAATAAATAAATTGGAAATAAATAAATAGATAAGTAAATAAATGGAACTTAATCCTCATAAGGTTAGTGAGATGATATGAATAAACAGCAAGAC
Source organism: Myodes glareolus (assembly GCF_982192425.1). NCBI lineage: Eukaryota > Metazoa > Chordata > Mammalia > Rodentia > Cricetidae > Myodes > Myodes glareolus. The sequence goes on along the minus strand of NC_142028.1, from coordinate 74,150,597 downwards.
ATTTTACAAACATTAGCTGCTCTTAAACAGCAAAATAATGGATCTGATTTGATTTGATTCTCACCAGGTAAAAGATGAAAAATACGGTTCCCATTTTTCAGATGAAGAAACTGAGGCTCAAAGGAATTTCACAAGACTGAGGACTCACGAGGCAAACAGCAGTTTAACACTCAGTTCCTACAGAAGCCATAGTTTACAGTAATGGACGTTTGCCTTGAGAAGTTCATCCATAACCCTCTGAGAGTCTGTCATCCCAAGGCCATAGCAAGGACCTAAGGAGTCAACAGACTGAGTTCCCAGCCCAGTGGTCCAGGTAGGAACTTGTTCTGATTGTCAGTGCTTGTGTGGCTTCCCACTGGTGAATCTTGTTTCCCTGACTATACGGGGAGCTAAAAGAAGGGCAGTTTCCTCAAGGAACAGATCTCAGTGTATGTTCACACACACGGGCAGAAGCTCCAGCCAGGTTTGGTGGCACATGCCGAAAATCCCAGCACTCAAGGGTCAGGACTGTGTGTTTCAGGCTCTTCAGGGAAACTGTGTCTCAAAAGTATTGGAACTCACAGGCTAGAGAGCTGGCTCGGCGGTTCAGAGTGTTCGCTGTTCAGTCATAAGGATCAGAGTTCGTGATCACCTGGACCCACTTCTGCCCTCCTCAGGGTATATTTCTAGACTTCTCCGGGGAACCTGTCTTGCTGTTACGACCACGGCAAATAATTCACATGTCTATTACATTGCTTTGCTTTTCACTTAAAAGATTATGGTATTAAGAGGCAAGAACCAGGCTCTGTCCATCCCACTAACTGCGACTTTGTGAAGCCCTTTAGCCGCGCTGAGCCTCGGTTCCTCTGCCTGAGCTGTAGGGAGCATAATCTCTACCCCGCTTCGCCAGGAGGCTCTCAATCCCGCAGCCTCCAGCCATCCCCTAGGTCTCAGCCATGCTTCTGGGTAGAGGTGAGGCCGGCCTCTGCTTTGTTCCTCCATGCCCTAGTGAATTCCTCAGCTGGCCACAGCCTACCAACTGGATTCCACATTGTCTCTGCATCGCTCAGAGCTCTCCAGGCAGGGAGTCTCTGTGTAACTCTGGCTGGCTTAGAGCGTCCGATATAGACCAGCTGGCCTCCATCTCACGGAGACCTACTTGTCTCTGTCTGCCTAGAACTGGGGACTACAGGGGGTGTGCCACCACATCCAGCAGTCCTTCCTGAGGCAAACCGGTGGAGTCTTCTGACTTGCAGTCACCTGGGTTTCCTCAGCCCCTCTGGCTGCTGTTCTCGTCTTGTGGAAGAGTACCTGGGGCCCATTCCTGTCTCTTTAAACTCTTCAGACAATGTCAACCAAACCTACACTGCCGAGAACCAAAGAGGCCCTCCCTCCCACATTAGCTCTGGACACCTCCTGGAGCCCTGGGCCTGGAAAGCAAATATAGATGAGGCTCACCCCCTGCCAAGCACAGGAGGCTTCCTAAGCATGGCCACCCAGAGTCAAAACGCAGGGCCACTTGATAGGTGTTTTCTCCCACCTTCCTCTCAAGCCCTCTGAGGACTCCCCCAGCCGCTTCTTCATTCAGAGATATCATGATGGACCTCCAGACAGTCTCCAGGGACCAGCTCCCTACTGGTCCCCTGACTTGACTTCTTTATTCTGGACTGGTCAAAAATACAGGTAGTGGTAGTGGTTTGATGTTTGGAGGCTTTGGTTTTATTTGTTTTAAAGTTTTTTTTGTTTCTGGTGTTTTTTGTTTGTTTTGTTTTTGTTTTTTGAGATAGAGTTCTCTTTGTAGCCCTGGCTGTAGACCAGACTGGTCTCAAACTCAGAGAGGTCCCCCTGCTTCTGCCTTCTGCCTGCCTCTGCCTCCCAAGTGCTGGGATTAAAGGTATGTACCACCTCTGCCTGGCAAGATTTATTTTTATTTTATGTGTATGTGTGTTCTGCAAGCGTGTATGCAAGTGCACCGTGTGAATACAGAGCCAGAGGAGGTCAGAAGGAAATGTCAGCTATACCCTGTAACTGGTGTTAAAGCAGACTGTGAGCTGCCATTTGAGTGCTGGGACCCAAATCCAGGCCCTCTGCAAGAGCGGAGCCACCGACCCATCTCTCCAAACCCTTATTTCGTTTCGTTTCTGAGACAAGGTCTCAATATCGAAATAAGTTCTCATGTAGCCCAGGCTGGCCTCAGACTTAGTCTACAACCAAGCAAGGATGACCTCGGCCTCCTGGTCCTCCTGCCTCCTGCTAGGACTGTAGATGTGCACTGGAGAGCCAGGCCTGGGACTGTAGGTGTGCACTGGAGAGCCAGGCCTGGGACTGTAGGTGTGCACTGGAGAGCCAGGCCTTTCGTCATCACTGTGACTGAGCCCTTCCTACACATCAGGCGCTGAGGGCTTTATCTGCGCTTTACGTATTTATCCTACACAGTCATGAGAAAGAAGGACAATTACCAGCCGAGACAAGGGACTCAGGGTATTGAAGTGACACGGTCAGGGTTGCACAGGTAGCAACGGCTCCCACACAGGCTTGCATCCATAGTTGCATTCATAGCTCTTGACTCCATAGCTGGCTCTGACGGCAGAGCATCAAGCATCTGCCCTTGCCCACTCTGCGGCATGCTCTTTTGCCTCTGAGCAAAGCAACCACCGGGTAACAGCTCCTCCATCCCCCTGGTTTCTGGGGACCCTTCTGTGTAGCTCAGACCCTTTCCAACGACCCTCCCACCTCTGTCTCCTGACCACACCCCTCACCTGCCCCCCTAAGCCCACCCCATCCGGAGTACTTATCAGGTCCACCCTACCTCCACACATCAAAAGGTTCCCATCCTTCAAGCCAGACAAAATGTCTTTTCTTGAGTGTGCTAAGAGAGTCATGATTGAGGGACAGGCTTTTGGGGACAGTGGATCTGAGAGCATAGAAGACGTAGGACCCAGGTTCTCAAGGAACCTTCTGGATTTGAGAGTCTAGAATCCTTGCTTTCAGGAGGCCCTTGAAACAAAGGTAGAGTTGGCCTTCTAAGTCCTTTAGCATTTACAGAATGAAGAGAATGTCAGGCCTGGGAAGGACTTCAGAGAAAACGAATCCCATACCCTTCACTTTTCCCCCCCAGGGTTGCCTACGCCCAGGGAGGGGCAGAGGCCTGGCAAACCATCTGGCTAGAGGTGGGAGGAAACGCTGTGCTCTCTTGTCTGCTGGAGGACCCATCTCAGCAGGTCCCCTGACTGCCAAGAAAGGAGTGGGAGGAGCCTGGAAGAGCAAAAGCAAAGGCTGCAGAGCTTGGCTCTGAGCCGGCCTGGCCTGCTCCGCTCCAGGAGACCTCAGTAGTTTTCCATAGCCAGCAGGGCCTGCAGCCCGGGCCATGTGCTCCCCTCTCCCCTCGCCCTCCACATTCCTCTGCATATTCAGACAGCACACACAGTGGCATTCAGGGCCCTGCTGGGGCTGGAGAAAAAGCAGGGATAGGGGCAGAAACCCAGATATATGCAAGACATCCAGATAAAGGGTTTGGCCAGAAACGCACAGGTCAGGAGTGATCACAAAGATGTCAGGCAGGTGAAGGGTCCCAGACCCGCACGGCTACATTCATCCATCACTCCAAAGGTATGGTAGTCCCTTTCACAGAGGCACGCACCAAAAAAAAAAAACAACTACCACAGATACACACGTCCACCACCCCACCAGACCATACCTCTGCCATCCCCAACTGTTTCATGTATAACAAACACCAGACAAGGAATGTGGACAGGTCCTGAGCCCCCAGAGGTCTGGGAGACAAGGGTCAGACAACACCAGTCTTACTCCAGCACAGAGTCGGCACCATTCCTTCATTCCAGAAAATTCGCTGGAATTCCTTATTCTGCTCCCAGGAGCTGGAGCGAATCTTGGCACACCACCACCACTGTGGGCCCTACCTTTGGGCCCTGTCATTCCAGTTTGTGTCCCAGTCTGTATGGACAGAGTAGACATCTGTGAAGTCCTCTCTTTGGTTCCCTCTGATCCCCTCTCTACTTTTGTCACCTCTACTCTCACCCAGGTGCTCTCCCCACGGTCCTTTGTCAGCCCTACGTTCGCCACCCGAAAGATTGGCTGAATGCATTAACAGGGTCCACCCACACAGAAGAGTTCGAAGCAAGACCTTAAACTCACCAGGCCTGCGCCTCCAGGCCAAGCCAGAACCTCCCTCTATCTGTTCGGTGAGCACCTGGCCGTCAGCTGGCTGCCCTACACTTAGCTCCATGCTTGGGGAGGGGAAGGGAGAGCCACAGACATGGCTTCGCATGTTAGTTCTACCCTGTGAGCCTCCCATCTCTAGTTTGTACATTGGAAAAATGATATCTTATCTCCCAAGGAAATACACAGTTGATCATGAGGCCAATTTAGTGCATTGGCTTCGACCACATAAGAAGCTTAGACCGAGTCAGCTGGTCATGCAGCCTTCCCTAGCCTCAGTTTCCCTGTCTTGGGAAATGTCAACCTCTCCTTCACCTGGAATTCGGAAGCCCTGTCCAGAACAGAGAGCTCTCTGTCCATGGACTCCCCACCTCCACATCCAACATGCCCCCTGCCACACCATTCGTTCCCATGCTGCCCGCTGCCTAGTCAGCAGGAAGGGATTTGAAGCCCCAGGGGATCAACTGGGTTTGTACAGAGGCCAGTTTGTCCCAGGGGAGCCCTGGGGTCACGTTGCCAGTGCCCACCCCACCTCCACCAGGCCAGGCAGCTTCAAGGGCTCACATTGGATTTCCTGGCGGGGTGCCCAACACCCTGTGGGCTGTTTGGGGTGGTGTAGGGACAGCAGGGTCTCTGAGGGAGGTTCCCACTTAGCTGTTCCTGCCCACTTCCAACTGGGTGCCTGAGCTAGATTCCCAGCACCACCCTAGAAGGGTGTAGGCCGGGCCTTTCCCCCTCCCCCTCCCCCGGGCTTCCTGAGAGATGAGGGATTGCTCCATAAAAGTCTCGGAACTTAAGGAGCGCTCTCAGGATGTGCTCATCCAGCAAAGGGGGCCAGAGGTAAGCTGAGGAAGTCAGCTTTCAGTGCGGCCAGCTCCGAGCTTTCTGGATGAGACTGGTGGCCTTTGGGTCAGGCTATTCTAGGTTCGAGTTAGAGGAAGCTCGTGCAGATATGCGAGGTCCAGATGTTGGGATCTTATCTCAGTGTTGAGTTTGGGAGTGGAGCATCCTCCTCTGTGTGTGGGGTCCGGGCAGAGTGTCTGAATCCAGAAAGACATTTGCCATGGAAGCCTAGCTGATGATGTATCTGGTCCATGGATCGCCATCTCTTCTCAGGGGTGTGTTTTCCCTCCATCAGGTCATTGGGGGCACTCTGTAGCTTAGGCATTGAAGCCCAATCAGTGTGTATGATCCAGAGCTGTGGACCAGTTAAGTGTTCCATGCTCCGAGTTTGGATCGGCCCTGGTGGATCAGGTTCAGGTGTGAGCACACACTCTGAGATAGTGTGGGGTCTAGACAGAACGGTAGTAGTAACTAGCTAGTCCCAGCTAGTACCATAGACTGGAAAGCAAACATCACTGAGAGTCAGTCCCCTGTCCCAGCTCAAGACCCCTCTGGACCAGCAAAAGCAGGGAGCAGGGCAGCTTAGTCTGACATCCTGCAACTCGAAAGTTGAAGGCAGCCCCCACGCTGAAGCCTGTAGCAGTCATGACCTCGATCTGAGCAGAAGACAGTTGTTGTCCTTGCTTCTGGTTTCCTTCCGGGAGAGCCAGCTTCGGTGCTCCCCAGGGTCTCCATGCCACCTCTCACTGGGGTGTGTGCAAACATTCGTAGGAGTCTGCATGCTCACAGACACACACTCCAGCCTGCCCACACTTCCTAGAGTGACTGTTCCCCTAGAATGCCTTTGTCTCTCCTTTCCCTCCCCTGTCCCTCTCCCAACCCCTCAGGCTCCTCCTGTTCCGAGAAGTCTGCACCCACACACCCGTACACCCCACACAGGTGCCTTCTCAGACCAGGATTTCAGCTGTTCTTGCTCTGATGTCTCAAGCAGCCCCAGGTCCAGCCTGATTTTTCTGGTTCTCTCTGTGGGCTGGGAGCTTGCTGAGATCATAGCCCTATTTACTCCTGACTCCCATTCTGGATAGCCATGGGATCCCATGCTTGGCTGAGCCACCATCCCATGCTGGCAGGTGACCCTTTAAGAAGACTCTCTTTAGTCTCTAATGCCCCGGATGGTGGGGCAGACACTAATCGGATTTGGGGGCCTGTCTCCTGCCCACACCAATCCTCCTTTCCAGGCCACTGGACCCACGTGATGGGTAGTCTGAAGTGGCAGGAAGTCCTTAAGGCCACGTGGGCTGGGTTGGGTAGCTAGGAGAGTGTCTGCCAGATTCCACTTCTCCTGGTGAGAAGCGGACAGAACCAGAGTCCTCACATTACACAAGTCATACAGATTGGTTGCCTGGCTCCCTAGGCCACTCTGGCAAGTCAAGCGCCCATGCCCATGAGCAAGTCTGCTTGTGCACATATGTACAAAACCCTCACAGAGAGGTTTCTGGCTCAGATTCTCCAACAGGCAGTTTGCAAGCAATATTTCTGGCTTTCCAAACAGCCTTGTAGGAGTTGTTAACCTCGTTTGACAGAAAGGGAAACTGAGGCTCAGAAAAGGATGTGAGACTACTACACAGATGCTAAGTACAGAATCAGAAGTCAGGGCCATGACCTTTGCACAGAAGCACCTGCCGTTCACACAGGAACACACACACCTTTCCCATACTTGCCCTCAGATCCTAAACTTACAGTTAACTATCAAAGCCTTAGAAGGGAGTGGAAAGGGTGGCCTTGCCCCAACTACGCCATTACACAGGGAGAAAGAAAGGGATATGTCTCAGTTCTCAGTTTGTCAGTTCCAAAATGTCAGAACCAAAACTAGAGTCCATTGTCACACAGCCACATGTATGCCTAGCACACACCACACAGTTTAACCTGAGACTCAATCCTGTGAATGTACATACACCACGCCCACACCCAATTACCCCTCACATATATCCACTTGCAAGTGTATGACTGCACTTGCAGCATCACACACGTATTCAGCATATGCAGATACAAACACATATGTAGATATGTGTAATCACACACGAGACCCATTTATGTAAACTCACTTACGCATGAGTTCTACGCTCACACACATGCCCACCACACACGCAGGTTCCCTCACGCATAGGATCAGATGTCCCCACCTCCTACTGCAGAAGGGGAAGCTGTGCCTGTTCCGACACAATTGAGGACAGACTCTGGTAGACGCTAGACCCTCAGGTGGTTTGCAAGGTGGCGGGGAGGGGGGATCTTCTCTCTTCTTTTCTTGAGACAGGCTCTCTCTATGCCACTCTGACTGTCCTGGAATTTGCTATGTAGACCAAGCTGGTCTTAAACTCATAGAGATCTGTCTGCTTCTGCCTCCTGAATGCTGGGATTTAAAGTATGCACCGCCACACCTGGCCTAGACTCTTGAGTTTTTAAAAGGATGCATGCTGGCACTACCACTTAGCATCCCTGGGAAATGTGAGCTGACAGCAGTTCCTCACAGGTCCAGGCAACTCACGCCACATCATCTTGGCTAAGTCAACAGGTAGTCCCAAAAAGTGCCAAGTCATAAGCCAGGGGTAGCCAGGCTCCGCTGGCAGCAAGGCTGGTCTTGTCTTGTTTGCTGGTTGTCTTGTGCCCGGAGCCCTGCTATGGACTCTCTGCGCTCAGTGGACCAGTCCTTGAGTCATAAGGCAGTTTCCCCACCCTCTGAAGAGAAGGGTCGAGGTGCCCAGACTTAAAGAGCAAAACACCCAGAACCACTGATGGGTTTTATAAAACTTGATGAGTCAGCTAACTCAAACTACTGAGCGACATGTTGAGACAGGTTATATGGGCCAACTAAGTCTTTCTGAGTGACTGAAGCATATGAACATACCAGATACTAAGGACTCTCAAAACCTAATCCTGGCCAGATCCAGCTGTCAATCTTCCAGATGAACATGGATGAAGAACAGCAAAGTTGGACGAGAGGTGAGGCCTCTTGAGAGTTCACTAAGAAGTTTTCAAACAGGGAATGTTGTTTCGTGGAGCAGCTTAAGTATGGATTAGAGTACAGGATACGAGAGTTGAGGCCAATCTGAGGCCACCATTCGGCACTTACCAGTTACTACTATATGTGACATTAGGACACGTCATGCCATCCAAGCTGAGGAATTTCAAATTCCAGAGTGTTGGGTGCCAGGCAAGCAGTGCAGGAGAGTGAAGGGGACCAACATGGGTCAGCCAGTGGTCTGTATCTGCCTGGAGACTCCTGGCTCAGTCTGAAGCCTCCAGTCAAGAGTCTCTGTCAGTCCTGGGGTAGCCATGCAGCCCCTTCAGTTGGGCTGAACTCAAGGGTGGTAGACCTTGAATTGTAGATCAGGTTCCAGGTTCTATAACCTAAACCCAGGATCGAGAGCAGTGGTTCTCAACCTTCCTAAAGCTGTGACCCTTTAACACGTTGTACTGACCCCCGACTGGCTGAGGACACTGTAAAGATTTGTCACTCGAACTGATTTTAATAAAACCCTGATTGGCCAGTGGCCAGGTAGAAAGTATAGGTTGGGGCAGGGGGCAGGCGACCAAACTAAGGAAGATAGGAAGGAGAAGGGAATCACCAGTCAGACCCAGAGGGAACACAAAATGAATGTGCCATGCTAATAAAGGTACCGCCACATGGCAGAGTGTAAATAAGGAATATGGGTTAACTCAAAATGTAAGAGCTAGTTATAATTCATGTTCAGCCTCTGAGTCAGTTATTTGATAACTGACGGGCGGGAGAGAAACGTCCAACTACACCCAACCATAAAATTACTTTTGTTGCTACTTCATAACTATAGTTTTGTTACTGTTGTGAATTGTAATGTAAATATCTGTGTTTGCCATTGGTCTTAGGTGACCCCTGTGAGAGGGTCATTCAAACCTCCTACAAGGGGTTGAGACCCACAGTTTGGGAACAGCAGTTCTAGCTGATCTAGAGGAAGCCAAGTTGCTGAGAGGTTTGGGTCAGTCTCTACAGATAGACCTGAGAACCCACAGGAGGGAATACTGGTCACAAGAACTTCCAGAAGTTCCCTATGGCCACTGGACTGACAGGACTCTTCCTAGCCTAGCCCTGTGACAAGCATTTCCTAGCAAAGTCCACTCTGTGTTCAGCCAACCCTTCATCCTTACACCTCCTCCTGCCGCACCCCTAAACTGCCCCTTTCTATGCACATCTAGAAGGCAAAACTGGCTTGGCTGGGTCCCCCCATATTTCTCTTTCTGGCCTAAGGCCCTCCAAAGAGCATGACAACACAAACATGCACACGCACACACACACACGTACACATACACACGCACACACACACGCACACACACTTCTGACTGGGGAGATGAGGAAATGTCCCATTTGGCCTCTATTCTTAGACTGCTTGGCAAGCCCGTTGGGTGTGAGCACCAGGGAAGCAGCCCCCATTCTACAAATTAAGGAAAAGAGAATGACCAGGGCACAAGAGAGGTCACCAAATTAGCAGCCTGTTATTCAACCATGTTGATGACTTATGGTCTTGGTCCTACGGTGTGAAAAGGTCACTGGACAGGGACTCAGGAGCTCTGGATTCTTAGTCTGATCTCCATGCTGCTGAACAGCCTTAGGGAATTCCCTGCCTTGCTCTGGTTCTGAGTTTTGCCTCTATAAGGAAGGCCAGTGAATTAGGCCAACGGGTCTAAAACGATTTTCTGTGCATTCCATATCTTATCAAAGTGTCACAAACGCCTCGGCTATGGTGTGCATGTTCTCCTGCAGTCCTTTGAGACTCCTGGAGACCAGATTGGCATCCCTGGTTCAGAGGCCATTTTCCCAGTGCACAGGGAGGGCATAGGGTGGAGCTTTCAAGCCTTCTCCCTCCGCAGCCCACACAGCCCTCAGACGCTGGGTTGAGGGACCTAGGAGTAGCCCTAGCCACAGATTGGCAACCTTCCCACCCCCCAGCAGCCAAGTCTCTCTCCTGCAGCCTTGTTAAATTATTCTGCCTCACTGACCCCGGGGCTCAGGCTGCCTTTGATGTATGCCCATCCAACTTCTGAAGCCAAGACCAGAGACCCCTCACACTCGGCCAGGCTGATGGGCTTCGACAACTTCCTGGGGCCCCAGCGGTGGTAAGAACACCGCAGCGCACACCCACAAGCACAGGGACACATGCTCGGCGGCTCTCGCGCGTGCGTGCTCTCTCTCTCTCTCCCGCTCCCACACAAAGACATATAGACAATACAGTACGGCATGGACACAAGCAAGCACAAGCACCCTAGCGCACACATATACAGTCCAGCACCAGCTGCACACATGCGCCCTTATGCAGCCCTTGCCGCCCCTATACCCTCTAGCGCCCTCATAGGCTCACACACCCACAGCGACTCCTCCTAGGCTCCTCAGGACAACTTCCCTCTGCCTCTTCCTCGTCCCTCCATTGGACATCAGCAGTCTCGGGGTCCCCTTACCTTTCGTCTTCTAAGGACTCATGATCCATCTCATGATCTCCAGACTCCACCAGCCTGACCCACTGCTGAGTTTGGACTCTGTGTGTTTATAAACTGAGCAAATGACTAACTTCTCTGGGCTCCATAGCCTTGCCTGTAAAGTGGGAATAGCAGTGCACTCCTGTGCCTTCCTTGGGTTATTGTGTGGCTTAAAAAAAAACAAAAACAAAACGTTTGACTCTGACTAGGGAGGTAGAGGCAGGAGAACCAGGAGATCAACATCATCCTTAGCCACACAGGGAATTTAAGACTACCCTAGGCTACAGGGGCCCCGTCCTTAAAGGAGAGAGAGAGAGACTTAAAAGATGTTCATAGCCAGGTAGTGGTGGTTCACACCTTTAATGCCAGCACTTGGGAGGTAAAGGCAAGCAGATCTCTATGAGTTCAGAGCCAGCCTGGTCTAAAGCGTGAGTTCCAGGACAGTCAGGGTTACATAGGAAAACCCTGTCTAAAAAAAAAAAAAGCGGAGAAGAAGTTGTTCAGGTTAGAGAGGTGGCTATACAAGCATGAAGACCTGAATTCAGTCCTGAGCACTCAGGAAAAAAGCTGGACCGGGCCATGCAGAGGCCTACTATCCCAACTCTGTGGGCATCGGAGATAGTAGGATCTCTGGAGCTTGCTGACCACCAGCCTAGCTCTAGTTTCAGTGAGAGACCCTGTCTCGAAAGAATAAGACAGGGAGTGATAGAGTTGGGCACTGGGTATCCTCCTCTAACCCCCATACATGTGTGCTTTTATCTCTCTCTCTCTCTCTCTCTGTGTCTGTCTCTCTCTGTGTATGTCTCTCTATCTCTCTCTCACACACACATACACTCTCCCCCTCTCGTCTCTCTCTCTCTCTCTCTCACACACACACATACCACGTTAAGTTGGTTGCTGAAGTAGAGGAGTGTCTGGTGCGTGCTAAGAATGCAGCCAGTGTTGGCTACTGCCTCTTGCCATTGCCTTCCATACCCTGGCCTCAGCCACAACACTCTCAAGCTTTCTAAGCCTGCACATCTGCTGCTTGTTTCTAGCCCCTCGCACATGGCATTCTCCACCTGGCCATCACTTCCGCTCCTTTCTCTCCACCACCCATCTGGAGAGCACCTATTGTCTTGCAGCCTCTGCTCAGGTGGCTCTGCCTTTCTTTCCACCACCCTCCACCCACAAGCCCAGAGGAACTTGCTACCGACTCCTCGTGACTCACCTCTCCCTCCCCCCACCCCCACCTAAATTGTCTCTTTCCTTGGGTTTGGGCCATATGAAGTTCCTGTCTTGACTCTTGCACTCTGGACACCAATCACAGCAAGCACCAGTGATCTGTGAAAGAGCAAATGATGCTGATTGCAGTGTAAATGAGGGTGCTCACACAACTGATTGTTATGGTCTCAGCTGTGCCTTGGCCAAGAGCATAAACAGTAATCACACACTAGGAATGGCCACTGACTGTGGAATGCGAACTGCAGGCAGGCTAGGATTAAGGGTTCTCTGTGCTATCCTCTCCGTAATTCTGTCAGGCTATGGTGGAGATGCGGCTGTCACTTGGGACAATGAACGTGTGAAGCATCATGTGCTTGGGATAACACACCAAGCAGCAACCAATCAGAAAAGAGCTATCCACATATGACAAATCAAATTGTGGTGCTGAGGCAGAAGAGCATCAACCAAGTACCTGTATGACACAATGCCAGTTTTTCAAAGACCCCTCCACCCACCCGTGCAAATTTTATAAAGACAAAATGTGTCTCTATGATTGGGGTTTTTAAATTTATTTATATGTAAAAAATTTACATTTTATATGTATGAATGTTCTTACATTTTATATGTATGAATGCCTGAATGTATGCCTGTGTACCACACATGAGCATTGCGTGTGGAAGCCGGAAGAGAGTATCTGATACACTAGACCTAAAAGTTCCAGATGGTTGTGAGTTGCTATGTGGGTGCTGGAAATTAAACCTAGGTATTTGGAAGCGCAGTCGATGATTTTAAATCTTATTTTCTTCAGTCCCTTTGCTGGAGGAAGGGGGCTTGGTTTTTTGTTGTTTTGTTTTTGCTTTGCTTTTGTCGTTGTTGGGTTTTTGGATTTTTGTTTTGTTTTTGTTTTTGAGTCAGATTCTCATGAAGACTTGAGTCATAACCCAGGCTATCCTATAACTCACCAGCCAAGGGAGACCTTGCCTCCTGCTTCTTACCTCAACCTCCCAAGTACTGAGATTACAGGCACGTACCACAGTGACCGGCTCAGACGTGCACTTCTTAAGAAGAGAAATGGAAATGAGAAGCTGAGACGCGAAGGACTAGTAAGGGAGGATGTGAGACAACTCTATGCACCTGATATCTAAACACACAAAACAATCCAATCTGTGGACTCAGCCATTCTGACCTCTTTCCTGGCTGAAGATATCAACTACTCATGTAGCTGCTCTTTGCTATAGATCTTGGCTTCATTGCATCTGGTCAGCACTGCTGCTGATAGTTTGCTTTAGGGCAGGGAAAAGCTGAGCTTGCATGGCCCGGGCCACCCTGTCAAATCGCATGCACGCACAGAATCTTTCAAGAGGGCCCCAACTGAGCCACATGCCCCCAAGCTCCATGGCAGCTCCCGAGACTGAAGGAGCAGACAAAGAAGGGAAGAGGGGAGAGGAAGACAAGAAGAGGATAGCAAGTTCCAGGTCAACCTAACCTATAATCCATCACTCTGTCTCAAAGGGGGAAAAAGAGGGATTTTTTTAAAAAAGGAAACTAGGGGTGAAGAAATAGAACAAAGAAGATTCCATAGAAGCCTCAACATAGGAGGAGTTGCAGAGAACATTCTTGAATTTTTTCTACCCTTATGGTTACAAATCCCAGACTGGGGCAGAGGCAAGCATGTAAGGGCTGGGAGCAGTCCTGCTGAACCCATCCACCCTGAGCTGCTGAGGAGTGCTTTCTCTTATCTGGAGGCAGCAGAGGCTGTCACGAGGTCTTGAATTCTCAAGATAGCAGAACCTCAGGGACCAAGAAGCTACTAAGTGGCATATGACTGTTTCAGAAACTTTGAAAGACTTTGGTCTGAACTTTGTGCAACAGCAGCAAGAAGGACAACAGTGAGCGTTAGCATGGTACTGGGAAAAGGGTACTTAGTACAAACAGGATACTTTGTATCCCTGTAACCTCTTTAACTCCCATATCGGGAGAGCGTGCTAAGAATATTGTCATTTAGCTGGGTAAGGAAACTGAGGCTGAAAACGTTAAAGATCTTCTCAGAGTTGCCCCATACCTGATAGCAGCATGAACCACCCACCCTCTGGATGTCTGCTCTGTGCTAGCCCGTCTTTAGTCACCTTGTACTCCCTCCCTGGAGCAGCACGGGCCCCTTCCAGATGACCAGAGAAGCAGCTATACGGTGGAGCACGGCACACCCGGAAAAAGAGATACCGTGGTCTGACTCGAGTTTACTCGCTTTGCCCCAGGGCTATGCTGCCTTTTGCAAAACAGAACCAGGGTATGAACGCCAGAAAAACCTGATGTGTGGGACGGGGTAACTCTACCATTTGGGGAGCCTGGCTTCCTGCCAATCAAATGGGAATCTCTTGAGAATAAAGTTGAGGACACCCAGGACATGGAAGGCCAGTCACTGGCTCTGCTGGCTCCATGGTCTGTCCAGACCTTCTGAAAAAAACTCCCTAAGCCTGGGGTAATGGGAGAGGCTGGGCCCTCCCCCTTTCCCAGCCAGAGCTGTGTGTGTGAGTTAATCCTGGGGAGAAGACACATTAGCCTGGGAGAATTGGTCCCAGCCTGCTGTGCTGAGTCAGCAGGAAGTACAGCCCTGGCTCCAGCAGCTACGTGAGCCCCTGCACGCCACCAGCCTCTCTGCCACCCCAGTGCAGGGCCCCACCGTTGACATACCTCTCATGCCTCTTCGCTGCCTCCCTCCTCTCCCATGTGAGCAGCCCCCTCTGTCCTTGTTCCCAGGCCCAGATCTGTTTCTCTTCATCACCGTGCCCCCGCCTCGGGGCCCCTAGAAGACAGACACCTCTCCTGCACTGAGAAGGAATGTTGTCCAGGAGGCAATACGTGAGCTGAGCTCAGGAAAGGTGGTACAATGTCCCCATAGTCTGTGTACCACCGGCTTAACGGGGGAGCTGTGGTCAGCTCGTGGTCACTACCACTCTCGGTGCCCATCTCTGCCTCCACCCTCCCTGTGAGAGACACCATGGCAGTGACCACTACCATCACCACCACAGCAAGCTCGTCATTGGTGCAGACACCCATACCACTTCCACTTTCTCTGATGTCATTCAGTTCATTTTCTGTTGCTGGAATGAAACATCTGAGACAGGTAGACAACTTATGAAAATACAAGTTTGTCTGGGTCCAGCTCTGGAGGCAAGCAAGCCCAGGAACAAGGCCCTGACAGCTACTGGGCATCTAGGGAGCGTTTTCTTTCTGCCTCAGGGCACAGCAGGACTCGCGCTAGCCTGGGCTGGGCCGGAGGCTCACTGTGATGTAACTCAGGCTGCTCTCAAACTCACTCCGCAGTCAGTTAGACTTGAGTTCACGATCCTCCTGCCTCCACATCCTAACTGCCCAGATTACAGGTGTGCATCCCTATGCCCTGCAGTCCCCTCCCTTTTCTCCTTAAGTTGCAGTGGCACCTTGGGGCTGCACTCTCCCCACACCATTTAATCCTGTTTACTTCCCAAAGACGCCACTCCAAATCCCATTTTTTTTTAAGTCCCCAACACATGAACTCTTTGGAGGACATACAGAAGCCACGGAAGTCACAAAGATAAGCAAGTGTCACCAACCCCATCCAAAACATTGCCACCAGCTCTGCCACCATCTTGTGTTATTAAGATGGTTTGAATCAACATCTCTCTCTTCTCCCCAAACCCACCATGTCACTGCTGCCATGTTGCCACCTAAATGTGACCGTTTAAACACCAGCCTACCGTTGCTCTCACACGCTCCTCAGCCCTGGCATCATTGTGCCCACTTCTGTCATCATTATCACTGTTGTCGCACCATCCACCACCATCACCACCACTCTACCAACGTGAGACTTGCATCCCCGCCAGCCACTGCAGCCAGCCACAGTTGATACTATGTTACCATAACTGCCTTCGACACCTGCATCACATATCAGCTATTTGAGAAGCCTGCCATTTGCCTCTGCTCGTGTCTCTGCAGAGCAGAAAACAGAGGTTGGATAAATGCAAAGTTCTTCCTGTTGTCCTGGCTCTGCAATGGCATGCCCTCTTGCTTCCCATTAATGGCTTCCTCTGAATAGACACAATTGTGTCACTAAGCAATTCACTGGAGAACAGTCATGCATGCCTGGAAAACACAGGGGTGATTTTTGGGAGCCACCCGCCGCCGCTCGTGATATCAAGAAGCCTGATTCTTGATGCTGTCAGACCCTTCTGCCTCCCACCATACATGTTGGACCACGGTGGATTTATCTGTCCCTCCAATGTATGCTTTCTTTTGCTCCCCAAACATTAAGTTCCTCTAAAGCAGACCCCTTCATGAAAAGAGCACTGTCTAAGAGCCAAAGCCCTGGATTCCAGCCTGGCTTCTACTCTAACCTCTGTGTGGTCTTGAGAAACACCTCTCAGTGACCTCCCAGTCCTGAGGGATAGCATCTAACTCTGGTACTCTACAGACTTTGGGGGAGTGAGATACTTCCCAACAGGTCTGAACCCTTTTCTCCAGAAGGTTCTCTTGAGTAGGAAGACCAAGAAGGGTCAGGTGCGCTTGGCTTCCATGCTGTGAACCTTGACCCCAGAAGTCAACATCTGCCAGGAAGGCCTGCGTGAACTCAGAGCTGCTGTCCTCCAGGCACCCTGGAGTCTGAAGGGTTAAGCCAGCCAGGGCTTCTAAGCAGCTACCTCAGATGAAAGGTTGCTCCAGAGAACGCCATGTGGCTGTTGTGGTTGGCAGGTCAGGGGCAGTGGGACCAGGCTAGGTCCCGAAGGAAACCCCCTCCTGGTCTCACCAGAACAAAGTGGTGTTTTGCAAAAATGCGATTGTTCTTGGCTAAGTCTTTCCCATCTCAACATAAACCAGGAAGCAGGGCTTCCTCTCTTGGGCGAGACCCTAATGTCCCCCACCAGTGGGGGTGGAGGGGGAACAGTTTTCTTTAGCTTGAGTGGCCTGCCACAGAGCTCCAACAGCGGAAGAGCAGAGGCCTCTACCTGACTGAAACCAAAGTTCCCCATGCTGGCGTGTGTGTGTGTGTGTGTGTGTGTGTGTGTGTGTGTGTGTGTCCTTTCTACATAAAAATAAAAGGCGTTACCTAGGCCAGTCTCTTGCCTCCTAAAAGGACTCTATGCATAGACCCAGATGTGAGAGATGTCACTGCCACCCCCTCTCTCGCCTCTGTGTCTCTCAGCCTCCTGCTGTCCCTCACACATAGCAGTCGTGTCTGTGTCTGCCTGTAGGTGGCCTCGTATGTGCTGGAATTCTCTTCTACCCTTTACATACAGGCTCCTCCTCATCATCTTCGGTCTCTGTCCTAACCTCGGTAAGCAGTAACCACCATTTGGCTACGCGTTCAATCTCTTCTTTCTGAGTTTCTGCCAGCCAGCTCCATCAGAATAAATCCAAGAACTGTATCTGTCCCTCACTACTGTATTTCCAGCATCTGGCAAAGAGGTAGGGGTGTGTGTGTGTGTGTGTGTGTGTGTGTGTGTGTATCCACTTCACACCCCATAAGGCAAACAGGTCACAGTCTCCAAGGAAAAGCTGTTTCCTTCACCCTCAGATCAGGAGTCTCAGATCTGAGCATCCACACAACCTTTTTCGAAATGGGAAACTGAGGCGTAGAGCCTGGAAAGTTCTGACAGAGGCCCAGGCCTGGTTAGTACCACCAGGGGAAGAGCTGAGCTTGCTGCAGGTGTGCCTGGCACCGGCCCTCCTGAACAAGCCCCCAGTCTCCAAGCCGAGGCAGAGGCCTGCTCTGAACCTCTGTACATTCCAAACCCAGCACATCAATCACATCCAGACTCCCATTGCCGGCGCATCTTGGGAGTCTCCCGAGCCATTCGCTGTCCCTTCCTGTCCTCAGAATCACTGAGCATCCAAGGATAGACATTTCTGCGGAGGACAGAGCTGCCATCTTACCACTTCCGCCCAGCGCTCCCCTACTGCAGGTCTCTTAGTCCCAAGCCACAGACACTGGGAAGGAGGCACATGCAGTAACTCTCAGGGCCATCTGTAATCACCCAAAGGAACCAGAGCTCAGTTTTCTTCCTTTCAAACAACTTTATGTACATGTAAAAAGTGAAGAAGCAAGTAATAATATTTCCTTGTATGACTTCAAACAATTAAAGCAAAAACTAAATTTAAAAAGTTGTCAATATGTTTATTTTTGTTTCTATAGCTTCTCTTTTACCTTTTTTGGGGGGAGAGGTACCCACTTGTCTCTGCCTCCCACCTCCTAGCTTTACAGCTTTTTCTTAAACAGAAGGATCATTTGCTTAAATATTAATGGATGAATAGATAAGACACCTCCTCTTGGCACCTATTGAGAGGTTCGATAAGCCAGTGCCCCCAGCACAAGCAGAAGTCTAACTAATGCTAGATCTCTGGGAAAGCACCAGTCATCAGATGAGACTATTTGAACACTGTGCCATGAACAAATGTCCTCCAATCTGTAGGATGGAGGTAATGTCCAGTTTAAGAATTGTTTTCTTAAGCCCGGTGGTGGTGGTGCACACCTTTAGTCCCAGCCTTCCAGGTAGGCAGATCTCTGAGTTTGAGGCCAGCCTGGACTACAGAGTGAGTTCCAGGACAGCCGGAACTACACAGAGAAATCCTGTCTCAGGAAAAAAAAGGTTTTTTTTGGAGGCTGGAGAGGTGTGACTGTAGTTAAGATCACTGACTGCTCTTGCAGAGAGAGCCCAGGTTCAGTTCCCAGGAGGCACATGGTCATTCATCAGCCATCTCTAACTCCAGTTCCAGGGGACTCAGTGATCTCTTCTGACCTCTGCTGACACACACATAACACAATACAAATACATTTATGCAAGCAAAACAGTCATACAAATAAAAAATAAGTACAACTTTAAGAAATGTTTTCTTGGATTGGAGAAAAGGCTCAGCAGTTAAGAGCTCCTACTTTTCTTGCAGAAGACCCACGTTTGGTTCCCAACACCTACTTCAGGTGGCTCACAATCACCTATAACTCCAGTTTCAGCGACTTCAACCCATCCTATATAGACACAAACATTGTACATATATATATAATAAAAAAAAATAAAACTTTTCTTTTGTAAGAGTTGTTTTCTCGATGCTCAGGAGTAGGGCTCTTACTTAGCATGGGTCAAGGCCTTGGATTCAAGCCTTAGCATAGAAAATAATAACTTTTTTGAGGTTGGTTCTAATTTCTGGGGAGGACTAGGCTGGGAAAGTTAGATTTGGGTTTTTTTGGTTGCTTGGTTGGTTGGTTTTTGTGGGGGATTTTATTGGTCTGTTTGTGTGTTGTTTTGTTTGGGGTTTTGCCCATTCTTTTCCGGTTTTTTTTTTGTGTGTGTGTGTGTGGTTTTTTTTTTGTTTTTGTTTTTTTGTTTTGTTTTTTTTTTTTTAAGACAGGGTTTCTCTGTATGGCTCTGGCTGTCCTGGAATCCTCTTTGTAGACCCGGCTGGCCTCAAACTCACGGAGATCCAACTGCCTCTGCCTCTGAGTGCTAGGACTAAAGGCATGTGCCACCACCGCCGGGCAAGGGTTTCACCCATTCTTTACAAAATAATTTATCGTGTAGGTAGAATATTAAGGAAGTTAAGGAAGTAGAGACAGAGGATGACCAGGTCACCCAGTGCAGCTGACTCAAACTCTGCATCCAGAAGAGAGAGCCCCAGAGGAGTGTTGCCTTGTTTGTTTTTCCTAGCCCTTGGTTTATCTGTTGGTGGGTTTACAGAGGAATGCCTACGGGGGATTTTGTGCCCCAAAGCAACCTCAAGATAAGGAGCAGATGAAATTCCAACCAAAGAAATCAAGATAAGGATCTAAAGGGATTTAACCCAGGAGACCAGGCCTCTAACTCCCAGGCCCAGAATTTTCCCAAAGAATCCTCAACAATGGACAATGCCCGTGGAATTTCTCACCTTATAAAGGTGAGATAGATTCCACTTGCTGAACTGAACCCTAGAACAGGACCTGCAACCCTTACATTCCCATAAAGCGGGATCTTGACCTGGGCAGCGGTTCTGAGCTCAGTATCACAAATTCAAAAGTGTAGATTCTTCCAAAGAAAATGAAACCTGATGGTGCATCTCTTCACGCTCTGCTGATGAGAAGGGCCAGGTCTGTTATTGTTGGGACTCTCCGCTCTAGGAATGTAAGAATCTGGAAGCCCTTTGGCTCTTTGCTTCTCAAAGTGTGGTCTAAGGATGAGTCTTCTTGGGATCTTGCTAGAAATAGAGATCTGAGCCTGCTGAACCAGGATTCCCAGGTAATTGGTGAACATTCTCATGTTGGAGAAACACTGTAGATGTTAAAACCCCAATGCCACCTCCTGCCAAAGCTAACGGCACCACTGACTTCAAAGAGAGGTTCAAAGAATTCTGGGGGTCTGGGGTTGACTCCATCTCTATGAAGGGACCAGAGGGTCTGCTTTCTGGGATCTTTCTGTTTCTTCTCAAGACCTACCCACCCACCCAACTTGTTTCTCTCTCTGTTTCTCCAATGCAATCCCCTCAATAAAGCGAAGCGTCCAACAACACAAACCTGAAAAACTGGTTGTCCACAGCAACCCTGCCCACCACCACTCTAGGCAGAGCCCAAAGGCGCCACGCTCTGTCTAGAAAGAGCCAAAGCCACCTGCACAGAACAGCATCCCAATCCCTTATCTTGACACTCTAGCCATTCTTTAACCCTTTCTCTCAATTACACCTAGGTTTAAGTGCAAACCAAAGGCTTAGCTTGTAATTCTAATGGGTTTGTTTTTTTAAAGGGAAAAACTGATCTTCTGAGTCCTAGATTGCTTCTGAGACTCACGAGACTTTAATGAGTTAGTTTAGGGATTAAGAAAAGTATTTGCCATCAACAATGGAATATGTTCTTTTGTACTTTTTAGGGATGGGGGAAGGTAGGGGGTTCTTCTTTCAAAATAAGCCCGTGAAGGAGGCCATAGCATAAAATACCAGAGTTGCTTTGGCTGTAAAGTGTAGACCCAGAACCCAAGACACATAGTCTCCTCTATACTCCCTTAACAGCCCAGCTCAACAACCTGCCAACCTCAGTGGACGGTAGATGGAAGACTGGCTTCAGCTGCCCGTCCACAAATACCCAAAACTTCCTCACGGCTTCCTTTCTCTGTCCTCTGACAGGTTTCCAAGGCAGAGGCCTTGAAGGGCAGCCAGACCCGCAGTCCAGACACACACGGGATTGGAAGGTGCTAGCAACTCATTTGTCATTTACAGTTAAAGTTGCCATTTCTTGAGGACTGCAAGAAATGTACTCATTTCCTCTTTCCCACGATTTATAAAACACAGAAGATTCTAGAACACCTCTTAGAGCTTAAGTCCGTGAAAAATGGTGGCCAGGCAAGATGACTCAGAGAGCGAAGGCTCTTGAGAGCTGAATCCACTGACCTGTCATCAGACTGTCACATGAATGCCACACACACGCACACACACCACACACACACACACGCACACACACACACCAAACAGGCAAATGATGAATTAATGAAATTAGCGAGGCAATAATGAGTGAATAAGCAGGGGGAGGGCTAGGGAAAGGAATGAAGTGAAGGAGGGATGGAAGACATTCTCATCTGGACTCCTTCAAGTCTGGAATGGTTCTTTTGGAAGATGGGGTTGAGAGCTTCCTGGAACTGTCTAGAAAGCCTAAGCAATCCTCCTGCCTTATCTTTCTGAGTGCTGGGATATATGTGTGTACCAACACCCAGGCTGGAATACAGATCTCCGTAAACATGATGGCAGGTGAGAAATTTGCTATATTTGAAACTAACCATGTTATTCCAAGTGGAGCCCAGTACTTTCTAAATGTAGATAATGAAATTATGTCACTAGGTCCATCATGGCTCTCAGTCAAAACCTGCTTAATGAAAGAATGGAATAGGATGGAATTGAATGGAATGGAATAGATCTAAGTTGTCACTAGATTGGGAATGCTTTGGAAATTTTTATTTTTCTATTTATACATATGCATACATACAGTTATGTATATGAATAAATGTGCAAGCCAGTTCTTGATATAAAACATATTTTTCCACCATAAATCACAGCTCAGAAAACAAACACCAAAACTCTAACTTTATAAAGTGATATTATGCCTGCCTTCAAATAAAGAAACTCATAAGGAAATTAACCTGTTCAAGGTCACCCATAGCAATTGGTAGAACTAGGGAGCGATCAATGGTGAAGACTCCAGAATCTGAACCTTAACCCTCCAGTCTGAGGCTTTGGTAGTCTTGGCTGTATGGAGAAGGGAAGCAGAGAGGAGTGTGGGGGCAAGTGGGGGTCATGGAAGCATCTGGCAGGAGTTTTCTCTCACAACTTAGACACACACTCCCCACCTTTGCACTCAGTGCTCTGTGCAGGACACACCCGGAGCAAACACGGTTATAGTCACTGAAGCGCACTGTGATGTGTGGTTCCCCAAGCTGTGATTCTCGTGAATCCAAGTAAACCGGTATTTTAATGATGATTAATGTGACTGTTTTGACAGCACTCACTCTGCTTTGAGCTGCTTCTTGTAATAGAGCTGTCACTGAGCCAAGCAGCTGGCTGATAGCCACCTGGACAAGTTTGCACTAATGTGCAAACGAGATAGTTGGTATCTGAGGCCTTTCCCTCCATGTCAGGAAGCAAAGATAACACATCTTCAGGCACTGCAAGCATCAGTACCCATGTGCGGCACATCTGGCTGCAACTCCACCCTTTGCTCATTTTTGCTCTGGAATGGCATCAGCCCCTGGAGGCTCTGCCCAAGTCAACAGTCTTTCCCTTCAATGTGAACAACTCCCAGACCCAAATCGAGCATCATCACTGTAAAGGAACCGGTCCCCTAGACCTGTGCAGTAACCTCTCCATGGACACAGCATTTACTTCCTTACCAACACTTGGTGCCCAGGGATTTCTTGTACTTTTTTGCCTATATTTTCATTTATTTGTGGGGTTTGTGTATATGTGTGTTTTTGCTTAGTTTTGCTTATTCTGCTTTTGTGTACATTACAATAAACAGATTAGCTCAGAAAACATTCCTTGAGGTTAAATGTTTGCAGGTGGAGGAGAATGTTTGCCAGTCCAGCACACAGCACACTGCTTGATGCTGTGGGTCACCCTACAGTCAAGCCGTGCCTTCTGCTCTGGCCAGGGGACCATAACCAACCACAAAGACCCTGGCCACCCTATGATTTGCCAAAAATGTCCCTACATATTTTCAAATCTAAGTGTGAGAGACATCTTTACAAGTTTTACAAGCTGGGCATGGTGGCACATGCCTTTGATCCCACACTTGGGGTGGGGGTAAGAGGTGACACCGAGTAAATCTCTGAGTTTGAGACCAGCCTGATCTATAGAGCTAGTTCTAAGACAGCAGAGCTACACAGGGAAATGTTTGGAGGAGGAGGAAGAGGAGAAAAAAGCTTTGTAGTCAAAGTGATCACAGCATCAGTGTCCGACAAGGAACCTAGCCCCTTATCCTACAGACCTTCGTGCCGAGGCAGGGTCTCACTATATAGCCCAGGCTTTCCTTGAACCCAAGATCCTCCTGCCTCGGCCTTTAAGTGTCTAAAATAATCTTGATGTTCTCCTTGCTGGGCAAACTCAGAGCCTTTACTACATCATAGCTGCTTTATTGACTAATGCTACCTCTCTATGAAATGCACGCTATCCATACCCATCTTCACAGGGTACCTCATCTTCCTCACCAGAGTGCCAGGGCCCCTCTTCCACTGCCGACCATGAGGTAAATTTGGCAGCATCCGTCTCTGCTCTGCTATAAAAAGCAGCCTATAATTTTCCTATGTAAGGAGCCAGGGTGTGGTAGGTCCAGGCCCTTGCTAGTGGGCTCTCTCTCCGCGCTCCATCAATGCACGTCTTACAACACCACAGTCCTTTTTACAGCCCAGAACCTGTGGTCCTTTTCCCACAACATGCTCTGGCTACCCTTCCTGCAAGAGAAGTCTGGCATTCAGTCACGCCTTGACCTAAGTCAACCCATCTTGGCTCCCAATAATTCCTTCTTAGACAAGGAATTTCTGGACGCTTGCCTAGGGTTGTCATAAGCTCACTGTACCATATTTTTCCCATGCTTAAAACAAGGCAGTGTGTTTCAAGGTTTGCCTCCTGATAACCCTCAGCTCCCATCTTTGCCTTAATGTTACTCCAAGCCCCAAACCTAGAATTTGGAGCCGGCCTGAGGAGCCAGGGATACAAGGCAAGGATACTGGGCAGAGCCAGGCAGCTTGGTTAAGACATGGCTTGTTGGTGCCAGGGCACTGTGTTCAGCCATCAGCCATTCACAGGTAGATATTCATATCTCCATCAAGAGAAGGGATGACTATAAGAGACTGATGCAGGAGGATTGCAGTGAGTTCAAAGCTTCTACAAAGCAAATATCAGGCCCACCATGCCTATATAGAAAAATTTTGCTTCATAAACATCGATAATTAAAAACAGAGGGGGAGATGAGAGCCACAGAGAAAAAGGCAGAGAGAGAAACAGACACAAACAAGAGATAAAGTCTGAAACAGAGAGAGGCAGAGACCTAAATGAACTTTGAAGTCAAACAGACCCCCACTTGGGAATTCCAGCAATTCCTCCCCCATGGTTAAATGAGATCTGGCACCTAGGAAGGATTTCAGAACTCACAGTGACATGCTTGTCATGACTTCTGCTGCTTCTCAGGGAGAGCTGGCTATCCCAAAGGCCCCCAGGGAGCTGTCAGAGCTGCTCCTGACTTCTCGGACTTTCTCCACCCTGTGCCGTACAAACACCAGGCGCCTAATCCCACACAGACCCCACCAGCTGCAGCAGCTGGTCTTACTGCTGCTCCCACACCTGGTTAGCTGGCTGTGAGCCAGGCCCCTTGGATCTCCAGGCTCAGCCACCTAGGGAGGCAGTGCATCCCACCATCCTTGCACAGAGAAGGAAGCCAGGGTTGAGGGGACCTCAGGCAGGAGTTCAGCCCCACAGGCCCTGCTCTTCCTCCACGCTTCTTCCTGTCCTCTGTTAGCTTATTTATCCCAAGAATGTGACAACAGGGCCTACCTCTCTGGGCAGTGGGGAAGGTATTACAGAGCATGCCCAGCTTGAAAACCTGGCACAAAGTAGGGACTCTGGAAAGTTTACAAAATTTCTCGTTGGGTGCCCAAGAGAGCAGGATGAGGGGCCAGAGGAGAACAAGTGGTCTTAGAAATGAAGACTTTTCCTAAACAGTTCCTTGACAGCTCCTGGCAGGGGAGCTGCCTTTGTGGGGCAGTGGCTGGCACGTGGTGTAGACGAGAAGGGAGAGGGGAATCCAGAGACGATGGCGGTATGGCGGTGAGGCCTCTTGAACAGACCTCAAAGCTCTGCGGTCTGTCATGAATAAACTTGGATTTATCTAACTCTAAAAGAGCCTTCTGCTGGGTGGTGGTGGTACACACCTTTAATCCCAGCACTCAGGAGGCATAGACAGGTGGATCTCTGTAAGTTCGAGGCCAGCCTGGTCCACAGAGAGACTTCAAGGACAGGCTCCAAAGCTACAGAGAAACCCTGTCTCAAAAAACAAAAAGCAAAAAACAAACAAACAAAACAAAAAAGCCCTTCTGACTCCCAGAGTCTGTCCAGCAGGGAGAGACTGACCTCCCAAAAGAGCCTGTGATGACCTTTGACCTCCCATACCCCCCAACAGAACACTGAAGCCTGGCTTATCTGAGGTGACCCAAAGCTGCTAATGTTGTTGCCAGAAACGCTGTTCCATGGCCATATGAGGAAATACAAAGTCACTAGACAGCAAGGTTTTAGGGTTCTACCAAGTCCTCAACTACTTGCTGGCTGATGATGGTGGCTCCAGAACCTGCCCTGTGCCCGAGAAGCTTTTAGAAGCGGGTGAGTACTGGGTTCAAGTCTCAGTTCCAACACTTGAATTATTCTGTGACCTTGGACGAGTCACCTCATACCCCCACCCCCACCCCCAGAGCCTCAGGTTCTCCTTCATGAAGTAATGTTTCTAACTTATGAATGAGCTTGAGTTCTCTCTTTGTGGCCCAAGTTCACAGCATAGAGCCATATACAAAGTAACTACTCAAGGGATACATTAAGTAAGCAAATTAGCTCCAACTTCCTGGGTCTCAAGCACCACTGTGAGTAATTTGCCTGAAATCATCTCAGAAAAAAAAACAAAACAAAACACCTCGTTTTACAGATAAAAATCCCAAGGCACAGAGAGACAGGAGCTAACCCAAGGCATCTAGGCAGTCAATGGCAAAACAAGGGTCCAAATCTAAGTCTCTGTCAGTCCAGAGCTGGAACTACAAAAGGACCCCAGGAGCCCCTGGTTCTTCTGGAAACACCTTAGCGGGCCAGAGGGGAGTCTCTGCCAGGTAGAGGAGTCCACACAGCATCCCCGCAGGGGCCTGTTTGCAGCAAGCCTGCCATAGCTATCAGTTCCGTTTATAGAGTGACAAAAAAAAAAAGTCAAGGCCAACTGAACACAGCATCTCATTTAACCTCAACACCCCGGGAGAGCACATCATCCCTTCTGTTTTATAATGGGGAAGGAGGCTCAGAGAGAATACACTCCCTCAGGTCTACACTAAAAAGCAAGTGTATTACGACCGAGCTCTTTGCTTCGAGTCCTGTGGGAAAGTGGTTGTGGGTAGCAAGGGAAAGGCAATGGGGGAGGAAATGGGACTGAAGCCATCAACGGAGATGAGAAACTGCCCAAGCAAAGATGGTCCACTGGAAAAGTCCCACACTGGGACCCATGTCTTTCTCATGTCCCTGAACCTCGCCCAGAGAGTTGTCTGTGGCCTGCACCTAGAAGCTGTCAACTTCCTGCCCCCTCACAGCTGAGTGGCCAGTTCTTGAGTGAAGGGAGGAGGCTTCTCAGACTCCTTCAGCCACCCACACACTGCAGGGTTCCTGAGGGGAAGACTTAGAAGAGGGAGAGTAAGGAGACAAACGACAGGCAGCTGACCTTGGGGTTTCAGTGGGTACCCATCATCATCTCCCTTGCCACCATGAATTCTCACCTTGGCCAGTCAGGTGGAATGACCCTCTGTCCTGGTAACCACACCCTTCCCACTCAGTCACAAGTAAGTCCCAGAGGATCCAGAAGGATCATCTTAGCTCCACACACATTCTCGTTTTTTCTTTTGTGCATAGACGTGTGCATGTGAACATGTGTGCGCACATGCGCCCACTCATCATATGTGTATGTATGTTCACATATATGTAGGCACATGCATATGTGTGGGTGTGCTGTGCACATATGTGACACGCATGTAGGGGTCCAATGCTATTGCTGGGAGTCGTTTTGGTTCATTCTCCATCTTATTCATTGAGGCAACGAGGCACTATCTCTCAGCAGAGTCGGAACCTCACAGACAGCTGGTCTGGCTAGCCAGTTTGCCCCAGGGTTCCCCGATCTCTGCCCTCTAAGCTCTGGAATTACAGGCAAGCTGCCACATCAACCTGGCATTTGCACGAGTTCTGAAGATCTGAACTGTCCTAGTACTTGCACGGTAAGAGCTTTGTCCATTGAACCAGATCCCTAACCCCATCTCCCTTATTTCCTTATTGTGGAAACAACGCAGCTACATGTTTCACGCCAAGCAGCCAGCTAAAATGGCAATTTTTTTTTTTTTTAAGATTTCATTATGTAGCCATGGCTGGCCTAGAACTCACAAAGATCTACCTGCTTACCTCCTGGTGCTGAGATTAAAATATGTGCCATCACACCTAGCCTTGCTGTATGTTTTTAGTAACATCACTTCTTCTCTAGGACCAGGACCTCTTACCTTGCAAAGCCAGGCCTTGCAGGGGTGGGAAACACAGTCTCCTAGTGGGTCACTGGGAATGACAGTAAAAGGGACCATTCCTATTTCATCCTTTGGTTCTTAAACCCTCGTATTTTCTGAACCTATGAAACCATGTAGAGGTTTTAGAATCCAAGTCTGGAGGCCAGAGTCCATCTTTACAGAGTTCTGCTGCAAAACAAACTTGGGTGCAGCCCATTCTCCTAATGCCATACCAAGTCATACCAAACACCCATAGAGACACAGAGGAGCACTGGTGCAACCACGATGGGTGATTCTAGAAGCAGGGACCACTTGCTCAGGCAGCTTACTGAGGTCCCACTCAGGGTTGGTCACAGATGTAACATTTCATGCCAGCTGGACATGCCTAACTTTATGATTCAATGGGTCTGACAGAGCACAGGACGTATGGACGGTTCCAGATACATGGTAGGACAATACTGGGTGTCAATCTGACAGTCAGTCGAGACTCACCTAAGAGGCGAACTTCTGGGCTGTCCCTGTGGAAGTTTCCACACTGAGTTAACTGAGGTGGCAAGACATACCCTAAACATGGACACACACATGCTCCTCGGGCTTGGGGTCCCACACTGGATAAAACAGTGAAAAGGAGCTGGATACCATCACTCTTCTCTGTTTCCTGACTATGGATGCCGTATAACCGGCTGCCTCAAGTTCCTGCCACCATGCCTTCCACACCGTCACAGACTGTACCCGCAAAGTGGGAACCAGAATAGCACGGTCATTCTTTACGGCTTTTGTCAGGTATTTTATTCAAAGCAACAAAGAGAGCCATGGAGCACATATGCTCACCTGGTGTTCCATGGTCCCCACAGAGATGATGGTCACCACAGTACATGGAAACTGTTTTCTGAAAGGAATTCAGTTCTCTGTATGGGGGGGGGCACAGCCTTGTCCCCGAACCCGAGGGCCTGACCTGAGATCTCCCCAAGCCATTTGTTTCCACCCTGAAACCTCCATTACCAAAGTGCATTGCAACCAAGGCCTATTGAAAAGCCTTCCCTGTCCCAGGCCACATTCAAGCTGGAGATCCTGCTTGTCTTCCAAGATGTGGGCAGTAGAAATGTCCCCAGATATGGAGGGTGTGCTGCCTAACTAACCCAGAGGCCTAACTGGCCCAGTGCCTCCCTCTTTATGGTGCCAGGAGCAAAATGGTAGCAGTAGGCTATTATGGTCGCACCGACCCATTACCCCTTGCTTTGGACTGAACATTCCAGCATGCCTTTGACTCCTAACCACACAGTGTCCTCACTGATACGGTGTCTTGTGAATCTTTGTAAGGCTTTTCACCTCGCCCTCTGGGACGCATCTTATCAAGACCTGCAGTGTGCTGGCCCCTTCTTTACGTGTTAGGACAGCGTGACGTCACTGGTGTAATGAATCCGTGAGATGTTCTGTGGAATGTCCAGGTGACTCATGCTCTTCAGACTCTACTGTGACAAGGAGCAAGGGACTTGACACAGCTCTGGGGTGAAACTCAGAGTGTATATTGTTCATTCTACATAAACACGATTTGTTGTGACCTCTCTGAAGAGGGAAAAAAATTGATCAAATTGGTAACTGCATATTATGCGCCTGAACTCATATTAATGTGCCCTGGTAAAGACAGCAGACCAGCAGGGCCTGGATTTTGAACTCCGATTTGATGGGATTTGTCTATAGCCTCGCTCTGGGATCCAATGGGCTTAATTTGTCCTTCTGGTCCCTGGGAAACCACACAGGTTTCTACTCCTGTGTCCTGAGATCTTATTTTCATAGGCCAGTGCCCTCCTATGGGAATTAATCCAGTCTCCTAATATTTCAAACCACCTGTACTTTAAGAAACCAGAGAAGGAGCCAGAGAGATGTCTCAGCAGGTAAGGTCACTTGCTTCCAAGCCTGATGATATGAGTTTGGTCCCCTATGGTGGGAAAAGAGGGCCAATTCCCACAGTTGTCCTCTGACTTCCACTGAGGTGCTATGGCTTATATATGCCATTCCCTCCCCCACAATCTCTGCACAGATAATAAACAATAAAAATGTAACAAGAAACCAGAGACATGACTATGAAGTGACCTCGTATCCTCAGTGGCCAACTATAAACTGGACTCTGAACTTCATTCATTAGTCACCATTACTCAAATGACCCCACTTTAATAAGGGGACTGTAGTGACACTTTGGGTCTCTAAGTGTCTGTGCCAAGCCTATTGACTCTAAACTCAATAGCCCTAGACTAGGGAGGTCTCCACACACCATCCTAACCGTTTCAGCCCCTTCCTCTGGAGACCTCCATGCTCTGTTGAGTAGCAGGGTTTCCCTTCTATTAACACAAAGGCCTAAGTACTCAGGTCCAGAAACAAAGCAAGAGATTATGATGGTGGGGGCAACCGCTCCAAAGTTCCTGTGTATAAACATCTCTGCTCTCGTCGGACACTCTGCTCACTGTACCGTCTATTTTGCCTGTAGTGATGTCTTCTGTAGCCACGTCCACAACTCCTCAGGCCATGCTTCCTTGGCTACCTTTCTAATATTGTTGGTTGCTATAACTGTGACTCCCTAGGTGTTTGTTTATTTGTTTAGCTGTTTGGGTGGTTGCTTGGAACTCTTACGTAGTCCATGCTGACCTTGAGCTCTCAACCTCCAACCTCGTTTCCCGAGGGCTGAGACTGTAAGCACATACCACATGTCCCAGACTCCAAGCTCATATAGTTCTGTTGTCTCCATTTTTGTCAACAAGTCATGCTCTGGAACCATCTCTTCTAATACCATTTTAGGCTTCTAAAAGAGGACGTTGTCACTGGACTTGATCTCATTGGGGCCACTCTCAAACATTCCTAGTAAACTGGTGGATGATGTTTCTTCTGTGCCGTCCTGTGGATTATAATCCTCTGATTTGTCTTCTGGCTGCAAATGATGAACCCACTCTACCCTGCCCACTTTTTTGAAACTTTTAATCCCTTTCTCCAAAAGCTGGGTATTTCAGCCTTGCTTGGAATGGGCTATCATTTTCTCCAGGCTTTTAGAAGTTTCCTAACCATCAAGTTTGTACCATCCCCTACATCCATGACAAAATGAAATCCCAGTCTTAAATTCTATATTTCTTTATATAGCATCATGAATATGCAGTCAGCCACATTACATGCTGCTTTGATGCTCTTCGGAGGTGTGGTCTCTTTCCTCCCAGATAAGACCCTGTTAGAGTCACAGTGCAGCGGGACTCTAGTTATCAGTCTGGCAGCCAGGAAAGGAGGTGAGGGTGGCCTCTTACAGGGAACCCCTGTTGGGCCCCTATAGCCTGGTAGGAGAGAACGTTCTTCAGTACCTCTTGCATGGAAGTGATGGTTGCTATCTCATGTTAGAAGAAGGTGGGTCACCTCTGCGTGGTTTTGATAGTACAGAAAATTCTGGAGAGTCAAAACACGTAGATGTCCCCATCTTGTGTGTCTCCATCTTATGTGTCAGGTCCTAGGTGGGAATGGGATGGAAGAGTAGAACACAAAGCTTCGCACATGCCTAGGAAGCTCTCTACCACTGCTCTGTACTCCAAAGGTTCATGGTTTCCCAACCGGTAGGTACCCTGAGCTTAGTATAATAGACCTATACCACCCAGGACTGCTGTCAACACTGAAGCTTTCCTCTGTTAAGACCTACCTTTGGAATTTAAGCTTTATCTGCTAGTTGATAAGCCATTTAGGAACTCCTTCTCTCTCAGTTTTTGTGTTTTTAAATGTGTTTCATTATCTCTCTGTAGAGTCAGTGTTACCTAAGACAGCCAGCTAATTCTCTTGTTCTTGTATCCATCATCTGTTGTATGGCCACATTGTTCCCCCTACTGAGACTTTTATCCAAGTCACTGAGAATTTTAGCAGCACAGACAGAGCCTTCTGTTTGTGAGCCATATGTCACGCTTCATATATGTGTGAGAATGTTTATGTACATACACATGTGGGAGGGGATAAAATATTCACGGATGGCTGGGCAGCAAGTGGTCTATAAACCAATCATATACCCTGGACCAGCTGGGATTCTCCAGAAGCAGACAAGGAGACCAGGTGAAGAATGGAAGACACTTCCTGGAATGCGAGGCCTGTGGAAGATGAAGAGAGAGGTTGGGGACACAGTTTGACATGCACAGAGCTTGTTCAGCGTGCATAAGGTCATGCATTTGATCCCCAGTTCTATATAAACCATGTGTGGTAGCACAGACTTGTAATACCAACACTCAGGAGATGAAGGCAGGAAAATCAGAAGTTCAAGATCATCCTCAGCTACATAGTGAACTGGAGGCCAGCCCGGGCTACAGAAAACCCTTTCATATACATACATACATACATACATACATACATACATACATACATACATATGTGTGTATGTATATGTATACATGTATATGTGTACATACATATATATACATATATAAACAAATAAGGGAAACAAGATAAGGTAGGGAGAGTCTTGAGACTGTGATGGAGACATGATCAAAGTTCTACCAGTGTGCAGAATGAACATGGATTATTGAAGAAAGCCACTTTGGGCAGACATGACCAAGTAAGTCTTATTACTTTCATTGTACCCAGCCATTATCCAAGAGATTGATCACCCAAAGAAGCTGTGACTAAAAGTTTCCCCACCTCACTCCTTAGAGTTTGGTATGAGTTGAGTTATGTCCCCTCCAAAAAGATATGCTAAAATCCTAACCCCCATGCCTCTGAATGTGACTTTATTTAGAAATAGTGTTGCTACAGCTGTAATCAGCTAAGAGAAAGTCATACAGGAGAGTCAGTTCTTCATCCGATAGACCTGATATCCAGATAGGAAAATGGTCACATAAAGATGGAGACACAGAAAGTATCCCATCTGAAGCAAGATGGAGATGGTACTTCTTATAAACCTGGGATACCAGAGCAGGGAAGGGCTAGACGCATTCTTCTCTAGCTCCTTCATCTCACACTTGGGCTTCCTGAACTGTGGTACGGTGAGTTACCTTCAGCTGCCAGGTAGCTGAAGTACAAAGTCTTCGCAACTGGAGAAGAGAGCATGTCCTAGGGAGTCTTGAGGTTAGAGTTCCAACGGAGGAAGAGAACTGTAGATCCCTGTGCCAGACCTGATGTGGGTCATTTCCTCCTGTCATCTCATGGATCCTCACTGGCCCCATTTTGTAAGCCATAGGTCATGAGCACAGAGAGAAGTGAATGGCCCAAGGCCACCCAGCTACAGAGTGATGAGGTTGAACTTGGGCCAGATTTCCTAACTGAATAGCAACAAGCTGCTCTCTCCTGAAGCACCCATAGGAGCAAAACCATGGAGAGAGGAAACAACTTAATTCCCATGTTGATTCCCCCAGAATCCATGCTTAGTGAACATTTTTATTATATTTCTCAAACTTACTTATTTATTTGTTTGTTTGTTTGTTTATTATTTACTTGCTTTTGGTTTTTTACGAGACAGGGCTACTCTGTGTAACTCTGGCTATCCTGGAACTTGCTTTGTAGACCGAGCTGGCCTTGAGCTTAGAGATACACCTGTCTCTGCTTCCTGAGTGCTACTTTTAAAGGCATGTGCCACTACTGCCTGGCTATCAAATTTATTTTCTTTCTTTGTGTGTGTGTTGGGGGGGGGACACTAGGCAAGCTTGTAGTGCAGAGACATACATGCAGACAAAAACACTCATAGCCATAGAAGTAATAAATAAATATTTAAAACTAGAGTTCTCTTCCAACTCATTTTCGTGTTTTTATTGTCTTTGAGATCTTTCACAACTTTATAAATTATGAGAAATTAATAATAATACACAAAATTCACGTGAGTGAATTGGGCTCATTAGAACATAGCTGGTTATTGCTTGTAATAGCTCAGTTTTGGAAACAGTTCCAAATTCATTAACATTCTTTTTTTTGAAGATTTATTTGTGATTTTGGTTTTGGTTTTGGCTTTTTGGTTTTTTGAGACAGTGTTTCTCTGTGTCCTAGCTGTCCTGGAACTAGCTCTTATGGACCAGGCTGGCCTCAAACTCATGGAGATCCACCTGCCTCTGCCTCCCAAGTGCTGGGATTAAAGGCTTGTGCTGCCACCACCCTGCCTATTTGTATTATTCTTAACTGTGTGCACATGCATCCAAATGTGTGTGTATATGTGTATGTGCATGCATGTATATGTGTGTATACGTGTGTGTATGTGTATATGTGTATGTGTGTTACACATGACTGAAGGAGCCCACAGAGACCAGAAGAGTCAGAGCCTTCTGAAACCAGAGTGACAGGCTGTTGGGAGTTGCCTGATGTGGATGCTGGGTGTAGAACTCCCATCTTCCGGGAGAGCAGTACATGCCCATAACTGATGAGCCACTCACGGAACCCCATTGTGTGGGTCTCTTAATTCTACTCGGAACTAGCTATAACATCTTAGAGGTTTCTTCCTTAACTAATGTTTTAAATGATCTTCTCCCATAATACATCTGTCTGTGAATGGGAAATCCATGTTGCCAGGTTACCTTGGCTCTGTCTCCTCCTGATAGGGGTCTAGAACCAGGATATTGTATTGCATACAGTTGGCTCTTTAAGATCTCTTTCAGAGACCATAAGGGACATTCCTTTCCTTTTTGTTCTTTTCCTTATTTTTATTACTGCTTCCTGTCTTCTTACAATTTATTTTTGTGTGTATTGTAGGAAAGGCCACACGTCCAGATTTACCTGTCTCTTAGTGGGAAGGCCTGTGTGCTGGCCAAGGCCACATGGAGACATTTATTGACACTGTCACCTCCTTTGTTTATTCTCTCTCTGAGGACACACTGTAACCCAGCAGGCTGGGAAGGGGCAGGAGGTGGAAGTTCCTAGGTGGACACTCGGGCCCAGAGAAAAAAGAAGGCTGTTGGCGGCGCCCGTACTCAGAACCTCCCGGATCCCTGTGAGCCAGTGGAGACAGTTTGCTGGCTGGGAGAGTGGGTGGCTCTTAAGGGGCTCGAGAGCCACCAATGTCTGCAAGATGATGGTGAAGTCCCTGTGGGTTCTCAGTAGGGACCCAGGCAAAGCGGAGCCCCAGTGCAGGAAGGAAGCTGTCCTGAATGTTGAAGTTCAGGATGATTCCCTGGGGCTGTTGTTCTCTTTGATCTCGTACCATTATTGGTTAAAAATAATCTGAGCAAGCAGCTTCAATATAGAAACATTTTCTAAATTTTCTATTTATGTGCCAATAAATAATAATAATATATAATTGATTTCTATTATTTAAAAAAATGCTTACGTAGGGTCCATAAGATGACTTGACAGGTAAAGGTAACTGCTGTCAAGTTCAGTAAATAAGTAAAATGCAAATTTTTTTTAAAAAAATCTAAATAAATATAGCTAGATATAGCAGCTCATGCCTTATAATCAAAGCTGGAAGCTGAGAGCAGAGGCAGGAAAATCACAAGTTCAAAGCCAGCCTGGGGTACATAGTTTATTCCATGAGAATCCAGGCAAGGAAGGAAAGAAGGAAGGAAGGAAAAGAGAGAGGGGGTAAAAAGGCATATAAAGAGAAAAGAATTCCCCCAGAAAATAGTCTTGCCTCCCCATTAGAAGCCAAACTGTCTCCTAGGGAGCCATCTTCGCAGCTAGGGAAAGAGTGGCATTTACAGAAATGGTTAATGACTCTTGATGGCTGTGTCTCCTGTTGATGGCTGTGTCTCCTCTCCGGTTCTAGTTTTCTTCACCTGTTTAAAATCAGATCAGAGTACCTGTCACCTACAGTTTTAGGTTAAACACCAATGTATACAAAAATCCCAACTATCATAATTACCTGCCACGAGTGCCATTTCCAATCTTCTGAAATGCTGGTCTCTTTTCATATTTATGTTTTCAGCCATGAAGGTATAGATTCTCTGAAGCAAACCCACAGGGATTACTGCCATAAGGTTCTCTTCCAAGGGGGACAACATTGGAATGAGACTCCTAGAGGGGTGAGGGTTGTCAGGGCCCTGAACTTAATATGGACACCTTCTCTTTCTACCTCGGTCTTATCTCCAGACCTGTGGCGATGTTAGCCACCAAAAGTTCCAGTACTGACCGCTACTGTCTAGTCAGAACCCAAAACCCTGGCGCAGATGACCCCATTTAGCTTTAGAAAGCGTATTTTCCAGGGCTGCAGAAATGGCTCAGCAGTTTAGAGCACTTGTTGCTCTTGTAAAGGACCCAGGTTCAATTCCCAGCACCCACATAGCCTCTCACAACCATCTGTAACTCCAGTTCCAGGGCCTCCAACAGTTACGTACTTGGTGCACATACATGCAGGCAGGTAAAACATGCATGCATGTGGGGAAAACATTCATACACGTAAAGTAAATTGAATAAATCTATAAAAAAAGAATAAAAGCAAGCATATTGTGCTTCCATGTTTTACCTATGTTTTACCTGCCATCCAGATAAAAAAGTCACAGATCACAAATGGCCAACTGTTTTTGCACTCATGTGGGCTATTCCAAGATCACCTCTGCCCCAGACTCCTGTGATCTGCTACCTACCAGTCACCTGCAGTCTCGGATGAGGCTGGGAGCAGGGCTCCTCCATGCAGCTCCCATCAGGACTCCCCTAGGGCTGGGACCGGATGTGTCACCAGCCCCTTGGACAGAATTTCTGGACCCAAGGAAGTCTACCAGCAGCCTGAGGCACACTTGGATGAAGGACACTGGGGAACTGTTTTTGCCCCAAAGCCTGAGAGCTTGTGGTTGAAAGGCATTTAGCCCAGTCTTAATTTCCTGCTACTATTTCACTGAGAAACTAAGACTGCCCCCCAAAGAGTTAGCGCGCTCTGCTTAAATTTGCTCATAGTGGCTTAATTAGAGAAGCCGCCATATTAGCAATATTTCTTAGGCATTTGTTAGCACCAGAGCGGGTTTATAGACTGAATCCCAGCTCTACCACTTTGGTTCTCTGAATCTTTGTTTTGCCCAAAGACAGGATCTCATGTAGCCCAAGATGGCCTTAGACTTTCTATGTAGCAGAGAATGCCCTGCAGTTCCTGATTCTACTGCCTCTACTCCTAAGGCTTGTGCCGGGACTGCAGGTATATGCCCCTTTGGAGGGCTACCTCTCTGAATCCTAGTCTTCTTTCTTCCTTTTTATTTACTTATTTTTTTTACTTATTTTTATTTTGTGTATATGGGTGTTTTTCCTACCTGTATATCTGTACATCGCAAGCATATAATGCCTGCAGAGATCTGAGGAGAACATTGGATCCTCTGGAGTTACAAATGGTTGTTAGCCTCCATGTGGGTGCTGGGGATCGAACCTGGATCCTCTGGAAAACCAGCAAGCACTCGTATTAACCACTGAGCCATCTCAGGACATGGTTCCCTTTAGGACCTAGCATTCCTTTCAATGATAGAAAATGTGTACCTTAGGATAGTGCTGAGGGCTAGTCCACTATTCATTCCATAAATATTAGGTTGAACTATATGAAATTACCAACGTTCAATTACTTATAACATAGAAACGGATTTTTATATCATTTGACTATAGTACTTTTAAAACTTTCCTCTCTCTCTCTCTCTTTGTGTGTATGTGTGTGGGTGTGGGTGTGAGTGTGTGTAAGGGCTTTGGAGACTTGGGAGCAACACTGTGTGATTACCAGGGCTGGAAGTTTAAAATCTGAAAGGAAGGCCTGCAGATTGGAAACTTGAGAAAGAATTGCTGTTACAGCTCTGAGTCCCAAACCCTCAGGCTGGTAAAAGAGAAGTTCAGTTGGGGCTTCTTCTGTGCTACAATCTTGAAGCAGAAGTGCTTCTCTGGGGAGACCTTAATCACCCACTGACTGTGGAAGAGTCCCACCTCCGAATTGTGGAGGCTAATCTGTTTTATGCAGTCAGTTGGTTATAAATGCTAGTCATATCTAGAGTCTAGCAGAGTCTAGATGGAGTTACATGTGTTAGGAAAACTGACCAAGGCACCCAGTCTGGTGGATCTTGAATCAGATCTGATAAAGTCAACAACACCCTAAGTAGCTGGATTCTATCTTAAGAGGTGCAGGTCATTGTGAGAATGAATGTGAGCTGGGGGCTCAGATTCAGGGTGCACGGAAGCTAGCGAGCCGCCTGGAAGAATGTAAGAGTTTAAGCCATGGCTTGAAAGAGGTTGGGGTCAGCCCTGCCCGAGCATGCGGGCATGTTGTCGTCAGTTCTGGATGTGCAAGGCCAAGGTGGACAAGTAGGGTGAGCAACCGTGAGCAGAGATACATTCAGAGGCCCCATAGGGGCTTCAGATACTATCAATAGGGGCGATGAGGGTTAAATCAGAGACCCAGGTGTCTCCAGCACCCAGCATGATATTTAACTCAAGTCAGACCCCTCACCGTTGACACGGTACCCTAAGACTTGGTGCACAATCCGGGGACTCTCTGTTCTGGGCTCCCTGGATATTGCCTCTTGGGTTCCAATTTCCAGTTTTACCAACTTCATTCCCAAATTAAATTTTTTTTTGGAACCCAAGGGTCAAACTTAAAATCCAACTGCACATGCAGTGTTTGTGATAGAGTTACGACCCCCAAGAGAGAAGAACCGGGGGAGGGGACTGCCCTGAGTGGACCAGGCTGAGAAGGGACTGCCAGAGATGTACAGACCCCACCCCCACCTTTGGAACCCTGATTGCCTGCCCAGGTCACTACAGTTCTATCCAACTCTGTCCCCGCCTTGGTTCCTGAGTCCCCAAGGCCCCCCTTCCTGCCAAACAAAGCCCCCAGCCACCCGACTGACGTCCAACAGGCACCTGGGGCCTCCGGGCCTGGGAATCAAAGCGTGTTTTTGCAAAGGAGGCCCTGTGTTTGGAGAAACACCCATCCCCTGCCGCCCATTCCTTCAAAGAACCGGCATTGTTCTGTGCTGAGAAGGCGCCTCCTGACGCGCAGGGCAGGGTGCGGGCTGACGCTGGTGGACCTCTGATCTCAGGCCAGGCCCCCAGCCACTTGGGGGAGGGTGGGCCTAGGGGCCAAAGAGGGAGCAGCCTGTTCTTGTGGCACTGTGCCCCTTCCCCGTTCTCTGCCCACCTGAGTTCCCATCTCTGAGTTCAGGCTCTCCTGCCTGGGGATCTGAACAAGGCAAGCCTCAGGAGATACCAGGAACAAGAATTGAGGTAGCAGCGGCATTTTAGTGACCATAAGAGGTGTTTGGGGGCAATTTTGTCTGAGACTGCAAACATACTGTTTGGCACAATGGCATATAACTGTGAGTCCTCCACTTGAAATGCTGAAGCAAGAGAGTCATGAGTTTGAAGCCAGCCTGAGCTACACAGAAAGACTGTATTCCCAAAACCTAGGGAAGGGTTTGTATGAGCGTGTCTGTGTGTCTGTACATGTGCGAACATATATGTGAGCATATGTTCTCATTTTACAGACCACAAGACTGAGGTTAGAGAAGAAAGAACTGAGCCCGGAGTCCAGTTCAAGCTGTGAACAGACAATTCTGTTGTCCAGAATCTTCCATCTGAAACTCCACGCTCTTTTCTTGTTGAAGAAATGTTTCCCACTTACTTTTGTCCCACCGTGGTTCCCACTGCAAGCTAACGTCAGTACAAGCAAAGTTCACTTTAAATAAAATCTGCTCAGTCACAAACTAAGGCCACAGAACCGGCAGTGGTGCCAACATGGGCCATGGGTGGCTCAGATATCGCGTAAAAGCCACCCTCAACTGTCCAACCCTTCTGCCTGCCGCACATAGCATGAGATGGGGTGGAGTGGGGTCTTTTAGTCTCACCCCTGTGGCATAGAGGAAGTCTCTCAAGGCCCAGAGAGTGTAAACAACCTGCTCAAAGTCACCCAGAAACTGAGGTTATGTCAGAACCCAGATCCACATCTCAGGAGCTAATTCTGTCCTGTCCTTTCCTCTGAGATCACCCTTCCTATTATGTGACACTGCAGGTCCTTTTGCCCAAATGCTCCCACTGCGAGCTTGGATTCTACCACTGCAGGACGTCCATCAAACTACGTGCCCACTCTGAGCCTCAGTTTCCGTTTCTGGCACATAGGAATGCCAGCGTGCCCCCATTTGGGGCTCTTGGGAAGATGAACTTGGGGGACAACACAGGGAAAGTCCTGAGAATGAACAACACGCAGCATCACGATCGCTGTGATTGCTCCACTTTCACTGTCTGGAGAGAGGAAAGGAGGGGCCAGGCTAAGGTGAGGAACTGTCTCAGTGGGAGCTGCTTCCTGTAGGGTTTACCAGAGAAAGAAGTGGCAGGAAGGGAAGTGCTGGGCGCCTAGGGGTGGAGTGTTCTGATCTCCGGCCTGAGATTCCTGGGATTCTCTAGTCTTACCGTCTTACCTACTTGGCCTGTTGGGGCACCAAGTGTGATCTTTTGACAGTCAGGATGTTACTGTCCTAGTAATCTCTGCCAAACATCTAAAGACCATAAAGGTCACATCCAGCCCCAGGACCCTGGAAAATTCCATCAGCCTGCGTAGGAAAGTAATGTGACAAGGGAGAAACTTAGGGCATCTTAAGCAAGCCACTTGACTTCTCTGTCTTGTGTGAGAGACAGATGGGGTCCCATGACCAGAGGAGGTCCCATCCCCAACCCTGTCACTGGCATCCCCAACTGCCACACAGTATCTCACTTTGTCTTCCACTCAACAAGGACAATTTCCATGTAGTGTTATTATTTAGGTTACCCTGTAAGCCATAATTACCAGGCCCTAAACAAGGCCAAAGATGGCGTTATCCAAACCATAAAATGTGGGGGCTGTGGAGATGGTTCTGGCATCAGAAGTGCTTGCTGCTCTTCCAGAGGACCGGAGTTAAGTTACCAACACCTACATGGCTGCTCACAGCTGCCTGTAATTTCAGTTCCACGGGATCCAGCACCATTTACTGGACTCCTCGGACACTGGTACACACAAGGACAGACACACAGACACACATCCACATCCACATATGTAAATAATAAAATAAATCTTTAAAAAGAAATAAGAGAGAAGCTGGGAAGATGACTCAGCAGTCAAGAGCACTGGCCGTTCTTCCAGAAGAGACAGGTTTGACTCTCAGGACCTCCATGGAGGCTCACAACTATCTGTCACTCCGGTCCCCGGGATCTGACAACCCTCTTTTGGGCACTGGATGCACACAGTCCAACATGTATGCAGGCAAAACATCATACTCATAAAAACAGAGAAACATAAAGGAAAAAAAAGAAAAGCAAAAGAAAGATCTCTGTTAAAAAGAAAAAGAAAGGGCTGGAGCGGTGGCTCATATGTTAAGAGCACTGACTGTTCTTCCAGAGGTCCTGAGTTCAATTCCCAGCAACCACATGGTGGCTCACAACCATCTGTAATGAAATCTGGTGCCCTCTTCTGGCATACACGCAGACAGAACACTGTAAACAAAATAATAAATAAATCTTTAAAAAAAAAAAAAAGAAAGAAAAAGAAAGCAGTACAACATTTAGCATGTGATCTTTTAAGGTAACTAACAAATAGTTCCCTAGGAAGCAGAGTCAGGAATCTCTCTGAGTGTGCTGGCAGGAAGCCACTGGGGCTCTTTGGGGTGTGATTCTCAGTCTGTTGCTGGGGGTCTTGGAAGAGTTTCATTACCATCGCAAAGTCAACAGCCTGATGTTTCTTGAC
This sequence comes from Myodes glareolus, assembly GCF_982192425.1. Taxonomy (NCBI): domain Eukaryota; kingdom Metazoa; phylum Chordata; class Mammalia; order Rodentia; family Cricetidae; genus Myodes; species Myodes glareolus. Next base: position 74,109,521 of record NC_142028.1, on the reverse strand, counting down.
CACTACTCCTTGCTGACAGAGAAACTGAGGGAGAGAGGTGCTCAAAGTTAGAAGACTGACAGAACTAAACATTCAGCCAAAGGCAGACAGCATCAAAATCCTGCTTCTCACCCCCACACAGTCCCCCTGCAGTGGGGCTCCTGCAGGGTCAGCATATCAGAACAGTAAAGAAAATAAAGGCTTGCCTCAGTCGACGTGGGTGCTCTGCTGACCTCCCTGAGAAAGAAGCAGAGAGACAGGGGTTGTAGATGCTGTTGCTGAAATAGATGCTTTGTTTTGAGACAAGATCTCTCAGGATAGCCCTGGCTGTACTGGAACTCGCTCTGTAGACCAGGCTATTCTCAAAGTCAGAGATCCTCTTGCCTCTACCTCCCGAGTACTGGGAGTGTGCGCCACCCCACCCAGCAGAAAAGAATGTCATAGTCAGAAAAGTACTCATGGAATTACAGAGAGACTGAGAAGAGGCAGGAGCCATACCTCATGCCTACAATTCTTTCATGCCAGAGATTTAGGCACCAGCTGAAATGAATTTTTTTTTAAGATTTATTTATTTTTATGTGCATTGATGTTTCACCTTCATGTATGTCTGTGGTGGGTGTGAGGTTCCCAATAACTGGAGTTAGACAGTTGTGAGCTGACAGGTAGAGGCTGGGAATTGAACCTGTGTCCTTCAGGAGAGCAACCAGTGCTCCTAACTACTGAGACATTCTCCAGTCCCCAGAAATGAATATTTTAATGTTTGCTTTTCTTGGTCAGAAATTACAGAAGAACTGAGGAAGAAGCAGGAGCGGTACCTCCTGCCTACAACCCTTGCAGGTAGGAAGTTGAGGCAGAACTTCATACCTGGGTGACTCAGCTGCTGACTTTATCTACAGGAGCTCACAGCACGGAACACAAAGGGCCACAGCGCAAGGGGCCAAGACTGCCTCAGGGGATGCAAACACAAATGAGAGAGCCATTGCCTTGGAGACTGGGAACATCCTGAAGGAGAACCAACAGGCCAAGAGTAGAGAACGTTCTGTGACAACCCATAGATACAGGTTCTTACCACTCAATAATCTCTCAGGAGTTAACCTGTACAGAGGATGTCAGCAGGATGCAGATCAGAAGAGCTGGAGAATTCCAGAAACAGAACCAACAGGCCAGGATGGTGCACACCTTTAATCCCAGCACTCTGGAGAAAGAGGAAAGAGGATCTCTACAAATTTGAGGCTAGCCTGGTCTACATAGTGAGTTACAGACCAGTCAATGATGTAGAATAAGACCCTGTCACAAAATTAAAATCAAAACCAAAAACCAAACCGGGAAGTGAGTGGTTCACATCTTTAATCTCAACACTGGGGAGGCAAGGTAGGTGGATCTCTGTGAGTTCGAGGCCAGCCTGGCCTACAGAGTGCATCCAGGACAGCCAGAGCTGTTACACAGAGAAATCCTGTCTCAAAAAACAAAAACAAAATAAACTAGAAACAGCTCATGAAAATCTGTCAAATTTGACAGGTGGTGGTGATGCACACCTTTAATCCCAGCAGCTGGGAGGCAGAGGCAAGCTGATCTCTGAGTTTGACTGGTTTATGAATAGAGTTCAGGACTAGTTAGGGCTACACAGGGAAACTCTATCTTGAAAAACAAAACAATAAGCAAAAAAGAAAGGAAGAAAGAAAGAAAAAAGAGAGGAGAGGAGAGGAGAGGAGAGGAGAGGAGAGGAGAGGAGAGAAGAGAAGAGAAGAGAAGAGAAGAGAAGAGAAGAGAAGAGAAGAGAAGAGAAGAGAAGAGAAGAGAAGAGAAGAGCTGTCAAGAGCACACGCCCTGTAACCCTACCTACTCTAGATCCTCACAAAGGAACAACTAAGGGCAGGCACAAGATGCAGCTGGAGGTTGCACATCTGAGCACTGAAGATCAGCATGGAGAAGTGAGCTGTAGACTCGGGATCCTCCTCTGCCTGAAGTCTGATGCGGCCTCAGTGCCTAGCCCACTAGTTCAGTGGTTCTCAACCTTCCTAACGCTGTGACCCTTTAATACAGCTAGCTCCTCGTGTTGTGATGACCCCCAATCATAAAATTATTTAGTTGCTGCTTCATAACTGTAGTTTTGCTACTGTTATGAGTTGTAATGTAAATATCTGATATTTCTGATGGTCTTAGGTGACCTCTGTGAAGGGACTGTTAACCCCCAAAGGGGTCACAACCCACAGGTTGAGAATCACTGCACTAGCTGCTATTACCTTGGACAAATATCTTCCTCTGCTCTCTCCATGTTTAAATGCCCCAATTTATAAAATGCGAGCAGTGGTAGCATAAAAAAAAATGTTTCAAACCAGATAACAAAAGTAAAGCAAGCACCAGGTGTGTGTATATATATGTGTGTGTGTATATATATGTGTGTGTGCATGCGTGTATACATCTGTATATGTGATATGCATATACATACATATACATGCACACATACACATATGTGTATATATACACATGCATATATGTAGAGATGCATTTACACATACATATATGTAGATATATGCATATATGTAGAGATGCATTTATACACACATATGTGTAGATATATGCATATATGTAGAGATACATATATACATGCATGCATATGTGTAGAGATACATATTTGAAAAACACCAAAAATACCTGTATATTGACAGTAAGTTTCCCTTTGCAGAATGTCCATAGAATAACATGCAGATACTAAAAATCTAAAAGTATTTTAAGACATTTCAATGATGTGAAGATACATCCAAAATACTGTTATTTTTATTTAGTTATTTGTTTGTTATGTGTATGAAGGTTTGCCTGGTGTATATATAAGTCCATGAGTGTGTCTTATGTTCTTGAAGGCCAGAAGAGGGTGTTGGATGCTCTATAACCTAAATTATAGACCTTGTGAACCAGCATGTAGGCGCTGAGAACTGAGCCTGCATGAAGAGCAAGTGCTCTTAACCACCAAGTCCTCTCTCCAGCCCTACATAATGGTAGGGGAAAAGGAAAATAAGGCCAATTACCAAACAATGTACCTAGATGGGTATTTAAGTGGATTTGCTTAGAAGAACACCTAGAAGAATTCAGATAACAAATGGTTACTCTGCCCCTTACCAGGAGGGAAGTACAGCTGGGCAGTAGGATGGCAAGAGCAACATTCTTGGTTTTCCTCTTTTCTTCTATCTATCTATCTAGCTAACTAGCTATTTATTTGATAGGCAGGTTCTCTGTGTAATCACCCTAGCTATCCTGGAACTCACTCTGTAGACCAGGCTGGCCTCGAACTCACAGATCTGCTTGCCTCTGCCTCCTGAGTGCTGGGATTGAAGGCATAAGCCACCACACCCAGCAGGTTTTTCCTTTTCTTTAAAGATTTATTTATCCATGTATTTGTGTACTTTGTCTTCATGCACACAAGAGGCAGTCAGATCCTATTATAGATGTTCGTGAGCCACCATGTGGGTGCTGGGAATTGAACTCAGGTCCTCTGGAAGAGCAGTCAAGTGCTGTTAATCACTTAGCCATCTCTATAGCCCCGGTTTTCCTCTTTTCAATCAACTGTATTCTAATTCTTTTTCTAGGATTGATGTGTATTTATTTTTTAATTATTTGTTTGAGATAAGGTCTCACTATGTTACCCTAGCTGGCCACTACTCACTATGTAGATTAGGCTGGCCTCGAACTCACTGAGATCCACCTGTCTTTGCCTCTTGAGTGCTGGGATTAAAGTCATGATGCACCATCTATCTTTTTAACTCTAAATCATCCACAAATGCAGGAGTCATGACGTAGGTCCACTGGCTGACAGGGGAGAGAAAGAGTGGATCTTATTCTATAACTGTTGTTTATTCACTTAGTAAACATTCAAGTCTTCGGCCATGCGTGGGTGCTAGGCACTCTTCTTTGGGGTATTTGGTCCCAAATCCAAGGTAACATTGCTGTGAAGAAGTGGGGAAGGGGAGATGAAGGGAAGGCCTGGGGTACCAGATGCTGCTTTAAAGCATGTAGCCCTTGCTTCCCAGGTAAGTGTGCCCCCCTTTTCCCTTCTGGGTGATGCTTCTGGGTGTCTGTCTATAAGAACCAGGGTGCCCTTTCACGTGATTCGCCGAGGGGGAGACACACGCATTCACCCTACCTGTGAAGGGACAGAGAACAAGTGTCTGTTGAGGTGACCTGTCGTCACTCTGGGAACTTTGTTCCCGTCCACACGACAAATTCCTCCAGCCACCTCAGGAAGAGCATACCCTCCCCTCCATTACTGTAGATAAGAGAGGAGGACCAGGAAAGGAAAGCCACTTATACAAGGTGACCCCCCTGTCAGATGAGCTGAGACTTGAGCTGAGCTCCTCCCTGCAGAGAGGCCTTCGCCATCTAGATGGAGTTCCTCCGTGGTCTTTGGCACCAGCCTTCCCTGTGTTCTGGGTTATCTGTTAACGACAGCATCCCAGGTCTTGTCTTGCATTTCAGCTGCGATGTGGAGGTATGAGGTAGGTGTGATTTATTGATGAGGAGACAGAGACCCAGAGAGGTCACAGCCTGCCCCAGTCACACCTCTCTGGAGTAGAGGAGCCGTGACTTGCAACCTGCCCTAACTGGTTCCAGAAGTGGGAACCTACACACCTGTGCCACCCGGCCTGCCTTCCCGCCCTCATCCAGCCTCCTCCATACAGTAGGACTCTCAGAGTTTTTCCTTCCTTTGTCTCTTTTGCTGCTGTTGTTGCTGTTTGCTTGCTATTTACTTTCTTATTTTGATACAAGGTCCCACTATGTAGCCCTTGGCTGGCCAGGAATTTGCCAAGAAGAGGAGGCTTGCTTCAAACTCCTAGGGATCAGCCTGCCTCTACCTCCCAAGGACTGGGATCCAAGATGTGCCCCACCATTCTAGGCCACCCCCTTCTTACCTACACAGTGTTCACTGTCCACTAGCAGAGTATCAACTGTGCAGTCATGAACAAGGCAGAGGGGTCCAAGGGAAGGGATTCTGTATGCCTCACGGTTCATCAAGCTGTGATGAACTCACACATCATTCCTTCACGGTGGTCAACGGCTTCTGAGAAAGCATGGTTGCCAAAGAGACCAGAGAGCAGGTGACTTGGGACAAGTTCTTGGAGGTGACAGTGGAAATATTTAACCTGGAGAAAAGCAGTTCTGTTCATCTGACCAACAAATATATAGAAACCTTCCCTTTCTGGTGGGCAGGGGAAACAATGTAAAGTGTAGGGACAAGGAAACAGACCAGACCTCCAACATGGCTTCTGTCCACAGAATCTAAAAGGGGTGGCTGGTCACCACCTCTGTCAGCATTCCCTAATGGTACCCTGGGGAAGAGAGGCTAGTTTTGTGTGAGTTAAGAACATAAAGGTGAGACGTCAGGGAGACCCTTAGTGCATGATTTCTTCCCTGAAGGAGGAAGTACTTGGGACAGGCAGCTCTCCCAAGGCAGATGGCTTGCCTCAGGGAAGTAGCAAGCTCGCTGTCATGAGGAAACAGCAAAGAGTGGGCGTTTAGAGCTATGGGGAGAAGGAAAGGGGAGGAGGAGGAAGAAAAAAATGAACCAGGTGCTGTGACTCACAATTTTGATCCCAGCTTTCTCCAGATGTAGGATGTAGATCTCCATGAGTTCAAGGCTAGCCTGGTCTACATAGAGAGTTCCTGGCTAGCCAGACTTACATACTGGGATCTTGTCTCACAAAAAGAGAAGAAGAAGAAGAAGAAGAAGAAGAAGAAGAAGAAGAAGAAGAAGAGGAAGAGGAAGAGGAAGAGGAAGAGGAAGAGGAAGAGGAAGAGGAAGAGGAGGAGGAGGAGGAAGAGGAGGAGGAGAAGGAGGAGGAGGAGGTGGGAAAGGAGGGATTGGAAAAGGCTATACTAGCTTCAGCTATCTGGCTGCCTTAATAGCCAAATTTTCATTTCTTTCTTTTCATAGTACAGGGGATCAAACCCAGAACCTTTCATTTACTAAGCAAATGTACTTAGTACATTTGATAAAAGGTCTCACTACATAGCCCTTGGCTGGCCGAGAATTTACCATATAGAGCAGGCTTGCCTCAAACCCTTAGAGATCAGCCTGCCTCTACTTCCCAAGAGCTGGGATCAAGGGTGTGCACCACCACACTGGGCCACCCCCTTCTTGCTTTGCACAGTGTTCATGCCCTCTATCAGAGCGTCAGCTGTGCAGTCATGAATGACGAGGCAGAGGGGTCAGGGGAAGGAATGCTGTAGATGTTTCTTGTCATCCTGGAGACTAAGGCCGACATCAAGAGACTGGCTCTCTCTGTCCTGGCGAGGGCCCCTTCTGGGTTTGCAAAGAGTCACCTTCTGGAACTGCCTTCATGCAGCATGCCTCAGCAGGTCAGTATGGAAAGACAGAAGCAAGCACTTAGCACCCATTCCTATAAGCACACAAATCCATCGTAACAAGGTCCCATCCAGAACACTTCACATGACCTTAATTATCACCCAAAGCTCCATCTATAAACACCATGGCACCAGGGTTTGGTGCACACAATGATACTAACCTCAAGTGAGCAGGAAGAGAGAAGCTAGGCTGCTATAATGAGCAAACCCGTGGGTCTCTGCTCGTGTGGAAGCTAAGAGATATATGGCCCCTGCTGCTGAGGACCTGGGATGACTTGGGCAACTGAATTTGAGGGGAGCAAAGACTTGAGAACCAGTCAGTACTCCTGGGCAGATCACCCCTGGCTCCTTCCCACTTTAGACTTCAGATGTGGAGATGAACAAGATTCCCTGGTTGTACGTCTTTGAACAGGCCACTTAGCCTCTTGAAGTCTTAACTTCTGAGAAAGGCAGTGTGAAGGTGCCCTCCACCTCCTAAAATTGTTTGGAGGGTAAATTGGGGAAGTGGGTGTAAGACCTGAGCTCCCAAGTTGGATCCATGCAGACCCCTCTGAGGATGAGAATTCCACTCTGATTTCTGCTGATCATTACAGCCAAGGGCTGCTGGTGTGAGCAAGAACAAAGAGGAGGTGGGTGCAGCTGGCCTTGCCTCAGAGGACTCCTCTGGGTATGGCATCCAGGGAAGGCTGCTTAGAAGAAGGGGCTTGTAAGCAGAACCATGAAGGAAAAAGGAAAAGGGGAAGGGGTCTGGAGGAAAGATGTAGCGAACCAGAGAATGAAAGGGGGCAGGCTGATGGGTTAATTACAGGACAGTGGCTCAAGTGACCTCAGAAGTAGATTAGCCTGCTCATCCTCCCTCCTGTGCTGACTCTGTCCTGCGACCTGGCATTAGATGCTACTGGTGTTCCAGGAGCAACAATAAACACACCGCTCCACACCGGCACTGCAAGCATTGCATCATCTGACCACAAACTCTGTTCTTCCCAACACAGGCCCTGCCCAAGCCCCACTCCAACTGCTCTTTGATGCCACTGGCACCTGCAGCCCTGGCCCTCCACCTTCCAGCCCATCACCCCTCTTCTTCCTCATACCTTTCCCTGCTACATCTCAGAGTTGAGGCCCAGTGCCCCCATAACAATATCAAGCACACACCTCACTGGTCAGGCAAACCTCTTCCTATCTGCTTCCTTTATACCTGTGCCTAGCAAGCCAAACTCTGTAGAATCCGTCACATCACAGGCAAGAGGACTTTTCCTCAATGCTCCACAATCTTCGCCTCAAATGGGCCTGGGACGTTGCCCAGCAACCAGTCACCCAACAGCAGCTTCTCGCAACCTTCACCACTCTCCCCAACACTTGCGAACCTCTGTTCTTGATCTCAGTGCCACCTCCAGCTCCCACTTGGCAGAGAAAGGAGACGCCATCCTTTATCTGCTCCCTGCCATGCATGCATGTGCAAACATGCTTACGGAAGCATACATGCGCACACGCCTACAGAAGTACACACGCAGACACATGGGAACCATGCATTTCTTTGTTTTTGTGTTTTCTGAGACAAGGTTACTTATTGAAGCCCGGGTTTGCCTGGAACTCACTATGTAGCTCAGCCTGGCCTTGAACTCAAAACGTTCCTCCCATCTCAGTCTCCAAGCGCTGGGATTGCTGGCATGCACTCCCACACCCAGCTTTGAAATTCTTGTCTCATCTTTCTCTTGGATATCTACTTCTTGCTCAGATTCTTTCTGTTGGCCTGTATATGTGGTCAAACCGCCTCGTTAATCAAAACCAAAAGCCAGCTCCCTCCACCTTGCCTCCCTCTAGCAACTCACGGCCACTGCTGGTCTCCTCCAAAGGAGGTCTCTCCCCAGGTCTGTCCCCGTTCTCACTTCTGACGCTCATCTTTTAGAAAGCACTCAGCCTCCTCCACAGTACAGTGCTCAGAGCTTGTCTTTCCTCTTTGTTTCTTTTGTTGTTGTTGTTGTTATTTATTGATTTGTTTGTTTGTTTTGAGACAGGGTCTCACTATGTAGCCCCTGGCTGGCCTGGAATTTGTCATGTAGACCAGGCTGGCCTCATACTCCTAGAGATCCTCCTGTTTATTCCTCCCGAGTGCTGGACCTAAAGGCATGCGCCACCATGCCTAGCTTTGGATTTGAAGTATTTTTTCAGACGTAAGAGGCAATCACCACTCCCCTTAGGATTTGGGGGCGTGGAGCTCACTGTGCCTTCAAGAGTATGTTCACTGTGTAATGGAATAAGAAGCCTGTCTAAGGCACCTAGTGCCTGTGTCCGTCTCTGTACTTCTGTATACAGGTGTACCTGTGGGGAGCTGGAAACACTGGCTCTCTTAACTGTGGCCACAATTGCTCTGCTGTGGGAAACTTGTCAAGACGGACACTTTAACTAGGAGCAGTATACTGTTCATCTGGTCCTTCCAGCAGCCTCTCGCCTTGCCCAGGGTCTTTTCTCAATGACTTCTGCCACACCACAGAGTACCACCCTGTCACCCCTCAATTTTCCCTCCTCTCCGTCCCCTGAATCCCAGTCTCCCAAATACTAATGACTCACCTATGCCATAGTAACAACTTCTCAGCAGCTGATTGCATCACCGGGTGCACAGGCCTCAGCTCTAAGCTGGATTCAGAGGAATCTTGTTGAAATATGACAAAGCCTAAAATCCATGACATGACTGACAAGGTCAGTAAACTTGACCTTTCCTTATCTCCAGACTTCGGCTTTCCTGGGACCCTTGCTCCTCAGGTTCTCACTGCACTTGGCCTTTTGGGGATTCCCTGTCTCAGGACTTTGTACTCGGGGTTTCTCTTCCTGTTCATGCTTCAGATACTGGCTCAATTATCACCGCCTCAGGGAAGCCCTCTTTGACTTATCCTTATGCATTTTCACACAGAGACTCTGTATCCCATTTTGCAGTATTTGCTGTGATTGTGATTTGGTGATCTGTGTGCCTGTTTCCCTCCTGAATTCCTAGGAGTGAGCCTGTCTGTCTCTGTTCACCATCGTATCTCTAATGTCCGATCGGATGAACCTCACCCATAACATTAGTCATAACTATGTGAATTGGGGCTGGAGATGTAACTCAGTTAATAGAGCTTACCTAACATGTGCAGAGCCCTGTTCGATCCTGCATGCCATAAAACTGGGCATAAAAGTACACACCTGTGATCCCAGCACACAGAAGATGGAGGCAAGAGGAAGAGTAGACATAAATTTGAGGTAAACCTGTTAATTTTCAGGCCTGTTTGAGATCCTCGTGTCTCCAAAAACAAAAAAGAAAGAAAAAAAGAAAGAAAGAAAGAAAGAAGGAAAGAAAGAAAACATGAATTAATAAGTATATGAACAGCATGTTTTCCTAATATGTGGTTGTATTCTTCCCCCATAACCAATTTTGCTCTTGATAGATAAGATAATATAGATTCAGGGAGGCTAAGAAACCGACCCCTGGCCACACAGCTGCAAGGCATCTAGCCTGTGCAAGAACCAAGCCAGAGTTCTTCAGCTTCTCCAGTGCCTGAAATGAGGAGGAAGTGTTCTCACATCAACCCATCCCAACTCCAGGCCCACAGAAGCAGCAGCTCCTAGGTTCCTCCTCAGCCCAGCCCGTGAGGTGGGCAATCCATGCCTTCCCAGCTACGGTAACTGAGAGCAGAGCGGCATGAACTACCTCCAGTTACTCAGCAAGAGAACGGAGCTGGGTTTCTCACCCAGGGCATCTGACGTTCCACAGTGCCAGGCACGACAGAACAGGCCAGCGAAAGCATAGCCAGGATGCCAGGGGATTGTTAACCTCCCAATAAAGAACTGAACTGGCTCCAGGGCATCTTCCCTGGTTTTCACTTGCCACCCTGCGTCATCCTGACTATGGGAACTGCTCGTGCCTCAAACTGCTCCGTTGACCCATGACCCATCAGGAAGTGTCTGCACCAGAGGGAGAAACAATGGCAGAAGCCATGCCATGAACCATCCCTGGGACCAACTCAAGAAACCCAAGGTCAAGACGACCTCTTTCTGAAGTTCCACCTCAGCTTAAAACTAAACTGTCTGGAGCAGGCATGGTGGTGCATGCCTCTAATCCCAGCACTTGGAAGGCAGAGGCAGGTGGATCTCTGAGTTTGAGGCCAGCCTGGTCTACAAAGCAAGTTCCAGGACAGCCAGGGCTACGCAGAGAAACCCTGTCTCAAAGAAAGAGGAGAAAGAGAGAGAGAGAGAGAGAGAGAGAGAGAGAGAGAGAGAGAGAGAGAGAGAGAGAAGAAAATACAAAATACAAACTGTCTGGTCTTTAGGGCGACTTTTAAGGACAGCCTAGGTCAGCCATTATTGTCCCCCTTAGGGCACAAGGTGGAAATGTGGAAATGGGGGTGGAGAGTGCCAGGCGCTCTCAGGCTCTGGGCAGAATCAACCAGTATCCACCTGGATGCAGACCAACAGCCTTTAGGCACTGGAGCTGCTCAGACCTGCAGCCTGTCTTGGAGGCAGAAGAGACCAGGCCGACAAGCTACAGCAATTGGTGCAAGGGGTGGAGCTTCCTAAGAAAATTTCTTGGCTGGTGGGTTGGATATTCTGCCCTTTGGGCTTCCTGGGGCAGTTCTTCATGAGGCGTGGTCCACACCTTTGTTCTAGACCCTAACAGAGCTGTGTGTCCCAAATTATTTGCAAATCCAGAACCTGGTTTTCTTTTCTTATCTTCCTTCCTTCCTTCTTTCCTTCCTTCCTTCCTTCTTTCCTTCCTTTCTTCCTTCCTTTCTTCCTTCCTTCTCTTCCTCCTTCTCCTCCTTCTTCTTTCTTCTAATCTAGAAAATGGGGCCACCTATCCTAGAAGACGTCAATTGGTTCTCTGGACAAAACCTCAGACTTCCTCCCATCCTTTCACTTGATGGACAGGCATTTTAAGCTAAGCATGGCCCGAGTGGTTCAAGTACACCGCCTAGTCAAGAAGTCAAGATGCCTCCAGGCTGACCCAAGGCGGGGCTGCCACACTCCTTTGGCTGTGCTGGATAGAGATGCCTCCTTTTGCTGAGACTTCCCACTTCACTAGTATCACTGCCCCTCCCTGCCACCCCCAGTTTATGAAAGGGCTTCATGCAGCCTGGGTTAGCCTCCAACTTGTTAGTTAACCAAGGACAGCCTTGAACTTCTAATCATCCTGCCCCATCTCTGAAGTGCTAGAATCATAGAGGGTGCCACCACACTTGGTTTATGTAGTACTGGGTATCAAACCCAGTGTTTCATGACCACTAGGCAAGTTCCCCATCAACTGAGTTACAGGTACAGCTAGAGTGCTTCCCCAAAGCCAGGACAATACAGAGGATGCAGAGACAAACGTTAGAGAGGAATAGTGTTTGAAGGCCAGACAAGCCTGAAGCTACACTAATCCAAGGACCTTTCCATTTAACACTATGCATATTTTTTTCCTTAAGTCAGTTTAATTCTGTCACCTATAACCAAAGACATTGTATACACCCATGATGTGATGAGGTCATATGTGTAAAGGGCTCACCACCACATCTGATGCAGATCAATCACCCACTAGAAAGATGCTGTCGTCATTAGCCACCACCAAGAAGTCATTGAGTGCATCTTCTGTGTGCACTGGGGACATGCAGAAAGATGAGCTGAACTCTCTCTCCTCAAGAAGTCCCGGTCTATGAAAGGATGGGAACCACAGCAATCCCTGTAATATCCAGGGTGAACTCTTCAGGACCAGCAGGACAGGACTGACCCAGCACATGAGGGTAGAGTGAGTCCCACCATCCTCCATCCACTGACCTTGGTCAGAGGCCATCACTCCTCCTCCCTGATCTCCCTGGTGACTTGCACATCCAGATGATGTCCTGGGACACAACCTGAGCAGAGACAAAGCAGACCACAATAGCCCTGTAACGCCAACACGCATGAGGTTGAGGCCAGGGAATGACCAGGACCTGGAGGCTAGCCTGGCCGTTTTGAAACAGAGTCTCAAAGAATGAAACAAAACAAAAGGAGTCAGAGACAAAAACTGGGCATGGCAGCTCATTCCTGTAATGCCAGCTCTTGGGAGATGGAAGCAGGAAGGGTAGAAGTTTAAGGTTATCCTTGGCAACATAGGGCACTGGAGGGCAGCATGGACTACATTAGGTCCTGTGCAAAAATAGCAAATAAATAATAAGAGGCAGGGACAAGCCATGGGACTTTGGAAAAGCTAATCCATGACTCTGGGCCTCCTCAATGTCATCTACCATTTGTGAAATCTACCCAAGACCTCCAAAGTCAAAGCTCTTTCAGGGACTCAACATAGGCATGAGCAGACATGATTTAGGAACTTAAAATGCTAGGTCTCTGCTCAGGCCTGCTGCTGGTAACCAATCTTTCCCGAGGCCGTGTGACACATGTAGACAGAGAGTACAGAGAAAGCCTTTGTCAAGATGGTCTTCCCTCACCACCCAGGAGCTGTGTGACCCTCTCTCTCGTGTTCAGCCTTTCTGAGTCCTCGTTCCTCACTTAGAAAGTGGGGATCGTAATAGCACCTCACAGCCAGAGCGGCTGTGGAAATGTTAAAAAAGCATGCAGCACACGTGACACACGGGTGCCTTAAACATGGACTTAACATCCAAGCATGGTAGTGCGTGTTGGTAATCTCAGCACTCAGAAGGATGTTCTCATTTAAGGTCAACCTGGGCTACCATAGATATAGATAGATAGATAGATAGATAGATAGATAGATAGATAGATAGATAGATAGATAGATATTGAAAGTAGTTTAAGTGAATGTTATTATTACTTTTAAGTAGGTCAAAGTTAGGGAAAGCCTGGCTGACTTGTGCTCAGAAGGAGATTCCAAGGGGCCACTGATGAGCTGATGGCTCAAGAGGTGAGGGGTAAGTGTAGAGGCTTTCCCCTTCTCTCCACACAGATCCAATCAAACTCCATTCCAGGCTTTCCTCTAGCCATCCTCATGCTCCCCCACCCTGCATCCAAAATGTCTCACATCGCTGCCTTTCCCTTCTAGGGCTTTCTGGAGCTGGTGAGAGATTCCATTACTGACAAGCATCTAGTAAGAGACTGCTGGGCTCCCGTGACCGAGCTTTCTTGTCTACAAAGTGCTATTAGCATCCTACTCAGAAGTACCCAGAAGTCCTTACCCGCATACCTCACAACAGATTTGGTTTCCCACCTCAAGTGGTCACAGCTCTCTGCATGGGGATTCCATCTGGCCTGGGCAGCATTCTACAGTCAGAGAGTTAATGCCTCTGGAAGCATCTTCAGCCATCATAGAAAGTCAGTGGATAAGAACTCCAATTCCCTTTCCCTCTGTGGAGCAATTTTGAGCTGTGTTCTACCATCTCCAAAAGGGCTCAGCTCTCTGGGAGGCCAGTTCTCAAGGAGTAGCACCTCACTTCCTGGGAACTCTTGAGGAGTAGAGAACTCACTTCCTGAGACCATCCTTGCTTTGACCCAGTCTATTGAGCAGATCCCATGCATGTTCCTAGACAAAGCAAGTGTGTCCTTTAAAAAATTTCCAAATGCCAAGAAACTATCCCTGACTTGGTGAGGCTCCAAATTCGGCAGCGCCAGGTGGCTGGGGACACAATAACACTTCTGAGGTGCCCAGGGGCATCTTCTGCTGTGTGTCCCCAATATATTCAAGGTATACCTGGAGAACGGACAGACTGAGGCTTTCAGGTATGAGACAAGCACAACTGCAAAGGTTCTAAGAGTAAACGTGAACACACTGCAGTGTGTGTGGCTAAATCCCTGCTTCAGCATCTACTTTGCAAGGTACCAGTTAAGGCGCCTCCCTCCAAGTCTCCACCATAGTCAATCTTCCTATCTTTGTTTCAGGAGGCCACTCTGTAGTCCTAGCTGTCCTGGAATTCACTATGTAGACCAAGCTGGCCTCAAACTCACAGATCCTCCTGCTTCTGCCTCCTAAGTGCTGGGATTAAAGGTGTGTACCACCATATCAGGTTACCCATCTTTGTTTGTTATGTCTTTTCATCTCAAATGTCCTCCTATTTCCCATTTATTAGCTTCTATATTTTTCAATAGTCAGTTCCAATAACAATAATAATTGTTATTATTATCATTATTATTATTTTATTTCCTCATGATAAGCATAGGAATGGTTATCTGACTCTTTGAACTGCCAGAATGGTTGTTTCTTCTTTGTTTTGTTTTTCAGACACTATCTCAGGCTGGTCTAAAACTCACTATGTAGCAAAAGAGAACCTTGAACCTCTTATGCCCCTACTTTCACCTCCCAGGTGCTGGGGATGGAACCCAGGACTTCAGGCATGCTAGGCCAGCATTGACCTACTGATCTGTATCTGCAGTCCTTGGTATGACCTCTGCCTGCCTCGCCCCTTGACCTACTGGAGCCTCTTGACCACATCTCCAGATCCACTTTTGCTCAGCTGATCACCCCAAGGCTACGACTAACCTTATCATTACCCAGAACTGCTCCTGCTCTGGGTTTAGGTGGCCAGAGTCACCTCTCTCTGGCTCTCCAGCTCCAGGGATCTCTGCCCATGGGGTCATCAAGGCTTCCCATTTCCTGCTTCCTATCCCAGTCCCTCGGATCGTATCTACTCCACTTCCTCTAGACTGGAATATTTCCTCCGAATTCACCAGACCCTCGCCTCTCCAGCCTTCGCACTCCATGAAACTCAGCCCTTGCTCAGATCACCCCAGCTTCTGCCAGTGACCTCAGAAGTGTGAATCAGTCAGAGATATTCACAGGAGTCATTCAAGTTGAAATCCTGGCTCCACTGTTATTCGTTCTATGTCCCTGGGCAATGATGTAAGTTCTGGGCCTGTAGGTTCCTGTAGGAAAGACAGCAAAGGAGCCCGCTGCTCAGGTTGAAGGTTCAATTTTTATTTTATTTTTTTCTCAGGGTTTTTTTTTTTTTTATGAGATAGAGTCTCTCTCCATAACTCTGGCTGTCCTGGAACTCACTCTGTAGATGAGGCTAGCCTCCAACTCACAAAGATCCTCCTGCCTCTGCCTCCCTGGGTGCTGGATTAAAGGCGTGCAACACCACCCCCAGCTAAGGTTCAACCTTTAAATGCTAAAGATGCAACCCCCTCCGTAGCTGTTATGTGAATTCTGTTTTTCTGACTATGTGCTTTTTTGGGTGGTAGGAGGAATTAAATGAAATAATTTCTAGAAGGCACGTCGAATTCCACCCGGCCCCGGAGTGTGCTCTCTGAGATCCTTTACCCCTGTCACTGCATCAGCCCAGCTGCCTTCACAAATCACCACAAACGGGGGTGTCGACGAGTTTCTTCAGAGGTCTGAAGGCCAGAGTCTGAAATGAAGGCGTTAACAGGGCTGACTGTTCCAATGCTTGAGCGCCAAGCTCTTCCACGCCTATCTCCTGGCTCCTGGGGACTGCCACTCTTGTGGCTGCCCGCACCTGATAACGTCAACCTCCGCCTTTCCATACACGTGACCTTGCCCTCTGCGTCCACCCTCCAGTCTCCTCTTTGCTCTTATAAGGACATTGTCACTATATTTAGGGTCCACCCTAAATCCAGGATAATCCCCTCCTGAGAGCCACAACTTAGTCACATCTATAAAGACCCTTTCAGGGTCCACAAGTTAAGGCTGGGCTATATCACTTGCCAAGGGGTAGGGGGCCATTTTTTATGATAGAGAATTTAAGTAAGAACAGATGTCAGATTCCTGAGGATGATGTATATAATCATTTGGGGGGAAAAGAAAAACTGGTGATGAAGGATCCAGATGGAGGCTGGGGGTGTAACTTGGTGGGTAGAGTGATTGCCTCTCATGCACACCTGAAATCCAAGCCCTCAGGAGGTACAGGCAGGAGAACAAGAAATCCAAGTTCATCCTCAGCTACGTAGAGCTGGAGGCCAACCTGGGCTACGTGAGACACTGTCCCGGAGGGAAAGAAAAAACATAGAGATGAAAAGGGAGCTGGAGGGAGACTTTTGTCTCGTGTGTGTGTGTGTGTGTGTGTGTGTGTGTGTGTGTGTGTGTGTGAATATGATGAGGTCTGAGGACAACCCTTGGGAGTCAGTTCTCTCCCCACAACATGTGGGTCTCAGGGATTGAATCCAGACTGTTAGACTTGCCAGCAAGCATTTTTAACCACTGAGCCATTTCATCAGCCCCTTGTCCCTGTTTAACAGGTGGTAGAGGACTGTGGAGATGGTTCAGTGGTTAAAAGTACTTGATGCTTTTGCAGAGACCCTGAATTCAATTCCCAGCACCCACACAGTGGTTCACAACCACCTGTGCTTTTATTTCCAGAGACTCTAAAGCTGCCTTCCGGAACCTCTGGGTATCAGGTGTTATACATATATACATGCAAGTATAAATAAAATAAATAAATACAAAAAATAAAATTAAAAAATAAAAGATGGTAGAAAATCAGGTGTGGCAGTGCATGTCTTTAATCCTAGCACTCAGGAGGCAGAAGCAGGTAGATCTCTGCTTAGGGCCAGCCTGGTCTACAGAGTGAATACCAGGACAGCCAGGGCTCTGTAGGGAGATACTGTCTTGAGAAAAAAAAATGGTAGAGCCAGACCTATACTCCCATTTATTCAAGAAGCTGAAGCAGCAGCTGGAGAGATGGCTCAGATGTTAAGAACCCTCAGTACTCTTACAGAGGGCCTGTGCTCAATTCCTAGCACCCACATGGCAGCTCACATCCATCTATAGCCCCAGTTCCAGAGGATCCATACATATGTTGCACACACATGCAGGCAAAACATTCATGCACATAAAGTAAAATAAATAAGTCAAGGCAAAAAAAAGAGGCTGAAGCAGGAGGATTCCCAGTCCAAGGCTTGCCAAGGTTGCCACCAAGCCTAAAGACCTGAGTTCCATCCCTAGATCCCATGCAGGAGGAGAGAGCTGACACCAGTGAGTTAGACTAAGGTTTTCACAGGTATGCCTAGAGCATCTACCCCCTCCCCCACCAATAACAAAATAATGATGGCAGGGTTTGAGTTTCCTTTGGATGGTGGAGACCTGGGATGGGAAACCTTAAAGACTTTAACAGTATCCAGATGTGGAGGCAGAGAGCTGCAATCCCAGAACTCGGGAGGCTAAGACCGCAGGGTCGGGTCGCTATAAGTTCAAGGTCAGCCTGGGCTACAAGAAGACTCTGCCTCCAAAGGGAGTGAGAGTGTGGCTATAGAAAATGGATTGAGAGGCTGGCCTCAGAACAGTCACTATCAATAAATCTGGGCTGAATAGATGATTCAGCAAACCCCAGGCTGGGCCAGCCACAGATCAACAACAGGCCACAGAACAAGTCAGAACAGAATTATGGAGGGAAGAAAGAGTGGAGGGATGTGTGAGCCAAAGAACCACCAAAGACAAGAGAAAACATAACCAGCTGAGTCTGAGATGAAGGTGCCTGACATTTAAAAGGCGAATCAGGGATCAGTCATCGAGGGGCTTACAAATCTCTCCTTCATTTCTTCCTTTTTTTCTTTTCTGTTTTTTGTTCGTTTGTTTTGTTTGTTTGTTTGTTTGGTTGGTTGGTTGGTTGGTTGGTTAGTTGGTTGGTTGGTTGGTTAGTTGGTTGGTTGGTTGGTTGGTTGGTTGGTTGGTTGGTTGGTTGGTTAGTTGGTTGGTTGGTTGGTTAGTTGGTTGGTTAGTTGGTTGGTTGGTTGGTTGGTTGGTTGGTTGGTTGGTTGGTTGGTTGGTTGGTTGGTTAGTTGGTTGGTTGGTTGGTTAGTTGGTTGGTTGGTTGGTTGGTTGGTTGGTTAGTTGGTTGGTTGGTTGGTTGGTTGGTTGGTTAGTTGGTTGGTTGGTTGGTTTTTCAAGACAGAGTTCCTCCTGTAGCTCTGGTTGTCCTGGAACTCATTCTGTAGGACCAAGGGGCCCTGAATTTGAACTCAGAGATCTGGTTGCCTCTGCCTCCCGAGTACTAGGATTAAAGGCACGTGCTGCCACCACCACCAGGCTCTCTCCTTCATTTCTCAAAGCACTGAAGACTGCTAGTGGGTAGATAGATGGTGACCAGGCTGAGACTTCTCAGGAAGTCCTTGAGATTCCCGAAGGACATATGTGAAGCTGGGTTGTCTCTCACAGGCCCCAAACAAGTCTGTAGGGTACTCACAGGGGCCCGTTGTCTGGTAGCAAGTAAGGACAGTCCCCAAGAGTGTTCTACAAACGGAACACTTCTTATACTCCTGCTCTCTCCTTTGTCCTCCCCCCTCCTGGAGGGGGGGGGTGAGGAGCTCTGCAAGAGGAGCCCTGCCTGATGCACCGCCTCTGGAGCTTCCTCCAGACCATTTCCTCAGTGCCCGCTGGCCCTCCTGCCCTGCACAGGGAATGTTTTTCTCCTACCAAACTCTCCGGCACGGTGGGGGTTGGCAGTCCCCAGCCTCCAACTCACCCCATACCTGTGGCTTCCAAACCTGACCTTCTTTTTTCTTCTCTCCTGAGCTCCAGATCTACGTGCCAGCTGCTGCTGCACAGTCCTTCTGCACATCCCACCGTACTTAGAGCCCCACAGACCCAAGACTGGCCTTACTTTGTTCCTGCCCACACTGGTCCTCCTGGGTTCCCCTATCGGAGACGGGTAACACAAACCCTGCCTATGTCTCTGCACCAGTGTCCACCAATGGCCAAGAGGGTTCAGTCCCTGCAGCCTAGCATCCACCTCAGCATCCCTGCCTTCTTCTCTCCGTCCCAGCTTCCCACCAGGTCTCTCTGGCTACTAACCTCTGCAGTGCAGCCTCCAAATTCTCATCTTCATCTTCTCCTTCCTCTCCATTGACTTGTTTGTTATTTATTTATTTGTGTGTGTGCACGCACACATGTGCATGCACAGGCCACAGCACGCATGTGACCGCCAAGTGACAACTTTCAAGAGTCAGGTCTTTCCTTCCGCCATTTTCAACCTGGGTATTGAACTAGGTCAGGCTTGGTGGCAAACACCTTCACCAACTGAGCCGTCTCCTCAGCCCAAATTCTGATCTTAAGTCACAGAGGGGATCCTGCTCATGTCCCTAAGGTTCCTCCTCCTGGCTCCTTCTCTGTCTTTGCTGGGTAAAGCAGCATTGGCCTCCAGGCCTTTGCTGAGCCGGCCCCCTGTTCTTTAGCCTTACACCAATCCGCGTGCCTCCCATCTGGCAGCCACACTTGAAACTTGTCTTTTGCTGGGTGCACCTCATCTTTGTCTGCACTGCACCCCCTCTTCCCTGTTCTTCATCGTGGAGTCAGCGTGGTCTCTGCTCCAGTAAGACATTCTCCAGAGACCTCCCTCTGGGTTTGACCCTTTCTCTGTCACTCTGCTCCTTCTGCGTGGTACTTCCCCTCATTTGCCTGTTGGTGTGACTGGACAATGTAGACTTTGCATGTTCTGCATGTGTGTGTGCTGTGCTGTGCTCGGGTCTCACCGCGTCTTCTGTTCTGCCACAGCTTGGGCTCTACTTGCTCACCGCCCTATCATTTCCACTCTTCTTTAGTACACACAGTCAGCTCAAAACATATTTATACAAATATGATTGATTTCACTTTGCCCTTGCATTATTTGCTTAGGCTATACTTCCAAAACAGAGTCCATAGTTATATTCAAGTACTTAAAAGTATGATTTGCTTTTGTTGTTTGCCCTGGCTGTTCTGGGACTTGCTATGGAGACCAGGCTGACCTTGAACTCACAGCACTCTTCCTGACTCAGCCTCACAGGCTGGGATTACAGATTTGAACCATCATGCCCAATGAACTACGGGTGTTGTTGTTGTTGTTGTTGTTGTTGTTGTTGTTTTGACAAGCTTTGTCTGTGTAACCTTGCTGTCCTGGAACTCACTCTGTAGACCAGGCTGGGCTCCAACTCACAGAGAACCCTCCTGCCTCTGCCTCCTGAGTGCTGGGATTAAAGGCGTGCACCACCACGGCCTGGCAACTATATGGTTTTTATGAGGTATTGACAATGACTTTAAACAGTGCCGCTGGTACATGTTCGTATGGTCCAATGCAGCACTGCCAGCAGTGCGTTTTACTGGTTTTGCTCATGCTGTTCACTTTAAAAGGCATGCAGAGTGGCAGTGTCTTTCTGAAAGGTGTCTTTCCTGGCCCTAGAAAGTATGCAACCCAGCTCCCAAGGTCCAAATGAAGAGCAGAAGGAGGGACAACATGAGCAAGGAAGTCAGGACTGCGAGGGGTGCATCCACCCACTGAGACACTGGGACTGATCTAATGGGAGCTCACCAAGGCCAGCTGGACTGGGACTGAAGGTGCATGTGATCAAACCAGACTCTCTGAATGTGGCTGACAATGGGGGCTGACTGAGAAGCCAAGGACAATGGCACTGGGTTTTGATTCTACTGCATGGACTGGCTTTGTGGGAGCCTAGTCTGTTTGGATGCTCACCTTCCTAGACCTGGATGGGGGGGGGGGGACCTTGGACTTCCCACAGGGCAGGGAACCCTGACTGTTCTTAGGACTGGAGAGGGAGGGAGAAGGGGAGTGAGGGGAGTGGGAGGGAAATGGGTGGAGGTGGAAATTTCTAATAAATAAATAAATAAAACATATGCGGCCCTTGCTGTTTGGTAGGGTATTAACGAGGGTAGTACGAGGGTAGTAGAGGGGAATCCTAGGATGGGGAGGCTGATCCAGGAAGTGAGAAACCCTCAGACCCATCAAACTGACCTTCCCAGTTCCCTCCTGCCTTCTGAACACCCTTGCTGGCACCAGCTTTCCCCAGCCTTCTGTCTCTACCTTCGAGCGAATCGTTATGCATCTACTGTGGTGTTCCAGTCCCAGAGCAGGAAAACTACAGTGACTCAGTGTGAGCAGGGACATTGGGGCTCATAGGGACCACACAGCCAAGAGCCAGCTCTAGGTGCCTGTCCCTGTGCCAACACTCTCCCCACTGTACCTGCTGTGAAGACACGGGGCACAAGAAGACAGTCCTAAGAATGACTGTATGCAAGGGCAGTTTTCACCTATTCTCTCTCTCCACACCCATCTGGAGGGTCCAAGAAGAGCAGCCCCCACCTACAAAGCATGAAATTGTTGCCCAGGGCTTATACACTCTCCCCAAGGTCACACACAGGGGCCAGAGAGGGCTCCCCCTCCCACCTTCCAGCCACTGGCATCTCAGAGGGAACACACAGGATCAACAGGACTGGGGGAGTTTAAGTCCCCTGAAAAGCCCCATCCACGTCAAATTTCTGTATACTTCAGAATGTGACCTCATTTGGAAGCAAGGTCTTTATACAGGTATTCAGACTAAAGTGAGATCATTAAGGTGAACGAACCCCCACTTGTCCTATATGACTAGGAGCAGAATGAGAACAGCAGAAAGGGAAGGTGTGAAGGCTCACAAGAAGCAACAAGACAAAGAAGCCCCAGGCTGCCAACAGCCAGGAGAGGCCTGGGCACATCCTCCTGCGGCCCAGAGGAACAATCCTGCCTGCATCTTGGTCTCAGCCTTCAGCCTCCACAGCTTTGAAAAAGAATTCTCTGTAGCTTAAGCCATCAGGTATGTGGTACTTGGTCCCTAGCAGATGAGCACCAAGAAGAGAAAGCTGACCTCCATCCAACCCCAAAACAGTCTACTGAAGATGTGTGGGAATAAATGGATTTTGTCATCTCAAGTTTTGTATGTTTTTACCATGCTTTTGTCAATGAAAATTGGGAGGCGATTAAAAACTAAAAAACACACTAAAAGTGTACGTGCTCTTCAGAACACTGCCAATGTTTTGAATTTACTTGCAGTTTGGTTTCAGTTTGGGTTATCTTTCCTCTATGCAGCTGCTCGAATCTTTCTCCAAGGGCTGTCTCCGGCTTGGATGAGAGCCTGGGTGCAGGTCTCAATCCGATCCAACCCTATGCATAGGGAATGCTGTGCAGATTTATGTAGACATTGTATAAAATGAGCCATGCTGCTTGATGACTTCCTTTTTCCCCTGGCTTATCTTGAGTATTTCCTCCTGTATCTAATATTCTTCCACGTCGGGCTCTTTCACTTCTGTACAGACCTCCACCTCTGAATGTGGCATGATCCCCTTACCCCGTGCCCTTTCATTGGATGTTAGCAGTCACCTACTTTGCCCAGTTACACATAGGGCTGGACCGATCTTTGATTTGGGCTTCAATAGGGTTGCTAAACCTGAGTCCAAATCAAAGCATAGCCGGTGCGAAGCTTTGGTACCTACTGTAGTGACCCCGCTGAAAGACTGCAATCTACCTCCTCCTGTAGCCAGACAGGGGCTAACTCCCCCGCACCTCCCCAACATCTGCTGTTTTGCCTGCTATTGTTTTGACCAGTTGTATAGAGAGGAAACCCCAGAATCTCCTTTTCATTTGCACTTTGGACTTCTAATGTTTTTACAAGGTTTTTGTATTTCTTCAGTGAGCTACGTTAATCATCCTCTGCCCGTTTTTGTCCACTGGTCAGTTCCTCTCATTGTTAGGGATTTAGCGGACTTGAAAGGGCAGCTGCAGATGGGCGCCCACTGCAGCTTCCTCCCCGCCCTTCTGACCCTCCTCCTCCTCCTTTCCCATCCCCCAAAGAGCTTTCCTTTGCTCTCCAGGGAACCTTTGTCATTCAAACGGGCCCCTGCTTCCCAGGGCCCTGGGAAAGTCATCTCTCACCGCCCTCTCCACCTTTTTCTCTTTTGCCTCCGGAGCCCCACATTCTTGTAGTTCTCCCCACCTCTCACCACGCCCTGCACGTCCTCCCTCGAAATTCTTCTCGGAGGCTCTAAGCCACAGGGGACCCTTACTAATCTAGTGCGGGAATCCCGCCCCACCCTGCTCCCTGAAAAGAGAAGGCGGGGGGGGGGGGGAGAAAGATGGAGGGAGGTTCAAAGGAGCAGTGTGGTCTCCGGGGGATGACCCGGGAGAAAGAGGAGAGAGTGTATGGTGGGGGAAAGAGCACGCCTGCTGTCTTTTTGACCTTTGAAGCCTTTCCAGGGTAGCGCTTCCATCCCAGATCCTCCTGGTACAGGTTCTACATCCCCTTACAGGGAAGGTTGTAGGGGGTACAAAAACAACCTTACCAGCAGATCATCCGCACAAACAGGTGCATTACCACAAACCTCCTAGGGTCAGGCCTGGCTTCTCCAGGCAAGGTGGGCCCTGGGCAGGGAAAGTTTTCACTTGTTTAGAGAGAGGCAGAAAGAACAGCCTAAGCGAGGCCGGAAGGCCAGAGGACCTGGCGGACAGCGCAACTGAGCGTGATTGGGGGGGGGGGGGGACACGAGACGCCTTGTGATCCATGCAGGATTCCTGGTCTCCACTCCACTCAGTCACCTATTGAAATCATCTGTATGACTGGCCAGTCTGCGCCAGAGCTGCTGCCCGGCCTAGACCTTGGGTCGACAAGCATGGGCCTGCGAGAAATCTGAGCAAAGGGCACTCGGAGAGGGAACGAAGCCGGGAGAAGCAGCAGGGCCTGGGGTACAGATTTATCAGACTGACAGGGTGAGTAATGAGTAAGAAAAGAAGGCATCGCATGCAGAGGGAGGGTCACCTAAACACAGAGTGGAATATGAAATATGACTTCCTTGCGCCTGAGGAACTGTGCACGAGGGAAGCGAGTGAAAGGCCTCAAAGCCTGGACCCTCAAACTTGAGGCGAGGCATATCAGAATCCAATTTCACCAAGATCCAACTGGAGGTGGCAGCAGCCCGAGGTTGGGTTGTGTGAGGAGGGGGCGGGGAAGCAGCCGAGGCCCTCGTTCCCCTTGTCCCTCGGGCCGGGTCTCCGCCCTGTCCCGGACCGCACGTAGCGCTCGTAGGCTCCGCGCGCCGGGGCAGGTAACAAAGCGGCTAGTGTGGGGCGGGCGCCAGGGCTGGGCCAGGAGGAGGAGACAGGGGAATGGGGGTGGGGAGCGGGGGCCCAGGAGAGATCTATCACGCCAGGGCTCGCTCTATCCTCCACCCGACGAAGGCGCCACGATCCTTGCATTCTGGCGGGATGGCCCAGGCCCAGACGCAGAAGGCGACTGGGCACGGGTCTCTAGGGGAGCTCCACAACTCACAGCCCTGGATTGGGTCGGCCAGCGAAGGGGTGAACTCATGGAGGTCCTGTCAGCACCCTCTTTTCGGTGCGAGGACAAGGACCGCCCCAGGCCTCTGGGCAGAATTAGATTGATGTGTACATTCTGGTGCTCGCTGTGGAATGCCTTATCGGAGAGGCCATTAGTTTACCTGGATGAACGGGTTTCTAAGTGGCACAAGGTTCTGAAGTCTTGTCCCAAACAAAGGATGGGGGAGGGATGGCGTGGATGAGGTTAAGAAGAGACCCTAGTCTTCCCAAGCTACCCAGGACACCAACTCATGTCTTTGTAGGATGCCTCTGCAGGTGCTCACTCAGGGCACGGTTAGATTTCCATGCTGTGTCCACACACCTGACAACACACACGTGTAGGTGGGTCAGCTCCTTCCCACTAACCAAGCAGAGCTGGTGGATGAACTTGGAATGACCCCTTGGGGTCATTCGGCTTCCCCCTCCTGGCTTTTTGTTGGATGGGAAGGGGGGTAAGCAACCAGAGGCTGACGTTGGAGAACAAAAGCAGTTTGGGAGGCAAAGTCTTTTGCTTCCAGGCAACTACCCTCTTCTAGGGCCTCACAGCCCAACTCGGTGCGTAGTGATCTCCCATCCCCCACCGAAGCCATCAAATGTAGGTCGTCAGACCACCCAGGATAGGCTTTGGGGGCCCAAGAGAAAAGGAAGCTGATCCGCACTGAGTCTCAAGAGATGGAAGTGAGGGTGCCAAGAGAAGGTGACTGCCTCAGTTTCCTCACCGCTACTTTCAGGACTGCTTTAGAGTTCACCATTCCCCTGGGGAAAGGAGCCTAGGCGCCTCTTGTGCCCCAATCCTTGCAACCTGGCCTGGAGCCCTCACTCTTTGGAGAGGAGCGTGGAGAGTGGGAAAGAGAAACTCTGAGACACTGCCCAGTCTGGGGCAGTAGACTGCGGGTGAGCCAGAGAAGCTAGTGAGCTAGAGACCACACCCCCAGGCACTGGGGATGCTGTGCCCACTGCACAGATCAAGATTGGAGCTGCAACTGCAACCCAGGGTGCCCAGGGCTCATGACCAAAGCTCCACACATACAGAGGAAATAAATGTCTCCGACCAGGGAGGCATTTGGAGGGAAGGCTGCTGCACAAGCAAGCTGGGGCGTGTGGCAGAATGTCATCTTTCTGACCCTGGTGTGGTCAGGCGGCATCTTCCCTAGAATCAGGAAGCCCTTGAGTCAAAGCTCCTGGCCCAAGGCAGGACACACACAAGCAACCATGCCATGCTCTCCGGGCACTCGGCAGGCCATCTTAGCCACCCCTATGGTGTGTGGCAACCAGGGCCAAAAGACAATAACCTGTTTGAAGGCAGGCCTGGCCACCTCCTGGTTACATGTCCTTGGCCAGTCACTTCTTTCTCTGGGCCTTGATTTTGTTATCTGTAAAGGAGACAAAGATGCCTTGGCTGCTTTAGAGGACTGGGGCCCTGTGCTGTACTGCCCTTCCCCCCAGCTCCCTCAGCACCCTCTTCCCTGCTCTCCTGGTTCCAAGCCCGTGGACCTGCACTAGCAAGTCCCACTTCGTAGGAGCTGCTTTCCTGGATCTCTGGGGCCACTGACACCAGGAACCCAGGGTTGTCTAGGTCAGGGTCTGTGGTAGAAGGCAATGTTCACTGAATGCTAAGGAATGAATGAATCACACACACACACACACACACACACACACACACACACACACACACACGGTTCTCTGTATAGCCCTGGCTGTCCTGGCCCTTGCTCTATAGACCAGACTGACCTCAAACTCACAGAGATCGGCCTGCCTCTGACTCCCGAGTGCTGGGATTAAAGGTGTGCACCACCACTGCCTGGTAAGAAAACGTTTTCTTAACTAGAAGACAAATTGGAGGGCTTTTTTCATTAGAACATTTTAAATCACAGAGGTCCAGGACCTGACTGCTACCTCAGAAACAATAAACTGTCCTTTTGGCCGATGAGGAAAGTGAGGTCCAGCAAGTGACACAAATGCCCAGGTAGACCCCAGCTGAAATCTTCCAACTTTCAGTGAAAGAGGTCTCCCGTACTGTTTCTTGAAGCCATTCTTGTTTTGCTTGCTTGTTTGAAGTTGAATGCCTAAAAGGGAGGGGGCAGGGAGTGTGCAAGTCAAATAATCCCAAGCTGATTCCAAAATGGTGTATTCTAAGGGCTTTCCTTATTAAAGGAGAAAACTCACGTAACAGGAATGGGGGTCCAACATCAAGGTGTGGAACACAGGAAGAAGAGAGAGGAGAGTTGGGCAGGATGGCAGCTTTTTGAGAACCCAAAAGTCACGCCCCCACCTGGTTCAGCCTCTTAAAGGTCATTGGCTGAAGGAGGTTCCCCATCGCCTCCCATTGTCTAAATAACAGAGTTCCAAACCCAATATAAAACTATATACATTAAGAACAGATATCAAGTATAAACTTAGAATTATAACCAGTATAAACAATATTAAGAAAGGAGCATATGTTAAATGTTTTAATTATCACTCTATCCCAAGGAGTCTAAGTCTTGTGTTAGAAATGGCTTGGTTTGCCAGGCAGTGGTGGTGCACGCCTTTAATCCCAGCACTTGGGAGGCAGAGGCAGACGGATCTCTGTGAGTTCGAGGTCAGCCTGGTCTACAAGAGCTAGTTCCAGGACAGGCTCCAAAGCCACAGAGAAACTCTGTCTTGAAAAACCAAAAAGAATAAAAAGAAATGATTTGGCTATATCATAAGAGGAAGGTATCTATAACTATCTAGTCTTCAACCCCATTGAAGACCTGAGAAGGGAAATAGTATTACTTGAGTAGGCAGGAAGTGCAATTAAGCAGCTTCCAAAATGTGCAGTAGATGACAGAGACAACTGGCTACCTGGGCAATCACCCAAAATCTCATTTGCAATATTGAAGCAACCAACTTTGGCTAAGGCCTAGAGTAACTGACAGACCATTTTTACAGGCAGGAAAATTTTTCAAAACCATCTTACCCTGTCTTGTCAAGGTTTGGCAGTCTTTTTCCTTGTATCCTGCTTGGCCAGTCCAGACATTGTGCACTTTGTCAGTGGTTGAGGCATGGGTAGTTCCTTGCCCAAAGGCCAGTTGCACCACAAAGAAAACAAGCTCCCAGTGGAGTGTCTCCAGTGCTCAACATTGAGCACCAAATTGTTGTTGGAGGCTGCTTGTTCGTTCCTGGCTGCCCAGAACCAAAATAATCACACAGAAACTATATTATTTGTAATACTGTTTGGCCAATAGCTTAAGTGTATTTTTAGCTAGTTCTTATATCTTAACCCATTTCTATTATTTTATGTTTTACCATGAGGCTCATGGCCTACTGGCAGGGTTCTGGCTCTCTGTCTCCTGTGGCAGCTACATGGCTTCTTTCTGATTATGCCTTCTTTCTCCCAGCATTCAGTTTAGTTTTCCCCAGCCTAGCCCTATTCTGCCTTGCACAGGCCCAAAGCAACTTCTTTATTAACCAATGGTATATTTACAGCATACAGAGGGGGAAATCCTACATCACTTGTTTATTGAGGTGTGTATGTGTGTATGTGTGTGTGTGTGTGTGTGTGTGTGTGTGTGTGTTATCACTTTGACTCAGGCTAGCATGCCTCCGTGGCATCCAAAGTGGAGGCTCAATTATCCAAACATAAGGCCTGAGAAATCTAAGAAAAGTTCTGGACAAGGATCCAGATGTGGCTTTCTAGTCCTGCAGTCTCTTGAGCAGTCTAGTATTCGGCATACAGATGCATGGCTTCCAGCTGCTGTCGGTGGGCTAGAGTCAGCCACCAGTGCCATGCACCAGTGCCATGTGCTAAACTGAGCCATGTGCAGCTGACCTGGCAGTTTAAGATTTGTCTCACACAGTCAGAGAACACTGCGGGTGCTCAGGAAAGACAGATCCGAATGGGAAAAAAAACTCTAAACAGCTTACAGTGTGCTTTAAAAATGTGTATAGGCTTAAAAAAAGAAAAGAACATGGGTATAGTCATAGAAGAAATAGTTTATAAATAATAAGATAAAGTCTTTAAATAGAGAATAAAATAATATAAAAAGGATAAGCCACGTAAAGATGGAAATACACTCGGTGTCTGGATCCTGTGTGCTGTTGTGTTGACTTTGAATTTTTTGATTGCTGACGAGTGAATGACAGCTGCTGAGAGACATGGAGTTGTAGAGGGAGAGCTGGACTAGACCAGCCTAGATACTTCAGGAACACCTTAACTTTAAAGTGAATGTCAGAAAATGCATTGCTTTGGGGAAGAAGTCATGCTTTCCACAGCAAACAAAAGACTGTGAAGTCCTTCAAGGTTGATAGAGATCAGGTTTGGTTGGGGAAGATCCCTTGGAAATCCTGGCTACAGACATAAATAAATAAACCTAGAAAAACCACAAAACATATATTATACTAGATCCAACATAAAACAAGAAAATCATCTTTGGCTGGCTTGTGTACAAGGCACAATCCATACTTGTGCTAATGTAGATATGTATGTTACCTTTGAAAGTTTGTTGTTTTCAGAGCAAGGGGATAAGACACCAATGAAAACGGGTGGCCCAGGTGATCCAGCTTCTCAGGGTACCTCTGTTGCAGCTTCTCCAGAGTTCTACATCCAGAACAGCTTCAAGGCTGTTGACTAAGAAGGTGCAGTCTCACAGATGAGTCTAGCCAGGACTACAAATAAGCCTTTGGTTTTCCCATTGCACAGAAACTGGACAACAAATGCTATGAATAGTTTTCCCAGGACTTAACTATTATCTCAATTTTCTCAGGTTCTCTAAAGATGCTATTAGTCACAGACAACAGGAAACAGTCTAGAGAACATAATGCTCACATTCTCAAGAGGTGGGGTACACGGTTTGGGGTCATTCAGTGGGTTATGAATGTTTGTCATCATTTAGTGGAGTTGATTACAGGTTGTTACTGGTCATGATCAGAGAGAAAGTTGAACAAAGGAGATTAGATGTGGGGGATCTCTTTCTGAAGGTAAAAAGGGGGATGCATTATAGAAATGATGGAATGGAAGGGTAGATTGATGTTTACTTTTGAACAACTGTTAGTCTCAAATATTTTTACATTGGTATGGCTTTTTGAAAATTAATACAAATTTAGGGTTATTTTTGTTATACTGTGCTTATGTTTCTATTCTTGTTAAGATATTTTTGTATATTGATACAAATTTAAGCTTATTTTTGTTAGAACATACAGTACATGTTTTTATTCTTGTTTAAGGCATTGTACCTATGCAGCTCACTCAACAATGTAATATAAACTTTTAATCCTTGAAAGTTATTATTACAAACTATTTTTTTTTTGGTTTTTCGAGACAGGGTTTTTCTGTAGCTGTATTGTAGACCAGGCTGGTCTCGAACTCACAGAGATCTGCCTGCCTCTGCCTCCCGAGTGCTGGGATTAAAGGCGTGCACCACCACCGCCTGGCTACAAACTATTTAGGATAATAAAAAATGCAGGTTAGTAGTCACCTATAACAATATAACTTGTCACATTAGGTATGTTTTCAAGGTCAAACAGAGATATGTTTTAGATAGACAGGTCATCTTCAAATGCTTCAGATATCTACAGAATATGGCATTTAAGATATTTTAATAACAGAAGGCTTTTCATGACAGTGAGATATGTCTGCTCCTGGCAGCCTCTTATCTACTTCAGAGAAGATGATGAATGTTGGAGAATCTCACATGAAGTTTGCTTTCCGTGTGGCAAAGCTAGTCAATTGGAGAAGAAAATGTTCTTGCCTTGACTGCTGACAGTGTGCTCTACAAACTAGGCAAGCAGGACACAAAGAAAAAGACTGCAGAACTTTGCCAAGACAAGGTAGAGCAGTCCTTCAAAATCCCTGCTTCACAGAAAAGGCTGTCAGATATTCTAGGCCTGTAGGCTCAAGATGGATGCCCCACGCTACATAGGAACCACGGGTACTGTCCAGGAAGCCAGCTATTCTGTCATTTCTATAGTTTGGGAAGTTGCTGTTTACTTCCTGTTTACTCAGGTTATATAATATATATCCTTCTACAGTCACTAATGGAGTTGAAGACTAGATATAGTTATAGTTTTCTTTGTTATCAAATTCAAAAAAGAAACTCATAAAAGAGTTGTAATGTATATAAGGTTGAGAGTCATAAAAGCTTAAATTGATTATCTAAGAAAATGTTTTGCCAGGTGGTGGTGGTGCACACCTTTAATCCCACAATCAGGAGGCAGAGATAGGCAAATCTTTGTGAGTTCAAGGCCAGCCTGGTCTACAGAGCAAGTTCCAGGATAGGCCCCAAAGCTACAGAGAAACCCTATCTTAAAAAAGAAAAAAGAAAATGTTTTGAGGTCCATAAAGAGATAGATAGATAGATAAATAGATAGATAGATAGATAGATAGATAGATAAAATAGTTTTGGGTTGGTAATACAAGATAGGATAAAAAGTAAATTAGGTACAAAATTCTGGTTTCTCCAAGATAGGAAGGATAATGGAATATTTTCTCTGAATTTGCCAAATGCAAATGGACTGGACATTGTGGATGTAATTCTAACCTGATAATTGTTCCATTATGTTAGAGTTAAAAAAAACCTTTCTTTTTTATTTAGACAAAAAGGGGGAAATGTTGTAGAATAATCTTTTTACATATTGTGAAGATGTGTCTTTGCCCAGACTGGTTTAATAAAAAGCTAAATGTCCAATAGCTGGGCAGAAAGAGGTTAGGCAGGACTTCTGGGCAGAGAGAAAAGGACAGGAGCTGAATCAAGGTACAGGAGAGACACCAGAGTACACTGAGGGGAAACAGGAGATGCAAGATAGAAGAGAAGTAAAAGGCCACGAGGCAAAATGTAGAGTAATGAATTAATGTAAGTGATAGGAGCTAGTGGCACAAGCCTAAGTTCATAATTGATAATAAGCCTCCGTGTCATTGTTTGTGATCTGGCGGCCCAAAGAAAAATCCGTCTACACCTCCCCCCATCAACACTGACATTTCTATCAGAACACACACACACCTTTCCCCCTCCATCAACACTGACATTTCTATCAGAACACACACACCTTTCCCCCTCCATCAACACTGACATTTCTATCAGAACACACACACACCTTTCCCCCTCCATCAACACTGACATTTCTATCAGAACACACACACCTTTCCCCCTCCATCAACACTGACATTTCTATCAGAACACACACACCTCCCCCATCAATACTGACATGTCTATCAGAACACGCACAGCTCCCCCCATCAACACTGACATGTCTATCAGAGCACACACACCTTTCCCCCTCCATCAACACTGACATTTCTATCAGAACACACACACCTTTCCCCCTCCATCAACACTGACATTTCTATCAGAACACGCACACCTCCCCCCATCAACACTGACATGTCTATCAGAATACACACACCTCCTCCATCAACACTGACATGTCTGTCAGAACACACACACCTTTCCCCCTCCATTAACACTGACATTTCTATCAGAACACGCACACCTCCCCCATCAATACTGACATGTCTATCAGAACACGCACAGCTCCCCCCATCAACACTGACATGTCTATCAGAACATGCACTTCTTTACCCCCATTAACACTGACATTTCTATCAGAACATGCACACCTCCCCCCCCATTAACACTGACATTTCTATCAGAACACGCACAACTCTTCCTCCTATGGCTTCAGCATCACAGAGCATTGAAGCCCAGCATGCGGATCTCCTGCTCTTCCCTCCAGTGCCTGCCTTCTGCAGGGACCTGAGAGCCCTAAGTGCAGAGAGGCGGCTGAGGACCTGAGCCAGGGTGCTGAGCACCCTGCTGTGCATGCCCTTCGGAAGGCAGAACTGTGACAGGGCTCCACTAGCCACCTGGCTGTGACCATCTTCACAATCAAACATTTGACAAGCACTAGTCAGATGATTGTTTAGGCAAGTTGACCTCTCGTGAGCCTCAGTTTCCTTACCTGTAAAATGAGATCGATTGAGTTGATTCAACGAGAACAGGAAGTGTTTGAATCTGGATAGAGGAGCAAAGCTGTACCTTCCCAAACTCTATCCCTCTCTCCTTTCCTTCCTCTCCTCTTCCCCAGTTTCTTTTTTCCATTCTCCTTTCTCCCCCATCCCCAGTGTCCCCTGTACTCCCAAAATAAAGAAAGAATTGTGGGTGAGGCATAGGGATACAGGCCTTTAATCCCAGCACTCAGGAAGATTCAGAGAACCTCTATGAGTCTGAGACCAGCCTGGTCTACACAAGTTCCAGGCCAGTCAGAGCTACGTGGTGAAACCCTACCTCAAAGAACAAAAACCAGAACTGTGAACCCTGCTCTTCTCCCACAGTCCGGCGTCTACTGTGAAACGCCATGGGAGGCCAAAAGTATTATCTAAAATGGCGCTAATACCAAATTTCTGAATCCCCTGAACATCACCTTCCAGAATAAAAGGTATCTTTCCCTGAATTGTCCTTGCAAACCCTGAAGGCCACCGCAAGCATCTTTGGAAAAGAGGAAGGAAGAAAACAAGCATATGCAGAGAGGCCGGCGTGAGGACAAGCAGAGACTGCGTGGAGCCGTCACAGCCACGGAGCATCGCAGTCACCAGGAGCTGGAGGAAGCAAGCGGCAGTTTCTCTCACAGAGGTGTGGACGGCGGCTGGAACCTGCTGCCACTTGCTTTCAGACTTCCTCCTCTGTGGGAAAAGCACATTCCTGCCATTGCCGGGCACCCAACGGGGCAACTGGTTCTGGCAGCCAGGGCACACTAAGATAGGTCTAGAGATCTCAGCAGCAATCAACCAGTAATCCCCTGCCCCGCTAAGCCAAATCTGGACTTACGTTGCCTCTCAGCCAGCCACTAAATTCTGACATCGGATCCTGGTGGGGTGAGATGTCTGTGTCAGGGCAAAGGGAGAGTTCTCCTCTACCCCCTAAAGTTTGGCTGGAATAAATGTCAAAGACAGATAGATACAGGAGACAAGGTATATAAGCTCATTAATATGCACAAAGGGACACATTCCAGCCTGGGGGAAATCACAGGAGTGTGACTACCCAGAAGTCCAGCCTGATTCCAAAGTTACAAAACAGTCTCTTTTCCCTACGTGGTTCTCAACCTTCCTAAAGCTACGAGCGACCCTTTAATACAGTTTCTCATGTTGTGATGACCCCCACCCCCATAAAAATATTTTCATTGCTTCTTCATATCTGTAATTTTGTTACTGCTATGAAGAGCAATGAAAATATCTTATAGGCAGGGTATCTGATATGCAGGGTCATTCAACACCCACCCTCAACCGCCCTGCCCCAGGGGATTGCAACCCACAGGTTGAGAGCAGTGTTTTAGAGAGCCTGTAAGTGATTCTGGGAGGAACTCACAGGAGTAAGAACATACAGTTCCCATGAGCAAGAGAACAGGTAATGGATTGTAAATTATTCTGTTTGGGACCAAAATAAAGGACAATGGTACAGAACAAAATCCACCTTACAGTGTTGACAGACTCAGGCTTTCCTCCTGCCTTGCTAGTGCAGCTTCAGAAGCCCGAAGGCAACTGTGTTTCCCTTTTGGTGAATCTGGGCAGTTAGATAAGAGAATTTGACAGCCAGCCTCTCCCCCTGTGCCACGCTAAGAGGGAGAAGACACTTGAATTGGGGTACGCTCTGAGACCTCTCAGCACATCAGAGTGCCAGACTTTAGGGCATCTCTCCAGCCCAAGGACTACTTTGGATATAGTCACCATCTGCTCTGTGCCCTGCCTGCCTCATCTGGAATGAAACACAAATTTCCCTGGCCCACAAACACCAGTGGGAGGTGAAGCCAGGCCTTGCCAACTGGCACCAAGTACTGGCAAGTGGGGAAAAACCGCTCATGGGGAAATCAGGAGGCCTTTATTTAATTTCACTTCTGCATTGAGTTTCTGTGCTAATGGACTCGGCCAAGGCACTTAGCCTCTCTAGATGGGTTTTCTCCGCTGCCAAAGGCCCAGACTGCCCGGTGTGATTTTTGCAGCCCCTGTTAGGTGTAATGGTGAATGAATAAGGGAAGGGTGAGGGTTTAGACAAGAAAACAAAGATCATTAATGCCAAATGGTAAAAATGTCCAGTCCTAAAAGCAGGTTTGACTGTTTCAGACTGGATGAAGAACAGCAAACCTCAAAGATTAGGAGGAGTGAGGACTCTGGGTGAGGTTGGAGTTAGAGGTGTTCATTACAGGTTCAGTCTCGTCAAGAGAGATAGTTGGATCTATCCACAGCTTCAACTGACCAGTGCAGTACGCTTGATCCAAGGGCCCTTGCTTTTTGCTTTGATCTAAATGTTCATGTCCAAATTCATATGTTGAAGCGCGGGCCCCAGAGGGGTGATGTTAGCCAATGAGCACTGGATCATGAGGACGCAACTGGGATCCAAGCTCTTAGAGACATCAGAATGTTAGTGAGCTAGGGACACATGTGAGGACATTGCCAAGAAGATGTTACTATGATCAGGGAAGAAGCCCAAACTCGACACACTCTGATTCATACCTGGATCCTGAATGTCCCAGCCTCCGGAATTATAAACAATTTCTGTTGTACATAAGCTGTTTAATCAAACAGTTCAAATGGATTAGGTATCCTCTGTGGACAGAACAGTTAGCCCAATGGGGACCTATCCAAGCACTGCCTGACAGTCAGTGATGGAAGAAAGAGTAAGATGAGCCAAATCATATGGAAACTTGAACTGGGAAAATATGATAGGAACATGGAGGCAGAGCAGCCAGAGATGGAGCCTGTGCAGCGGTGACCGAGCAGAGAAACCAAAGGAAGAGTTGCCATCAGTGAACTCAGTGAAGTAAACAGGTAGGTGGAAACAGTAGGGAAGGCATGAGGTACAGGACTTCTTCTCTTTTTTATTTTAAAACAATCTTTTGCATTTTATATGCCAATCCCAGTTCCCACTCCCTCCCCAACTCCCGTTCTCCCCACTTTCCCTCTACCCCACTCCCCACATTGATGACTTTTCTACTCCCAGGATCCACAAGGCACCTTCCAGAACTATGATAGCTACCCAGCAGGGAGGGTATTTTCTGGTCAGCTCGAGCTTGATTTCTCTATGTCCTGCAACCAAAGTGTGTTGTGTCTTTAGCAATAGGATCTTACCACGTGGACAACCACAGCCATGATAATAGCTTGTGTTATTTTGGTGCCCTCTGAAGTTATTGCCTTCACTGGCCAATAACTTGTAGGGAGCCATCCCAACCCTGTCACTGAGATTTTCATTTAAGAACCTATGTCTTCTTGGGGAAGCACCGCCCACCCAGTGTTGTGTTCAGGCACTTGTGTTTAAATTGCTTTTCTTCTTAATTATTTATT
The DNA here is from genome assembly GCF_982192425.1 of Myodes glareolus. NCBI lineage: Eukaryota > Metazoa > Chordata > Mammalia > Rodentia > Cricetidae > Myodes > Myodes glareolus. The sequence goes on along the minus strand of NC_142028.1, from coordinate 74,073,878 downwards.
GTTAATTAGCTTACAAAGTAGGGGGTTTCTAGAAGGGCTTTTCTACATCCTTAGCTTTGACTAACTTATCCCCTTGTCTCCTCTGTTCCCCCACATCATCATTGCTTGGTTGTTGTTATTGTTGTTTTGAGACAATATCCCTCTCTACATAGCCCTGGCTGTCCTGGAACTCACTATGTGAACTAGGCTGACCTTGAACTCACAGAGATCTACCTGCTTCTGCCTCCCAAGTTCTGAAATTAAAGGCATGTACCACCACACATAACTTTTAAAGTATCTTTTTATTATTTATTTATTTATTATTTTTATTAAAAATTTCCACCTCCTCCCCTCCTCCCACTTCCCTCCCCCTTCCCAAGTATCTTTTTTTTTTGTGGGGGGGAGCTGGAGAGATGTCTCAGTGGTTAAGAGCACTGACTGCTCTTCCGGAAGATCTATGCTTGATTCCTAGCACCCACATGGCAGTTCACAACTATCTGTAACTCCAATTTCAGAGAATCTGATTCCTTCTTGCGGCTTCTGCAGGTACCAGGCATGCGCATGATGCATAGACATACATGCAAGCTTACTCATATACATAAAATAAAATAAATAAATTTTACAGAAAATATATCTCTTGAAATTTATTTTATTATATATATTTATTTTATAATATATATTTATTTTCTATCTATGAATATGTAGCCATACCATGTGTATGCAGTGTCATAAAGGTCAAAAGAGGATGATGGACCCCTGGAATTGGAGTTATGGATAGTTGTGAGCCATCATATGGATGGATGTAAGAGCAATGAGTTCTCTTAACCACAGAGCCATCACTCCAGTCCCTAAGAAGAATTTTTTTAAAAAGATTCTTAATATTATTACTCATTGGAAAGCTAGCAGCTTAAGCCACAATGAAATACCACCACACCACATATCTATTGAAATGGCCACAAAACAAAGACTGCCCTTGAGCTCAACCAGGAAGTGAAAAATACACTCAGCACTTTAAACAGGCAACATTTTTAAAGTCCCGACTACAGATTTGAGGGTATTTACTGTGTTCATCTAATCAAACATTTAGGAACCACAGGTGGGTTAGCACATCTATCTAGCAGAAAACTACCTAGCAACCATATCTAGACCATGCTTCCTAAGAAAAGGATAAAGGGATAAAGATCTTGCTGTTAGTTGGGACTACTTCTTCTTCTTCTTCTTCTTCTTCTTCTTCTTCTTCTTCTTTTCTTCTTCTTTTTTGATTTTCGAGATAGGATTTCTCTGTAGTTTTTGATGCCTGTCCTAGAACTAGCTCTTGTAGACCAGGCTGGCCTCAAACTCACAGAGATCCACCTGCCTCTGCCTCCCAAGTGCTGGGATTAAAGGCGTGCGCCACCACCGCCCGGCAAATTGGGACTTCTGATATTTAGATCTTGCCATATTAGGTCCCAGATATGTCCAACTTCCTAGTTTGGGAGTGGTTGAATTCCCAATATTAGTCTACCTTCATCCATGAGGTCCATGGTGGGTACCTCTGGGATCTCTCTTTGGGCTCCATGCATATGCTTACCCGAATGCCCCCCTGACTGGGTCAGCATGAACGGCTGGACATTTGTCTCTTGACAACTAACAGCTATTACAAGAAAAATGGTCAGTCAGAGTTCAAGTTCATGACTAAGGCTCCAGGCTCAATTGAGACTTAGGAGTCTGGCCATGAAAGACGTAACTCCAGCTACTACTCAGATTGTGTGTAATAGTCATGGGTAAGTGGTCAGGATAAGTTGTCAAATGAAGAAGTGAGAGGAAACTGGCTTCAACAAGAGAAGCCTGTTCTTGGCTTCAGGTGGCTCAGCAGGTGTTATCAAGAATAGGGAAGTGGGTCTCTCCTGGATTTGCTCTGACTCTGACCTTTGCAGGGCCATGTTTAGGCTTTCTGTCACCCGTCAAAGGGGGACTTTCTATCCTCCTCTGTCCCAGTGCACAGCAGGGGTCTCCCTGGCAACAGCCTGGTGGTGGGCAGAGCCCAGTTATCTTTCTCTCAAACTCTAGAACTTCTTGCTTTTCCTTGATTCTAATTTGGTTCAGGGCCAAAATTTTGACGAGCCAAAATCCATCCACTCTGTTCCTGGTTCTGTAGAGTGGGTGCTTCCTAGAGTAGCAGTTCTCAACCTGTGAGCTGAGATCCCTTTGGGGTCAAATGACCCTTTCACAGGGGTCACCTAAGACCATTGGAAAACACAGATATTTACATTACGATTCTTAACAGTAGTAAAATTACAGTTATGAAGTAGCAACTCAAATAATTTAATGGTTGGGGGTCACCACAACACAAGGAACTATATTAAGGGGTCACAGCGTTAGGAAGGTTAAGAGCCACTGTTCTAGAGAAATGTTGCAGAAACATGAGTTCAGAATATTATTGGTGGGACATTGGAATGGTATTGTTTAAACGTGTTTCAAATGCATATATATGGTTAAAACTTAAAAGGGGGAGGGACTGACTAGGAGCACTTGTTGCTCTTGCAGAGGACCTAGGTTCGATTCTCAGCACCCACATGAGGGGTCACAGCCATCTATAACTCCAGTTGCAGGAAATCTGATGTCCTCTTCCAACCTCTGTGGACATCCTTCATGCTTGTGGTGCACAGACATACATGCAGGCAAAACGTTCATACACAAACAAATAAATAAATCACGAGGCGTAGCGATACACACCTTTAATCCCAGAATTTAGGAGGCAGAGGCAGGTGGATCTCTATGAGTTCTATCCAAGCCAGCCTGATCTGCATAATGAGTTCCAGGACAATCAGAGTTACCTAGTGAGACCTTGTCTCAAAAATCCAGTTAGACAATTAATTCTGAGTTCAAGCCCTGGGATCCACATAGTAGAAGGAGAGGAGTCCACTTCCGCAGTTGTCCTCTGAGTTACACATGCACGCTAGGGAGCCCATGCTTGTGCAAACACACATAATACATAGTATATCCAAATGAGTATGTCATACTGATAAGTGGGAACTCTACACTTCCTAGAATACACACACACACACACGTACATTTATACCAATTTAAGCCCCTAATGAGGAATTCTCAGCCCCTTGTGACCTGGCTCCAGGGCCCTGTGCAGCCTCATTGCTAACCCCAAACACACAGCCTTGTGAAACTACTCCACGTCTTCAGGCACAAGCACATCTTCATCCTGCCATATCTTCTCCCTCCTCTACCCAGAGAGCTTCTGCACACCCTGCACGGCCCAACCACGTGCTGCCTCGCCTGGGCAGCCTCCCCCATCGTCTTCCCACCAAAGCAGGTAGGATGCTTTGCTGTAAGTCTCCCAGGACCTGCCATGCTGCCCATAAGCATTTCACAAGCTTGCATCCACTTGCTGCTCTGTGTATGCTTTTGCAGAATCCTTTGAGGTAGCCAGTGACAATGATGACAAAGATCATGGTGATGACGATGAAGGTGGTGATGACCACTGGACAGGAGTGATGACAATGATGGTGGTGGGAAGTATGTCCAGGGAGAAGTCCACTCCGTTCCTCTTCCTGTGCAGCCACACCTTGAGGTTCTCACAGCAGTCTGGGTGCTCAGCTCTGTTGGTATAAGGTCCTATTCAGTGAGAAGCCTGGAGATTCCGGGCTCTGATGCCTACACTCACCATCCTCCTTATTTGCATAGTTTACGAAAGCCTCTGACTTCAGAGCTGCACACTCCCACATAGTCCCTGCTCAAACCTCCCGAAGTAATCCCCAGCCAAGCCGCTCTCCTGTTTCCTTGGCCTTAGGATCTGGGTTGCTTCCAGTTCTTAGCTATTACAAATAGTTACTATAAATATTCATATAGGACCTTGTGTAATGCTTCAACTTCCCTTGAACAAATAGCTAGGAGTGGAATGACTGCATCATGTGATAGTTGTGTGTTTATCTTTATATATAGAACTATATATACATATGTAATTGCTATATATGTATATATACACTAGATAGATAGATAGATAGATAGATAGATAGATAGATAGATAGATAGATAGAAGATAGATAATTTTTTTTGCCTATATGAATATCTGTATACCACATGCCTGCCCAGAGCCCACAGAGACCAGGAAAGGGTATCAGATTCTCCGGAACTGGAGTCACAGATGGTTGTGAACCACCACGGGGATGCTGAGAATTAAACTCAAGTCCTCTGAAAGAGCAGACAGCCATATCCCTGGTCCATATGTTTAACTTTTAAAGGAACTTTCAGACTTTGAAGATACGAGTGTCAGATCATAAACACCGGCATCCATGAAAACTCCAGTTGCCCCACATCTTCTTTAGCATTTGATAAGATCAGTCATTTTAATTTTGGACATTCTAATAGAGATGCAATGCCATCACATTCTAGTGTGTGTGTGCATGGGTGCACTCGTGTGTGCAAGCATGCGTATGTATGTTGTGTGTATATATGTGTGTGGTATGTATGTGCATGTATGTAGATACATGTGCCCATGTGTGTAGAATCATGAACGGACATCACTGTCATCCTCAATCACTCTGCACCTGTGTTTTGAGACAATGTCTCTCACTGAGCCTGGAGTCTGCTGTTTCAGATAAGCTGACTGTCCAGCAAGCTCCAGAGATCCCTTTCCCTCAGAGCTGAGATTACATGTTCTATGTATTCCCACAGATGCAAGGATCCAAATTTAGAACCTCATGTTTGCACAGCAAATGCTTTACCCACTGAACCCTCTTAGTCTCAAATTCTAGTTTTAAATTATATTTTCTTTGCTTTTTTCAGTTTTTTGAGACAGTATTTCTCTGTGTTACAGCTCTGGCTGTCCTTGACCTTGCTTTGTGGATCAGCCTTGAATTTACAGAGATTCACCTGCCTCTGTCTTCCAAGTGTTGAGATTAAAGGCAAGCATCCTCTCCACTGTCTAAATTACCTTTTCTTAAGGACCGTGATATTGAGTTTCTTCTCATATTTTATTAACATCCTTTTGTTTGTTCGTTTTTGTTTCTTTGAGATCAGTTCTTACTATGTAGCCTTGGCTTGTCTAGAACTCAATATATATACCAGGCTGACTTCAGTCTCAGAGATTCACCAGCCTCTGAGGCCAAGTTCTGGGGTTAAACGCATGCACAATTAACCTATCTTGATTTTTAAAAAAAAATTAATGTGCAGGTGTGTTTTGGCTGTATGTAAGCTGCTCATCTCATGCTCCTGGTGCCTGTGGAGAGCAGACAAGAACAACGGATTCCCTGAGACCAGAGTCACGAAGAGTTGTGAGCCACCACGTGGATGCTGGGAATCAAACCTCGATCCTCTGGAAGAGAAGAAGGCAGTAGCCTCAGCTGCAGAGACATCCCTCCAGCCCCTTTTTTTTATCTTATATGTATGAGTGTTTTGCTTGTATGTATATCTGGGCACCACATATGTGCCTGGCGCCCACAGAGGCCAGAAGAAAGTGTTGGGTCCTCTAGAACTGGAATTACATATGGTTGTGAGCCACCATGCATGTGCCGGGAATCAAATCTAGGGCTTCTTCAAGAGCAACAAGTGCTCTTAACCTTTGAGCCATCTCTCCAGTTCCCAGCATTGACTTATTTATTGTTGGTTGATTAATTAATTGATTGGGTTTTGTTGTTGTTGTTGTTGTTGTTTTAAATGGTGTCTCTTATAGCCCACACTGGCCTTGAACTAACTACAAAGTCAAGGATGATTCTGAACTTTGAACTCTTCATCTTCCCAAATACTGGAGTCACGGTTCTCCTGGTTTGGCTCAGGAGCCATCTGTTGTCTTGGTGAAGTGTATGTTCAAATCTTTGCCCATATTTTAATTACCTTGTTTGCTTTCTTAGTACCAACTTATAATGACTTTTCATATTTTGAAGCAAATCTCTTGCCAGATGACTCTGTTTTCTATTTGGAATTTATCTTTTAATAAAAGATATTTTATTAAAATTTCTCATTCTTAGCAATGTGTTCTTGAGAGCAGCAAGTTTTAATTTTTATGAAATGAAATTTATCAATTTCTCTCTTTTGGGGTATGCTAAGTTATCGCAGCAATTTCATCCGTTTGATATTTAGGTCTTACATATATTTTATCAGCTCTATCCCTAAATATTTCATTTTGACCATGTGATGCTTGCATGAGTGTGTGAGGGTGTGTGCGGGTGCGTGTGTTTGGTGTATGAGGTATGTGGGCACATTTGTGTGTGTGAGGGACAGCATCCCCTGTATGCTGGTGGGTGGAGGACAAACTCAGGTGTCTGATTTCTGCCTTGTGTGAGGCAGGGACTCTGCGTTGCTCATAGCTCTGTGTGCCAGGCTAGCCCACAGACTTCAGTAGATTCTCCTTTCTCTCTTTCCCATCCTGTGGTAGGAGTACCGGGATTTGTGCTCTACTGAACCTGGCTTTCCTGTGGGGTTTGGGGATTTGAACTCAGATTCTCATGTTTGCAGGACAAGCACTTTACCTACCAGCCATCTTCCCAACCCCTAAATATTTCATTTTTTAGAGGCATTTTTTAAAAATTTTTTAAAATTATGGATAGGTGTGTGTGACTACATGTGGGTACACATGCAAATGCCCACAGGAGCTGAGGTTACAGTAATGAGCCACCTGGTGTGGATGCTGGGAACTGAACTCGGGTCCTCTGGAAGAGCAGCCAGTTCTCTTAACCACCAAGTCATCTCTCCAACCTCTAAATATTTCATTTTATTCTACCACTGTCTACTGGTTCTACCATCTGTGTCACTTCCACGGCAGTGTCTAAGGACTGATTGATATTTTCGCTGTAGGCAGAGTTCTCTTTTAAGTGTGTGTGTCGGGGAGGTCAGAATACAACTCTGTGAAGTTCTGTCTTCTGCCTGAGGTCCCCAGACTTGCATAGAAAATGCCTTGAGATCTAGACATCTCAAGGCTGTGTGGGCAGCGCTCTCTTTGATCCTTTATTCTTGGCAACCGCTGGCTGGAAGCCAGATACTTGTCCATTTGAATACACTGGGTGCTACATGTGTTTTGTGTTAATATAAAGAATGCTGAGTTTTATTCTGAGAATAAAGTTACTTGGAGAGAGTTTGATCCTTTGGTTGAGATGGAGCGGAATTTGCATAAAGCTACTTCCTTCCTGTCAGGTCCAAAGGAAACTCCAGTTCCCTAAACTCCAAAGGTGGTCCAAATATCCAAGTATGAGCTTAACTTGGACTATAGGAAGATTCTTGGTGGTTAGATAAAAGCCAGTATTACCCCAAGAACTTGCGAAACTGGTTCCCCTCTACCAAAAGGAGTCCTTTCCCTTACCTCTGGCAGGAGGTGCATATGACTATCAGTGGTGCCTACTGGCATATCAACGTTTATGCTGACCTCCAGGCTCCCTCAATATCACAAGAACCTGTTACACATTTCACAATCCATGCTCACCTCCTAGCCCTTCTCACCTCCTCCCCTCCCCTAAACTCCCTCTAGCTCACAAGCTTCGCTCCTGCAGCTACTCCTCCATATAACCCTGCTGTTCTCACAGTTTCCTCTCTCTCTCTCTCTCTCTCTCTCTCTCTCTCTCTCTGTGTGTGTGTGTGTGTGTGTGTGTGTGTTCTGCTCCTCCTGCTTCTCTCTGTTTTCTTGTAAGCAGGCTTTCTTTGGGGCCAACAATCAGCTGCCAATTCATGACACGGAAACTTATTAGTTATAAATGTTCAGTCTTATCTTATGCTTGTCCCACCAGCTCTTATGACTTAATTAGCCTTTGTTTCTTCATCTACATTTTATCTCGGGGCTTTTTACCTTTCTTTCATTCTGTGTGTCCTACTTTCACTGCTTCCTCCATGTCTGGCTGGCTGGCAGCTGCCTGCCTGCCTGCCCCTGGGCATCTCCCTCTCTTTCTCCCTCATTCTCCCCTTTTTCCTCTTTTGAGTCAAGATTCTTTCTCCTACTTGATCTCTCTGCCCACCAGCCCCGCCTATCACTCTACTGCCTAGCTATCAGCCAGTCAGCTTTTATTAGACCAATCAGATACTTTAGGCAGACAAGGTGAAACAGCAACACATCTTTACACAATTAGACAAATCCAGCATGAACAAATGTAACACGTCTTCGCCCAGTTCAAGCAATATTCCGCAACATTTTCTCCATTCTCTATCCCCTGATACTCTCCCCTCTCTCCCTGTCAGCTCTGGCCATGTCCTGTCTACTTTCTCTCTCTGCTCTGGACTCTTCCAGATGCCTCTGGCTGTCCTCCCTTTCATGTCTACAATAAAAACCTTCCCCTCAACCATCCCACGGAGCAGTCCCTCGGCAGTTATCCCCACCTCTTAGCCAAGGCCCTTTTTAGGAATTCTCACCCTTGCCCCTTGAACGCAGAGGCTTTCTCTCTGGCTCTCAAAAGCAAGCTCTGCTTCCCAGCATTGTGCGAGTTCTAAGAGCTTCTCTGTTGTCTTTTTGGGTGGGCCTCTCCTAGCCTCAAGCAGTATCCATTGGATCAATTGAAGATCCAACCCTCTGCTCTTCCTGTGTCTCCCCAGTCTCTTTTTCTGTGGCTCTCCTTTCCCCAGTGCACTGCCACACCTCCCACAGACTCTAGCATCACTGGCTGCCCTGGACTCCCAGGCATGTCTTACTCATTCACGGAGTAACATGAACTTAGACGGGTTTCCCAACGGTAAGTCAGCCCCGGGACGCACCTTGTTTTCCTTCCTTTCTCTCGTAGATCACTGTGCATCATTGCCTAATTGAAGTTGTCTGGAGTGCCACTCCTTTAGCCTGTTTTGTTTTGTGAACTATTCCATGTAGGAGTGTAAACCTAGTCTCTTACACCACCCTGACCAGAAGTTCATGACCTTGTCATTGATATTGGTTGAGAAGTGTCAGGGTTGGCTCTGAGCTGGGGCTATGAGGATTTTGGGGTTTTGTAGTTTGGTTTGGTTTTTTTTCCTCCTTCTCAATAGTTGGGACACTTGGCTGCAAGGACCAGAGGGACCAGTCCCACTGTGCTCTGAAGCTGACAGGTGCTGAGTGCTAACAGGTCAGTCAGTAGTCAGAGAAAGGAGACCATCAGCATGGCCACGGGAAGCCAGGTCTACTACATCTCATAATGTCACTGGAAGAAAGACCGCGAGACCTGCCCGATTCCTCCCCAGCATCCTCCTTCGCTCGGGATGTAGTCAGCTGGCAGTTACAACCTCACCACTTACCACCAACACGAAAACCGGTTTTTCTTTTTAAGCAGTTACCATTTGCTGGCCTCTGAGTTACCTGCTAAGAACTTGGGGCTAGAAGAAGAAATGAAGCTGCCCAGTGATGGGCTGCAGAGAGGAAGAACAGGGAGGATTAGACACTTCACCTCCAGAGTCCTGGGGCTGGCTGGCTAAGAACGAGTTCTGGGAACCTTCTGAGCCTTCTCTTCCTTCACTTCAGCCTGGAATTCAGATTTCAGATCTGGCTTGTGTTTGCCTCTGACCCTGAAACCTGAGTCTGCTCGACGTGGAGGACAGCATGGTAGGTGGGTTGCAGACTCTGTAAACAGAGTTATTAGTTTTGGTCTTTTGTTTTTGTTTTTGTTTGTTTTTGTGAGACAGTTTCTCTGTTTAGCCCTGGCTGTCCTGGAACTCACTCTGTAGAACAGGCTGGCCTCGAACTCACAGAGATCTGCCTGCCTTTGTTTCCAAGTGCTGAGATCAAATCCTGATTTCTACCCGTATTACATGGAGCAACCTGCTTAGTTCTTACTGAGCTACAAGAATCAACTCCATAGGGGGCTGGGGAGATGGCTCAGAGGTTAAGAGTACTGGCTGTTCTGCCAAAGGTCCCGAGTTCAATTCCCAGCAACCACATGGTGGCTCACAACCATCTGTAATGGGATCTGGTGCCCTTCTCTGGCCTGCAGACATACACACGGGCAGAACACTGTATAAATAAATAAATAAATCTTTTTTTAAAAAAAAGAATCAACTCCATAGATTGGAGTAGTGGCATTGCTTCATGGGGTTGAGTTTAGAGAAGATAACATTTAAAGTGTTTACTTCCACAAAAGTGTTCAACACTTGGTAGCAAGATTTCAAATGTCCAATTAGAAAGAGTTTATGAGCTAGAAATGTGGGTCAGGTGAGAGAACGCTTATCTAACACCATGAAACCCCAAGTTCAATCCCCAGTATTGTATAAACCAAGAGGGATTGGCATGTGCCGGTAATCTAAGCATTTGGGAGCTAGAGGCTAGAGGATCGGGAGTTCAAGATCATTCCTCAGCTATGCGTCTATTGGAGGCCAGCCAGAGCTATTTAAGAACCCGTCTCAAAGGGGAAAAAGGGGTGGGGACTAGAGATGGAGAGAGAGAGAGAGAGGTGTTCAGTAGTTTAAAAAACACTGGCTGCTCTTCCAGAGGACCAGCATTTGACTTCCAGCACCCACAAGGCCATTCATGAACACCTGTAACTCCATGTCTAAGGGACCGAATGGCCTTGTCTGGCCTCCTTGGGCACCTGGCACGCATGTAGTGCACAAACATACATGTAAGCAAAATCCCCACACGCATTAAATAATAGAAGAAGAGGAAGAGAGGTGGGACTGGGAGACATCATTTTTGTTCTCGGAAGAGTGATGTTTTAGAACTATCCTAGAGAATGCTGTTCTTCTGGGACCTGAACTCAAGGGAAGCTATTTTGTCCTTAGGGACTGTGGCAGAGCCCAGTTAGCCTGGGGGAAAATAAACATCCGACATCAGCACCTTCTAGTTTCCCCTTTGGGAGAAGGGGCCAGTCAGCTACAGCCTTCTCTCGCCACCCTGTCTCCCCTGAAGGAAGGAAAACCTAAAAACACAAGGGAAGTCCAGCCGGAAGCTCAGCCTCAGCCTTGGACTAAGACACAGCTGTAGAACACCATTCCTTGCCCTGCACCTCGCTGCTACCCTCGCAAGACCTGTTTTATTATACCACATCCCTTCCATCGACTACAGTTTACAGCTCTCAACGACGGCAAATCCTGACCCACTCTGAAGGCCGAATAAGTCTGGAGAAGCATGGCATTGGAGCCAGAATCAGAAATGACAGAGTGCTGGAAGTGGGGATTTAAAACAGGTTAATTAATAGACTCAGGGATGTCAGGGGGAAGTGACATCAACAAATGGGCAGTGTAAGCAGAGTGACGGACATGCTAAGGTTAAAGAAAGAGCAAGCCAGGCATGGCGGAGCATGCCTGTAATCTCAGGCACCAGGGAGGTAGAGGCAGAAGGATCGTGAAGTCAAGGCCAACAAGGGATATATAGAGAAGTCCAGATCAGCCTTTATTATATAACCAAGACCCTACCTCAAAAAATAAATTAAAAATCAGGCAGTGGTGGTGCACACCTTTAATCCCAGCACTCGGGAAGCAGAGGCAGGCTGATCTCTGTGAGTTTGAGGCCAGCCTGGTCTTCAGAGCAAGTTCTAGGACAGCCAGGACTTCATAGAGAAACCCTGTCTCAAAATCAAAAACCAAATAAATAAATTTAAAAATGAAGTATAATACTAATTAAATAGGAGCTGCAATAAAGAATGGCTTTTGTGGGTTCGGTAGATTGATAAGACTGAGAAAAGGATCTCTAAACCGGAAAACAAGCCAGGAGAAGTCTTTTTCTTTTTTAGAGGCGGGTCTCTTGAAGCCTATAATGGCCTCTGACTCACTACATAATTAAGACTAAATCTGAACTCTTGCTCTCCTACATCCTCCTCCCGAGCACTGGTATTGCATGTGTGCACCGCACTCGGGTCAGTAGGAACATTCAAAACTGAAATGTAAAGAGAAGGACTGCTGACAAACGGAGAAAGAATTTCCAAGGCTCCTGGGACAGCTGTTGGTCCCTAAGAGGAAAGCTTGTCACTTGAGAAGAATGCAAAGGAAGCCACATTTGAAGTGATAATGGCTGAGAATGTCACCAATTTGATGGCAAGCACAGCAAACCTGGGCAGAGCAGAGATGGCCAAGCAGGATAAATACAAAAGAAGAAAGAAGGAATGAAAGACAGACAGGAAGGAAGGAAGGAAGGAAAGAAGGAAGGAAGGAAGGAAGGAAGGAAGGAAGGAAGGAAGGAAGGAAAAAAGGCAAAAATCTTTACATTCAGGCATATGGTATTCAAGTTGCAGAAAACCAGAGATTCATTTTAAAACCTCGAAAGTAGAGGAGGCAAAACAAACACAGGAACAGAGAACCTAAGCCCCCCCCCCCCGAAAAAAAGAAAGAAAGAAATTAAACATTTGAAAAAGAAAAAATAAATCTCCAACCTAGTTTTCTTTTTTTTTAAAAAAAAACAACAATTTACTTATTTTTATTTTAGATGCATTGGTGTTTTGCCTACATGTACGTCTGTATGAGAGTATCAGATCCTAGAACTGAAGTTACAAACAGTTGTGAGCTGCCATGTGGGTGCTGGGAACTGAACCCAGTCTTAGTTAACCACTGAGCTCAGTCTGGGCAGTGGTGGCGCATGTCTTTAATCTCAGCATTTAGGAAGCACAGGCAGGCAGATCTCTGTGAGTTTGAGACCAGACTCAAACACAGCAAGTTCCAAGACAGCCAGGGCTACACAAAGAAACCCTGTCTTGAAAAACAAAACAAAACAAAAACATAAAGAGAAATTTAAAACATACTATTTAGATATCCATCTTTAAGAAGGAGCTGCATTTTGGGGAGATAGTACTTTGGTAAAGGTTTTGAGTGGATGTTTCACAACAGACGTGGGAGAGTTAAAGTCTGAGAATACTCGAGCTCCTGAGGAACAAACTGAAAGGGGAGGAGAGGAGAAGAGATTAAGATAGAGAGAAAAGGAGCACACATCCTATAGGACCATCTGGATGACAGTATCTCTAGAACATTCTAAAACCTTTGTAGTCTACTCTTAATCATGGTTGGGAGTCAAAAAACAAAACCAACCAAACAAATAAAACTATAAAACAAAACACAAAAGTAAAAAAGCAGAAAGAATGCTTGGGGGAGGTTGGATTTGGGGGTGCGCACCTTCGATTCCAGCTCTTGGGGGCAAAGGCGGGTAGATCTCTGAGTTCAAAGCCAGCTGCTTTACAAATATAGTTCCAGGTCAGCCAGGGTTACACAGAGAAGCTGTGCCTGGAAAAAAACAAACAAATAAAAAAGAATGCTTGGGGGAGTGATATTTCTGTATGAAATTCGAGATCTAATTCCATCACATTCGGGTCATCGTGGTCCAGAACACAGTGGACGTGCTCAGCTGGAGCGAGACTATATGGGGATGAGGCTGAGCCTCTTGGGATCTGGCAGGTTTCTCTTGGAGAAAGCAGAGTCTTCTCTCATGTTAATATACGTCATATGATTTCAAGAGATTCCAGATGAGTCTGTGCCGGAAGCCTCCTCTAGAGACACAGAGTACAAACCCAAACAACTGAACATAGCCACCTTGGACCCTGAGGCATGAAGGAAAATTTCACTTCCATCTACAGCAACAAAAAGCTTCTCCTCAATAATCCCCTCTAGCTAATATTTAAGCTTTGATATTTCGTTGCTATTGTTTTGAGACAGGGTTACTATGTAGTCCTGGCTGTCCTAGAACTTACCTAGTTGTAGACCAGGCTGGCCTCCAACTCACAGAGATTCACCTGCCTCTGCCTCCCAGTGCTGGGATTAAAGGCATGTGCCACTATGCCCAGCTTATTTTTATGACTTTTTTTTTTTTTAGTTAGATCCTATGTTTAAGGTTTTAAAGGCCTGGGTTCTGCAGTTCTTCAGTTCTCTGACTTTAAGAATTCAAGGTGTGTGGCGGCACACGCCTTTAACCCCAGCACTCAGGAGGCAGACGCAGGTGAATCTCTGTGAGTTTGAGGTCAGCCTGGTCTACAGAGTTCTAGTGAGTTCTAGGACAGGTAGAGCTACATAGTGACTCTCTCTCTTTCTCTCTCTCTCTCTCTCTCTCTCTCTCTTTCACACACACACACACACACACACACACACACACACACACACAGACAAACACAACAACAAAAGAAACAGAAGAGAATCCGAGAGTATATAGACATCCAAGCCCTGTCATTTTGTTGCATCTGCACATCATGGCGCTGTGCTGAGCACTTTCCACGTTTCAGTCTTGCTTAAGCCTATGGAATAAACACTATTATCCCCATGTCATCTCCACATCCAGGTTCTTCAATCATTTGGAAACATTTATTTGTCAGAGAAAAATGTATAGTGCAATAAAACAGTTTAAAAATTGATAAAAAAAACCATATGAGCTGCTTAGCAAAAAATGTTTGTTTATTTATTTATTTGTGTGTGTGTGTGCTGATGGAACTCAGGACACATGGCAGCTGTGCTGGTTGTACTGTTCTGTAATATGTTGTGCTGCGTTGGATGTTTGTCTCCATCAACTGGGAATTCTTCTAGCATGCAGGTTAAACTGGAGTTGGCCTGTAGAGCTAGCTCTCAGTCCCTGGACCTGGAAGTCAGGCAAGCTCACAAGGCATGTTTATTGTATGGATAGCCAGCTGGCCAATGAGCTGCAGGAAATGAGCTCTGGTGCCCACCTAGGTTGCCATCATTGCATCAGAAGGGGGGGTGGCAATGTGGGCATGTTCTTCAAGTCACCCAAGCAGGTAAAGTCAGCCAGAGTTTAGCCACACATGGGCCTGGAGCCAAGAGCAAGACGTACCTCAGTCCTAGGTCTGGAGCAGATGGGAAGTGGAATCCAAAAGAGGAGCCTGAGGGGAGTTCACGAGGGTGGCCACAGAGTAAGAAAATGTGCCCAAGTGTCCTACGTATCAGTGACTCATCTTTGCAAGTAGCCATAAAAAAAAGAAAAAAGAGGAGGTCAGTACATACATACGTATGCAAAAGTCAGGTGTCCTCAGCCTTGTGCCTGAGTGTCTCACTTCAGTGACCCAGCTGATACTCTGTGAAAGCCCCAGGTCTGACCTCTGCCCTGGTTCCCAGGTGTGGGCTGCTGGGGGGCGGGGGGGAGGACAATCCACAGACACAGCTGCAAACACAGCTGCATCTATCTCCAAGTGTCTGCAAGCCCCAAAGTCCAGGAGTTCCTGCTTGTCCAGCCACAGGCAGCTATTCCTCTGCCTCAGTGGAGCCAGCTCTACAGCCCAGCCACCCCTCCAGCCACAGCTCTCTCCAGGGAGACAGACCTCACACTGCTGCTGTGTCTCGCTCTTTCTCCACCCAACTTCCACATGACTGTTCTAGACCACAAAGCTGTTTACACACACACACACACACACACACACACACACACACACTCACACCCTGCTGCTACACACCCGTTCCTACTGTGGCACGCAAGGCCCTTCACCAGCTACCCCGCTGACTCAACCTCCACTCCCTCTGCACTCTTGGACCTCACCTGTGTTCTCTCCCCAGCAAACGCCAGCTCACACCTCTGTGCCTTTGCCTTCCCTGTCCAAGTCCCCACTCGCTCTCCAATCAGCCTTCCATTGGTCACACCCTGGCTTTAGAAAGTTGTATACGACACGACAGTGGCAATAAAGATGTCATTTCAGAGTTGCTCAGTCACACTGTTTCTCCAGGTGAGGACACATTGTCCTGTTGCTGTGCGTGTGTCTGGCCCTCAGTCCCTCTATGTCACGATGTGTCTGATGGAGGAAGGAAGGAAATGAATGAAAGGCAGTCGGGGGTCCCAGGTGACTGGAGGCAGAAGCAGAGTTGGGGGTTGGAGTGGGCGAGGGACCCTGATGAAAGAACAGACAAAGTATGAAGACACCGAGCCGGCTCCAGGAGGGAGGCGAGGAAGTTGCCCTGAGTAGCAGCCTCAACTCTCTGCAGGGGTCTGTCCTGTACCTGAGCTCTGTGCTCTAAAATCCCCGGAATCCTGTCATTTCCTCCTGTTTGTTTCTTCAGCTACCCTGGGAGGAAGTGATCCTTGACCTCTGTCCTTGGGAAGAGCCACTCAGACCTTACCCAACACAATTGTCTTTTGGGTGGGCTGGGGATGGAGAATGGGCTACACAATTTGCTCCCAGCCTGAGCACCAGGACCTTGTCTGGGCCAGGGTATGGGAACCCAAAGGGGAGGCTTGGGTCAGAACAGAAAAGATTGGGCAAAGAGGGATCAGGAAGCCTCAAGGAGTTGAGGCTGGACCAGCGGGCCCTGAAGCAAGTGTTTGACTCCCAGGGTGAGTTTCCCTTCCCAGCCTTCTTGGTCTTAGTCATACTCCAGGTGACAAAGCATCTCAAGCTTAGAGGAGCTGAAGGAAGAGGACTGAAAGCCCCGGGGGTAGGCAGAAAGAGACCTATTTGCACCTCATTTACACGGCCTAAGAAAGGCCTGGTACCTGGATCTGGGATCCAGAAACAGCAGGAATAAAGGAAAAGCGGACTTCATCCCAGTGGACGGCTTTCCACAATGGCCGTTCCTGGGTCTCACCTGAGAACTGTTGGCTCAGAAAGTTGACGGTTTGGACTGGTATTGTTGGAGAGTGACCCAAACAACACTGTTGGATTGACAGCTCACAGTTGTCTGCCTGGGAGATGACGCTCAGCTGCACCCTAGCCCCTCAGCAAAGCATGCCCGTGAGACCTGGCTGCAGTGCCTAGGTGAGGCCTTGACCCTCATTGCCTCGCGATTCCTCCTCATGATGCCTCCTTATTCCGTGGAACTTGTTCAGATTCCCTTCCTTTTGGGGGGAGGGGTATTTGGGGTTTTTTTTGTTTGGTTTTCTTCTTCTTCTTTTTTTTTAAGATTTATTTATTTTTATTTTATGTGCATTGGTGTTTTACCTCCATGTATGTCTATGTAAGGGTACCATATCCCCTGGAACTGGAGTTACAGATAGTTGTGAGCTGCCACATGACGTGGATGCTGGGTCCTCTGGAAGAGCAATCAGAGCTCTTCACTGCTGAGCCATCTCTCCAGCCCTGTTTTTGTTTTCTTAAGACAGGGTTTCTCTGTAAGGCCTCAACTGTCCTGGAACTCACCCTATAGGCCAGGTTGGCCTTGAACTCAGAGATCTACCTGCCTCTGCCCCCCTGAGTGCTGGGATTAAAGGTGTGCACCACCACCACATGGGTTTCAGGTGCCCTTCTTACCAATGTGTCACATAAGGTGTCTCTCTGCCTCCCACCCTTCCTCACCTGAGAGCTTTCACAGGTTTGAGGCCCAGCTACAGAGCGGCCTTCTCAGGGCAGCCTTCCCCATCATCGCCTTACTGAGCAGAACTCTTCTTGTCACTGTGAGTCTCCTGGCACTTCCCATCACCCTGGTCACACAGCATCTGCCACTCTGCCTGTTATTATTTAATGACACCAGTGCCAGACATTTAGCACACGCTGCTTTGCCTAAGCCTCCCGAGAACCCCTTGAGATGGCTGACAACAAGGCCACAAGGACGGCAGTGGTGAGGACAGTGAGAAGCAGTGACGGGGTGGGGGGGGAGGGCAGTAAATACCAGGGACAGAGTCTGCTGGACCCCCTCATCCTCCCAACACGCCTTTGATATTGGACGTGTTTGGTTATCAGATAAGGACACTGAGACCTACAGGGGTGAATTCATTTGTCCCAGACCACATAGTAGGTAGGAAACCCAGGATCTAACCCAGGCTACTGGATCTCCATTCTTTTACAGAGGGAAACAGTGAAGTGCATGGAGACCGTTAGCCCAAACTCAACATCTTCATTCCAGAACCTCTGACCCTGGGGCTGCACACTCCCAAACGGCCCCCACTTAAACCCTTGCGAAGTTACCCTGGGCTGACCCCCTTGCCTACTCAGGTTCCCTTCTGCTCTCTTCCCACAACCCGCAGGGACTTGCCTCCTCCTTTTCTGTGCCTGCTCCCCCTCTGACCTCACTCCCTACTTATCCTGCCCCACCTTGATTCCCTGGAAGCGAGGTCAGCCAGGCCTGGCGGAGGTCACTGCATCCTAGGCAGGCAGGGATCCAGAAACACTCAGCTTTTCCCTGAGTTTCCTAGCCTGCATTCCATACTGAGCCTGTGGAGACAAGGAAAAACACCTGCCTTTTCTCCCCCCCTCCCCCCCCCCCCCGCCTCAATTTCTCCCCAGGAAAGGTGGAGAATGGCCCTGCTCTGCTACCTGCCAGGACTGAGACAATGAGGTACCGAGCATGGGTAGGGTACATGCTAATGGTCCCACTCTAACTGCCTCATTCTTGGGCAATGGTTTAGAAAGTAGGGGGTCCTGAGTCAGCCAGGCAACCCTGGACATTTCTCTAACCTTGTTGGTGCCCTTCTGGACCTCATCTAGTAAACAGGAATCCTAGCAGAATACTTTGAACACTGCAAGACCTGAAGCAACGCCACTCAGTTAAAGGTCATTAGCACGGGGCAGGACCTCCATTAGCAGCTGGTGTGGCAAGTATCAGCGAAGCCTTGCCTTCCTCTGTGGAATGCAGGGACATCACGGGGCAGCTTGTCAGACTCTTGTCTGGTCTCCATGGTGGGTTTCCAGTCCAGCCATCATACCACGCCCACTGGGAATGACATCTGTCACTCGACTTCACCACCCAGTGGGTCTCCTTGTGCCAACGCTGATCTTGGGTGCTGCGATGGTGCACAGCCCCTCCCCTACCTCTGTTTTGGGTTTGTGTTTTGAGGCGGTGTGTCAAGTAGCCAGGAGGGAATTGAACTCAGCATGTCGCTGAGGATGACCTTGATGAGGATGACCTTGAATCCCTGCTTTCACCTGAGTGCTGTGTTAGAGGCCTGTGTGTGTTACCAGCTTCTTCACTTTCTCCCTTGATCAGATCAGCCAATCTATGTGAAGCCAGATGGCTTTTCCTGATAAGTCTGAGTTCATCACCAGCTCTGCTGCCCATTCCCAAGGGAGCTCATGCAGCCACCTCTCTTTTCTGGGTCTCACATTGCTCAACTGTAAAGAGGGCAGGACACTCCCAGGCATTGAGGGTTTCTACGAGGATCAAAAGCGTCAGGCAACGGAAGTACATCTCAGATCCCGAAACTCTCGTCCCTTCTTCTCTAGATGAAGACACTGAGGTTCCATCTTTTGTTTTTGGTGGTCTTTGTTTTTCATCTGTGTGTGTGTGTGTGTGTGTGTGTGTGTGTGTGTGTGCATGTGCATGCCCATGACACACATGTGGCATTGAGAGGACATGGTTCAGGAATGGTTTCCCCCTCTATGTTGGGTCCTGGGGAATATACTCAGGTCATCAGTTTTGACTGAAGTGCTGCCTAGCTGGCCTCAGTCCCATGGTTCATTCCATAGTCAGGGGAAGCAAGCAGAGTTCAGGAGTCTGCTTGTGCTTGGAAAGGCAGCTCCCAGGGCAGTGGGTGTTTGTCACTTTGTTTTTGTCTTGTTGGGGCTCCTCTCAATGCCAGGAAAATCTGCCACCCAGCCACATCTTCGGCAGAGCCCATGAGTTTCTGAGGATAAGATTTACCCCAGGGCTCCACCTTATATGACTCTTGTTATACCGTCTTCAGTAATGGCCAGGTCAGCTGCAGCCCAGGTCCTCCAGACTGGGTCAGAGGGAACAATCACAACAGGACAGGTGTGGCAGGTGAGGCCACATGCCCTGTTCCCACCGGAAAGTTCACAGATACAGGACAGGAAGTCAGTGGACTTGTCCCAATAGCTGGCACTACGAAGACAGTGACCTTACACCC
Organism: Myodes glareolus; assembly: GCF_982192425.1. NCBI lineage: Eukaryota > Metazoa > Chordata > Mammalia > Rodentia > Cricetidae > Myodes > Myodes glareolus. Next base: position 74,054,317 of record NC_142028.1, on the reverse strand, counting down.
ACTGCCAGGAGCTTGGCTGTCAGCACGGAGTGCTGATTTCCCAGTCTGTCCCTGTGCGTCTCGTGCTTGCTCTCACTGTCTCGACGTTAAAACCAAGTACTCTTGTTTATTTCCAACTTGCCTACCCCGGCGGGGATAGGCAAGCCCTCTGCCACAGAGCTGATCACCAACTCACCAAACTACATTTGGCTCAGAGCCACTTTGAATCTTCTCTCTCTTAAGAATAATAAGACAGGGGCTGGAGAAATAGCTCAGCGGTTAAGAGCACTGACTGCTCTTCCAGAGGACCCGGGTTCAGTTCCCAGCACCCACATGGCAGCTCACAACTGTCTGAAAATCCAGTTCCAGGGGACCTGACACTTTCACACCAATACACATAAAATAAAAAGATAAATAAATCATAAATTTTTTAAAAAAAGAATAATAAGACATTATTTCTCATGGGCCCAACTGTCAAAGACTTAAAGGACACTTAGGACCGACGCGGACGGTGAAGCAGCGGTATCCCTGTTAGGGTTTCTGTGGCTGTGATAAGTCACCATGTGCGAGGAACAGATGAAGTCCTGAGTGAATGTGTTGTTGACGTGAGCACAGCCATGGTGAGGACCCCAGCGCTTCAGACTCAGGGATGAGTGCTGTGGACAACTGACCAGCCTGTAGAGAGAGGATCAACCACAGCTTCCTCCTCCGGGATGACGCACCTGAGACAGCACCTCCACAGAGACCGCCTACTGAAACCCACCTCCTCGATTCAGAGGGATAAAATCAAGGCATCAGTTTCTGGGTTGTTGCTGGTAGGGGTGATGTGATTTCATCAGAACTCACAACCCACCCCATCCCAGATTTTCTGTATGTGTGTCCGTCCTTTCTTCATCCCTTCGTCACCCCTGACAGGCTTCCAGGACCTGATCATGACCAAAAACAACTAGGGAAGAAAAGGGTTTATTTATTTATTTTACGATTCTCAGATCATACTCCATCACTGAGGGAAGTCAGGGCAGGAACTCAAGGCGGGAATCTGTAAGTAGAAACTGAAACAGAAGCCAGGGAAGAACGCTGCCGTTTACTGGCTTGCTCCCCAAGGCATGCTTAGCCTGTTTTCTTTTTTTTTTTTTTTTGTAATTTTATTAAATTATAAAAAGTTTCCATTTACGCCCCTCCTCCCAACGCCCTCCCACTCCCCCCTCCCTCTCCTCCTCCCTCTTTGTGGCTGGCCTGCAGTCTTTCCGAGAAGCCATTGACAATGACACTGGGACTGGTTTCCTCTGCATATACTGAATTTTTGGGATCCAGTCTGTGTGGATGCTCACCTTCCTGGACCTGGAGTGAGGGGGGAGGAACTTGGACTTCCCACAGGGCAGGAGAGCCTGTTTTCTTATATACCCTAGGACCACCTGTCCAAGGTTGGTACCACTCATGGTTGGCTGGGTCTTTCCGTACCAATCATTAATCAAAATAATGCTGGAAAGTCATGGCGGTGTGGCCCTTTAATCCCAGTACTCTGGAGGCAGAGGCAGGTGGCTCTCTGAAGTTTCGAGGCCAGCCTGGCCTATAGAGTGAGTCCCCAGAACGACCAGGGCTACATAGAGAGACCCTGTCTCAAAAAACAACAACAAAAAAATCTCTACAGACTTGCCTATAAGTCAATGCTTATGAAGACATTTTCTCAATTTAGAGTCCTCTTCCCAGATAACTCTAGCTCATGTCAAGCTGACAAACAACAACAAAATAGGACAGCCAGGTGGTGGCAAACTGAAGATATGAAACCTGGGTGTCTTCACTCTCGAATTCACCATGCAGCAAGTCAGATCTGAAGGAAAGCTCAGACTTCAGCAGACAGAAGAACGAGGTGTAAAAAATAAAAATTAGTTTTTGAGACAAGGTTTTACCTTGTAGCCCTGGCCCACCTCAAGCTTTCCATAATCCTCCTGCCTCATCCCCTTGAGCATTAGGATTGCAAGTATAAGCCACCACACCCTGAAAAATGTATAATTCTTGAAGCATAAGATATTAAAAATGTTAAAAATTACTCTTATCTTTTCATCTTGTAATTCCTCTCCTACAAAAATTTATGTTGGAATCTTTATATTTTTGTTTATAGAGTTATTTATAACTGTCTCCAGATGAAAACTACCTAAAGTATTTCAGTGGAGCCTAAATTCAACCAGTAGGCTGTCAGTAGTCAAAAACTATGCTGGACCTGATGCAGTGGCACAGGGCTATAATCCTATCTAGAAGGCCAGGAGTCCAAGGTCATCCTTGGCTACACAGCTTAGACAATATAAGAATTGTCTCAAAAATATATACATTGTGGTGGGAAATTTCTACTTGCAGGAACATGTTCATGGGTCATTATTGATCAAGTGGCAGCAATCTAAACCCAGAATGATCTATATTGATATGGCTGGCCGATAAACCAATAAGCTTATCACATTGGGGCTTGTCTTCCTAGCACGCAGTTGCCAGGCTAGAAAGAAGCCGGGTTATCTTGCAACAGAGGAGGATGCAATACACTGGAGAACGATGGACTCAACCGTGTGTCTAGAAACACAGCTGCATGAGTGACCTGTGCTGATGTCATGTGCAATCCTTGCTGTTTAAAGCCACTAAGTTTGGAGGTGCTTCCTCTCCTGCCTTCTGGCTGAAGCAACACAGCTGTTGTCATGTCTAGTCTTCAGAGAGACTTCTGAAATGGCTTCCATGTGAGTCCCCACCCTTGTGAGCCCCAGGGAGGCAGAGCTCTGAGCAACCCCAGTTTACTGCACCTACCCTGGCCAGTGATTTTGCAGCTTTCACAGATACCAGCAGGAGCATAATAAATACTCAGATAGATAGATAGATAGATAGATAGATAGATAGATAGATAGATATAGTGTGTGTGTGTGTGTGTCTTCATTTTCCTGTGAGGAAAAAAATTACTCAATGGCTACTTGTTCCTGACAGAAAAAACAGAAAAATTATTTCAAAAGAAAACAAAAACTATCTCTAGTTTTACTTCCCATGGGTAACTTCAGTTGACATTTAGCTTGTAGCTACAGAAAGCTAACTATGAGGCACATGTATAGCTTCACTCTGTAACCCAGGCTGGCCTCAAACTAAGGACAATCCTCCTGCCTCGGTCTTCCAAATTCTGAGATTACAGGTGATTAACTACCCCTGGATTATTTACATTTTATGTTATTTTCTCAAGACAGGGTTTCTCTGTGTAGACCTCGCTGTCCTGGAACTCACTCTGTGGAGCAGGCTGGCCTTGAACCTATGGATCTACCTGCCTCTGGCTCCTGAGTGCTGGGACTAAAGGAGTGCACCTGGCTTGGATTATTTGTGTTTGAAATCATAACAAATTTACAGTTTTGTAACCTGCTTTTCCACTCCAGAATATCTTGGCTTCCTTTCCATGGCAGTACACATGTGCTGTGTGGCATGCGTCACCAGGTCCCCACACAGAGAGGGCCTCTGTCTGCTGTGTTTGTGACTGGTAAAGGGGTCACCTGTGGCGATGCTGAAGAGTCTGAGGGACAAAGACTAGCCTGAAGTCACCCAGCAAACTTGTCAGGGTGCCCAGATTCAAGCAAATCTCCCTCCTTTTGAATCCCCAGCCACAGTAGTCACCCTGTCTTAGACGCTAGACTGTCCTGGGTCTGCAACAGTCATTTCAAACTTCCATAAAGATGGGATCTCACTCTCCCTCTTCTACAGCATGAGTCAGCGCCCGCGTCAGGGTGAGTCATCCAGCTCTCCCTGAGGAACGTGCCTCTGACTGCCAGGACACATCCAGGTGGGGGGCTCTGGGGACAGACAGGAAAGATGAACACGGGCTAATCTGCGCCCAGTTAGGGGTGAGTTATGTGGTTTGGCGGTGGGGGGGGGGGGGTCTAAATTGCTGCACGGTAGATTCTAGAAGTGAAGATGCCCACATTACATGTCTTCTATTTGCTACTAAATTCCTCTCTCACCATGGCCTCCAGCAGCAGTTTAATGTCCCTGCTACAGCTTCCTCGACCTGCCTTGCCTGCCCTGTAAAGGCGTGGGGGGGAGGGGGAAGCAGGGGAGCAGCTTTGTGGGAAGGTGTCTTGTTAGTTACATCAGCATGAAACACATGCCCAGTCCACACCTCTGTAGAAGTCAGTTCTCAGAGCAAGCTAGCCAAGCCTGTCTGTCTGTCTTCCCATCGGCTCTGATCTCCTGAGACTGTCTTACTCATTGCTCCTCACACCCAATCTTTACGGAAGGCCTACTGTGTGCTAGGCCCAGGGCAAGACATAGAACCCACCTCAGAGCTTGACAACGCCAAGAGTATTAGGGGTCTGTTTTAGAGAGAGAAAACTATAGTCCCCAGGGAAGGAGACACCGCTGGCGATAAGACCAGACTTCCAACTCCTGGCATTCTGCTCTTCCTGAAGGCTTGAGGAACAAAGGTGTTGGGACCACATCCAACCCTCTCTCCAACCTCAGAGGCCCCTAAAACAAAACAAAACAAAACAAAATATAGAAATTGCAAGAGACAGAAGCCTGCACCCCAAAAGTAAACAGGGCTTTGAGGATATAAAAAACTGGATATAAAAGCTACCATTCTCCAGGTACTTGGATGGCGAAACCATGTATCAGCTGACAGCCACTTTCTCACTCCATATCAGTTCTTCCGGTGGAGCTATTCCCATGATGTGTCTGGAAGACGCAGGTCAGGTCACACACCCAAATCACACCGCGAAGCAGGTAGCAGGTCTCCGAATCTTCTCCACACCTTGTCACCCTCCACCTTCATTTAGCCTTCATCTGTCACTCATCAGGCATTTATAGGTTATTTCCGGTGCCAACTAACTTGCTGGACAGAGGGAAGCTGGAAGTGCTAGAGCACCTGCCCTAGGGAGGTAGTTATCTCAGGGGAAGATAATAATTGTAATCTGAGTGATTAGAGCCAGGCTAGGCTGTTGGTGCTGGGTCAGCGGCCTAGACAAGGTGCAGCTGGTCCAGTCTTTATTTATTTTAAAGATTTGTGTGTGTGAGTTACAGCATGCAGAGGTCAAAAGGCAACTTTTCCACAGTCCCATCTCTCCTTTTACCTTGTTTTTAAATTTTATGACTCTGTTCCTCTCTCTCTCTTTCTATCTCTCTCTCTCTCTCTCTCTCTCTCTCTCTCTCTCTCTCTCTGGGTGTGTGTGTGTGTGTGTGTGTGTGTGTGTATACATAATAAATTTTGTTACTTTCTCCCCTTCTAACTTCCACTTTGCTTTTGAAGCAGGGTCTCTCTCTTGTTTCTGCCATTGTTTTGCCAATGGGAGCTTCTGTCTCCACCTCCCATGCCATCTGGGTGTGCTGGGTTTACAGATGCAGCCTCTAGCTCTTTATGTGGGTTCCAGCAAAGCCTTGCCCAGCAAGCGCTTTCATCCAATGAGCCATCTCGCTGGCCCCACGGTGTTAAAACCTAGGTACCAAAAACTCATACTTACTACCTATAGGATTTGGGCAAATTTGTTGACTGTGTAGAGGTTTTCTTTTATCCTTTGGAAAGCAGAGAGGGAAACCTTCATCTCATAGAATTCCTGAGATTAAATCAACTGGATTATTGTATTGTTTCATTTAACAAACTTACAAAAAAGCAAGAGGTAGTGCTTCACTCGGAGGCTGGGGTAGTAGGATTATGAGTTTGACACAATGCAACTCTGTCTGAAAAACAAACTAACAAACGAAAAAGATTCAAAATAAAACAGAAATCTGTTAAGAGACCCAGTGTGCAGCTGCCACTGGTTTGGGGTCTTGGGGTACTGGAAGACACCAGCAGAGGACATTTTGTTAGAGTCGGGTAGAGGTTCTAAGTGAAAAGGGACAGAAGCCTGATAGACATTCTGGCAAATGCAGAAATTAGAAACACACACAGCTCAGTATTTTCACCAGTGGAACACACCTGTGTACCCAGCATCCCCACGAAGAGCATTATCACCAGAGTCGGGAATCGGGTGTGGCCAGACAACCCTTCCTTCCTTTCCAAGTAAAGTTCAAGGCAGGGGTGCCCCAAACCCAGTTGTGAAGATAAACAATAATCTTAATGCAATTTTTCACTCTAGTGGTGGGAAATCAAATCCAGGCTCAGCAGACACTCTACCACTGAGGTGCGGTGCCAGTCCTTAATGCCATATTTATGAGAAATCAAAACTAATATAAGAAAAGAAAACTCGAGGATAACAAAGTATCAAGATTTTCAATAAAGATGGGATTGGTTACTGTGAGATGCTGAGTCATATAAAAGCTCAGGGCAAAGAGAAAAACACCAGGACTGCTGATTTGTTCTCTGCCTGCCTCACCCTGATTACCCAGCAGCCCCCCTCCCAGCGGAGCCCCTCCCTTCCAGACAGAACTGCTATCCAGAGCTGCTTCTGGGCTCAGGAATGTTTTGCATGTTATGTGACTATAGGCACATACTTTTGCATATGGCCCTTCATGTGACGCCTGGAAGAGTTAGCCACGTTGTCTTATGTCATGAGAAAATGCTTAAAGCAGGGAGTGACTTTTTTGAGAGACAAAGACCATGGCAAGTGTGAATGGCTCTATCTGATGCGGGGGGGGGGGGGGTAAGGAGTGGAGGGGAAGTCAGGGAGGCAAAAGCCACAAAATTGGCTGGACTAGGGTAATCAGGGTGAGGAGTCTGGTGACTGTAGGTAGCTGAGTAGGGCAGTTTGGAGGGACCATCTTTGGGGTACTTGGAGGACAAAGGGTGCAGTGATGAGTCCAGTTTTAAGCATGGTGAGTGTGCACACCTGTGGGACACCCAAAACACTGTCCTGGAGGCAGCTAGACTGCCAGTTCTAGAGCTCCGCAAACAGTGGAAAAGGGTTCCTTCTGCATCCCCCCCCCGCCCAGATCGATGAATAGGTGGTGGCACTTGCAGAGGGGCACACAGAAGGATAAGGAATGGATGTCCACTGAGCTGGGAGCAGGTGTGCAAAACAGAATAAAATATTAACACAGAGAAGTGTCCTGCGTGGCCCAGCTTGCCCTCTTGGAGTTCTATACCATGCTTTCCTCCAGCACGGGAGGATTTGAGTTGCAAAACAGCCTTCGGATTAGGGGTTCCCCATCCCAGCCCCTGCCTGCGCCCCTTGCATCAGCTGCCACTGATTCAGCAAAGCCTTTTCGCCGTACCAGGGACACTTGCCTTTAAAGGCAACAGAGCCTTTTCCGGGCTGTCTTACTCACTCTTACTCGGTAGCTGTTAGGACCCGCCCCGTAAAGCACCGCCCCATTTCTAAGACTCCCCGCCCACAGGCGTGCTAGCTGACACGCAGCAGGCCGGCAGCTGCCCGCATCATTCTATGCACCTGGTACCTTCCCTCCTCCAATCCCGGGACCCTTTTTTTTTTTTTTTTTTTTTTTTTTTTTTTTTTTTTCCAGACTGGCTGGGGCTGGAGAAGTTTGGAAAGCAACCCAGAAAAGATTGCGTTCCTTTAAGGGCTGAAGTCAGCCTCCGGGGAACAAAGCTGCCAGTGTAGGCACAGACTAATGAAGTGAGTCTCACTAGGTTGGGGGGAGGGGCGCTGTAGGACCCCACCTCCGTCCCACATGCCCCTTTAGGAGCCTCAGGTAGGGAAGAGTTTGGAAATGCCCAGATGTCATTGGGTTCTTCTTTCTCTCTGAAACTCTCTGTGGCTCCCCACCACCCACCCAATAAATGAAGCTCTGACCTCTACCAGATGGCATCCAGGGGTTTTTGCAGCTACCTCTTCAGCCTCTTCTCCCTGTTCCCCCCGCGGCCCCCGCGCCCCCCTCGCCCCCCTCCGCCCCAATTCCTAAAAGCCAATCACACTACAAGGAGCCACTTCTCCTGGCTTCTGCCCACATCCTTCCCTCTGTGACACATCTTTCTGCTAAGGCTTTATACGTCTCTTGGGGTTTTTTTGTTTGTTTGTTTGTTTGTTTTTGTTTTGTTTTGGTGCTCTCTCCCTAAACAGGGTTAAATTATGTTTCCAAGGACTGAGTCTCCAAGATAATAGTCCACCTAAGAATCTAACCTCTGATCCTTGCCCATAGCTCCCAGTGAATTTGCCTCTCAACAGTAGCCTCCAGGGGCCATAAAACATTTACAGAGGAGGACAGAAGTGGAATTCCAAGCAGACAATGGGATCTGTGTCTGGGCAGGTACAGTGAGATGGGGAAAAGTAAAGTTGTTTTCCTGGCTACTCTGCTCTTCCTTGAGCACCATGGGAACATGGGACTGGACTTGAGATGCTGACACCAGGAGTCAGTGCAGTTTGGTCAGGGTTCTGGCAGTTCAAGCCTTTCATCCCAGGACTTGGTAAGCAAGTGGATCTTTGTGAATCTGAAGTCATCCTGATCTACATAGTGGATTCCAGGACAGCTCTGTCTCAAAAAGAAAGAAAGAAAGAAAGAAAGAAAGAGAGAGAGAGAGAGAGAGAGAGAGAGAGAGAGAGAGAGAGAGAGAAAGAAAGAAAGAAAGAAAGAGGAAAAAAGAATTTGTGCAATTTCTTTGACAGACCCTTATCCACCCCAGGAGGAGACTGTTAGACCCATTTTAGAGATGTGGGTTTTGAAGCTGAGGAGAGATGAGCTCAGATGTTTGGCAAGCAAGTTGCAGAGCTGGGACTCGGAAGTCTGAAACTTGTGGTTCAGGGTACTGTCTCGAGATACTCTTTCTTTCTGAAATCAGTCTGTCTGCTGCCTTTGTACCTCCTCCTCCCTCTGTCAAGAATGGTTTTCCCATCTAGCCACCCATTGAGTTCCTATTCTACCTTCCAAACCCTGCTCTGCATCACCTCCCCCTCCCAAAGAGCTATGCCCTGCCCTCCCCCATTCTTTCTGGAGACTTGCCCTATATTCTTCCTTGGCCATGTTTTATATTGCCCCCCCACACTGTCCCTCTAGCTTGGGGACTACCTGAAGAAGTAGGCTCTCCTGCCTCTGTCCCTGGGAAACTGACTAGCATAGGACCATGGCAGAGAAGGTGACTGATTGGTGAGTGTGACTTGTTGGCTGAAAGACAGACATGTGCTCTTATGATGAGTGAGGTGGAGTTCGTGAACTGGTGCCCTAAGGAAGGGCCTGGATGAACAGACTCGGGCCTTGCTCCAGCCGTGACATCGGATGTACTGAGGGAAAGTAACAGGGCCCAGGGTCAGAGGAAGTGAGTGCGGAACTCGGAGACAACAGGGGAAGAAAGAGGGTGAGGTGGTGTGCAAGGTGAGAGGAGGTGCTTTCCCTTTCAGAGACCCATGCCCAACCAGGATGCCCCCTAGGCCAGCAACTGGCACACAGCTCAGCTTTCTGTCTCTAACAGAAACTAACTTCTCCCAGATCCCTCCCTCAGCTGGACCTAGATGAGGAGCTGGGACTGGAAGTCCCTCCATCGCCTCTGGAAAAGAAAACAGAGTGAATTCCGATGACCACAGTGCCACCACTACAGAGGCTGTGGCTGCCGTACTCAGGAGCTCACCTGTAATTCTGATAGCACAGGGTTTGATACGAATTCCATTTTATCCAAAAGAAAATTGTGGCTCACTGGCCTGGAGCTTGCCCGGGATCAGTTAGCGCCGGTTCAATGACAAAGGTCTTCTGTGTCCTTATCCATTTAAGGCACCCAGACTCTCAGGTCTTAACACTTAGGTGTCACACAGAGTCAGATATAGAGGAAGGTGATGGTTTTATAGCCTAGAGAAGCAGTGAGCATGGTTTCTAGGAGCAAAAGAGGAGCTTGGGCTTTGGAACAGAAATACAGAGGACGGAGAGGGAGAAACCCTGCCTCGGAGTCAGACCTCCCGTGGTCTCTGTAATAAATTTAATACCAACTTACACGTAACAGATGCGATGTAAACAAGCTCCAAATATTAACTCGCTTAATCTTCCTAACAACCCAAGAGGTTGTACTATTATTATCCCCAGTTTACCAAAGTTATCCGGCAGTCCGAGTGAGGAAGCCGGAGTCCCAGCGGGGCAATACATCCCAGTACCATTTTGCTAGCGGCAGCTGAGACTCAGAGAGGTGCGCGCACCAGCCCAGAGACACACAGCGAGCGCCCCCAACAGGTGCCCCGCGCGCCCGGGACCGGGTAATTGAGCATCCAAAGCCCGGGCTGTGGTCAGGAGCCCTTTACCCCTCCCGAAAGAACCACGCCCCTCGGAGCCCCGCCCCGGACGTGCTACTCAGGTTCCACCCACTCAGGGCCCCTCCCCCACAGCGCAGGCCAATGGCGACGGTCCTATAAAAAGGACCTCCGCGCGCTCCTGTTAGGAACTGAGTGGAGGATTCGCTCGTGGAGTCCTGGTCTAAGCCAAGTGGTCCCAAGTGCGCCAAGGCGTGGAGATCCAGCGGGAGACGCAGAGTCAGAGCACGCCCGTTTCCCGTCTCGCAGTCGGCACAGGTAGAGCCACGATCGCAGCGCGGCCATGGAGCCCAGCAGCAAGGTGAGGATAACGGGGCTGTGCGCCCCGGGCGGAGATGTGCTGCCGAGCACCGGGGCCGGGAGCCCGTCCGAGGCCCCGCGCGCTTCACGCGGCCGCCCCGGGCTTCACGCGGTCGGGGCGGGGGCCGCGGATCAGGGGCTCAGGAACCGCACGTCCCACACGACCTCGGCGGCTCCTCCCGCGCGGGGGAGGGGGCCGGAACGCGGCGCCCATTGGCTAAGAGGGCCGAGCCCCCGGCCGGGCCCTGGCAGGGCGCGGAGGAGGCGGGACCCACCCGGAGCCCGCGCTGCGCCCGGAACCCGGGCCTTGGGGGTGGCTAGGAGGTGAAGGCACTTCCTCCAGGCCTGGGTCGGGGGACTGCACGCTGCGCAGTCCTCCAGGGATGTGGGGCCTTTTCCCCAGGCTAGCCACTGTCTAGATAGAATCTCTCATCACCTGTGAACAGGCTTGCCCCGCAGGGAGCCGACTTACTGTACCCCTCCAGGGTGTGCGACATTGTTTCTTTCCTGTCGAGCCTTTGCTTTGTGTAGAGTTTGTTCTAGTCGCTTTTTAAAATTTTAAAATATTTGGATTTTCCCGTCTTAGTACAGGAAGGCAAAAGGATGCGCACCTTCACGCGCCCCCGCCCCATTCCCTTTTTAAAACTAAGAACCGCGCGGACAAGGGCTAAATCCCGGGCTGCCCTTACTGTGGGCTGTGAAGGTGTGTGATGGGACCTAGTAGGGTGAGCCCAGGCTCCCCCATGCCTGTTGAGTTCCTGTGATTTGTTCCTTAGCCCACGAACTTGAGCTGAGTGGTACGTAAAGGAAGATCTATTTAGCTCCCGATGGTCCTACTGACTGTCTTTATAGAGCCACGATGATACGATGTAACTTAGTAAAAATACAAAAAACAAAAGACTGAGGCCCAGAGTCTTTCAGAGGCCACTTAAACAGTTATCTTAGGTTTCTCCACATAGAACTTTTCTCTCCCGCTTCTTCAAAAGGAAGCAGTCTTACTATATTGCCAGACCCGGGTCGATCTGTCCGCTTTTTTTCCTCGGATTTTATTTTTGTTTTTGTTTTGGAGACAAGAGTCTTACTATGCAGCCCTGGCTGCCCTAGAGCTCTATATAGACCAGGCTGGCCTCGAACTCAGATCCTCCTGCTTCTGCCACCCAGGCACCACCATACTCGACCAAATACTTATTTCTTGAGTGGATAAGGTGAATATTCTGAGTGCAGAAGAGTGAAGGCGAAAATCGGCCGCCGCTGGCTCATGGCTAAACTGCTTTTTCCATGTCGTTCTGTGCTTCCTCCCCAGGAACACACAGACGGAAGTAAGTTTCCTAAAGTCGCACAGATCCTAAGGTCTGAGCTCTTTTCACTAGGGTCTCTTGAACTGTGTGGTGCTGGGAGAGTTTGCTTAACTTCTCGGGCAGCCCTTGTGGTGTCTGGAGCAATGCTTGCACTCCAGTGTGCTTCCACTGGTTCCACCGGGAAACCGTGGAATACCTCCTTCCCATGGTTTATATCTGGACTGCTGAATTCGTGTACTTGAACTGTTTATACCAATAGATTTTGTGCTTAAATAAAACGACACTGGAAGCACAAAAGAGCAGCTGTAGTAATTCTTTTTTTGTTTGTTTGTTTGTTTTTTGAGAGAGGGTCCTAAAACTCACTATGTAGGCCAGTGAACCAGACTGCCCTTGAACTCAGAGATTCACCTGCCTCTGCCTTCCAGTGCTGGGATTAAAGGCATGCATTACCATGTCCAGTTTAGGTTTATTTTAATTATCTTGTGTACATTCTGGGGGGGAAAAAAGTCCTTTGGAGACTGCTGATTTCTCAGTCAGGGCTATAGCCTTTTGTGCCATACATTAAAACGGAATCCTGGAGAGCTGTGTAAATGTCCGGCATGTCTCTGATGCACTCCTCTAGTTAGGAACTCCCCTGAGTGGAAAGCAGGGAGGGGCAAGCTCTCCTTGGCCATCAGGGGTTCGCCTCCTCCATGTTTCCCTTTTTGTGGCCGTCCTGGCTAGACTAACCCATAGGCTAGTCCCTGTTGCCCTTTTTGCTACTGGTAAGTCTCTTCACCCAACAGAGGACTTTAAAAAAAAAAAAAAACAGGATTCTTCAGGATCCAGTGGTAGAAGAACGTAATTGAGGCTCACAATGAGGTTTTGAATCCTCATTGAGCTTAGTTGCCTCAACTGTGGAGTGACAGCAGTTTTAATCACTAGAGGGCTAGAATTGAGCAGTGGGGGAGCCTAGAGACATGGCTGACCCGGTGAAGGCACTACTGTCAGGCTTGAGGATCTTAGTTCATCCCTGGCGTCCCTGGGATTCACATGGTAGAAGCAGAGAACCGATCCCTGCAAGTTGTTCTCTGACCTCCACATGCACACTGGCATGTGTTTCTCCCCACCCTACACAAATAAGTAAGTAGATGTAACTTAAAAGTTAAAAAAAAAAAAAAAAAGCCAAGCAGGCTTGCAAGCGGATCTCTGAACTTGATTCTGGCATTGTGTATATGGTGACTTTCAGCTAGTAGCTAAGGCCCTGCCCCTAAATAAATAAGTGGAATTTGGAGAGAACAAACCCAAAATATGTGTGCCAGTCCCTATAGTTGCTTCATAAGCCATCCTTGCTTTCTTGAATTCCCATGACCTGCTGGGCCCTGAGTAACCTTGAGTAACCTTCAGTCTCAGCTGAAGCCTGCATCCTACCTGCCTGTGCTTTTTGCGGGGACCAAGATGCTGAGTTGTTACTCATTAAAGTTCTCATTGGTCTGGAATCTGGTGTGTGGAGATAGCACACACTGGGGTGGGAGGGTGAGTGGTGCTCAGGGTGTCAGGCCCAGAGCTGAGCCGTCTAGTGTGGCTGCCTGCCCTGCCCGGGGCTTCTGTTTCAGCTTTCTGCTGAGCACTTGGATAATTAGGAAAGCATCTCCCAGTGCTGGGGGCATGCGCAGCTCAGGGGTAGAGCCTTTACCTAAGGAGTGTGAGGCCCTGGGTTCCATCCCTGTGGTGTGAAGGGAATAGACACAACTACTTTAGACACTTTCTCTTGAGATCCTCACTACTGCACTGTGGGGGAATGCGAGTCCACGATGACCTTAAAGTTCAGAGAAAAGTGACTTTGTCAAGGTTATGTGTTGAGTCTCCCCATCACCCCCAAAAAACATGCTTCTAACCTTCGCAGGTAGCATGAAGATTAAGGGAACTCATCAAAAAGAGACCCAGACATGGTTTAGCCCTCCCTTTTTTTTTTGGTTTGGTTGTTTTTCAAAACAGGGTTTCTCTAGCTTTGGAGCCTGTCCTGGAACTAGCTCTGTAGATCAGGCTGGCCTCGAACTCACAGACATCCGCCTGCCTCAGCCTTCCGAGTACTGGGATTAAAGACATGTGCCACCACCACCCAGCCTTAGCCCTCCCTTTTACAGAGGGGAAACTGAGGCTAGTAAAGTCCAAGACAAGACTGTCAAGATATGAGGTGTTCTATGGGGTCGATGTAATCCCCTCTCTTATGCTATGTTCTGTGCGATCTCCCACCAGTCCCAAATGGGCAGAAGTCCTCGGGCTTCAGGACTTCACAACCATTTCTGGGCACTGTAGGAGTGTGAAGCTTGCCTTAGATAGAAGTGCACACCTCTGTGAAGGAAGTAGTTTTCCTAGAACCTCGGTTTCTTTCTCTGGTAATTGTGGATAAGACTATCCTTATGTCCTCAACCAGGGAGGTGGCTGTTATAAATGGAAAAATCTTTTTTCTTCTTGGCCAGCTTAGATATACAAACAATGTAAACAGCCCCAAGACCATCCTCATCCAGGGTTGAGCCACCCTCGGGTTCCGCCTTTCCTTGCCCCTCACTGGGTCAGCCCCAAATCCCCCACTAATCAGCTTGTGGCTTCAGAGAGCACAGCTTTACCCTGTGCCTCCTACAGGGTATCAAGGCCCGGAGATCTGCTCCAGCACCAAGAGTACAAACATCAAGCCCACCCCCACCCCCAACTGCCTGGAACAAAGGGGAAAGTGTGCAGCATTGGCTTGGGGCCCTGCAGCCTCACCCCTCACCTCTCTCCTGGGTACAGAGGTGACAAAGCCATTCAGTCTAGCAACCACTGTCCCAGAATGGCAGAGGCCAGGAAAGCTCCTGGCGGACTCAACAGCTCAGGGAGGCTGTGTCCAGGCTGGCCTAGCCCAAAACAAATCTCCAATTGTTACCTCCCTCCCAGGGAGGGGTGGAGTGGAGCCCGAGGCTCTGTCATTCAGCCACAGAGCCTTGGCAGTAGCTTATGCATAAACTTGAGATTTTGTAGTAACTGAGCCAGGGGCTCCTGGGCCTCGAACCTGGCTCTTGCTTAGTCAAGGCTTCAATACCCAGAAAGGCAGAGCATTCTTGCCAGGCCCCCACCAATGAAGGCTTTAACTATCTTGGTATTTGCTGGATAGAACATCTATCCAAACTGCTTAATTCACAACTCATGTCCCCTGTCCTGAAATTGGGAGTGTCCAGGGAAGGGGTACTCAGAAACTGCTTTATAACCGTATCATATGTCCCCAGCCTACGCTCAGCTTTGTGGACCAGCTAAACTCAGGTTTGTTAGATACGGGCCACCTTGTGCAGCAAGCTTGGAGTGCCAGATCTCTGGTCTGTCTTCACAGTGGAGTATGTGCCAGGGTTAGGTGTCTGGAAGGCCCTCTGCTGGAGGGGGCAGGACTTTCTTGGGGTGGGGTACCTGACTAAAGGGAAGAAGAAAACAGTGCCTCTTGAGCATCAAACTGTGACTGTCCTCCTGACCTGAGCCATGGCTTCCGGCTGGGCTTTCCTGGTATGTGGCTCTGAGTGGCCCTCCAGTGTACCAGAGTTGCCTCTCCAGGATCCTAACCATATCTCCATGATGCTGTAGGGTCACCTCTTCTCCCTACCACAGCTTTAGGTACTGCCTATGGTGGCCATGTCAGTCATGTGACTGGCATGGTATGGCAGTCCTCAGCATCAGCTCGCTGGATAGCACTGCTGAGGGGATTTCCTTCAGTGGGGCACTCACTGGCTTAGTGGCTCGGTAGGCAGCTTTGCCGTCAGCGTTGTGGCTGCATCACTGTGCTGACCCTGGACCGTGTGACCATAGTAAATTTTCAGCCTCACCCAGACACTTGGTCTCTGGTCTTGGGACCACCATTTTCTTTTCTTTTCTTTTCTTTTTTTTTTAAAGTTTTATTTATTTATTTATTTATTTATTATGTACACAGTGTTCAGCCTCCATATATGCCTGCAGGCCAGAAGAGGGCATCAGATCTCATTACAGATGGTTGTGAGCCACCATGTGGTTGCTGGGAATTGAACTCAGGACCTCCGGAAGAGCAGTCAATGCTCTTAACCTCTGAGCCATCTCTCCAGCCCGGGACCACCATTTTCTTCTCCATAAAGAGCTCCTCCTACCCCAACAGCCAGAATATGAGATTCAAGGCCCTCTTCACTCCAGAGCTATTAGTGTGTCGTGCCCACGGGCAGTTGCCTCTCAGTACCAGATCTTGTGAGTTAGTCTGCTCTGGATAGTGGACTGGGCCTGCTAGGCCCTGACTCTAAGCTGTGTCTAGTAAAATTCCCAGGTATTTCTGGAAAATAAAATTGAATTTTAAAAAGCACAGAAGTAATGGAGCAAACCAAAGAGAAGCAGAAAAGTCAAAGGACAGAAGCATCTTTCTTCCCAGTTTCCACAATTAGCAGTTACTCCCGGTCACCCCTTTTGTGTATGTATAGATGCATGCCCTTGAGTGCAGTGTTGGTGATAGTTCACACTTCTGTGTTGTGCAACCTATCCCATTCACCAGCCCAAGGTACTTACTTCAATGCCTGCGCAGTTAAGTCACTGACTTAGTCTAGCAGCCCAGGGGACTTTGAGGTTAAGGTCTGCACTGGAGATGTCCTTGTACAGATCATTAGCTCTCTTTTCCTCACACAGTATGATTGTACCTGGAGCGTCTGCTTTGGTTTTTCTTTTTCTAGCAAGCCACCCTGGGGCTCTTCATTTCAAGCACATACAGATGTTTTGCATTCTTTCCAACAGCTGCATACTATTTCATTACAAGCTTGCTTCACTGTGACTGGGAAGCAAGGTTCCTGCACTTTTTTTAAAAAATTCTGCTCACCACCTGATGCATTATATGATTTCTTTTTCTGCTCTGGCTGTCAACTAAAATATCAAATTCCATAGGGATTTGCTTCAGTTTCTAACCGAATCCCATTCACTCAGGTGGTGCGGAGAATGTGTGTTCAAGCACAGTCTTCACTCTGTAATGTCTAAGGAGAACCTCACGGAGAAAGGAAGCTGTAGGGGAAGGGGTTTTCAGACGGCCACAAAAGGGGAAGATCTGGGACTTAAACCTGCTGAGAGTGGCAGTGACCCGTCTATGCTCAATCTTAAGCAAGTTAACTTTATTGGGGCTGCAGAGATAGTTCAGCAGTTAGAAGCACTGGCTGCTCTTCCAGAGGGCCCAGGTTCAAGTCCCAGCACCCACATGGCAGCTCATACCTGTCTGTAACTCCAGTTCCAGGGGATCTGACACCCTCACACAGATACACATGCAGACAAACACCAGTGAACATAACATAAAAATAAATTAATACAGTAGAAAATTAATTTTATCTCGGCTAGGTTGGTGCCAGCACAGCACTAAGTGTGCCCTATGAGTGTCAACTTCTTCAGGGTCCCTGTACTCGCTGCAGGCTCTGACCCGCAGACCAGGGAGGTGTTTGCTTGCTCCTCACAGGAAGGACAGACACCCTTTTCAGCTACTTAAGGAGGGTGGCGTGAAGTTTTCCTGAAAGGCTTTGAAAATCCCGCACCATTCAGGAATTGACTTTGCATCCGGCAGCTCAAGGACCTACATTTTAGCAAGACAAATTGTCTGTAAAGGGCTGGATAGTAAATACTTTGGCTTTGTGGGCCACAGATCTGTCTGCCTTGGCTTGCCTCAGCGGCAGCTGAGCTGGCACGGAAACCGTGAGCATGAGTTTTGTTAATGGCCATGGAAATTCTGATTTAATGTAACTCAACCCTACCCTTTAGAAACGTAAAGCCCTTTCTTAGTTGGTAGGTGGGATCTGGTCCCTCTGCCCAGCAGTGATTGTCAGCCAACCTTGTCTTAGAGTAAACTCCAGTAAAGATGCCCAAAAGGTTCCCAGACCTTGGCTGCTGGCTTCAGAACTAGCTGCTGGGATGGAATTTGACCTACATAGAAAGCACCAGGTAGAAACCTTGTTTCCTTCAGGAACCAGTACCGGGAAGTAGTGGGGAGAACCTGACCAGGAAGGACAGAACATGTGCTACCAGAGTTTGCCCTGCCCCCCATTTGAACCTTCAGAGAAGTCCCTGAACCCCAGGGTAGGAGCTTTTTCCTCTGAGCCTGCCATTCTTTGGTAAAGTAGAAGCAATCTCTTCTAGAGTGGAAAGAGTATGTTCATGGTGGTCAAGCCAGGATGTGAACAGCCCCTGGCAGGGTGCCTGGCACATTACTGGTGCTGCTGATAAGTGCCCGGCTCCTACTCCTCCCCCTGTAAAGACCCAAGTGCACCGCCTGCCTCCAGGGCCACCACAGAGTGCCCAGGAGTCAGTCATGCAAGTTTTAACACCTCTAGAAGGCTTTAAGGAAACTGATTCAAGAGGAATCAGGGCCTAAGGTCACGTGAAGGTCAGCATTGTGGGATTAGAGCATCACTGTTAAGATTTGGGAGGCTTGATGGAATCAGAGTAAAATAGCAGGCTAGGAGTGCAGATAACTCTAGTCCTGCCCTTTGCCTTTATGTTTGCTAAGAAACCAGGGTCTCTGTTCTCCAACCTCACCTTCCTTTTATCTATCAAATGATCATGGCACATGGGTATGCAATATCTCTGATTTTTTTTTAATACTCAGAACTTTACTCAAATGCATTTTTAGAAAAGATATATGTGTGTATGTGTTTATAGATATAAAGTAAGTGAATGAGTAAAGGGTGCTGGACCTCCTCCCTGCCCCATAGACTAAAAAGCTTGAGTGGCCTGTGCTCCAGCAGCACCCAAAGACCATGCGGATGCAGCAGAGTGAGACAGAGTGACATCTAAGCCGGGACTCTCCTCCCACAAGGAAACACCCTGCCTCTGCCTCCTAGTGGTGATGCCACGTGCCCTCCCGCCCTCTGCCAATATTGACGAAGAGTCTGCTACCCGACAAGCCAGGCTGGAAGGGCACACAGGTGGGGTGAGAAGGCCAGTGATCAAAAGCTATCCACTGTGGCCTGGCTTATCCAGTCATCTCAGCTAGTGGAAATAAAGGTCCCCGAAGCTACTACTACACCAGTTGCTTCCTGAGATAGGGAAGAGGGGGCATGGAAGACCTCTTGTGTGCGAGTGCCTGAGCTCAGATGAACTGAGAGCCCATGGAGCACCTAGGGGATCTGAACTCTGTCATCTGACTCAAGGTTTCCTCAGAGGGCTTGGGAAGGGCGTCAGCCATTTCCACTTCTCGGAGCTCTGATGTTCCAGCATACATAAGGTTTCATTCTGATGAAAGCTACATGGAATGAGTTTTACCCAAACAGAAAGTTGAGAGGTGGATCTTTATGGATGTTCTTCACTCCTTGTCATCCCTGGCATTATTCTGCTGCTGGGGCAGCAAAGCCGGGTTTCCTTCTCAGGGTCCACAGTTGCTAGCAGATGAGTGTGTTACACTAGAGGCTGTAGAGCACACACCAAGGGAAAGACTTGAAAGGGCGTGGGATGTGCTAAAAGATGCCGCGTTCTCAGGTGCAGTTTGCAGCCCACCCTAAGGCACAACCATCACAGCCTGGTAAAGATAAGCACATGCTGAGTGAGTGGATTTCAATTTCATCTGCAAGCTAATAGGAGCAGATAGACGGTGGTGGCCCAGTTGAGGGTGGCTTCTTGTTCTGACTTCATTCAGCAAACACTTGTTGATTGAGATTTCCCAGGCCCTAGAAAACCAAGGCTCAGAGGTAGGGCCTGCCTTGAATCCTAACAAGGTAAAATTGATGTGGTAGACTGTATCCAAACCTTATTCCCCTTAGTTCTAAGTCGGCAGTGATCAAACAGGGTGTGGAATGTGAGGCAGGGGGTGGGGGACCTGGGGCAGGTGCCTACCAAGGAGCGGGAGCTCCATTCCTCCCCCTTTCAAGGCTTACCTTGCTAAACACTCATTTTCTTAACCTGGCCATATCAGCCACCCCGGTTTCTCCCTCTGCATGTACTGTGCTGTCTACCTGGAATGCAGTCCTACCCTCGCTGCCTTCCTGCTTGGCAGACTGGGTGCTTGCCCTTCAAGCTGATTCCAATGTCACCTACTGGGAAATTGAGTTTTGATTGCCCACAGGGCAAGCTTAGAAGTGTGTCTTCCAGAGCCTCCTCAATTCCTCAAGCACCTCTACTGAAATCCAGATGCCATGGGTGGTCATTGGGTCTGCCTCCCCCACACAGGAGCTCACTTGGCTCTATTAGCCGTCTCCTTGACATCCATCAGGCATGGGCCTCCTGGGTCCTGAGCCCCAGTTCTTGCATATGGCAACTGGACCTGTTCACCAAGTGTTTAAAGTTCTAACAAGGCAGCCTGCCTAGGTAGATGTAACCCCCGTACTTGGTAGGGAGGTCTTCTACAGTGGAGTTAGATCTTGGCCTGCCAGTGGCAAAGTCCCTTAGAAAGGGGTTTGTCTTTGTTCCCCAGCAGCTTCCTACCCCTGCTCGCCAATCCCCCATTACTCCCACCCCAGCCTGTTGAATAGGGCCTGAAGGAAGACACGCCTAAGGATCTCTGTCTTCAGAGCCGCACTTACTAGAAACAGGCCCACTGTCATAGTGCGCACCTCAGCTAGCCCATTGCAGCAGCCGCTACTCATGTTCTACCTGCGTAATTGTTGAAATATAATAATAAAATACTTTGTTATAAGTAATGTGAGATCTTGGGCTTATAAAAATTTATTGTAGGTGAGTTCAGTCACAGTGTTCAGAATTCAAGAACCTGCACAAGGATCTAAAATGAGATATCATTTTTGCCTTACCTCTGGCCAGCCACCCAGGACCCCCGGTGTTCATTATTATCTAGCCTAAGCTAGCCCTGGACTCAGATCTTCTTGCTTCTGCTTCCCAAGTGCTAGGATTAAAGATGCGGACCACCATACTCAACCTTCATTATCCTTTGTTTACATGCATTTAAAAGTAGTTATTCATATTCCTCCCTCAATTTTTTTTCATATCATAATGACATTCAATATGAATGCTGCAGAAACTGGCTTTTACACTTATATTTATTGTGATTTGGAGGCTGTCCCAAACCAATACATCTGATATATTCTTTAATATTCCATTATATTGCTATGCCATGGATTACTAAACCATAGGTGTGTTCTAATTTTATTAAATGTATTAGAAAATGAATATTTGCATACCTTAAGTATTACACCTGAGAACAGCCCTGAGCATGTCCCTCACCAGACAGCCTGGCACATGGTGGGGCCCAGCTGTCACCACTGAGCCCTGCCACTGATGTTTACCACAGCCTCTTGAGTCCCAGTGGTCACCTGATGACCCTTGGCTTGGCTGTCATGTGCTCACTGCCCACTCAACCAGCAGCCATGGGTCTGGAGGCTCCCTAGAGAGCTGGGAGGCAGGAGCTTTGAGGGACCCTGCCTTTTGCTTTGGTCCCACAGTTGGGAATTGAAGGGAAGCCTCAAAGAATGAGTTCGCAAGGTCGGCCAAGGAGAAATGGGCAGACGGGCCATTAGGAGGCAGGCCCCAATATTCTGTTGTGCGCGTTGGAGCAGACAGACCTTCCCCTTTCTCAGCCTCTGATGTGACAACTGTCGCTTTGGCAATACTTGTCCTGCGGGCTTCTGGAAAATGAGAAGACCTAGGAACATGTCTGCTTAACAGCTACGCCCAGCTCTATCTAACAATCTAGAAGTCAGCACTGCTTCTCGGTACTATGGGGAAACAGGCCCAGAGTCCCAGACAAGCCAAAGTCCGGTTCAGACGATCCTCCACTGTCCTAGAGACTCACACGACTCAGAATCCCAGGATTCTCCTCCTGGACCTGCAGTGCCCAGCCCAGCACAGTGCAGGTGTTCTACATCTGCAGATTCCTGTCTATTTTCTTTTTTGGCATGTCTCTCCAGCTCTGTTTTCCCACACCCAGTTAAGGGCCTGCCTCGTGTCGCATTTCTTGGCTTCCTCGTTTGAAAAGCTGGAAGGAGTCCCTTTTGTCTATCCAGGTGGACACTCACTGGCCTTTCACCTCTGTAAGCAGGCCCTTTCACCTGCTGGCCTCTCCCCTACCTGCTGCCTCCAACCCTGTGCTCCTTAGGATTCAGCGCTTAGTCACCTCAAGTCATGGGCTGTTTGAATTGCATTTCTGGCTGGTGTTTCACCTGGGCACCAGTGACTCTGAAAGCTTATGGTTTGGGCATTGGTGTGAGGAGCATTGAATCGCATCTCCAGGGCTCTGAGTTCCAACCCTGATCCTGCAGAAGACCCCTGAGTAGTTTGGAACTTTGGTTTCCTGCTCTGAGATTCCAGAACTTTGCTTCTGGCCCTGGAAGGGTGGGGAAGGGCAACGTCCTGTCTCTAATGCTGAATAATGTCATTGTTCCCATTTTGCAGATAGGCACATAAAAGGTTGGGATACAGGGAGGCCCAGCCTGCTGTAGTTCCCGTGGGCTAGACCATTGCCCTTGGCTTCAGATCCAGAGCCGTTCTTCCCCATCTGCGCTGTTCCTTTCATTTAGTTTGGCCTCCCTGGCTCAAGAAGGAAAGTTGGTTCCTGGTCCTCCCAGTCTGGAGCCACCTGAAGTGCAGATTTCACTCTACCTGGGGAATGAGACCTGGAAAACTCAAGGCCTCTCTCAAACTGTGTAGAGAAGACCCTGATTCCTCTGTCCTCAGAGAAAAGTCTAGAAGTCAGCTCGGCAGGTTTGGGCACCCGAGGCCAGGAAGTAGCCAAGTTTCCTGGGAGAAGGATAGGTGTGTTGCCAGGAGTTAAGCGAGTCATCTGAACATGAGACCCTGCCAGCACTGGCTTGGCACTGTAGTACTCAGGGCCCAGACATGTCTGTAACGCTGTGATTTCTTCTTCTGCAGAAGGTGACTGGCCGCCTCATGCTGGCCGTGGGAGGGGCAGTGCTCGGATCCCTGCAGTTTGGCTACAACACTGGCGTCATCAATGCCCCCCAGAAGGTAAGTGCTACACCATCCCACCCATACATACCACCGTCACCCACATACTCATGGCACCTCCTGGGTGTCTGCCATTGACGTCAGCTGGAATTCTAGGATCTTGGTAGGTCACCTAGCACAGACATTTACCATGCTCAATGTAGTGGGCTTTGTTTACATGGTTTTGGGGTTCCCGAGAGCCTCAGGGCAGGTGGGGGGGCATGGTCAGAGTGGAGGAACCTTCCCCAGTGCCACCGAGGTGGACAGACAGAGCCAGTGTGTAGAGCTGCCCTATTGTGCGGTTTATGTCCTCGCACCCCATCCACACACAGCAGTCCAGTTCCAGATTGAAACTCCTTCCTCTTCTGGAGTTCCCATGTCAATCTAAGCAAACATGGCTGCTTGCCCTGAGGCACCACAGGAGCTAGAGGCCTGGCTTCCTTCTCCCCTTTGCACATCCCAAATCTGCCCCCACTTGCTCTCTGGGAGTCTAGAGTGGAGAGGACTCTGGCAGTCGCCTGCTTGTTCTGGGAGAGGAGGGGGGAGCTTTGGGAACAGAAATGGAGACTGCCACAGTCCCTCCTCTACAGTAGGAGAAGAGGGGGGAGCATTAGGAACAGAAATGGAGACTGTCACTGTTCCTCCTCTACACTAGGTATTGTGCATGTGTTTATAATGTTGGGTGCTGGTTTCTATTTTATAGACACGGAAAATGCCTGCCAGGGCTAATGAAATGACCCCTAGGCCCAAGGTCATATGCTGGTGAATAGTGGCCTCTGAAGCCAAACTCTTTGTTTCCATAGCCTCGGGCTACCTTTCTGACCCAACACTCTCGCCATTTTAACTACTTTCACAGGGCTCAGGGAAATGGAAGTAGACAGCCCTCCTGTCAGGACCGTGCTAGCTAGCCAGACTGATGAGGCTAGACAGTGAGTGCAGTGAGCCCAGGGCCAGAGCCCCAGCTAAAGCACCAGATTGTGTGAAATTAGACCTGGGCTTCTTCCAAGTAGGTGGGGCTTGACTATAGGGGCCACGCCTGATGCTGGTCACTAGAAGGCTTGGCTGCTGACTCATGCTGAGCTGCAGCAGCCCTCATGGGATTTTTCCAGGATCTGACATGGCGACCGTGAGCCCATGCTTTTACTAAGTGCATAGAGCAGCTCCCACCAAGGTGTGTGCTTTGGAGCAGGCTCTTTCTGGGAATCTGAGCAGACAGAAAGCCTGTGAGACAAGTTAGGAGGAAGTAGGAAGAGAAGTTTGCACATCGAGGTTCCCTACACACCCCCAGATTCTGAAGTAATTGGTGTGGGATGCTGAGGAAGCGCCTTAACTGTTTCCGACGGGTAGCTGACGTTGGGAAGTACTGGGTTAAGCAATGTCTTAACTGTGGTTACAGTGAGCTGGTGACATAACTAGGATACAGGAGGAGTTTCTCCCGACACAGACAGGGTGGAGTGAGCAGGGGAGGTGGCAGTAAGATGACAGATGCACAGAGAGCTGCATCCTCCATGAAGAAGGAGTATTTCGGCATCTCAGGACGGTGGGCTGGGGGAGAAGAGAATTTGGGTCCACAGCAAGTCAGAACTGGACCACTATAGTCCTTGCATGAATGACTTGGACCTGCAGCATAGCCAGCCCCCAGCTTGGCATGGCACAGCCAGATGGGCAGGTGGAGGACATCATGAGGACCTTCAAGCCCGTGGAGGAGGACGGGCCTGATCAGATCTGCGTCTTTGGAGATATTCAGGCACCTGGAATTGAGGAATAGAGCTGAAAGTGAGCTGGGGTTAGAAGCACAGACTAGTGGAGTAAGAACAAATGCCGGGTGCTGGAGGGATGGGTCAATGTAAAAGGGGCCTGCCACCGAGCCTGACCACCTGGGTTCTACCCCAGGACCCATGTGGTAGAAGGACAGATTCCTGCAAGTTGTCCTTTGATCACCACGTGTCAGAGTACACATGTACCCTCCCCATACAAATGTCATTTGTTTTTCTTAATCTGGAAAGGAGAGATAGACAGGATTTAGTCAATCAGTTCAGTATGAGACCATGAGGGAGTGGGGTTCAAGAATGGCTTTTGTATTTTTGGTTCAGGGGAGGAGTTAGTAGGGGTGAGGTGGCAGGAATCAGTTTGTTGTCTCTTCGGAGATGTGCAGAGGTGCTCATCCATTTGACCTGGCTTCTTGGACACAAAAACTGGAGAGTGGCTGAGTGAGGGTCACTGCTATCCAGATGGGAATGGGGGAGGATCTCTGAAGTAAGGAGAACAAGGGCGTAGCTCCTTCCCAGTGGCAGAGGGAGAGGACCCTAGGGAGAGGAGCTGACATCTAAAGCCAGGTGGACATGCAGGGCATGGTGGTGCCCACCTAGAATCCCAGCAGGTATTCGAGAAGTGAAGGCAGGCAGCTCAAGAGACTTGGGGAGACTTGGTAGAGAAGAGAGAAAAGGTCGGAGTGACTGGAGGGTTGACATAAGGTTGGTGTTTGTGCTGGGATTTTTGTTCTTATTCCAGATTTCTTTATAAACACTATGTAAGGCATCAGTAGAGGATAGGAAAGGCTAGGGTAAGTGCAGGGAACCTGTAGGAGGCAGCTGTTGAGCAGGAAGGAGTCCAGGAGACTGCTCTTGGCAGGGAGGAACAAGATACTTCTGAAGACAGAGCAAAGCTGGAATGAGTGTGTCTGTCTGCCTTGGAGGCTTACTAGCAAGTAAGGAGCAGTCGAAGGCCAGTGCCGGAGGGAGATGGCCATGGCGTCAGAGGATAGGTGTATGAAGAGAGGACCCAAGTGTGGCTCAGCCAGCATGTAGCACACACAGTGGCCACCATGCTTGAATAAGACTGAATCCATTGCCCAAGGAAGGCATGGTGATTCAGTTCTGCTAGCACTGGCATGCAACAAGGACTTACCCAGAATCTATTCTGCAGCAAGGAGATATGGCTGACACCACAGAACACATTCTGGTTTCTAAAGTCATCCCATCTCGAGGGATGGGGAGACTCTTTAGGAAAAGGGGAGTGTGGGGATCTGTAAGGGGTAGGCTCCAGGACCCTCCTGATGGAGTAGCACAGTGCTGCACAAATCTCTGTACATTGTTCCTCTCGCTCACTCATCCCTTGGTTACCTGCATCTGAGACCACATAAATGTTGTCGGTATTTATTTGCTATACTTCCATATTGTTGAGGGATTAACGACAAAACAGTCTGTCCATGGTCAGCAGAGATGCAGTTTTCTTACAAATATTTATGTTCCCCAGCTGGTCGAACACAGAGATTTCAAAAGAAGAGGAGAGGTTAGGGGAGGGGCAGCAGCAGAAGGGCTTTATGAAGGATTTGGCACTCATACCTAGAAGAGGGGAGCAAGGAGGGCCAGATGCCCAGACAAAAAGTGTGCAGGACTTGGTCATGGGAAGGGGCTCCCCTAATGTGGAATCTGTCCGCCTGCACCGATGCTCCAATTTCCCAGGTCTGTTCCAAGTGCTTATCTTAGGGAGCAAGGCTGGGTGGCCATGCTCTCGAAGTTTTGCCCACAGTGAATAGACATTCCTCCACTCATCGCCACGAGTTTGTTCTTTGCCATAAAACAGGCCTGAAAGGCCTCTATCCGGAAGTAGTAATTAATCATGATATTATCTTAAATGTTTATACAGCACTTGCCCTCAAATTAACTCCTCTCCCTGCACCTTATAAGCCTGGCAGGCAAGACTGTCTTCCTTTTTGTGGGTGAGGAAACCAAGGCTGGGAAAGGCACCTGGAGAGTCAAAGGCTGAGCTGGGGTGCAGTGGGATTGGTGGGGGTGGGCTCCAGTCCAGTTTCTCTTAAGATGAGGTGGACAGGTGAACCTGACCCTGAATGCTCCACTAAGCTGACGTACACAGTGCCTCTCTCCATTCGGTGAGGGGCAAGACCCAGCACACTGAGAAAGAGGCTCCCATTGAACCCAGAGAAGAGAGACTGATGGGCACATCCAAGAAAGAGGCTCCCATTGAACCCAGAGAGACTGTTGGGAGGGACCTGATGTCAGCTCAGCCCTTCTTGTTTGGCAAGGGAGGATCCTGGTCTGCAGAGGAAGTGAGGCCTTGCCTGAAGTGACCTGGCTTCGCCAGTGAAAGAACTGAGCTAGACCTGCTTCCCAGCTCCAGCCCAGTGCCCCGTGTCTGAGCTGACTCCTCTCTAGGGGCACAGGCTATAGCCTCTCTCCTATGACCACAGACCCTGACCGCTGCCTTAGTCTCCTGTGTGTGTTCTAAGTGCTTTAGAAGTGCTCTTTCGGTTCTCATCAGAACCTCGTCAAGTAGGCACCATAACCTCCATTTTCTGAGAAGGGAGTGTAGAGGAATGACAAGGCTACACCAAGGACACCATTAGCACAGAGTCTGGGTCCGGTGTGTGCTCAACCCCTTGAGAGACAGGTGCTGAGAAAGGGTGGCATCTAAACATTCTCTCTCTCGCCCTCTCCCTCCCTCCCTCCCTGGCTGGCCTTGAACTCACACAAATTCCCTGCCTCTGCCTCTGGACCCTTTTTCACCCTTGTCACACTTTTAGCCCACTGTGCTCTGAGCTCAGAGCCGAGTCAAGTCCAGTCGTGCACAGACAACTCAAGAACTTCCCACACAACTGTTGCACAATCCCTCACTCACGCCCTCACACTGCCACAGCCCCACCATTGCAAGCCCCCTTAGTTCCTCATGCCCAGCACCAGTGACACATGGATCAGACCATGTTTGTTCTACATCACATCACCTTGTAGTCAGCTGTCCAAGGACAGTGGTAGAGACGTGGACGGACACAGAGGAGCAGAGGTGGCGTTAACCCTGACTATTTTCTCAGCCTTAGCACCATGGGTACTTTGCACCGGATAGTTCTTCAGTATTTATTGTGATGGGCTGTCCTGTATTCAGTAGGATGCCAGCAGGCATTGTAGATATGACAGATGTTCTCTAAGGAGCAGATTACTCTTGTTTGAAAACAGCTTTCATGGAAGGAAGGAGTGGCCAGGGGGACTTCCCAGAGGGGAATTGCATTCCCTGAAAGGTGATCAAATGGAAGGGAAAGAGCATTTTGAGATGTGGGGTCACTGTCTGCCCAGAAAGGATATGAGTCACAGTGCTGGTGAAGAGACACTTCATCCTGAGGCCTGAGAGGGCTCTGCTTGCTACAACTGCCACAGTGAGGTGAAGTCTGTCTATGTGGGAAGCTTCTGCAGGCGTGGAGCAGGGAAGGGATCCCTTGCCAGGGCAGAGGCCTGTCCTTGCCGAGGAGGAAGGCCAGCTCTGGATCTTCTCAAGCAGCCTGGGTGGTCTGACTCTGCTTCTAGCTTTAGCCTGAGCCTCTTCCTCCTCGGTTTCAGAGAGGGGCCCCTGGGGATACAGTGGGTGGGACTGTCCAGACCCACCTGGAACATCTGGCCCTGGATTCACAACTGACCCTTGGATGTAGCTGCATTGTTAAAGAGACAAGTCCTGGGAGGGGAGAAGAGATGCAGGGGCCAGCGATCTGGGAAAGAAGAGAAGCTGGGTGTAGGGGTGAAGGCCAGGCCAAGGGACTGAGCTGGACAACCTGACCCCTTTCTCCTTATAAGAGGAATGGAAAGGCAGTGGCCATATACCCTTCATCCCCACAGAAAGTGGAGGAAAGAGAGCTGAGGGGGTAGTTACTGGGATGTGGGAGAAGATTCAGGCCTGAAAGTAGAATATCCAAAGGGTAGGTATTGAGCAGCCACAGGTTCCCAAATAGACCTCTGCAACTGTCTAGAATCCTGGGTTAGGTCAGCAGGATGGCCAAACTAGCCAGCACACCATTGTATGTAGCCTGTGAGCCAAAATGGGTCTCAGACTTTGAAAGGGTTGAAAAAAACAAGTAACAGACTGTGTGTGGCTTCAGACTTACCTTTTAGCAAGCTCCCCAATCCAGGGAACTCCCACTCTTAAGGTGGGGAGCCTCTTTCTCAGAAACCTAGGAACTTGGGACTTCAGCCCTCTAGGGTTCCTGAGTCAGACCTTTGGGTTTCTTTGGGTTCGTCTTGCTCTGTGTAGTTCATATAGTAGTCACCTGTGCCTAGCAGTGTAATCTGGGGACCCTGCTCCCCTGTAGGTTATGTATTTTTTGAGTCTTTTTGTGTTCTCATTTTTTGTTGGATTTGCTTGTTTTCGCTTTTCTAGGGCTTGAACCTTAGGGCCCAGTGTATGCTAAGTAAGCATCCTACAATGTAGTCACCCCCTAGTGTCCTCCTGCTTCTCTCCTTGGGAGCCACAGTGAGTGACATCAGTAGTGGTTTATTCTGTGTATAGGCTACGTGTTCTGCCTCACGTCCCTTTACAAGACACCACCCCACCACCACAGAGAGGAAGTGAGCACTTCCTCTGTAGAGAGCAGGCATGCTCACCCACAGTTGCCAGGGCCTGGGAGAGTGTGACCTTGAGATTCTCAAAATGCCCTTGGGCATGTGCAGCTCCCTCTCCTGACCCCAGGAGAGCTGCCTGGTGAGGAATAGCTTTTTCTTGCAAACTGTCCGAGCCCAAGGACCTCAGCTACACAGAGCCTATGTGCTTCCCATACGAGCCTGGGTACCTTCTGCACGAACCAAGAGCATCTCTAGGACCTTAACTCTCATGACAGGCCAGTTCCATGACTGTTCTTTCCACTGACCAGGACCCTCCCCATCTCAACATGAACCCATGAAGAAATGGTTTCATGTTTTATTTGTTTGTTTTGAATTGTATGTCTGTGTACCACATGCTCATGGAGGTTAGAAAAGAGTAGATCTCTTAGAACTAGCATTACAGGTGGTTGTGAGCTGCCATTTGGGTGCTGGGAACAGAACCTGGGTCTTCTCTCCAACCCCCTGGCTCTACATTTTAAAGGGATTATATGGAAAACAAGTGAGAGCCATATGTGACTTAGGCCCTTCTGAATAGGCCTACTTAACCTAAGCTGTAGCCTGTGCCTGTTGTAGGAGAGTTTGCTTCGAATGTTCCCCACGCAGGGGAGGAGTGGAGAGCTGTGCTTAGTTGATACCTTTGTGAAGGCGTGGCTTTGGGGGTGAAAGACAAGAAGAGAACCCAGGCTAGAGCTAGGGCAGCTGTTGCACAACGTTCAACAGACCTGGGATGCTGGGGTGGGGCAGTGGCAGCATCAGGGATAACTCCTGGGCTTGTGATTGGCACAAGGGGCAGGAGCCTTCAGGACAGGCAGCTGCTGTTCCTCACCTCGGTGATAAGCCGGGGCCTTGGAGGAGGCTGCTCCATGGGATCCTGTGAGGGGTGACGTGAGCAAGCACTCTGTCCCTAGAGGATACCTTCTGTCTCCCAGGAGAATGCTGAGGGCAGTAGCTGGGTGGAAAAGGTGAACCTAGAACCCTCCCCCCCCATCCCCTGTATTGAATTAGGATTCTCTGGGGCCACTCTTTCCTGAGCCAGTGTCAGCTTGGAGCCGCCACACCACCCCCCCGCCTGCAAAAGGAGAGTCTCTAGAGGGCTGAAACGCCCACCACTCAGACTCTGCTGTCCCTGGGGGTGGGGCCGGTGGTGCCGAAGCATAGGAAGCCAGCTGCCCCCACTTCTTCATGCTCAGCAGAGGACCTAGCAGCATAGAGAGCTGGGAGAGCGTGAGCTTTGGCAGAACTTTAATGTGGAAGAGCTCAGGAGCACCTCCTCACTCAGAGCTGCCACTCCCTGCCTGTGAAGAGAGCTAAAGACCCGAGCTGTGGGAAGAGAAGCTCAGTGCCCGTCCTTAAGTTTGTCTAGGCAGATTAACTGACTTAGTCTCAGCACAGATCCACTGTCTGCACACAGTCCAGATAAGCTTCATTAGCTGACTTCAAAATCATGTTTTACTCAGTTGTGATGTCGAATGCATTTAATCCCAGTACTCAAGAGGCAGAAGCAGGCAGATCTCTGAATTCAGGGACATATGTAGCCTGGTGTCTACATAGAGAATTCCAGGATGACCAGGGCTACATGGAAAGACCTTGCCAAAGGAAAGAGACCCAGTTCCCAGTTGCGAGTCCTGAAGAAGCGCTTGCCGTTTATCTATAAGGCTCCCTTATTCAGAACGACCTGTTCTCTGCGTAGCCTGATAAACAGGGCCTTGCCGTCCCTGCAGTTCTCTGGGATGTGGCATCCCTTGAAGAACACAAGTACTTTGTTTTGTTGGCTGCAGTCAGCCTGGTCTCTGCCCTTGCCCTGTAAGGTCAAGGGTTTCTAGGAAGAGAGCCTAAAGTCCCTTTGACTCGAGGTACCCCGACCACTGGTCTGGCCCCTGACCTCCAGGAGGACCAACTCCTGAGAGTCCAGAAATCTCTAGGCTAGATCTCAAAGGCAGGAATAACAGCAGCGGGGAGGGGAGGTGGGATGGAGGCTGGATTCACGGGGCGTGGCTCTTGATGTTAAATTGTGGCAGGGACGCGTACTCAGACTTAGTCAATGGCTTTCACTGAACTGGGTTCAGGACAGTGTGCGCTGGGTACCAGAAGTTGGTGTCCTGAATTTCTCCTGGCATTGTAATGGAAGCAGTCATGTGCCATAAAGATCTTTCTATGACAGTCTGCAGGTGTTCAGAGTGGCTCAGCGGGGGGGCACTTGACCTGCGTTTATCCCCACACCACAAAACAAAGTCATGTAGAAAATATTCCTGAGGGCTAGAAACACTGGCATCCTGGCACTGCTCTTCCGTCTGTAAACGTACCCACTCTGCTACCAGTCATAAAAGCTGAGCACAGAGCTGTGGCTATCTATAGCCTCACACACCCAGTCTTCACTACAGCAGAAATAAAAGTGTTTAGCACACACGGTCATATACAAAGTGACGATAGGGGCTGGAGAGATGCCTCAGGAGTACAGAGTACGATTGCTCTTACAGAGAACCCAGGTGTAGTTCCCAGCACCCATACCAGGTGACTGACAACATCCTGTAACGCCAGCTCCAGGGAATCTGACACCCTTTTCTAGGGTGCATAAGCACCTGTATCATGTATACATACCCACATATAGATAGATACGCACATATAATTTAAAATAAAATTTAAAAAAAATTATAAAATGGCAATAGAGGTAGCTGTTATTTATCTAGTATTTTTTAATTATAACTTTACAGTGAGTTCCTTCTACACATAGAACAGCCTGGCCTGAAGCAGCCTGGTCGCGTGGCAGCATCCTGGCGGGTCTCGTGTTTGCAATCTCTTAATTGCACCAAGAGCCCCTGAATGGCCCACACCACTTAGTTTTATTCTAAATGCACTCTGGTGTTCGCATAATGGAATCACCTAATAACACATTTCTTAGACTGTGCCCCCGCTAAGTGATACGTGACTGCGGTGCTGAAGTCGGTGTTGGAGAAGAGGCGGTCGGCGCTCAGAGCTGCTGGAACTTGCAAAGGGATAGGTCTGGGATCAGAACTTGCTTGTGATTCCATTCAGAACTAGGTTCTGACCCCTGCACTGTCTGGCTTCTCTTTATACAGCAGACAAGTATGTGCTTAGACTGCCCTTTTCCAGTCAGTCTGTCCTAATCCCTGGAGCCTGGCTCTGTCAGGTTTCTGGACTTGACATACAAACGACAGCAGAGCCAGCCCAGGCCCAGTGGGTACCCTAGGGGCTGCTCTGCACCCTTTTCCTTTGGCAGCTGCAGCTATCCATCCCTTCCTTTCTGCCATACTTCAGTATTAGAATCAGAAGGACTCGAGAAGGGGTGGCTACAGAGAGGGTATGTGCTGCTGTGTGCAGAAGCCTGCCGTGTGCACCTAGGGAGGGAATGGCTGGTGTCAGTGCGGGATTGTGTAAGAGTTGCAAGTGATAAGGATGGAGGAGGGGTTATGACTGGTCAAAACTGAGAGCCTTGTGAGTACAACATGATCCAGGCACGGCCGCTCACATCTATGATCCTAACATTCAAGAGGCTGAGACAGGAGGATTGCTGTGAGCTCCTGAGACCCTGTTTCAAAGAGAAAGAAAGAAAGTGAGGTGAAATCGGGGCATGTACACAGAAAGTTGTTTCTCCGTATATACTTGGGCCTGCCCATGGCTACATGTGTGCTGGGTGGGTCTGGCTAAGTCTGTGGCACTGGGCGTTGTCAGTATGGCCTGACAGTGTGGTGAGTGTGTGAGATCCAGTGCCACCTACCTATGGCCACATCCTTGGCACCAGGTTAGGCCCTCCCTGGTGTGGGGGCAGGGCTAATGAGCAGGCCCGCACCAGGACAGATATCTCCAGTTCCTGGAACCACTTCCTTGCCCAGGGCTTTTCCCTGAATCTCTCAGCTGAGCACTTAGAGAAGGAAGGAGGCCATGGTTCCTTCAAGGTGGCATTCCCAGCCAGCCACGGGGGAGCTGGCCTAGGAGACAGAAAGTGACAGTGTGCCTTAGAGCGTGTCCTTTAGTCCTCCAGGCTCAAAATGCAGCGTCAGTGTGCACTTCCCACAGGCCCTCAGAATGGCAGAACCTGTCTGTCCAGCTGTGCTTCCTCCCCAACAGGGGGTTGGGAGAGGGCCCAGGGCCTACAGCCATGACCTAGTGGCCTACAGTGTCTAGGGAGCCACTTGAAAGGGGCAAATGAGCAGAAGCATTTTTTTCCCTGTGCCCAAACTGGCTGTCATCCTTGCCATCTTCCCCAGCAAGTCTTAAGCACCTTGGGATGGGCGAGCCCAGTCCTCTTCTCACCCAGGGAAACTGGTCCTATATAAAGGAAAGAAGCAGGTGAAGAACGCACAGTGTGTTTGCGGAAGAGCCAAGTCGGGGCATCTTGGGGTGAAGTGGCCACTCTGTCCGGAGGGGCCACCTACCCAGGATCTTCTCCCTGCAGGTTATTGAGGAGTTCTACAACCAGACATGGGTCCACCGCTATGGAGAATCCATCCTGCCCACCACACTCACCACGCTCTGGTCCCTCTCGGTGGCCATCTTCTCTGTTGGTGGCATGATTGGCTCCTTCTCTGTGGGCCTCTTTGTTAATCGCTTTGGCAGGTAAGCAGGAAAGACCCCAGCCCTGCCTTGGAGTCCATGCCATCCTGCTCAAGGAGTTCTGGAGAGGGGAGGGGGTTGGGTATGGCAGAAATACCCTGACTGACCTCCTCCCTGGGGAGCCTGGGGGTCTTGAGAGCTTGCTGACCTGTGACCTGCTCCGCAGGCGGAACTCCATGCTGATGATGAACCTGTTGGCCTTTGTGTCTGCCGTGCTCATGGGCTTCTCCAAACTGGGCAAGTCTTTTGAGATGCTGATCCTGGGCCGCTTTATCATTGGAGTGTACTGTGGCCTGACCACTGGCTTTGTGCCCATGTATGTGGGAGAGGTGTCACCTACAGCTCTCCGCGGAGCTCTAGGCACGCTGCACCAGCTGGGCATCGTCGTTGGCATCCTCATTGCCCAGGTAAGCCAGTTCTAGGTCTACCCACTTTGTACTGCCTCTGCCCACAGCTCTGGCCCTTGGGTCACAGTTCAGCAAAGCAGAACTTCTCTCCCCAACCCTGCCTAGGACACCCTCACAGTGACAGGTTCCAGAGCACACACAACCCCCACCCTGCACCAGTCTAAGAGCAAACACCCTTGGCCTTCTCACCTCCCTTCATCACAGGGGCCCCACTTCAACGTGTTGGGCTCTTGGGCCTGCAGGCCTGTAAGCCTCTTTGCACACTGTACCTTCTCTCCTTGAGGCTCCCTGTTCTTTAATCCTCCTGTAGCTGAGTAACAATCCCCACAAGCTATACTAGACATTTATATGTGGCCTCGTCTTTGTAATTTGAGCTGGTTTTACAGATGAGCAACAGGCTCGGTCTCCTAGCAGATAGTGGGCTGGGAAGGCCACTGGTTGAGTGGGATGGGTACTTGAGTAGGGGCAGGGCAGGGGCACTCATGGTCCCTGGTTTCTTTGTCCAGATTTTCGGCCTGGACTCCATTATGGGCAATGCAAACTTGTGGCCTCTGCTGCTCAGTATCATCTTCGTCCCAGCCCTGCTACAGTGTATCCTGTTGCCCTTCTGCCCTGAGAGCCCCCGCTTCCTGCTCATCAATCGTAACGAGGAGAACCGGGCCAAGAGTGGTACGGGCTGGGCCCTGCCCTCCTCCCTGCCCCCCTGAGCTTAGGCCTTTTTCCCACTCTGAGCCACCCCACCTTCCCTCCGGTCCCACCAGTGCTGAAGAAGCTTCGAGGGACAGCCGATGTGACCCGAGACCTACAGGAGATGAAAGAAGAGGGTCGGCAGATGATGAGGGAGAAGAAGGTCACCATCCTGGAGCTGTTCCGCTCGGCCGCCTACCGCCAGCCTCTCCTCATCGCTGTGGTGCTGCAGCTGTCCCAGCAGCTGTCGGGTATCAATGCTGTGAGTATCCCACCTACCCCTTCCTGCAGCCCCAGCCAAGTCCAGGCTCAAGTGTGCACCGTGAGAATCCCAAACACAACCATAAGCAAATTCTGCCAAAGAAGTATACCAATGGAACCAAAGCCTGTGGCAGCATCCTCCTGCCTGAGAAGTGTTCATCCCCCCACCACCCACTTAATCACCTTGGGTCCCACACCCACTAGTAACCAGCGCAGAGGCAGGAGAAGGCCTTGGCACAGCAGATCACCAACTGTCTCCCTTTCTGGCAGGTGTTCTATTACTCGACGAGCATCTTCGAGAAGGCGGGCGTGCAGCAGCCTGTGTATGCCACCATCGGCTCGGGTATCGTCAACACAGCCTTCACTGTGGTGTCGGTGAGTCTTTGCTTGCTTTTGGTCAGCAGCCAGGGTTCAGCTCAGGGCCTCGTGACAGAATGACAGCCTATACTGGGAGCCAGGCTTGTGTCAATAAACTTGTAAAGCTCATTGCTCACACTGTACAGCTGACACAGGCCTCCAGGGAGGTGAGAATACCTCCCAAGGTCACAGCCAGGATGCTCTTGCTGTCTGATCCCCAGGGCCACCTCTCACCCTGTTACTGTTAGACTCAAAATTTTGCCCTAATCCCCTATGAGGCCTCTAAGCTTCAGCCTGGTGGGGAAAGGTGCTGTTTTCCCCACGAGTGTGTGCTGGTCCTTGTCTCTGGCTGTTGAGGTGAGCCTCTGCACAGGTAGGCTCCAAGAGGCACCAGACCAGGCAGAGGGAACATGACTCTTTCCTTGTCCACAGCTGTTTGTGGTGGAGCGAGCTGGACGGCGGACTCTGCACCTCATTGGCCTGGCAGGCATGGCAGGCTGTGCTGTGCTCATGACCATCGCACTGGCCCTGCTGGTGAGTGACCCTGCCCTGGAAGGACCAGGGCAAGGTAGGGTGGGGACCTGGATTTAGACAGACCCGGGCACCCGTAGCTGTAGATTCCATCCTGATTTAGATCCCCAAATGCCCATATTAAACCCAACCTAGGCTGCCCAATGTGGACATGCCTCTGGACTGGGGTCTGACCTTGTGCTTCTCAGGTCATCTCCCGTCCTGAGCTTTCTCTTCCCTGATTGGGAATTTCCTGAGCCAGCACATCTGGCTGGAGAGCCCAAGCTCTCATCTCCATATGAAGCTGCCTTGTCCAGCACTGATCCTTGCAGAGCCTTAACCTATAGCCTCAATTCATCTCTACAACAACCCTTGGCAATATAATGTCCCCTCCGTGGCAGAGGTGCACAATCACACCCGTCTCCATTCTCCAGACCAGGAGCTGTGCAGTTAGATGTAGCCTGAGCATCCCTTTCCAGAAGTGCTCAGGCCAGATACACCTTGAGTTTCAGATTGTGAATATCTATCTACATATGCACAACATGGTACTTTCAGACTAGAACTGAGGCCTAAATGTAAAATTCATTTATGTTTCCTATGCACCATCCACACATAGGCTGATGGTAAATTTGAGTGGTTTGTTTTTGTTTATCATGACTGACGTGGTCAGGTGTGGAATTTTCCACTTCTGGTGTCATGTTACCAGCATTCAAAAAGCTTCAGATTTGGAAGCATTTTGCACTTCTGGCTTTTCAGATTAGAGATGTTCAGGCTTTTTACTCAAACTAAGGCCCCATGTAGGATAAGGAATGAAGCTAAGAACTGACCTTAGATCGGCAGGTCCCTAGCCTGTCACTAATCACTATGACAACCTGTACCATGCAGGCATGCATACACACACACACACACACACACACACACACACACACTCCTTTGTCCAACCCAAGTGAGGAAAAGTGCAAGACATGTCCAAGAGCGCTGGAGGATAGGCACAAGTGACCCTTGAGACTGAGACCTGGCATAGGCTACCGGGTGTCTTGGTTACTTTTTTATTGCTGTACTGAGACACCATGCAAGGAAACTTAAAGAAGAAAGCATTGTATTTGGGGGCTCGTGGATTTAGAAGGCTAGAATCCATGACCATTATGGCAGAAAACATGTTAGCAGGTGGGCAGGCATGGTACTTGTCCAGTTACTGAGAGCTTACTTACATCCTTACCCTTCAAACACGAAGCAGAGAGAATAGCTTCGGTTTTGAAGCCTGAAAGCCCACTCCCAGTGACACACCTCCTCCAACAAGGCCACACCCCATCCTTCCCAAACAGTTCCACCAACAGGAGACCATTCTCATTCAGACCACCACACTGGGTTGTGCAACAATCTGGGGGACCTTTCAGCCCAGACTTGAGATTTCTGCAGCTTCTCTTCCTTCTAAGAAGTCATCAGGTCCTAGTCTAACCTCTCACCCCATCTCTCTCCACAGGAACGGCTGCCCTGGATGTCCTATCTGAGCATCGTGGCCATCTTTGGCTTTGTGGCCTTCTTTGAAGTAGGCCCTGGTCCCATCCCATGGTTCATTGTGGCTGAGCTGTTTAGCCAGGGGCCCCGTCCTGCTGCTATTGCTGTGGCTGGCTTCTCTAACTGGACCTCAAATTTCATCGTGGGCATGTGCTTCCAGTATGTGGAGGTGAGAACATCTTTGTCTACCTTTCCTCAACTGCATGTTATCTGAAGTATTCACCCTTGTTATTCAAGAATCATGCTGGCAAGCGGTCAGGAGCCCACATCACCTGGCCAAACCCTGCCCAGCCCAGGCTCTTCCCTTAGTTGTTATGCCATTTCTGGAGTCTGTCAGGCATGAGCAGTCTCATTTAGTTTTGATAGCACCCCTGGGGGGCTAACAGCAATTCCCTTCTCCAGATCAAAGGCTCAGAGGCAGAGTCCTTTTAGCTAGGATAGAGGGTGATGGCATGTCTGTTTTCCAGCAACTGTGTGGGCCCTATGTCTTCATCATCTTCACGGTGCTCCTGGTGCTGTTCTTCATCTTCACCTACTTCAAAGTTCCTGAGACCAAAGGCCGCACCTTCGATGAGATCGCTTCCGGCTTCCGGCAGGGGGGTGCAAGCCAAAGCGACAAGACACCTGAAGAGCTGTTCCACCCTCTGGGGGCTGACTCCCAAGTGTGAGGAGCCCCATACCTGGCCCGGCCTGCTCCCAGCAGCCCCATGGATCTCTCTGGAGCACAGGCAGCTAGATGAGACCTCTTCCAAACTGACAGATCTCAGGCGAGCCGGGCTTGGGCGCCTTTCATCAGCCAGCAATGATGTCCAGAAGAATATTCAGGATGGCTGCAGAATTTTAATGAAAGCAAGACTGTTGCTCAAATCTGTTCAGATAAGCAACAGGTTTTATAATTTTTTTATTACTGATTTTTGTTACTTTTTTTTTATCAGCCACTCTCCTATCTTCACACCCTTGTCTTCACCTTGAATGGCTCAGTGCCTGAGGGTGGGGACCAAGCCCTGTCCAGACACAATGCCTTCTTCGCTAATCTGTAGGGCTGGACCTATGACCAAGGACACACTAATCGAACTATGAACTACGAGGCTTTACCCCAGGAGGTGGTAGCTGCCACCCCCTTCCGCAGGCCCGGATCTCCCCATTATAGGGGTCGGGCTCCATTTTAGGATTCGCCCATTCCTAACTCTTCCTTCCCAACCACTCAATTAATCTTTCCTTGCCTGAGACCAGTTGGAAGCACTGGAGTGCAGGGAGGAGAGGGGAAGGGCTAGCCAGATTCTAGTCTCTTGTGCACTGAGGGCCAGACATCACCACGAGAAGGGCCTCGGAGGCTGAGAACTCACCGCTGAAGACATGGACACTCCTGCCCTGCTGTGTATAGATGGAAGATATTTATATATTTTTTGGTTGTCAATATT
Source organism: Myodes glareolus (assembly GCF_982192425.1). Taxonomy (NCBI): domain Eukaryota; kingdom Metazoa; phylum Chordata; class Mammalia; order Rodentia; family Cricetidae; genus Myodes; species Myodes glareolus. The sequence goes on along the minus strand of NC_142028.1, from coordinate 74,015,613 downwards.
AAATACAGACACTAAGTTATAGTCTATCTGGACAAACCCACTTGTAAATACACCACCATACTCCTGTAACTTTACCTAAGCAGATATAAATGGCTGGTTTTTAGAAATGTGGTTTCAGAATGCTTGTGGGTTGGGACCAGGCAGGTTTGGATGAAAGCGAGAGAGAAGCAAAGCATGGTTGTAACTGTGCAGTGGCTTTGGACTGCTTGGCTCAGGATCCCTTGATTGCTTAAAAATCTGTGTGACCTCTTACCCAGAGGAAAACCCAAGTTCTCCGCCCTGGCAGTCAGCATTTTCACCATGTTCTTTTAAGGCTGAGAACTGCTGGCCCTGATACTCAGGCTTGAGAATCATCCCGAAGTGAAGATAGGTGTCCTCTGGAAGGCTTCAAGAACTTTCAGATGGATGCAACCTCACAGCCACCCCAGCCACACTTTAACAAGCCTATGTTACTTCGCTGTAGCCTGTTCCTTTCCCCCAAACAAATAAGCTATTTATACTGCCCTAGTGAGTTGTTATGGTGCTTTGTATCCAAGGCAGCTTTCTTATTTACAGAAACCAGAGGCCACCTGAGGGGGTGTCCAGGGCAGCACTGAACAGGCAGGTCCTTCCCAGAGACCTGCCCCCATTTGAATTCAGAAGCTCTTAAAGGGACTTTTCTGTGGCAGTGTAACCTCCCACCTGAATGGTTTTATCTGGCTTTTCAGCATCATCTAATCCACTGCTGGCTAGGCACTCAGGAAATAGAGTATCCTGTCTCTAAAGATTAGAAAACCTAGAGGGAATTTTCCTTCCTGACTATGCAGACAGCAACAGAATCTCAGCATGAATGACAAAGGGGTTAAGGAGAGGAAACTAACTATAGAGAAAATTAAGGTCTTCCTCCAGCCCCTTCCCAATTGAGGGACAGCTGAGAAGGGCCGAGCCCGAGCTGCAGAGGTCAGGTGAGGGAGTATGGCCGATTAGCAGGCCTTTTGCCAACTGCAAGGCCCGGGAACCCACCTCTGCCAAGACAGTAGGGGCGTGTGGGGAGAGCTTCAGCAGAGGTCAGGCGTGGCAAGGTGGGTGGCCTAAGGCCCAAAGACCTCCAGATTCGGGAAAAGCTGACATAATCGGGCTCCTAGTCCAGGACTGAAAAAAGCCACATTCTGCAGGCCTTCCCACCCTGTAGTCTACTCTGTGGCCAAGCGCTGCGACGCGCAGGCGCAGAGAACTGGTCGAGGTGGCTCCATCTTCCCAGTCACGCAGCAAGGACGCAGTCAGCTCACCGTAGGCAGGGGAGGCGGGGTTAGGTGACGTTTTCACCAATCAGAGCGAGGGGGCGGGCTCCGAGCCAGGGTGGAGCACACCTGTACCGCATCAGGTGAAGCCTTCGGTTTCTGATAGGAAGCCAACAGGTACCGGGATTGCTGCTCCCTGGCGCCTTTCTCTTCTCACCAGCGCCTAGACAGTTTGGCACTTTATCTGCAATCCTGCCTCAGTCTCCCTGGAAACCGAACTCGGCGGCAGCTTATATTTTCCTTATTATAGTGCTGTCCGTCCACTGCAGGAGTCGAACGGTCCTTCCTCCAGCGCAAGGAGGGCCCAAACTAAACCATTCCTAGACCTCAGTTTCCGACGGAGAATCTGGCCAAGACTTCAGATGAGAGCACAAGAACTTAGTCTCGGCTTCCCAAACCGAATTCCTCCAACGCATTTTTAGGCAGGAGAGCCGATTCAGAAAGTACATTCATTAATAGGGATAGAATGCCTATTGTCTTTTGACAAAAGTGCATATTCATGGCCCCTCCTCCTATTTTGATTGTCTCTCCAGTCCCCAGGCAATTCAACTACTGGCAGTACCGGCCGTTTATCCTCTCCCCAATCAGCAACAGCCCCCTCACTCTTCTCTCTCCTTTCAGTCTCTGTTCTCATGGTGGTGATGCTCCTAAAATTTAGTTGTGTCTTTTTATAAACTTTTTCTGGGTCCCCCTTCTCCTTCAGTATAATGTCCATCTTTCTTTTTATCGCATTATTGCACATAATGGGTTTCATTATGGCATTTTATGCATGTATGTAATATATTTGATCATATTCACCTCCATTACACTGTTCTCTCTCTCTCTTGCCGAGCTCTTGCCTCTACCCAACTAGACCCCTCTAATTTCATTTTTTTTTATTTTAAGAATTTTACTGAATTATTGGCAGCAGTGGTGATGGGAGCACGTGTGTGTGTGCGTGTGTGCGTGCGTGCGTGTGTGTGTGTGTATGAATTCAGGCTTGAGTGACAAGCACTTTTTTCTGCTGAACTATCCTGCTGGTCTTTCCTCCTCCTCCTCCCCCTCCATTTCTCCTTCCCCCTACCCATGAGTTTTCACTAGGGTTGCTTGCAGGAACATTCACGAGAGCTTGTTTACAGGAGCACGGGCACCTTGCCAGTGACTACGTCTTAAAGAAAATACCAATCCATCCCTCATCAACCATTAAACGCCTCTAAGTCCTCGGAGAGGGGTGGAATCCCTCCTCCCTCTCTGAGAGGATGCTGCTGGCCCAGTCTTGTGCCGTCATCAGTCACAGCTGCTGTGAGTTCCAGAGCCACAGTCGGTATCCTGTCCAGAAGTCAGACTCACAGAACTCTCCACATCTTTCTGTTCCCTCGTCCTTTCTACTCGGTGACGCTGAGCTTCGAATGGAGCAATACAGATGTCCCACTTCTGGTTGGGCAATTTTAAACAGTGTTTACTTGAAGACTTTAAGAGTCTGCAATGATTTCTGCTTGTTGCATGACACTTCCCTGACAGAAGCTAGCGGCGGCACTAATCTATGGGATAAGTTAATTATCAGAAGGCAAATTGATGGCCATGCCATATCTATTTAACAAAACAGCTGTAGCTTCCCATGAGAGCCTGTGACATTTCTAGTCATGGGCTTTGAAAGGGGTTGCAGAACCAGACGTGAGTTCTCTTCCTGTAGAGCAGGCCACAGTTTCAATCAGAAAGTAGTTGATTAGCCCCATATCAGAGTTGATTCAGTTGTAGCAGTGAGCACATCTTAATTTCCGCCTTTCTTCATGTGAAAATTCAAGGTTCTTCATGATGGTCTTTTCACCAATATCCCCCACCCCCACCCCCATCCATATCCTCCAGAGACCAAGCCTTTGGCTACCACATCCCCTTTCCCCTCTGTGTCTTTGGGGTACACTTCACACAGATTCCCTCCCCACTACTCCTGATTCCCATTCATCAGGCAGCCATTCTCGGGAGGAAACATTAGGGCACACTGCTGCCTACTAGTGACTGGTGGGTCAGCCTTTAAACCAGGGCTGATTTTATCTTCTGCCTCTCTTGTTTGGAGAGGACAGGTCCATTTGGTCACTTTTTCCATCCACTCAAATCTAAGTGATTTCACTTAAAGCAACAACTGCCATATTATCATATGACTTAATACCCCACGCTATTGCATGATACAGTCCAAAATTTTTAACCAAATTCTGATTCTTAGAGCCCACACAGTGTGCTCAAGGCCCTATGGTCCAGCCAGGCTGACAACTCAGTGTTCCCTAGAAAGCTCCTCCCAGTGACTGTCTTAATCTAACACGTTCGCGCAAGCCTTTTTTCTCCTGGTCTGCTTTTGTTCTGTTGTTACATGAACTTTTCCTGGGGAGACATGAACAAACATTTATGCACCCTATACAAGGATGCCCCTCAGGCCTGACTTTGAGAACCAAAGAATTTAATAGCCTTACTTCCAGGGACATAAGTCCCCAAACAGCCACACCACTGAGGAGTCTCCCCACAGCATGGGTTATGAGCTACCTGCACAGCTTCACAAATGGAGTCTCTACTTCAATTATTAACCTTTCACCTTCAAGAAACTCCAGAGTCTTCTCAAGACTGTGTAGCTGGGGCAAAGTTTGGGGGAGGGTTCAGGAAAGAGTGGCTGGAACCTGAGGCGAGGGTCTGAAGACTCATCCCACCTGTCCTAATTCCTACAGTTCCAAACCTCAGGGCGTCATTGAGCAGCTCTGGATGAGCCAGGTGCTGTGATACACGCCTGAAGCCCCGCTGGTAATGGCTGCTCTCCTCAGAAAACAGCATTCCACATCTACCTGTATGACGTGGCATGGTCACGGGAGACCAGTTAACTGTCATTCTCCCTGAGGCATCTGTTCCTCCCTTCAGCTCCTACGTAAGCAAACACACACTCCGTCACACCTTCTTCTGTGCCCTGCACTGCCTTAGAAACGAGTCCGAAGCAGCTAACTCTAGACCGTCTGCCACTTAGCTGCGTCCTCGTGGACAAACCTCTTCACTCTTCTGATCCCCACGTCCTCGTCTGTTGTCATATTAAAGTGGAATAAGCATGCTGGCGGCGGTGAGTATGTGGCAGTGGTGGTGCACGCCTTTAATCCCAGCACTTGAGAGGCAGAGACAGGCGGATCTCTGTGAATTCCAGGACAGCCAGGGTTGGAACACAGAGAAACCCTGTGTCTAAAAAATAAAACAGTGGGCTAAGTGTAATGCAGGTGTCAGCTGGGGTCATACTCTCCTCACCCATTTCATTTTTCAGAAAGCAATACTTCTCCTCCCAAGAGGTGTTAAAATAAGAATTTCATACATGTATAAAGTGTGTTTTCATCAAATTTGCCAGCCCCTGCATTCTCTCCCATTTTCTTCCCATCTACATGTGCACTCACTTATTTCTCTCCTTTTTTTGTTTTGTTTTGTGTAATATGAGGGTCTGCTTATTGGGGTTTATGTCCTGCCCAGTTCCCCACAGTTGGCAAGCCCCAAAGAAAATCACACAGAGATTTTCATAAGTTATAAAACTGATTGGCCCATTAGCTCAGTCTTCTTTTTAGCTCTTGTAGTTTATATTAACCCATTATTCTTATCTATGTTAGTCACATGGCTCGGTACCTTTCACAGTGGGGCAGGTCACATGTTGCTTCTTCAGTGATCTGGGCTAGACTGCAGGAAGAGCTTCCTTCTTCCCAGAATACTCCTGTTTTCATCACCCAGCCTCTACTTCCTGTCTGGTTGACCCACCTATACTTCCTGCCTAACCAATCAGCATTTACTTAAAACATGATTGACAGAATGCAGACAATTCCCCACACCAGTTTTGGTTTAGTTTGGTTTTTGGTTTTTGGTTTGTTTTTGGAGACAGGGTCTCACTATGGGAACTTGGCCTAGAATTCACTATCTAGAACAGGCCAACCTTAAATTTACAGAGATCAGCCTGCTTCTGCCTCTCTAGTGCTGGGATTAAAGGCATATACCACTATTCCCAGCTCATTGTGTTTTTAAATTTAAAACTAGCCAAGCATGGTGGCCTTTACATCTAACACTCAGGAGATAAAGGCAGGAGGATCTCTGTGAGTTCAAAGCCAGCTTGTCTACCTAATGAGTTCCAGGACAGCCAAGGCTGCACAGAGAAACCCTGTCTCAAAAATAAATAAACAAGCTGGGCAGTGGTGGCACATGTTTTTAATCCCAGCCCTCAGGAGGCAGAGACGGGTGGATCTCTGTGACCAGCCTGGTCTACAAAAGCTAGTTTTCAGGACAGGCTCCAAAGCTACAGAGAAACCCTGTCTAAAAAAATAAATAAGCAAACAAACAAATAAATAAATTTAAACTATTTAAAATCTTATGTATATGAGCATCTTGCCTGCATGTATGTCTATGCAATATGTGTGTGCCTGGTGCCTGTGGAGGCCAGAAGAGGGCATTGAATCCCCTGTTACAGACAGTTGTGAGCTGTTATATATATGCTCGGAATTTAACTATGGAAGAGCAGCCAGAGTTCTTAACTGCTGAGCCATCTCTTTAGCGTGAACCCCCACTTCTCCTTTTTTAACCTACTACATTTAGTGCTACCTGTATGTGCACGGATGTGGGGTCACGTGCTAAAACATGGATAGCCATTTCAGGGGCTGCATCCCTCCCTGAAGAAAATCAACTCTCCCTCCCACAGCAGCCACTCTTTGCCAATGTTCTGCAGAGAGAGGAGGAGCTTCGTGAGCTCCTCACTGTCTGTACTGGGGTTTCAGACGATGTACAGGCCTTGTGCATGCAGTCACTGCTGCCTGTGTTCATGTGTGTTAGAGTCCTGTCACAATAGCAAACAACATTTGACTGAAGATGCCCATAACTTCTGGCTCTTACAATTTATCCACTTCTTCATCAATGACTTCTTGAGTCTTAGCGAAAGGAGTGTGATACAGATTTCTCATTTAGGACTAAATATTCTACAGTCTCTTTATATAGGTTGACCAGTTGTGGGCCTCTGTTAATCTCCAGATACTGCAAAAAGAGGCTTTTCTGATGAGGGCTGAGAGATGTACTAATCTCTGAACATAAAGATAAGGACTTAGGGACTACTTTGTTAATATGTCCAGTTAGCAGAATCATAGTAACAGGCTCCTCCCTAGGGCCTGTGACTTAGCCAGATGTGGGTTTTGGCTCAGCTAACAGTATCAAGTCTCAAATATGAGTTCTGTCTTGTAGAGTAGGCTTTGAATCAAATCAGAAAGTTGTTGGTTACTCCCATAATATCCATACCACTGTTGCACCAGAAGGGAGATATTGCCATACCAACCAAGATTGTAGCTCACAGAGTTCACAGTTGGGTAAGATGATTGTATACTTGGTTTATGTAAACTTAAATTTCTAGGAATCTCCTCCTCCTCTTCTATTTTTTTTTTATATGGAATGTCCTTCTGTATATGTGTTGTTTTTATTGGTTAATGAATGCAGCTATTTTGGCCTAAGGCAGGGCAGAATATAACCAGGCTGGAAGAGATATAGAGAGAGAGAGTAGCCAGAGTAAAAGATACGCCATAAAGCTGCCGAAGGAGACAGACCAGAACCTTATCAGTAAGCCATGGCCTTATGGAAATACAGAGATTAACCGAAATGGATTGATTTAAGATAAGAGCTAGCTAGAAATACGCCTAAGTTATTAGTCAAGCAGTGTTGTAATTAACAAAGTTTCTGTATAATTATTTGGGTCTGGGTGGCCAGGAAGTAAATGAGCAGTCGGTTTACATTTTTTCTTCTTTTTGAGACACATCTTATGTAGTCCAAGCTGATGTCAAACTAATTATGCAGCCACAGACGACCTTGAAGTTGTGATCCTCCTATCCCTGCCTCCCAAGAATATGGACCCGCAGACCTGTATCACCACACCTGCTGCACAGTATGCTGGGAACTGAACCCAGGGCCTTGTGTATGCAAAGAAAGCTCTCTGCCAACTGAGCTAAGAGCTACATTCCCATCCTATTTCTTTATTCCTATAGTCATCTCCAGCTCTGATGGCATCCTATAAAAACAACCCTCCATAGGGTACCAGATGCCAGCAGTTTCCTATCATGGAAATCAGAATTCTAGTTTCATTCCATTCATTTACCAGGTGCCTCCAAGATGCCCGGATACAGCAGGAAGAATGAAAAGGGGTTGATATTCCTGGGGCTACAACAAATTGATTGAAATAAACAAAGCTACTAAAGCCCCTTACAGTCCCAAAGTTTCTGCTCCAGCAAGAGTCAACTTCTTATTGTTGTTGTTGTTGTTTTGAGACAGTGACTGGTCTGAAACTCACAGTGACCTGCATCTGCCACCTGAGTGCTGGGATTAATGCCAGATGATCAGTTTCTCTCTTTTTATTTTTTTTAATATTTATGTATTTATTATGTATACAATATTCTGTCTACATGTATGCCTGCAGGCCAGAAGAGGGCACCAGACCTCATTACAGATGGTTGTGAGCCACCATGTGGTTGAAAGGAATTGAACTCAGGACCTTTGGAAGAGCAGGCAATGATCTTAACCACTGAGCCATCTCTCCAGCCCTGATCAGCTTCTCTTTTAACTCTGCTGTGAATCTATCCTTACTGGGCAGGTTACCTGAGGACCGACCGCCACCTCTCAAATCCCCAGTGTCCTCTATCGGCGAATCAATCCTACACCAGTTATGTTTTAAGGGGTTATTTATTTTGGGGGGTAAAACTTACATACACCATAAACCGTCAGGAAGAGAGCCTAGTCGCTGGAGCAGGAGCCAGGAGCAGGAGCCGGAACCAAGAGAGCCTGATCCGGGATCTGTGTCTCTTTTTAAAAGAGAAATATACCACGCCCCAGTGGGCTGGTATTTCAGCGGCTATTGGCTGAAGGAGCGGAAGGTGCTCCCACAACAGTCCTCAATAGAGCCTGTCCTTCCCCTCTTGTCTTCCCATCCCTGATCTTCATGGGGATCTAAGCTGGTGATGATCAAGGGTCCCTAAGGGCTCATAAGAGTCAGCCCACCAGATTTCTCTCCTATTACCTCACAGCCAATGTATCGAAGAGGGATGGGTAGTTAGATGACTCAGTCTCTCCCGTTCCACAGCACTCAGACTGCTCCTACCTGCTCTCATGGCCCACAATCATAGGCCAGGATGTGGGAGGCTCTCTCATTTCTCAGTTAAAAGTCTTTCCAATTCAAAGCAGTTCCGAAACTACATGACCCCTGGTTATCAGTTTCCTGTATTGCGCCTTGATGAGCCGTGTCTGCATGATGACTCCAGGGTTCACTCCCTCAGTGTTAAAGGTTTCATTGACTACTCAGTCTTCCCTTCCTCCAGCACAGTTGCTTCTATCAAACTCATCTTTGGGTCTGCCGTGTCCTCTTGGTGTCCCATGTGTAATACTAACTTGCCCTGGGGAGATGTGAACAGCCATATCTCCAGCCCATGAAGGGTGCCTATGACAGACAAAGACAGTTCCATGGAGTCTAACTTAGTGAGGACGTTCCTCACAGGAGCATGGGTGGTGGGTTATGGCTTACAGGAGCATAGGTAGGGCTACTACAGGAGAAGAGGTGAGAGTTACTAACGGGAGAGTAGGTGAGGAACTACTTTTAGGGTAGTTACTGGTAGTCACACCATCCAAGAGGTGTGTTACTGGGTGCGGGCTTTGAGGTTTCAAAAGATGGGCATCCTACTTAGCGCTCTCTCTCTGGCTCCTGCTTAAGGTTCAAGATGTACGCTCTCCACTGCTAGGTATCCGCTTCCATATCTTTGATCTGCCATTGTAAACGCTAACCCTCCGGAACTGGAAGCCCAATTAAATGCTTTCTTTTAGAGGTTGCCTTGCTGGTGGCGGGCAATCACAGCAGCAGGAGGGAGACTACACACTGGCTACAGTGCTGCTCTAGTGTCCCTCAGTTTCCACCCAACCCAGGAGGTCGGCACCGATGTGGCCTCTTTCATTCCGAGCATTAATCCTTTGTATTCTCTCTCTTCCTCCCTCTCGACAACCCATTAAGCCAACTTATTAAAATGGCTGATTTGGACATCTGCAATAGTGACGTCAGCCTCCACTCCTGGCTCAGCATTGCTAGAAGCGATCTGTTTAACTACCCCAGAAGGACTGCACAGGTCGGTGAGCCACATGTGGGCTCTCCTTTGGAAACACCTGATGTCGAACCCTTGAAGGTTTTTCTTGTAGTGATTATCAGTGTTTGGGAACTTTCAAACTTGTTCTTTTTCCTTAGATTTTTTTTTTCTTTTGCATCTCTAATCAGGTCAGCATAGACCTCCTCCAGAGACCTCATGGTGGGGCTGGTGATGGTGGCTCAAATTCATTGTATGGACACCTCCTTTTCATTTCTTTAAAAGCTCAGTTTGCGGCGGCGTGGCCTCCCGACCAACCTGTTCCTGTCGCAAACACAATGAGTCAGGACAAGAGGGAACAGAGTTCCACAGTATCCAGATCACTCTTTTCCTTAATTAGCATGGTACCTAGAACATCAGTAAATCAAAAGCAATACTGCTTTTGATATAGGGCAGAGATTAATGTCACCATCAAAGACTTGAAAAATGCAAGAATGGCGATTCCCACTACACCTGCATTCAGTGTTCTTATCTGGTCTGTGTAGAACACAAATGGATCCTGAAGACTTAAGGTAGATTGTGACACACGTAACCAAATGGTAACTCAAAAGGTATCTGTTCTTACAGATATGGTTTCATTGTTTGAGAAATTGACACATCTCCTCATACTTGGTATGTATCCTTTACTATGGAAAATGCCCTTTTCTCTATCCACCAATGCAGTTTCCATTTAACCAGAAAGGCCAGCAACACATTTTCAGCACCCACTCTCAGGAGTCTATGGACTCCTGAGTACTATATCTTATTTTAATTTTCTGGGATCTTCCTTACCTTTCTCTCACGCTGGTCCACAGCACTGATAATAAGTCCCTGAACTTTAATGATGAAGAAGCATCAGCCACTTTAGACTTATGTAAGATACCAGAAGCAAAACCTCAGAAATTACAATTAAAATTTGAGGAACTTAGCCAGTAGGTGGTGATGTATGCCTCTAAACCCAGCATATGGAAGGCTGAGGTAGGTGGATCTCAGTGAGTTCGAGGACACCCTGGTCTACAAATCGATTTCCAGAATTTCCAGGTCTGTTCCACAGAGAAACCCTGTTTTGAAAAATTGAAAAAAAGAAAAAAGTCAAACAAAAACTTGGGGACAAAAAGGTGCAGAGGTATGGGACACACTGAGATAGCCCACCCTCAGAAGAAAGGCTAGCTCCTGGATCTGGGCTCTCCTACAACCAAGAAAGAGGAACACCATCTACCCAGCTTCTTGGGATACTGGCAGATACACATATCTCACTGAGCCCCTCCAGCTCATTTAACAGTGCCTCCCCCTCCAAAAGCTGCTAGTTTGGGGTGGGACTCAGAACTAGAGAAGGTTTAAGGCAGGTGCATCCTTCAGGTATGTTGTTCTGCCATGTGGGTCACTGAGTCGACAGAGCGGTGATGGTCAAGTGCAGGGAAGGTGCTGTTAGAGTCCCTGGCAGGGATCGATAGCTGCAGTGTAGCCTTTAGAATTTTGGAGCAAGTTCCTGCCATCATCCACCGAGAACTACGCTCTCCTTTCTAACTTCTGTAGAACCTGGAAGCTTGACCATTGCCATGAAGTTACTCTGTGAAACACACAGGTTATCATAGTGCAAGTGTTATGGTTATCTATCGTATAAGGTCGTAAAGTTCGGTGTGTGCACACCCCGCCATCAGATGGAAGTATGTGACTAAGAGAGGCAGGCCCTGCAGACACAGGGAAGTTACATAAAACGGCCCAATGACCAAAGCCCTCCATGCCTGCCCTTCTGCATTCGCTCGCCCTGCACTTAGGGCCTTGTGGGGATTTCCCTACGATCATCCCACAGAGGAAAAGAAGACACAGTCTTGGTGTAAGGATGATTCTGCACTGTGCAGGCACTACCAGATGCAGCCCTATCTATCTATGATATTATCAAGGGCAGTTATTCGGGGAAATCTTCGGGTTATGTACTTTGCTTGGAAGGAGAACTCACCAGAAATGCAGAAGTACGAGCACAGGGCTTCTCCACTTGAAGCCAACGCTTTGCCTGAGCGGTCAGGAACTTGTAAGGAACATGACTAGAAATTTGGTGAAAAAAAAAAACTTGAGCTAGCTGTGGTGGCACATACCTTTAATCCTGGCAAGAGGCAAAACCTGGAGGATCTCTGCACTCTTCCAGAAAGAAGATTTGGGTCCCATATCACTTCCCACGCCTGGTGAAGAACCCTGGTCAGCTGGGACTCTTGCTGGAGGTAAAGTGAATACAGAGTGGGTAGAGGAAGCAGATAGTTCTGAAATATCAGCTACCATCACGTGATCACTTCCAGAGATGAGGACTCCAATTGCCACCAGTACTTCCTCCATGATTTGTCAATCTGTTCATGTGTCCGTCTACAATATTAAACAAGCATCTTTGTTTTCTTTCTTCTTTTCAGTTAGCACGTGACGTGAGATGTGTTGACTTGGGAGCAGCGTTGAGTATTATTAGTTTTACATCACACTATTAATCTGTGAGATATTGCGAGGGAAATTTGTGTTGTTCGTAGACTTCCTGTCCTCTTAGGAAAAGGTGAGTGGCTTGTTCACCCACAGATAGCAGTACTGTGTTACACAGGACCATGACCTCTCTGCCGTCTTTATTTGGAGACAAAACGTGGTTTAAGGAACACACCAGTGCCAGGCTAACAGTGTGGGTTTGTGATGGTTCATTTTTTTGTGCCAACTTGCCTGAGTTAAGGGACACCCAATGTTACAGTATAGCTGTGATATGTTTCCCTCCAGGTTCATGTACTTGAACACTTGGTTCGCAGCTGGTGACATTGTTTTGGGAGAATGGCAAACCTTTGGATGCTCAGTCTAGTTATGCATGTGTGTAGGCCACTAGGGGCAGAACTCTTGAGGGTTTTGGCCAGACCCATCTCTGACCCTACTCTGTTTTCTGGTCTGTGGAGATGTGAGGCATTTCCACCTCACACTCCCACCAGTGTGGACACAACCACCCTAGTCCGTATACTTTCTCTGCCATATATACTGGAGCTCCTGATAGCTATACACTCATATACACCATGCGCCAAGAGCATCATCTTCCCTTGGCCTCAGAGATGATTCCAGACTAGACCCACAGTCTAATCAGATTGATGAGAGGGAAGGATTGTCCGGTGGGAAAGTGGCAGTCACATCTCCTTTCCAGCTACCCTTGAGCCCAGACGGACATCTCCAACCTGGGCACAGGGGGAAAGAAGGCCTTTCTGAAGGGAGTCAACCTTAACAGACAGACAGACAGAAGGTAGCCTTGCATCTTTAGTCACCAAGACTGAAGCCAGCCTTTCCTGCGGAGCCAAGAAGACAGCTTTCCCAAGGCTGAAATTCACTGTTGAGCTACAGACCCAACATGAGGCTCATGAGCAGACCTTGGTAAGTTGTCCCCAGGCCGGCCACCTGACAGCAGCTATGTCCTCGGAGGCTGGGGGACGGGCTTTCGAGCTGGCCAGACACGCAGCTGGTTCTCTGTCTTAAACTTTCGAAGCTTTGATTCCTTCACTTCCTAAATGCAAATGACGCAGCAGCCTTTCTTCTTTTTTAAATTTCTTTTAGATTTCTTTCATTTGTCTGAGTGTTTTGTCTGTATATATATGTACATGCACCATATGTGTGCATGGTGCCTGTGGAGGTCAAAAGAGGGTGATGGATAACCTGGATCTGAAGTTAACCAATGGTTGTGAGTCACCAGGTGTGTGCTGGGAACAGAACCTGTGTGCTCTGAACAGGCAGTCAGCGATCTTAACTGCTGAGTTAGCTCTCAAGACCCTCAGCAGTCGTCGTAAGGTGGCCACGTGGGTGGTGCACACATAGTTCCTTCAGTCCAGCATCCAGGGAGAAGAGGCAGGAGGATCCTTAGTTGGGAACCAGTCAGGGCTACACAGTGAGTTCCAGACCAAAGTGATTCTTTCTCATGTGTGAAGGCAGATTTTGTGAGCCAAGACTATTTACAGCATCTTAAGTTAAAAGTTAATATTAAATTTATCAATCAAAAACTCAAAACATTGGTTTTACTTAGACCTCCAAGGATCATTTAATAAACATATACTTAATCACAGTCTCTCTCCCCTATGGATCCTAGACTTTCCATTCACACATAAAATCATCTATGTACACAGGACACTAAAGCAAGAGCAGGGCTGTCTAGGAGAACGGATGGTAATACCGTGAGAGGAACACGGGGGAAGGAGGCCAGTGGACATCATACAAATGTTTCTAGGAGACCCGTGTGAGAGCTGAAGAACTGGCTCAGTGGTTAAGAGCAGTGGCTGCTCTTCCAGAGGACTCAGGTTCTGCTCCCATTGCCCACGTGGTGACCCTCGATGAGCTGAGACTCCAGTTTCAGGGGGTCTGATACCTCTTCTGACCCCCATGAGCAGTGATATTTTAGTTGTATTTTTTTAAAGATTTATTTATTTATTATGTACACAGCCTCCATGCCTGCAGGCCAAAAGAGGGCACCAGATCTCATTACAGATGGTTGTGAGCCACCCTGTGGTTGCTGGGAATTGAACTCAGGACCTCTGGAAGAGCAGGCAGTGCTCTTAACCTCTGAGCCATCTCTCCAGCCCCTTTAGTTGTATTTTAATAAATAAAGCTTGCCTGAAGATCAGAGTGCAAAACTAAGCCACCAGAGGCCAGGGAGTGGTGGCACACACCTTTAATCCCAGGACTTGGGAAAGAGAGGCAGAGAGATCTCTGTGAGTTCAAGGCTACCCTGGGCTACACAAAATCAATCCAGAAACATATCCAGGTGGTGGTGGCTCACAACTTTAATCCCAGAACCAGGGAGGTGGAGACAGGAGCAATACAGCTGGGCGGAGAGAGGACTATAAAGGGGAAGAGACAGGAACTCACTGGAGTGTGGAGTCTGAGGTATGGTAGAGACACAGTTCAGTCTAGGCAGTCTGAGAATCGCTCCTTCGGCCTGAGCATTGCTAGAGGTAAAACGTCTCTAGTGGCGTACAGCTCTGCTTCTCTGATCTTCAGCCTTAACCCCTGTATCTGTCTCTGGGTTTTTATTATTCGTGCTACACCTGTGGGTAGTGCTTGTACATGCTACACAGACATACATGCAGGCAAAACACTCATGCACATAAAATAAGTAAATAAAAAATAGATATCTTTAAAAACACCCATTACGTACAATAAGTGTACACCAGTGGGGGAAAAAAGAAGTATACAATTTAGATCTAGTAGCTTATTTTTTTTTAAGATTTATTTATTTATTAGGTGTACAATAGTCTCAGTGTTCTGTCTGCATATCTGCCTGCAGGCCAGAAGAGGGCATCCCAGATCTCATTACAGATGGTTGTGAGCCACACCATGTGGTTGCTGGGAATTGAACTCAGGACCTTTGGAAGAGCAGGCAGTGCTCTTAACCCTGAGCTATCTCTTCAGCCCAGATCTAGTAGCTTTTACCTATAATCCCAGCACTTGAAAAGCTGAGGCAGGAGGACTGTCATCAGTTCAAAGTCACCTTGACTACATAGAGAGTCCCAGGCCATCCTGGACTAAAGAAAAAGTCTTGTATAAAAAACACAAACAAAAACCCCAGTCATTCAGGTCATGCACACTGGTAATCACACACTTAAACACTGAGACAGGGGAATCGCCATAAGTTTGAAGCTAGGCTGAGCTACATAGCAAAACCCTGACTCATAAAACAAAAGAACAACAATAAAGAATAAAGACAACCCCCCAAATGTATATGGTTAAAATTATAAGTATACTAACATAAAATCATTCCTAGGCTTAGGGATATATTTTATCATTGTTTAAATAATTTAGAGGAAGCTAACCCTCGTTAAATAGCCTCACTCATAAACTTACAAATTTGATTCCATTACATATTTTGAACTGAATTTGTAAGCTTTGCGTTCTTTGTTTATGCTTTTGTATTCCTGACCAATCCAGTTTCTACCCTTAGTAAACAAGTCCTGCCTAGTACTTTACAAAAAAAAAATTATAAATGTAAAAAAGATAAAATCAGGGCTGGAGAGATGGCTCAGCGGTTAAGAGCACTGACTGCTCTTCCAGAGGACCCGGGTTCAATTCCCAGCACCCACATGGCAGCTCACAACTGTCTGAAAATCCAGTTCCAGGACATCTGACACCTTCACACTAATGTACATAAAATAAAGTTAAATAAACCATGAAAAATATTTTTAAAAAAGATAAAATCAGTAGGTCTAGTTGACTAAATTACAATGTTGTTTATTAAATTCATGAAATTCTCTTATAGCTCATGAGCCTTAATCCAATATGCTGACCTATCAGACTCTGTAGTTTGCAATGTTGCTTTTAAAATCTCACTTGAAATAGGAAACAAATGCACATAATATTATTTTTTATTATTTATTTATTTATTATGTATACAATGTTCTGTCTGTGTGTATGCCTGCAGGCCAGAAGAGGGAACCAGACCCCATTACAGATGGTTGTGAGCCACCATGTGGTTGCTGGGAATTGAACTCAGGACCTTTGGAAGAGCAGGCAATGCTCTTAACCTCTGAGCCATCTCTCCAGCCCCCACACAATATTATTTTAAACACAAAATTGCTAATCTAAGATGCCTCATTTCTTTATCACCTCTGTATTTAATTCTCCCATCCAGGTACTAACCAGGCCTACTCACTTTTCAAGATGTGGTGCCTTCCTGTGGTAGGGCCACACTCTGTATTTAATCCTAAACCTTGGGCTTGAAAAAAACCACTGGCCACCCAGCATCTCCAGGAGTTCAGATTACTGGGTCAACAATTCACAACCGTGATAGAATTACATTCTCAAGCGACCAAGCTGAGGTGACCAGCTCAACAATTCCAGGCTGTGATATCGCTCCCTACTCAGGGAGGCTGAGGTTGACACCTTATGTTGAGGCTGGTGGGTAGATAATTTGTCAACACAATATCATTATCAGTCATAAATTTGACACCTGGGACAGGACCTGAGCTTTGCAGACCTCCAGGATGTTTCTAACCAAGTCACGGCAGATACAGTGAACCCTTTGCAAAGTCAGCAGGACAACATGGGACTTCTACTCTATAGCTTCCTCCTGGATTCAAATTACATCATTCTGCAATCAGCTGGCAAGTTTGCAAGCTCATCTAACATATACATACATACATGCATACATGAATACATACATATGTATATGGAACTTGTATTACAATTAGTGAATACTAGTTTGTGTTTTAATTTTCTGTGTCTTTATCCAGTGTGTGTGTGAGTGCGTGTGATGTGCACACTGCAGCATGTATGTGGAAGTCAGAGGACAACTTGGCAGGAGTTGCTTCTCTTCTTTCACCGTGTGGATCCCAGTGCTGAACTCAGGGTGTCAGCCTCTGCCGCAGGTACCCTTACCAGCGAGCAATCTCACCTGCCTGTTTGGTTCGTAACAGGGTCTCACTCTATGGCACAGGCTGCCCTGGAACTTGCTATGTAGCTCAGACAAACTTCCTGCTTCAGCCTCTGAAATGTTGGGATTACAAGCATGAACCTACAGGGCCAGCTTTTGTGTGTGTTCTTTCTTTCTTTCTTTCTTTCTTTTTTCAACATAATATTTTTACTGATTATTTGGGGCTTTGGGGCATATTCTTGAACCTCGTAAGACAGTGATTAAAGGTGCTTGCTGCAAGCCTGACCACCTGAATTGGATCCCTAGGACTCTCGTGGTGAAAGGAGAGAACTAAATTTTACAAGTTGTCCTCTGACCTCCATATGTACATAGTGGTACATGCACCTCCCATAAATAAAAAAAATTAAGTATAATAAAAATTTATTTCAAAAAGTTTATACAGTTGTTCCTTTAAAACCAAACACTGCCGAGGCCTTTTCATCTATGTTCCAAAGTTCCTGTGCAAACCTATTCCAAACTTAGCAAGCTGTACACTTAAGTATGTAGTGTTCATTGAATGTCAATTGTACCTCAGTAAAGCTGTCAAGATCCATCATGGATTTCTTTCTTGTTTGTGTTCTATGTTCATCATGAGTTGGTTAGGAGTGTCATCCTCACCCTCGCTCTGGGACCTGGGGTGGATGGAGAAAGCCCTGGTCAGATGAGGCCTGACTGCCAGCCTAGGAAGGGAGAGCATGTGGGGAAGACACGGATTCTCAGAACTCCTGCAGAAGTCACATGGCCATGCCCAGCCTTTGAGGCTTTATTAGGGGAGCTGTAGAGATAGCTCAGCAATTAAGAGCACTGACTACTCTTCCAGAGGACCCACAATCAATTCTTCTTAGCATCCACATGGTGGCTCACACAACCATCTATAAGTACAGTTCAAGAGGATCTAATGCCCTTCTCTCTCTCTCTCTCTCTCTCTCTCCCCTTCTTTTTTGATTTTTTTTTGAGACAGGGTTTCTCTGTGTAACAATCCTAGCTGTCCTGGAACTCACTCTGTAGACCAGGCTGGCCTCGAACTCACAGAGGTGCGCCTTCCTCTGCCTCCCAAGGGCTAAGACTAAAGGTGTGCAGCACTGCCACCCGACTCCAGTGCCCTTTTCTGGCCTCCCCTAGCACCCACACACATGTGGCCCACACACATAGACATACACATATACATAAATAAAAATAAAATGCATTAAAAGGTTTTATAGGATGCAATCATTTTACAATTATGTTCTGATGGCTGGTAATTCATTATATAGCCCTTTAAAAAAGATTTATCTTTATTATATTTATGTGTACATGTGTGAGCCTGGACCTGTGGGTGCAGGTGCCTACGGAGGCCAAAGAAGGCGTCAGGGGCCCTGGAGCAGGAGTTGCTGTGAGCCGTCCACATGAATGCTAGGAATCCACTGCAGGAGTCTCAAGGTCTCTTGGCCACAGAGCCGTCTCTCCAGCCCCTCTGTGGCCTTTGTATCTAGCACTACCTTTTCCTTTTCTGATCTTAACAAAGCTGTGCACTAACCTTTGCTTGGTGGTGAATGAGCACATCTTTGTAAATCCTTTCAGTTTCAACTTCTCTGTGTACAGCTTGGATCTTTTTTCTTCCCAGACAGGGTTTCTCTGTATAGCCCTAGTATCCTGGAATTCCCTTTGTAGACCAAGATGGCCTTGAACTCAGAAATCCACTGGCCTCTGCCTCTTGAGTGCTGGGATTAAAGGTTGCACAGTTTGGATCTTGACAGTTCCCCAAAGTGCACACGTTCAAGCCTGGTCCCCCAGGTGGCGCTGTTGGGAAGAGATGGAGTCCTGGAGAGTTGAGAAGTCAGCCTAGTAAGGAGGGGTCCTTGCTCCACCCCCAGGCCTCTTTCCTTTTGACCTCTGGTTCATAATGCAAGAAATGTGTATGTATCTGCATGCTGTGCTCCACAAACCCAAGCGAAGCCAGCCCTCACACATCTTTTCTATCAGCTAATTATCCTGATGTGTTTTAACAGCGGTAGCTGACTACTGCACTGTGCCCTTACAGTTTAGGTATACTTCTTGTAAACAAGCTATATCTGGACATGAGCTTCCTTGGCTGATCTGAAAACTCTTTGTCTTCTGATAAGTTTACTGCATTTCTATTTTCTTTTAAATATATATATATATATATATATATATATATATATATATATATATACTTTATTTTATGTGAATTGGTGTGAAGGTGTCAGATCCCCTGGAACTGGGGTTACAGACAGTTGTAAACTGCCATGTGGGTGCTAGGAATTGAACCCATGTCCTCTGGAGGAACAGGCAGTGTCCTTAACCTCTGAGCCATCTCCCTAGCCCCTGCATTTCTATTTTCATTTGGAAAACCATTTTTTGTTTGTCCTGCTTTTCATTGGGACTGATAGCCTTTAGGTTGTGTTTTCCTGTTTTGGTAACTGGAATTTGGGGTGTGCATGCTCTGGCCTGTGTGTGGAGGTCAGGGGACAGCCTTGGTTGTCAGTCTTCAGCTCCACCTCATTGGAACAAGAGAGGGGTCTCTTTGTTGTTAGCCTCTGCATACAATTCCAGCTGACCCTAGAGGCCCCACCCCTCCCCATCCACCTCTCACCAAAGAACACTGAGACTGCAGATGGGCACCGCCACACCCTGCTTTCTGTGGGTTCTGGACGTTCAAACTCAAGTGCTCACCTTGTGCAGAAGGGTTCGCCTCACCGAGTCATCTCCCCAGCCCCAGAAAGGAATTTTTATTGCTTTTGTGGCTACTCCTAGCATTAACATTTAACCTTAACCTTAAAAGTAAAAATTACTTCCTTCACGTGAATAAACCTAAAACGCTTTACTGCAAACGTTCTCGTGGAAGGATTTCCTGTATCTACTTCTTTACTGTGTTTGTCCGAGGGAGAGAATATGGGAGCATGTGTGGAGGTCAGAGAACAACTTTCACAAGTCAGTCCTTTCCTTCCACCTTGTGGCTTCGTCATCAGGGTTGCATAGTAAGCACTTTTACCTAAGGAGTCAGCTTGCTGGCCCCAAACATTTCAAACAGTGATACAGAGCCCCAAGCCAACAGCATTAAATACAACCCATGGACGCAGGAGACTGTTTTAAAGTTCACTTTCATGGTGAGGATGCAACACATTGAGGTCAGTTACAAATCTCCACCCAACAGAAGCCCAGCTCCCCAGCTTCTTCTTGTGTTCTTGTATTATTACTAAAACTACCTCCCTAGCAGGAGGTCAGGAGTTCAAGGCCAGGTTGCTTGGTTGTGTGAGACCCTGTCTCAAACAGACAAACGAAAACCGTGTCTCCAGATCACTAGATCCATAATTGCATTCGGGATTCCCAAACAAAGCTGGGTCGTTTGTCACGTGTCTTCCTACCTTTTCTGGGGTTGGCCTCTAGAGATGTCCTGCATGTAATTAGTCAGTTTTTAAAAGAGCTGGAGAGATAGCTCAGTGGTTAAATGCACTGTTGCTCTTCCAGAGGACTGGTGTTCGGTTCCCAGCACTTAGGTCGGTTGAACAAAATGTGCAATATCTATGTGTTTAACTCTTTCATCGCTCTTACAACTTTCTCATGTAGATCCTGTACCACACATTGTTATAGTTTTCACCTATTTCCATTTTAGGGATGCTAATGTAAATGATACTGTCTTAGGCACTGTTCTATTACTATGGAGAGACACCATGACCAAGGCAACTCATAAAAGAAAGCATTTAAGGGGCTGGAGAGATGGCTCTGTGGTTAAGAGCATTGTCTGCTCTTCCAAAGGTCCTCAGTTCAATTCCCGGCAACTACATGGTGTAACCATCTGTAATGAGGTGCCTTCTTCTGGCCTACAGAATATTGTATACATAATAAATTTTTAAAAAAAAGAAAGCATTTAATTGGGGGCTGGCTTACAGTTTGGAGGTTTAGTCCATTATCATCATGGTGGGGAGCATGGCGGCACACAGGCAAACATAGAGCTGAAGAAATAGTTGAGAGTTCTACATCCTGATCCATAGGCAGAGAGAGAGAGACTCTGAGCCAGGGCATGGTCTTTTGAAACCTCAAAGCTAGCTGGGTGGTGGCGGCGCATGCCTTTAATCCCAGCACTCGGGAGGCAGAGGCAGGTGGATCTCTGTGAGTTCGAGGCCAGGCTGGTCTACAAGAGCTAGTTCCAGGACAGGCTCCAAAAGCTACAGAGAAACCCTGTCTCGAAAAAACAAAACAAAAACAAAACAAAACAAAAAAAAGCCTATTCATAGTGACACACTTCCTCCAATAAAGCCACACCTCCCAATCCTTTTAACTTTTTCAAATACTGCCACTCCCTGGTGACTAATTTTTATATATTTTTTTGTGTATGTATGTGTATTTGTGTGTGTGTGTGTGTGTATATTTGTGTATGTGTGAGAGAGAGAGAGCGCGCACACCTACACATGCCACAGCGTGGGGATCAGAGGTCAACTTGTGAATTCAGTTTTCGTCTTCCACTATGTAGGTTCCAGGGATGGAATCAGGTCACCAGGGGTGGTGCAAGTCCCTCTTCCCACTGAGCCATTTTGCTGGCCTAAATGGCACTATGTATCTAATCTCAAAAATTCTACTCATTCAAGGCTGGTATGTAGGAAAGTGATCAACTTTTATGTTAATTTTGCATTCTATAATCTAGCTATAATTTCTTAGTTGTTGGAGGCAGTCTGGCTTCCTTTTCACTCTCTCTCTTTTAGATCTTTGAATTTTTGTTTTTATGCGCATGAGTGTTTTTTCTGAATGTATGTCTATGCACTATGTTTGTGTCTGTGCCCTCCGAGGCCAGAAGGCGGCTCTCCTAGGAAGCAACCGCCTGTCCAGAACAGCTAGTGTTCTTAACCACCGAGCCAATCCTGCAGTCACATCTTTCTTTCTGGCTTTGTATAAACACAATATTGTCACCTGTAAATACAGGGCCTTTTTTCTTTCTTTCTAGCAAATAATATTTCAGTAATAAATTAAGTAAATATTTAATATGTAAACTGGTCTGGCCTTGAATTCACAGAGATTCTCCTGCCTCTGCCTCCCGAGTGCTGGAATTACCTGGGAAGTTCTGGTGTATTTAAAAAAGGTCTCTTTTCCCTGCTCCTATCTAAAGGACACTATCCCTCAATAGTTATTGTAACAACCTAGTTAAGTCCCCGGAGGTTAAACTCAGCTGTGTGGAGCCTTTCAAAACATGGACTATCCCAACAGCTTCTCGCTGGCAGATTGTCCACACTAGAGTCCAGGTTTTCCTGCTCTGGCACTGGTTCCCATAGCATGAGCTCCTGTATAACTCTATCCAGCCATCTGTCTCCACTCTAGAGGTGATGGCTTGGCCGGTGTTACTAGTCTCTAATGGATTTAAGCACTGTTAGTTGTTCCATTTGTTCAGGCTTTCCTTTTCAGGACAGAATAGAGCCTACTAAAACCTTTCCACAGTTTTCCTGTGAGTCAGGGTCTTGCTATGTAGCAGAGGCTTCGTCTTGAATTTATGAGTGGTCTTTCTGCCTGCCCCGAGGGCTAGAATTACAGTAGAATTACAGCATACACTACCGTACATCTGTGTAAGTATACCATATATATACCGTGTGTGTGTGTGTGTGTGTGTGTGTGTGTGTAATTCCACACAGGACTTGGGTTGGTAGGGTGTTTAACTGACATGCACGAGCCCTGGGTTTGACCTCTAGAACCACATAAACCAGTCAGAGTGGCATATGCCAGTAATCCCAGCAACTCAGGAGGTAGAGATAAGAGGATCAGATATTTAAGGTCCTCTTCAACTACATAGTGAGTTTGAGGCTAGTCTGGGCTACATGAGATGCTGTCTCAAAAAGAAAAAAAAAACTTAAATGAATTCTATACCAGAATTAATAATTCGTAGGGCCAAGGAGTGCTCTCCTAGCATGTAAGAGGCCCTGAATTCAATCCCTAGCATGATATTAATCAATATTTGTCTATAATTATGAAATCACCAGTGATATTTATATTTTATGTTTTTTTTCATTCAGTTCTGGCTATTGGACCTAGGACTTTTGGGCACCACTAAACTAAATCCCAACCCCTCTCCCATGCTTTGTGTTGCTGTCCTGTGTCGTCTGTCTCAACTTGAGTATCCCTGCTTGAACGCAAGAATTCCCTTCAGTTTTCTTTTTCCTGTCTTTGTTTGGCTTTTGAGACAGGGTTTCCTTATGCAGCCCTTGGGGCCTTGAGCTCACAGAGCTCCACGTGCTTGTGCCTCAGAGAGCTAGGTAAAGATGTGTGCACCACTGCCTGTTGTTTTGTTGAAGACAAGGTCTCACTCTGCAGCCCAGGCTGGTCTTTCCTGATGCCGCCTACTGAGTCGCTGGGATTGCCAATCAGCAAAGCAGGGAGCATTTCTTGTAGATCAGGTCTAGTGATGAACTCCCTCAGCTTTGACCTTGGAAGTCTTCATCCCTCCTCCACTTTCTGAAGGACACTTTCGGCAGGCGTAGCTTTTGTTTGACTGTATTTTTTCTTTTTCCTGTCATCCTTTTGAGTATGCCATTGCACTGTCTTCTTGCCAGCCAGATTTCTGCTGAGACATTCTTTCACAATATTTTGGGAGATCCCTTGTGTGTAGTAATTTGCCTTTCTCTCAATTATTTTTAATATTTATTTATTTATTTATTATGGATACAATATTCTGTCTGTGTGTATGCCTGTAGGCCAGAAGAGGGCACCAGACCCCATTACGGATGGTTGTGAGCCTCCATGTGGTTGCTGGGAATTGAACTCAGGACCTTTGGAAGAACAGGCAATGTTCTTAACCTCTGAGCCATCTCTCCAGCCCTCTCTCAGTTTTCTTTATGACATTTGGGCTATATTTCTTCACATGGGTGTCTTTGGCTCATCTCAGTTAGAATTCTCTGAGTCTCTTAGGCATGGTCATTCATTTCTATCCTCAGATTTGGGAGGTTTTTGTATTTCTTGAAATAGGCTCTCTGTCCCTCCCGCCTCCATTTTCCTCTTCATGAAACTCCCATAATGCATCAGCCTACTTGATGGCGTTCTGTAAATCCCTTCGGATTCTATCACTTTTTTCACTTTTATTTTTTTCATAGGTTTTACTAGATAGCCAAGGCTGGCCTGAAACTCAAGATATAGCTCAGGCTTGCCTGTAGCCTCTGGTAACTGCTCGCTTCTAGCTGCCCTAGTGCTGGTGATACAGAACACGCCACCACACCCTGCTCTTCATTTTTGTTCCTATGATCTGGCAAACTGGACTCTGAGTTTGCGGTCTCTTCTTTCAATATCATCTGGGCTGCTGGGTGCTCTGTGGGGAAAGGCTCTTGCTGGGTGCTTGATGGGGAAAGGCTCTTGCTGGGTGGGGAGAGGCTCTTGCCTCAAAAGCCTGACAACCTGAGCGGTTCCCCTGAGTCCATGTAAAGGAGGAAGGCAAGAACCAAGCCTGTAGAGCTTTCTTCTAGCTTCCATGTGTGGACACCATGTCACATGCACTCCCCCCACACACACATCTTGCACACACATAATAAAAAATTAATTTTTTTCTAAAAAGAACATATTAAAATCTCATTTTAAAAAATAGGGGATAAGGCACATATCTGTAAGGGCACAGCTTTTTTTCTGGTTTTTGTTTGTTTGGTTTTTAGATAGAATCTCACCACGGAGCTCTAGCTGTCCTGGAATGCAATCGGTAGAGCAGGCTGGCCTTGAACTCACAGAGAACTGCCTCCCCAATGCTGGGGATTAAAGGCAAGGGCCGCTATGCCCAGACTTAATATCATTTTTAAATATATACATGCACCTACCCGAGTTTGTGCGTACCATGTGTGCAGGTGCCTATAGAGGCCAGAGTATTTTAGAATCCCCTGGAGCTGGTGGTTGTGAGCTACCTGGCGTGGGGGCTGGGAACTGAACCCAGGTCCTTTGCAAGGGCAGTAAGCTCTCCTAACACCAAGCCCCTCCCCAGCTGCAGAGGATATCTTTCGAGGCTAGGTTCTCTCCTTTACAGGGGAGCAGGGGATGAATCTCAGACATCAGATCTGTGTGACGAAAGTACTTTACTCATTGAGCCGTCCCTCTGGCCCACACAGATGCTTCTGCTTGCTCAGGTCTCTTACTGAAATCCTCTACAGCAGTGGTTCTCAGCTTCCTAATGCGGCAGCCCTTTAAAACAGTGACCACCAGCATAAAATTATTTCATTGCTGCTTCATAACTGTAATTTTGATACTGTTACGATCATAATATAAATATTTGATATGCCGGCTATCTGATATGCAACCCCTATGAAGGGTCGTTTGGCCCCTAAACTGTTCTGGGCCCACAGGTTGAGAATCACTGCTCTAGTGTATTTTTCAGTCATTATAATTTTCCATTTAAGGATATTTGTTTGGCTCCTTAAAGCTCCTCTCTACTGATATCCTCAAATTCTTCCTGCATCATTCTCTTCTGAGTTTTAGTTTGAATTCATATTGGGAAGCACCTTCAATAATCAGCCCAGCTACACTATGGGGTAAGGTGGGAGCAGTCTTCCAACGCTTTGGAGGGATAGGGTCTCTCTACATAGCCCTGGCTGTCCTGGAACTCTCACTATGTAGATCAGGTTGGCTTCAAACTCAAAGATCCACATGCCTCTGACCCCAAAGTGCTGGAATTGAAGGTGTGCGCCGCCACATCTGGTTGAAGATGTCTTTTCTCCTTAGAGGTGTTAGGAGTTTATAATCTCTTACGCCCCCTGGTGTCAACTTCAGCCCAGCAGGCACTATGGCAGCAGGCTTTTGTTTCTGCTTATGCCAAATTACATGTCTGAGGTTTCTTGTTTTTTCCTTTTCGTTTCTTGAGACAGGGCCTCACTATGTAGCTCTGGTTGTCCTGGAACTCTATATGAGTTAAACCCATAGAGATCTACCTGCCTCTGCCTCTCACATCCTGGTAATAAAGGTGTGTGCCGATGCTGGGCTACACGCCTTCAATTAGGGTAAGCCTAGCCACACAGTTCGAGAAGAGAGGTGGGAGGGAACAGAGGAAGGAAAAAGGAAGGAGAGAGGAAGGGAGGAATGGCATATGAAACACAAGTGCTGTGCAAACTCTATAAGGTGCTCTGTAAATGCAAGGGAATGTCTGAGAAGTCTCCTACAATTTAGATTTATTAAATTACATGTATTTTGTGTGCGCGTGTGTGCACACACATGTGCTATGGTACAAATGAAGTTAGAAGGCAGCTTACAGGAATCAGCTTTCTCCTTCCAACTTGTGGGTCCTGGGGGCCAAACTCAGGTCATCAACTTGGGAGCAAGTACCTTTACTCATTGAGCCATCTTGTCAGCCAAGTCTTTATTGTTTTAACCATGTTTATAAGCACTGAGTGGTAGATTCAGTCTGTGGTCATGGCATTATGCCCTCTAGTATCTTGGACACGCCACTGTCTCCGGCAGTCTGCTTCCATTTTGTGAAATGTGGATATATTTTTACCTCTCAGGGTACCTTCATATGCGTGTTAAAATTCCTGGTATATATATATATCCCAGGGAGGCTGAGTGGCAGGACCCCATCTGCTAGATGAAGTGACAGGCCATACCATGCCAGCTCTGGTACCGGAATCACGTTCTGGTAATGGGGCACAAATGAAGAGCACTCCTTATCCCAGAAGGCGAGACCCCAGACTAACAGAAGAGATAGGAAGGGGTACCTTGTATTTGACAAAGGGAAGCTGGGTGGACACTAAACTTCCATGTGAGAAACTGCCATGTGAGACTATGCCTAAATCGGGAGACCAGGCAACCTTGTTGCCCGAGTCCTAGGGACGAATTTACTGCTATTAATGGCACACTATCATTCTGGGTTTTAAGAATTTTCCTGTTATCCCATTCCCAATCTCCTACTCCCTGCCACTGTCATTTTTCCCAGCCACAAAAGTTCAATCATAACCTAAAGTTTGAAAGGTCCTCATCTTGACACTGACTTCTGCCACACTAGCCCCCACCTCTAGGCCAGCCTCCTTCAGGGGCCAACAATGGAATAGCTGCGGAGGTCAGCGTCTACACGGGCCCCACCGCACACCCACTGGGTAACTTTCCTTTCGGTGGTTTCATCTTTCGCCCTCGAGGGTCTCTGTGGCAACCAAATGAGATAAAGAATGGCGGGTACAGCCCACAGCCTGTAGGGATGCTCAGCTAACTCATTCCCTTTCCCCTCCTCTAAAAGCTCCAGAGGATCGGCGGGTTGTCCTTCACATTTCAGAGGAGCCACCATCTGTCTCGGAATTCAAGTCCTTCACAGGGAGGCTGCCCTGGAACAGTCTCCCCAGCTCCCCACATAGCCAAATAAATACACATGTTCTTCTCATTGACGTGTTTTACTGGTGGTCACTGAGGAGTGAGCAAGTTGGGGTGAGGAAGATAGGTAACAGACACGGGGAGTGTGAGGGTCCCTGGACTCTGGATCCCTGAGGCTTCCTTTTCCTTCTTACTGACGGACCACAGGCCTCTTCTCAGACAGAGAGGCCCCTTCAACAGAGGGCCACGCCTCCCGGCCTAGGGCTCTAGAAGTTGTGTTGGATGAGGCACAGCAGGTAAGAACTCACAGGTCACTGCGGTGTACCTGAAGCTAGATGGCTTTAAAGGACCCGCAGACAGTGACGCCATCTCAGGCACTTCCCACAAAGCCAGGGGACTGCTGTCCCAAAGACAAGCACATGTCCTGAGCCTATCCCACTGTCTCCAACCCTGAGGAAGTGAAGACTGGGCACTCTGATTTTCCAAGGCAAGAAACTGCCTGGGAGGAGGCAGGATTCCTTGACTTCAAAGGCAACAAGGGACCATTCTACAAAGGGAAGGGTTTGCAGGCCAGGTGGCCACAGCAGGTCCTTAAGGCCTCCTTCTATCGAGGTGGGCTCTCTGCTCTCCCCCACTCTCTAAGCAGGGCTCCCCTTTAGCTAGAATCTTTCTCATCCTGCTCGCCCAAGTGTGTCTTCTGGTGTCGGATGAGGTTGGAACTTCGGGAGAAGCACTTCCCACACAGGGTGCAGCGGTACGGCTTCTCCCCTCTGTGCGTCCTCTGGTGCGCACCAAAGTTGGAGATATCGCTGAAAGTCCGTCCACACTCAGTGCACTCATAGGGCCTCTCACCCGTGTGGGTGCGGTGGTGTACCCCAAAGCTGGAGCTGTTGCTGAAGCTCTTCCCACACTCACAGCAGATGTAAGGTGCCGGCTCCAGGTGGGTTCGGCGATGGACAGCCAGCGTGGCGCTCTGACTAAAGCTCTTGCCACAAAGGTCACAGCGGTACGGCCGCTGGCCCAGGTGGTCTTGCTGGTGAGTAGTGAGGTCTGAGCGCCGCCGAAAGCTCTCCTGACACTTAGCACACTGGTAGAGCTTCTCTTCCAGGTGGATTCTCTCATGCCGGATGCGGTTGGAACTCCGGGAGAAGCTCTTGCCACACTCTGAACACTTGTATGGCTTCTCACCAGTGTGGATCCGCTGGTGTGTTCTCAGGTTGGAGGTGTTATTGAAGGTTTTGCCACACTGCACACATATAAAAGGCTTCTCGTCCACCTCTGGGCTTGAAAAGGCAATGGGGTTCCCAGGGCCTCCAGCTTGGGCAGTGACTTTCTGCCATGGCATTTTTGAATGTGTTCCTTGAAGACCCTTTGACAGACTCGCCTGCCCATGTTCCTCCCCAGACAGGATCTGAGAACCCTCTGAGTCATCCACTCTCCAAGGCTTCTCCCCTTCCCCTTCCTCAGGCAGGTGAGCTTCTGGACTCTGCTCCTTCTCACTGCCCATCTCTGAACCCTAGGAATGAACACAAATGGTCAACATCTTTAGTCCTTGTGTCAGGCCATCAGATCGGAGAATCTTGCATTCTGATTGAAGCTTCCTCCCCCAGGAATAACCTCAACTCACTGGAATTCTTGTAGAAAGCCTTTTTTTACTTCTCAACTTTCAAGTGATAAACTTCCACAGATATTTAGGGCTGCCCACCACTAATGGACATATTCAGCGCAATTTGAATGTCACTCTTAATACCATCTAGACTATAATTTATATGTAAGTAAAGGTGCTTCCATTTAGAGGTTAATTCACTTTCTTCCTGTCCAGTAGCCATCTAGTCACTGATTCTGAAATAAGCATAACTAGAAGTAGTTACTTACAAGGCCCAACTCTGAATGGTCTTACTGACAGTTCTCCCTCTCTATCCCTTACCATAATATACCAACCGGCTAATAAGACCTACTGCCTGTCATGATAGATCGATCAAGGCCGACTTCTGCACACAGACATCACACAGACTCACACACACACACACACACACACACACACACACACAGCTACATTCTTATATGACACACAGCTATACCCACACCAAACACAGATATCAGCTAGATATACTATATACATTCATATCACGCATACAACCAACATACTAACAGCAGTCACACAGACAACATACACATCCTTACCAGATACAGCAACATAAAATATACATCCCCTGGAGTGAAATGAATAACAGAAGGCCAGAAGTATACCCAGAATGCCTGTCATGCTTTCATGTTTCAACTCTCACCCACAATTCCTTGGAAATCTCCTGATGTGTGCCCACTTTCTCCTTTGTAACAGAATGTTATACTTATTATTGTAGTAACTTTGTACGGCTCAAAGCTTTTTGAATGCGAAAGTAAATGGATGAGAACTTTAATCTCAGCCCCTGCTGACTCTACATAGGACTTTAGGATCTATATACAAGGAGCTATGTGGCCTCCACTAATTTCTATTATTTATTTATTAAATATGTTTCTCTATGTAGCTGTGGCTGTCCTGGAACTCTCTATGTAGACCAGGCTAGCCTTGAATTCACAGAGATCTACCTTCCTCTGCCTCCCAAGTGCTAGATTTAAAAGCATGTGCCACCACACCCAACTGTACACTCTCTTTTAAAACTGTTGAGATCATATTTTACCAAGTATATATCCAAAACTGGATGCTGGGTAAATGGGTAAATATAAAGAGTAAAAAGGGGCTGGAGAGATGGCTCAGAGGTTAAGAGCACTGGCTGTTCTTTCAAAGGTCCTGAGCTCAAGTCCCAGCAACCACATGGTGGCTCACAACCATCTGTAATGAGGTCTGGCGCCCTCTTCTGGCCTGAAGGACATATATGCAGATAAGAACACTACACATAGCCAGCTTCCATCCAGAGGGCCTTCGGAGTGATCCTTTGTCTGGAGAAGGACGGCTATGCAGTCGGAGGCCCACATTGGAGCAACGGATTGAGCCCCCCGAGGTCCGGAGGGGGAGCGGAAGGAGGAGGAACATGAAAGACGAAATCAGTACTGCGAGGGATGCTATCACCCACTGATACAAGGGAACGGATCTGATGAGAATTTACCAGGGCCAGTCGGACTGGGACTGAACGAGGACGTGATCTAGCCAGATTCTCGGAATTTGGCCGGATTCTCTGACTGTGGCTGGCCCGGGGTCTTTCTGAAAAGCCATTGACTATGACACTGGGACCTGTTTCCTCTGCATATGCTGGATTTTGGGGATCCAGTCTGTTTGGACGCTCGCCTTCCTGGACTTAGAGGGAGGGGGAGGGAGCTGGAGCTTCCCACAGGGCAGGAAACTCTGACTGCCCTGGGGGACGGAGGGGAAGGAGGGGGGGAGTGGGGGGAGTGGGAGGGTGTTGGGAGGGGGGGCGGAAATGGAAACTTTTATAATTTAATAAAATTTACTAAAAAAAAAAAACAAACAAAAAAAAAAAAAAAAAAAGAACACTACACATAATAATAATTTAAAAAGAGTAAAAAGACTGTCAGGCATAGTGGCACATACATGCCTTTCATCCCACCACTTGGAAGGCAGAGGCAGGCAGATCTCTTTGCATTTAAGGACTGCCTGGTCTACATAATGAGTTTTGGAACAGAGTTCTGTCTCAACAAACAAGCAAACAAATAAATAAAGGACTGAGTTGGGTCAGTGATTAAGAGCACTTGCTGCCCTTGCAGAGGTCCCAGGTTCAGTTCCCAGTACCCATATCAGGTAGCTCATGTAGTTCCAACTAAAGGGGCTCCACAGGCACCTGCACGCATGTGGTGCAAATCCATTTACTCAGGTGCACACACACACACACACACACAACACATATCACACACATATAGAATACATTTTTTTTTACACTGAGGTGGAAAAATGATTCAGTAGATAAAGACACAAGTGACCAAGCCTGAATCTCAGTTTGATCCCCAAGACACCATGGAAGGAGGCAGGAACCAACTCCTGCAAGTGGTTCTCTGATTCCCAATGCATACAGTGTCCAGTACACACACACACACACACACACACACACACGAGTAAAGAAATGGGTTTTTTTCTTTTTAAATAGTAGAATGATTTCGGGTTGGATGATGGGATCGATGAGACCGGCTAGCTATGGTTAAAAGCACTCGCCACAGAAGCCTGACAAGTTGGGTTCAGTGCTGGAATCCACAGTAAAGAGAACTGACTGATCCGGATGCTGTCCTCTGACCTCCACACACAAGCTGTGGTGCCACTGCCACACCCACTGAATAATAAATACAATTTTAAAAAAGATGTAAGCTTATGATTACCACCCTCATACAGTTATGACACAATAGAACGAAGCAGATCGTGAACACAATACAGAACGTTAGGTTCCAGCGAAGAGAGTGACTCAGCCACATCTAGACCCAGTCTTCATGGCCCAGCACTGCACATGTAACATTTTCTGCTGTGGCGCACGCCTTTAATCCCAGCACTCGAAAGGCAGAGGCAGGCAGATCTCTGTGAGTTCGAGGCCAGCCTGGTCTACAAAGCGAGTTCCAGAACAATCTCCAAAGTTACACAGAGAAACTCTGTCTTGGAGGGGAAAAAAAAAAAAAGGTAACATTTTTCTAAAGGTCCTACAAAGCACTAGACTACAGCTGAGCACTCCACATGCATCATCTCAATTCCTTTTTTTTATTTTTTTTTTTTTTTTTTTGAGCCAGGGTGTAGACCAGGTCAGCCTCTGCCTCCTGGGCTCAACTATTCATTTTTCATATTTATTTTAGAAATGATGAAACTGAAATGCAGAGAAACTAAGTCACTAGCCCGGGAGCACACAGCAATTGAAAGCCTATACTCAGGCAAAACTGAAGTCTAGCCCCATCACGCCAAGCTGAAGTTTTTACATTGCTGCTGGAGGAAGAAAAGGAAGAAGGGGTGGGGGGGGAGTGCTACAGCAGCTAGGACCACACAGACACTCCAAGAGTGTCTCTGAAGAGGGCTCAGAAGCAGCTTCATGGGGGAGATTGTATTTGAACTATGACTTGCAAGATGAATGGATGAGCAAGACCAGAACTGGCAGGAACAGAGAGGGAGTCCATTACTCACTGAAAAGACAGTGCAGCTCAAATACAAGGTCATATTCACATTGCACTTCAAAGATCTGAGGAAGAGAGCTAGTGCATATTGGGTTTTCTTCCTAGGAGCTCAGCAGCACAGAGTCTGGAGCAAGCGAGCAGAGGAGGGATCAGTTCTAGGAACAAGTCAAGAAGACAGAGCTTGGTGATCACAGATGACGAAGGGATGAAGGATAAAAGCCTGGATTAGAGGGGAGACTCCAACCTGTAGCCTGAAAGATTAGATTAAAGTTCCAGATCTGGGTACAAGTCAAGGGCACCGCAAGTAGCGTGGAAGGACCAGGGGCAAGGTGTGGAGACTCACAGGAGCTGCATAGTGGATCAGAGATGGTACATCAAAGCAGCCTGAGTCTGACGTGGTCACGGAAAGGGGACAAAGGCTGCAAAAGTGTCCAAAGAGGCTGTCTGAGTGGGGAGGGCTGGGGAAAGTTGGAGGAGTCAGGGTACAGCGTCCTGGAGGGCAGGAGCTGGTTCAGAGAGGTCGAGGGGCTTGGAGCTGGAGGTGGAAGAGCACAAGGAGCGACCCTAAAGCACGTTGTTTGGGAGGAGCAGGGAGTGGTCCAAAACCAACAGTAAGGGCGGGAGGGTAGGAAGACTCGGACAGGATCACGGCGAAGGGACATACAGCCCCCAGCGGCCTTTGGAACCCGCGAAGCGAAACAGCAGCTTCCAAGCCATTTGCGAGAGCGAAGCGGCCGCGCTCCAAGCGCCCCGCGCGTCGCGACCGCCTCCCCCCCACGTCACCTCAGCACAACCGCGACCCACCTCACTCCCGCAGCTCGGTCAGGGACAGCGCCGCCTGGGTGGGCGGGGGAAGGAGCCGGAGCCGGAACCCAGAAAGGACCAGCCTCCGCCGCGTCGGGATTGGATTCTGGGGACATCCTTTCTCTCTACGGCCAATAAACATTGGTCTAGGGCGCGGCATGCTGGGAGTTGTAGTCCCGAGGCGGTTTGCGTTGCTGCAAATATTTGCCCAGTTCAGAACACTGCTGTGAAGCTGTCTTCACTTCTAAGGTCACTAGGTTTCTTTTCTGTTTTACTTTTGAGTTGGTGGCCCTCGATAGAAGCCTCGTACTTCATTTAAGGTTTATAGTTTAGAATTAAAAGAGCATGTGCCTGGAAATAAGTTTAAAAATAAGTATTCTGATCTCTTTGTCCAAGAAGAGGAGTGTCCCCGTCCAAGGACTGACCTTCAGCCAGGTCAGCCAGGGGCCCAGTACAGGGATTTTCTGTGTCCTTTCATGATTCTCTGTTAACCCAAAAATCTCATCAGTCTGGATACAACAGACAGTTAAGTATCTAGAACTGGATTTTGGTTTGGGGATTTGTTTGTTTCTTTCTTTGTTGTTTGTTTGTTTGTTTTTGAGGTTTTTATTTTAAAAAAACAATAAAGATTAGGAGCAAAATAGAGTGTAGAGATTAACTGAATGTGTATGATAACTACACGCTTTTCCTGTATGGTCTTTCAGTGCCTGACTTTGGAGCTGGAAAAGGCTTAGGGCTAGAGATGGTTCAGTGGTTAAGAGCTTACTGTTCTTTCAGGGGACCCGAGTTCAATTTCTAGCATCCGCATCAAGGAGCTTAAAACCAACTCCAGATCCAGGCAATCCAATATCCTCTTCTGGCTTCCTGGGCACCTGCACATGAGTACACACACACATACATACACACACGCGCACACACACACACACACACACACACACACACACACATCTGAAAAGAAAAAGAGATCCACAGACTTTATAATCCCAGTTCTTTCTTCTGTAAAACCCCTGACACAGCTATTGCAGAGACTGAATGAGTGACTAGACAGATAATCTCCTGCCTCCTCAAATAGCTCTGGTTTCTGTGGTGACTTCTCTCAAAAAGTAAGACCAGTGGGCTTAGTTTTAGGATTGACTATTTAGGCAGCTATGTTTGGAGCTGAAGATGTGTGTGAAATAAAAGTATTTATTATACACTATTAATGTATAAATTGGTAAAGATAAAACCTCAGAGGCAGACTCGGGAATGAAACTGGGTTTATTATGAACTGTGTCTAAAACTTGCTTGAACAGAGGCTGAGCTATTCAGGAACCAACCCCGTCATGTGTTTTCTCCACAGTTTCCTTCATAATGAAGACAACATGCTAAACAGTAAATACTCAAAGTGTATTTAATAACTGTACAACGACAAACAAAATATTCCTTTGAGGCTCTCTAATAGCAAGTTTTACATATCACCTTGACCAGGTCGCAATGTTCCCAGATATTTCGTCAGACATTATAATTGGTGTCCTTATGAGGGTAGTTTGGACAAGATTAACATTTAATCAGTAGATTGAGGAAAGTAGTTACCCTCGTTAATTCCAGTGGGAGCCATCCAATCAGTGGAAGATTTCAGAGCAGTTTTGGGGCCTGTCCGGCATTGGACAGGACTTCAGGTCTTTCCCTTGCCTTGGACTGAAATTAAAACATTGGCTCTTTCTAGGTCTCCAACCTGCCAACTTCAGTCTCATACGTATTCATTTTGTGCCCCCATTCTCCCAACCACTACACACACACACACACACACACACACACACACACACACACACAGTTGGCTCTGTTTCTCTAGGGAACCCTGACTAATGCAAGCTCTATTGGAAAGAACTTGTAACAGATCTAGTTCCAGAGGGGTCCAGCTGCCTTCTCACCTGCAAACTGATAGGAAGCTCCACAAAGAGGCTGCCTCACATACATGGGTATTACCTGAAAGTCCCTTGCCTTCTTTTTCTAATCCACATCCAAAAAAATAATGTGTAGTGTGTGTGTGTGTGTGTGTGTGTGTGTGTGTGCGCGCGCGCACGCGCATGCATGCGCGTGTGTGTGCATGTGCATGTGCATGTGTGTGTTGATGTATAGTTACGTGCAGTGAATTGAAGGTGCCCTTGAAAGCTGGAAGAGGAAGCCTCATCCTCTAGAGCTGGAGTTTCAGGTGGCTATCAACTGCCCAATATGGGGGCCAGAAACCAAACTCAGGTCCTCTGCAAGAACAGTGTAAGCTCTTAATCAACCAGTCTTATTTCCAGCCTTGAAGTCATTCTTTTATTGCCTCACTATATAATCTTTCAAATAAGATGTCTTATTTGGTTTTGGAGTTTGGGGAGTTGGAAGAATTGAGACAGGGTCTCTCCATATACCTCTGGCTATCCTGGAACTCCCTATGTAGACCAGGCTGGTCTCAAACTTACAGAGATCCGCCTGCTGGGACTAAAGATGCACTTCACCATACCCAGCAATAAGACATCTTATTTTAAATAAGACCAACTTTCTTGAAATCAGTAATCTATGACCCAGAGGCTGTTGTCGAGTCTTGAAGAATAATGGTCTTGTGGGTCTATTGTGGTGAGTGGCTCAAACGGCCACTTTTTCTCACTGGGCCTCTCTGAACTTCATGAGGTCTTCAGAGGGTCAGAGCCATAGACTGCAGAGTGATCACACAGCCGGGCAGCTTTGTTGACAGCTGTGTCTCCCAGCTCCATGCCTATGTTGAGGGTTTTTGGGGTATTATAGTTCCTGGTCATCATGTAGGTAAACTGATTTTGAAAACATGTACATTCTGGATGGCTCCCTTTCAAACTAGCTGTTGAAAGCATACTCCGGATGTCTCCAGGCTGTGCTGTCAACAGCGTGAAGAAAATAGAAAACAATGGGATTCTGACTCCTATGCTCCAACCCTGAACAAAGAAGGGAGGATGTGAGATTCACAAGACATGCACTTGTGAAAAGCTGGCTCTGGGAGTTGGAGGCCTGAATTGGGGGCAGGGTTGGGGGTAGAGAAGAACAGTCTTTGATTGAAGAAGTCAGGGTCTGGGGCTGTAGCTTCACTACTGAAAACCCATAGACGCTGTGAGAAGTTCCTGTCAGGATTCCCTCAGGTACAGAGCCTGTCCCCTGAGCCTGCACTGAACACTGCAGAGATACAGCCAACATCTCCTACTCAAACCTCCACTGAGTGAGCTCTGTTCATATTAAGAAGTTATCCACCAGGGCAATGGGAATGGTTAGCCTCCAGAAAAAAGGCAGCGTTCAGAATTTAACCCTGGGAGAAAGGTGGTACAAACAGAAGCCACAGAAGGGTCTGGATTTGGGTCAAAGACCAGAGGTACTGGAGAAACAGATGCTGGGCCAGAAGATAGAGTCCAGGGTGCCAGGCTGGAAGATGCTCGTGTGCGTGGATCAGATCACAGGGCACAGCCCTACAGAGAAGGAGCCTTGAACCCCTGAAGGGCAGGGCCGAGGCTAGAGGGCCAGGTATCATTGACTGGGAAAAGCTCAGAACCCTGAGGAGACAGTAAGGACGGATTCACCTTCAGGGACACGTCTCCATTAGCACGGCTTTTTCCATCCTGTTTGGTGACAACCGATTCATCTGACTTCTGCAGTTCGGTACAAATAACTAGAGGTGCCGTGTTCCTCCCCTCATCGTGAAGACAAGGTTCAAAGAAAGGACGAAGGGGGCTAGAGAAACTGTGAGTGAAAGTAAAGATGTGGGACTTGTCAGTCACGTTGTAGAAGGAGATAACTCCTGCTTCGTAGTCCAAGAAAACCCCCACACACTTTGGAGACTCTTTCAGGCGGAAGGAGGTCTGCGGGGACGTGAGAGCTTCATACTCATTCCGACGGCTTTGCCGCAGGAGCCAGTGGCCGTTGGCGGGTGAGGCCGTGACCTTCCCCTTCCTGCTCACGGAGTCACTGCACACGCCAAGGATCCATTTGGTCTTCTCGCCCACGTACACCTCCCAGTAATGACAGCCTGTGGTGAAGTACTCAGAGCCAAGTACGCTGACGACAAAATCAAACCTCTGAGGGTGGTCAGGAACGGACCGCTTCTTGTCGCCAAGCCTCACACATCTCCGATCCTCGGACAGGATGAGTTTGGGATGGGCCGTGTCAGGGTCCAGGGTCACCACCACTGTAGAGAGTTGGAGGGGAGAAGAGAAATTTATATCTTGAGGAATCTTCAGGTAGATTTGGAGGGGAGATACCCTGGAGGTCTGCAATCTGTCACTAGTCTGTTTTAGTTCATGGCTTTCCCCGACCACATCCACAGACGTACTGGAACCAGACTTTTAGCTTGCAGATGGAAAGCTTGCCTAGTGTGCCTGAAACCCTAGGTTCCACTTCCAGCACTATGTAAAACAGGTGGGATGATGCAGTACAACGGTATTGGGGAGTGGAGGCTGGAGCATCAGTAGCTCAGGGTCATCCGTGGCCTCAGAGAGAATTCAAAACCAACCGGCACTGCATTGGACAGCCTCAAAAAGCCAAAGCACAAAAAAAAAAAAAAAAAATCTAGATTTGGATGTTAGACCATGTCTGGTTAGCTTTTTGACAATCTAATAACATGCTAGACTCTAGTGGTTCTCAACCTGTGGGTCATGACCCCTTCCTTTGGGGGTTGTGTATCAGATATCCTGCATATTAGATATTTACGTTCCAATTCATAACAGTACAAAAGTACAGTTATGAGATAGCAATGAAATAACTTTATGGTTGGGGGTCACCACAACATGCAGAGCTGTATATTAAAAGGTCACAGCATTAGGAAGGTCGAGAACTGCTGTGCTAGGGTAACCTGGGGAGAGGAAAACTCGATTAAGAAAATGCTTCCCAGCCTGGTGGTGGTGGTGCATGTCTTTAATCTCAGCACTCAGGAGACAGAGGCAGGCGGGTCTCTGTGAGTTCGAGGCCAGCCTGTTCTGTAGAGCTAGTTCCAGGGCCAGCCTGATCTACAGCGTGAGTTCCAGGACAACCAAGACCACACAGAGAAACCCTGTCTCCAAAACAACAACAATACAAAACCAATGATGTCTCCATCATCTTTAACTGTAGGAAAAACTGTTGGGTTCATTTTCTTGTTTAATGATTGATATGGCAGGACTCAGCCCACTGTGGGTGGTGTCACCCCCTGGGCCGGTGGTCCAGAGTTGTATGAGAAAGCAGGCTGGACAAGTCACAGGGAGCAAGCCAGTAAGCCGCATGTCCCCGTGGTCTGTTCTTTAGTCCCTGCTTCCAGATTCCTGTTTTGGGTTTGACTGATGATTAATCGTAAGCTGTCAGCCAAATATACCCTCTCCTCCTGTCTCAGTTACGGTTGCTATTGCTGGGAGGAAACACCTTGACCAAAAGGAACTGGGGAGAAAAGGGTTTATTTGACTTACGTATCCTGGGTCACAGTCCTCTGAGGGAAGCCGAGGAGAATGGCAGATTTGATCCAACTGTGCTGCGTAGTGACGCAACCACTACTTATAATAACATAAATTCACAGTCTGGATTCAAGTGGGACGGGATGAGAACTTAAGTGACAGAGTCTGAGAAGCATGGACTCTGGACTGGAAACCGGGGAGGCTGACTTAACTTACCGAAATGCAGCCGGGCTCTTCTCCAACCTGAAAGGCAAAGGGGGGGATTTGTTAAAGTGGAGTATGAATGGAGGCAGCCCGGAGGGCAGAGCCAAACCCAGAGTAGGAGCATCTCACCTGCGTTGGCAGCGGCTCTTTTCAACTCTGGGGGAGAAGAAACAAGGGATGAGCTATCTGTCACTGGACTTATGGGGCAAGAAATACGTTGGCATGGAAATTACAAAAAACATAGCAGACTTACTCAGTTCACTCCGGAGCTTCTCTGAAGAATAAAAACAGTTGGACACATCAGAACAAGGACCATTACCCGCTCGCTACGCTTCGGTCCCTCACATCCACATTCCCATAACAGATTAGAAGCAGCCGTGTCCTGGTACTTCCCCCATAATGATGCCTGCCATAGTGGCATGGCTCCCTGCTGTGGCCTAGGGATCCCCAGAGATATGACAGATGATCCCCAAATTCCTATGTGAGTCAATCCTTACCTTCAGGTACAATAAATATTACACTTGTAAGTGACAATGTAAGTGAAGTATGTGAGGATGTTATCGAATAAGATAAAAATTTATGTAAAACTGCTGCCAAGTCCCTATAAAATCTTATTAGCATGTGTATTTTCTCTACATAAAATATGTAGACATGTTGCATGCCTTCAGTTTTTTGTCTTCTTGTTTTTTGGTTTGTTGGTGTTGGTTTTTGTTTTGTTTTGGATGAGGGTCTCACCATGTAGCCCTGGCTGATCTGGAACTTGATATACAGACCAGGCTGGCCCCAATCTCACAGATTTGCCTGCCTCTGCCTCCTGAGTGCTGGGATTAAAGGTTTAACAAAAAAAAAACCTATGGTTTTGTTGTTGTTGTTGTTGTTAAGTGTTAAAAATTGTTTCCCATGGATGAAATGACTGAGAATTCAAAAGGCTATGTCACATTCCAGAGGGGACACAACAGTCATAGGTCCTGACTAGGGAACACTATGCCCGGGTATAAGGACGTCCCAGGGGCTTCACCTAAGAGAGGCACACATCTTGGTAAAACGGTTCCCATTCAAAAGCCACATAAGTGCTGTGTAGGAAAGAGAAACAGACAGCGCTCACAGTGGGGAAGTCGAGAGCCAGGCAACCCTCCTTGGTTTGCATTGCCCTGCTCCCCCTGCCCAGACAGTCACTGAGTCACTCAGCACGCAGCAGAGACAATAGCAGAAAGACGTGGCACAAGGGAATGTGACAGAACTTACTGAGAGCTTTGTGGAGTCTTCCTGAAAACCAGAGAGAGAGAGAGGGGGGAGTGAGTGAGTTGATCCTTTACCACTGGGGCCCTGAAAGGCCCACCACTCCAACACACACCACCAAGAAAGAAAGGTCAGAGCTGCTTCCATCAGTTCCTAATCCAATCCCTGGTTCTGAAGGTCAGACTTAAGAGTCCAATGGAGCTTGTGTAATTTTCCTGCTGGTAGCCCTCCCTTTGCTTCTCCTTTCCCTTTGTTTCTGTCTGGTCTCACTTCCTCTATTTCCACGTTAGTAATGCTAGGATGTGTGTGTGTATGTGCGCGCGCGCGCACACGTGTGCACATTCTTGTGCTTTACTGCCTTTCTGTAGTCTCCTGTTTACAGTATCTAAGGCCCATCACTAACTTACACACCGGAGTGACTTTATAATTACCTCGAGCAATTCTCCAAAGTCACCGTTTTCACAATGCAGGGCCCCAGGAAGTTTGGAATATTTATATACTTTCTGTGCATTGCAAGAGTGCTTCTAGCTTCTCTAGAGGGCCCACCCGGCCCGTATCATCCCCAGCCTAGCATTATCCTTGTCAGAGAATTGGAGCTATGCGTCTGAGTCCACCCAGCTAAGGAGTAGACCCAGGGGAGGCTCCTGGCTTGGAACAGTGATGCTGACTATGCCATAGCTTCTCAGGAGCTGAGGATGCATGACTGTCACTTCCACAACTACCTGCCTCCATTCACTGTGTCCTGCTCTTACACAGAGTGAGACCTGGAACCTCTTAACAGTGACATGCATGGAATTATTATTCCTGCTTTGAAGAAAATGGACTGAGGCTCAGAAGGACCATGAAATCTTCTTAAGGTCATCTATCGAGTAAGTGACCAAGGAGCGGGATTTGAACTCACGTCTGTCTGACTTCTAAGTCAGTGTCCCTTGCCATCACACAAGGCTGTCCCTATGTGTGCTGGGGCAGAACAGTCAGCCTGACTGTAGTGTATACTCCACTCTCCAACCCCAGGTCAGGGAGAAAAGACGTAGGATCCAGATTCTAACATCACTAAACTAGGAGCCATCGAGTCGGTGATAGATCTCCACAAGACTTCAAAAGCATGTCTTTTGACTTTTGTCCCCTGGGTGGACCCCAGCACGTGTTCATCCAATTAATGGTGACGAAGTGGCATTGAGAGAAAGGAATCCCAGACACTGTGACAGATCTTTTGAAAAGGTTTTCTCTTTTAACACTGGAATTTACTATCCCCGTATTACAGATGAGGAATCCAGAGTTCAGGGCAAGACTCAAAACTCAAGGCCACAATATGGGAGACCAGCAAGTTGAATCAAGTACGGCCGACCTCAAAGCCTGCAGCACTTCCATGGCGTGGCCACCACGGCTCTGCATATCAAGGTCATGTGGATCCCTGAGCTTCTCAGTCATCCCATGTGTCCTTGATCATATATCTTTCAGTCACAGACAGACCTCCTTTCCAGACACATGCATCTGGGCATTGGCATCTCCTCACCCACTGCCACCAACTCCATCGCCCCTCGACACCAGAAACTGAATTCTAGTGCTATGGAGGAACTGCTGGCATTTACTGCAAGCAGAAAGAATGCTATATTTGCTCCCTGCCTCTCACTCGGTACTTACCTTTTTCTTTGGCATGGTCTTCCAGAAGATTTTCTAGAGAAAGAAAAGGGAAAGCAGATAAAATTCTTGACCATTTCAATGAAAGGTTCTGAGTCCCTGTTGGTTTTTATCAGCTCTTGAACTGCCCCCAACTCTGCCATCTTCATCTCTGCCCCTCCTGATCCAGCCCGTCATCCCTCTTCTGAACCACAAAAACGGGAACCCAATTTGTCTGGCATGTTCTGTCTTACTCCTCTGGTCTCTTCACAACCCAGTAGCCAAAGAGCCCTCTTCAGAGCACGATTCTGATCAGGAGGTCCCACTCAGTGCTTTACCTCTGGTTTTAGGAAAAAGACTGAGTTCCTCCATCAACACAAACAGAAGGTGGTGGAACTTTCAGGTACAAATGTGTAGTTCTGTGAGCACTGGAGATACAGAAACCAACAAAACAAAAATATGTGCCCCACCCGTACCCAGAACACTTACCTACCTCCATCGCCTGTTCGTACAGAAGCTTCTCTGGAAAGGAGAGAGGGGAGAGCAAGCTCAGCTTAGGAAGCATTTTTTCCTAACACAGTGTTGCCCAAACATGGCCTAAGTCGGCTAATTAGGATTGACCCCTTGCCAATATAGGTGCATGGCCATTTGAAAAGATCAGCGTCTTCACACCACCAAATGGGGGAAGAAATGTTGGGTTATGTAACTTTCCAAATCCTTTGCAATCAAGAGCCCAAGAAATGTGATCATTTTCATGAGGGTTTTATCCAAATGGATATAATTGGATTTCCTGATTAGAAGGCTCTAATTTCTTAGTTAATTAGAAAGCTGCCAGGGTTGGCTGCTGTCTAATTTCTCAAAGGGTGAGAACTCACAGCTCTACCCAGGCCTCTCCGCAGTCTACTGCATTCCCTCTGCCATGTGTGAGTCCCTGGTTTATGATTATCCCAGTTTTCAACTTGCGGGGTCTCTCACCTCTGGCAGATGCCATGCCCACATCTGCTTCTGCTAGTCTTTCTCTAGAGCAGTCATGGTCTCCCACAGCCCGCGTACCCTCACACCCTACAATCACTGTCCCCACAGCTCCACCACCAAGTTACCTTTTGATCTTTTTTGTTTACAGATGAGCCAAATGCCAAGAAGGATAAGGAGTCCCAAGATAGGCAGGACCACAGAGAGAGCCACCGCTGGAGAGGACAGACTTCCAGGAGCTGGGTCTGAAACAGAGACCACCAATGACCACCCTCAAGGAGACGTCTGAGAGCAGCTCTCTGCCTCAGAGGGTAGGGGGCTCAGGCATACCCAACCATCTCCATCGGCTCTAGGGAGAACCCTGCCGAGACTGATGAGGCTCTTTGCTTCCCTTGTTAACTCAAACTCTGGGTGACAAAGAGAAATGGGGTGTTCGCATCTCATGAAGACTTCTTAACCACAAGTTCACCCTGTCTTCTAACTCTTTGGACAAATACTCCAGACACATCAAAGTCCTGAATGTGTACTCCTTAACAATTCCCAACAGTCCCTCATGAGTCCCGCCTGCCTTTTCCTCAAACCCTTTCTGTTGTGCAGCCACAGACTTGGCTACAACAATGTGTTCCAGGCTGCCCCTCTGCTCCACCGTCAGCAGTGGCAACACAAGGTCTATGGACCACAGCCGCAGGCCTGGAGCTCAGACAGGAAGGGGAAAGGAGTGCAGAGGGTGGGACTGCATGTCTGTGACCCCAGGAGGCAGGACAGGGAAGTGTGGAGCTGTGAGGAGTCCCAGCTGGCCGTCCATCCTTGTTCAACTGTCGGGAGGCCCTAGGCAAGAGACCGAGCCTCTACCAACCTGGGCTAATTCATCTGTAAAATGGAGCTGGTAGGAGTCTTAATTCCCTGGGACTATGTGGGAGGGGAAGGATTTAAATAAATCACCTTAAACTCTTATCAGCTAGTGAGAGGTGACGGCAGCAGTAAGAGGGGAGGAGCATAAAGGGAGAATGAAGAAAAGGATTGGCAGATGTCCAGGAGGCTTCTCTACCAACTTATTTTATCACGTGACTCCGTATTTCAAGGATATTTCAAAGCTTCACACTTTTTAACCCAGCAGTTCTATTTTTTTAAGAATGTGTTCTGAATCAGCTCCCAAATAAGCGTGAAGATGTCCACCGCACCATTAGTTATCAGATGGGGGCGGTGGGGGAGAGTCAGGAGATTGCAAAGCATAGGGAGTTCCACAGACAGACTTCCGTTACTTTGTTTTGATCAATAGCCACATGATGGAATTTGATGCCTCCCCAAAAATCAATTTATGAAAAAACACTTAAGAATTAGACAACAAATAGCTTATGACTTGAGAAGTGAGAAAAGAAATGAGAAACAAATATGCATACACACAAAGAAGCATGGACACACTCCTCGAGGGCATGTAAATGTAGGTAAATCTTGAGAACAAGACCCCCAAAACATTAGCAGTAATTCTCTATGATTTATGAGATTCTACACCATTGTTTTTGAGTTCTCTAAGTGTTCCACGTTTTTCATGTTTATTTTTACAATACACATTCTTAGAGCTATAATATAATTCATAGAACAAAAAATTGAAAAAATTAATTTAAAATTTTTATTTGTATGGGTGTTTGGCTTGCATATATGTCTGTGTAGCATGTGTGTTTCTGATACCCCAACCACCAAGCCATCTCCCTTCCCCTGAAAAGTCTTTATAAAGTCCTCACAAGGTAGAGTCTCCTCCAAGCTCCTCAAGAGCCTCAAGCTGATTTGCACCCCTGCATTACCTTCAATAACCATGGCTGTGGTCTTCTCTTGGCCA
Source organism: Myodes glareolus (assembly GCF_982192425.1). NCBI lineage: Eukaryota > Metazoa > Chordata > Mammalia > Rodentia > Cricetidae > Myodes > Myodes glareolus. Next base: position 73,971,394 of record NC_142028.1, on the reverse strand, counting down.
AGGACCTCATTACGGACAGTGCAGGACACATTCCCCAGAGCGCTGTCCCTGATGCGACTGGACACTGCTGTTCGGAACAGCCCAGTTTCATCCAGGGAGTGGGTCTCTGAGAGCGACAGGAGCACTCTGCCCTGAGCGTCTCTCCACTCGGTCCACGGCTTTGGGAACCATCCTATTGACCAGCACACCAGCTGGATCCAGCCAGCATCATAGCCCTTCACGTGGATGAAGGGATCAGAACCTGAAACTAAAGGGGACAAACTGTCTGGTTGAGGCAACCCAACTCACTGGCAGGGAAGTGGTGGCAAGGGTACGGTCCTAGCCGGTGTCCTGCCCTCCACCCCTTCCTCTGATGGACAGCTGTTACTAGAACTCTCGTTCCTGCCTTCCTTTTACTTCGGCGGGTCTGACCACCACAATGGGATAAAACAGTCAATCCAAATGAAGTTCAAGATCCACTCATAACAACACCAGTACCACACTATTCTGTTCCTTTGGGCACCTCAATCCCTGTTTGAAAGGTGATTTGCTGGGTTGGAGAGATGGCTCAGAGGTTAAGAGCACTGACTGCTCTTCCAGAGGTCCTGAGTTTGGTTCCCAGCAACCATATGATGGCTCTCAACCATCTGTAATGAGATCTGGTGCCCTCTTCCGGACTGCAGGTATACATGTAGACAAAACACTATATACATAATAAATAAATAAAATTAAAAAAAAGAAAGAAAGAAAGGTGATTTGCCAACCCCCGGCCAAAGGACTCCATGACTGGAAAAAATCTCCCAACTACTATGTGTTTTAAATGAATTCATCCCTCTTACGTAACTAAGTGATATGCAAAGATGATCAGGGTTGGAGAGATGAGTTGGCTCAGGGGCTAAAAGTACTGGCTGCCCTTCCAAAGGACCCACCACCTACATGACAGCTCACAACTGTTTGTAATTCTAGTCCCCAGGGGATCTGACACTCTCTTCTGGGGTCTGTGGGCTCCAAGTACCTATGTGGTAGACGGATATACGAGCAGGCAAAACACCCAAACACATAAAATAAAAATAAAAAATCTTTGAAAAAGATTGTCAGTGGTAACCCCATGGACGGGCCTGAAGTGAGAGCAGAGACTTGGGCTGGGTCTGCGGTAGACTGATTTTATAAAAACACTGAAGCTAGTTTGAGGAACAGTCTCTGCCTTCTGGCTCTTTAAATACTCAAGAACCTGGAAAAGGACTGTGAAACAATTCCTTATCACAGCAGGGAATCCTAGCCCTTGAGGACTTTTCCTTGCAGCCCTGGTTGTGAGTTTCTTGGTCATGAAACAGAGAAAGCTGAGCCTGTCGGACACCGCCAGCTTGTGTTTATCTGGGTCCTGCGCTGTACAGCGTCTTCCAAAGCCCAGGTTTCTTCCCCTCCCAGGACGAATCACCAGTCAGGGCTTCATTGAGATGGACAGACCCGGCTAGAGAAGACAGAGCTGACAAAGCGATTGCCACAAATGACCCAGGCCCCTCCAGCCCATCCTAACCTGCCACTTGCAGGGTCACGTTGCCCTCTTGACTCTGGTTTCCGACCCGGAACTGGCATTGGTACGGTCCTCGGTCCTCGAGCCTCACGTTACTGATATGCAGAATGTAACTTTGCTTGTGGGTATCTCTCACCAGCGTGGTCCTACCCTTATATTCTGGTATCAGATCTTCATCACTATCCTGCCCATCCCGAAGCACGTGGACAGCCTGGGTGCGAGGCAGGTGTGCAGGCCGTTGCCACCTCACCTCGCTGAGCACCATGCCTGGCCAGAGCAAGAGGGGGCAGGGCAGCTCGGCTGTGCCCCCAAGTGGGACCAAGTAGAACTTGTCAGTATTCCCTGTGGAACAGATACCAAACAGGGAGAAGGACGCTGAAGAGAAGGCTTGGGGATGGGTGAGAAAGGGGAGTTTGTTAAGGAAGGGTAGAGTCTGGGAAGGACAGTAGACAACGGAATCCAAGAACCAAATTCCAGCGCCATGCCTCATCCTGGTCAGACCTCCCAGGCAGAGAAAAATCCAAAACTCCTACCTGACACCTGAGCAGGCAGCTGGAGGAAGGCTAGAGTGAGGAGGCCGCTGAGGAGCCGGGAGCCAGAGGGACTTGGTGGTTTCTCCATATGAACTAGGACAGACACCGGAAGAAGACTGATGAACTTGAGCGGAGGAACCTAGGAGGTGGGGCCGAGACCCAGGTCACATGTTCCATCTAAGGAGCAAGGACATGTACTTCGAAGCCCAGTTTCACTACCCACTCCCTCCCGACACTACCCTTATGCTCGTGTGACAAAGTGACTAAAATTCTCAGAAACACTTTCTTTTCTTCATCCTTAAATACTTTAAATTGTATGTATATGAGGGGAGGTGTGTATACCACGTGAGTGTCGGTGCCCTGGGAGGCTAGAGGAGGGCATCGGCTCCCCTGTTAACAGGAGACACTGGTGGTTGTGAGAAGCCTGTTGTGGGGACTGAGAATGGTCCCTAGGAAAAGCAGCAAGTACTCTTAACTGCTGAGCCATCTCTCCAGCCTCCCTGATGCCCTTTTAGGTTTATATATAACCAACAGAGGCTTCCAAGTCCACCGTTTCATCATGAAGACACTAATCCTTCAATCAGGCACTGGGAGTTGAATAAGCCTGGGTTCAGGTCTCACCTATTTTCACTTGCTAGCTCCACATCTCTAGCAAGGTTGTGTACTATCTGTGATTCCACGGTCTTAGTCCATGGGGGAAGGGCCTGTCTTCACACGTAGGCGGGAGGACTTAATACCTAGATGCCTGGAGAACAAGTGCATGATAAATGTGTACTGAGCGAAAAGGAGATAATCATAACTCAGAGGTGCACTGTGTGCTCTAGCAGCTGGAGACCTCGGAGGGCTCCCTAGTAAAGCTCCGCCCACCCACTTGCTATTGCCCAAAATGCCGTTAGCAGGAAGAAGAATCTTTCCAGCCACACTAAGGAAAATGTTGAAAATGCCAACACTCTAGGAGGGGAGAACACTCCCAAAGTCTCTCCAATATTTCACATCCTTTGTATCACTTTGGTTACTGGAAAACAGTCTGGAGGGGCTGGAGAAATGGTTCAGCTGTTAAGTGCACTGCCTGCTCTTGCAGAGAGGACCTGGGTTCGACCCCAGCACCCACATGATAGCTCACAACCATCTGTAACTCCAATTCCAGGAGATCCAATGCCCTCTTCTGACCTCCACAGGCACTAAACATGTACTTGTCATACATACACTCATGCAAACACTCATACACATAAAATTAAAAAATCTTTTTAAAAGCATAAAACCATCGTGGCTTTGGTACCTGATGTTTTCCAGGAATGTTGCATCACACACATTTTTCATGCCACCACGTATTCTTTTAACAGATTCAGTGTTCCAACACAGACCTGTGGGAATTTTAAAAAATAATTAAATATGGTAGGTTTCTTAAACATTGCTACAAATGACAGTGGGTTGACGGCTGGAAGTAGGAGGCTTAGTCCTAGGGGTAGCAGTGCGGTCTCCAACTTAATGAGACTCTGAGTAAAGGGAAGCTGCTGAAACTCTTAGGCCTTGACTTTCCTGATTTTAAAATGGAAATGGCTTACAATTTCATCACCAAATTGCCCTAAGGAAAGGTCAAAGCAAATTAATTAGTTAATTAATTTTCTTGTTTTCCTACAACCCTGCCTTCAGTAGAATGTATCAACTTTTTAAAGTTTTTACCAACTTGATAACGAAACTGTATTTCATAGAATTTGATAGTTCCTTGTACTAATCTGTATTTCTTTGATTATTTATTTATTTGATCCTTGTCAATGATTTCCTCTGTATTTTGCTGGGGTTTTTTTTTGTCTTTGACACATTTGTCTTTTAATGGCTTGCAAAATTCTTCATATAGTAACCATTTTTTTCCCATGATACAAGTTGCAAGTACTTTCCCCCAGAGTCAGTTACATTGTAAGTCTGAACTAGTTTGATTTTTGAAACTTCTAAGGCAGAAAAAAAGAAGGAGAGGAGGAAAGGATCCCAACAGACATTCTTTGCCCATCTTGAGCAGTTTAAGAAGATCCCGGGTATCTATAACTTCACAGTCACCCAGTTCAGGACCCAGCAGATGGTGAGGGCAAACTGCAGGCCTGCTGAAGTATTAATAGCACTGCAGTGTTAAGTAAGAGTCTTCAGACAAAGCCACTTGTCGTTCTTGTCACCTGCTGTACTGGGGGCTCCTAAGTGACAGCTAACCATTGTCCCATTTTATCCTTTAAGATGTTCTTTGTAGCTGGATGGTGGTGGCACGTGCCTTTAATCCCAGCACTCGGTGGGCAGAGGCAAGCTGATCTCTGTGAGTTCGAGGCCAGCCTGGTCTGCAGAGCTCGTTCCAGGACATCTAGGGCTCTTACACAGAGAAACCTTGTCTTGGAAAACACAACAAAACAAAGATGTTCTTTGTAAAAGGAAAGATTATTTCTCTACATTCATGAGCTTGACGATACTGAGAAATTTAAAGAACTAGACAGACTAAGAAAAGAAGGGAGACGGGAGAGAACTCACCACATTTGGGATACGGGATCTTTGTCCTTTAGTGGAAAAGCTGGAGCCTCCTAGCTGGGAATACCATCTCCCCACAGGCAGGGTGATCCAACATCAGCCAAGAATGCCAGGAACATCCCAAAAGATGGGTCTGGGAAAAGTTCATGTTCTAGACTGATGACCAGAGCCTCAAAGCCAAGACCTCCCTCTGCCCCACAGATGGCCTTCTGGCGGTCCCTAAAAACAAACAAGCCACGCCCTGTCTGCCCATCCCTGATAAAGCAAGGGTGTAGAAAGGAGAGGCTCCCCAGCAGCGAGGGAACTGTCTACTGTCGTGGCAAAGAAAGGACTTTTCCTCCAGTGCCCGGTACAACAGTGACTCCTGCAATTTGACCCCATCACCACTTTTCTTAAAAGCTTGCTCTCTCAACCAGTACAGATGAGAAGATCCGTGAATGGAACTGGAGCCTTTTATGTAAAGGGAAATTAGGCAGACTCAGGAAGTCAGTACTGCTCATTCCCCCCTATGTGTGGGATTTACATTTAGAGGGTGTGTAAGTGGGGGGGGGGTGGCAGGGGTCACGAAAGTAGACAGGATTCCATGAGAAAGAAGAAAGAAACCATAAACCGCAGGGGGGAAAGCAAAGTAATACAGGCAATATGAAAGCAGAGAAGGAGGGAGAACTGCAAGAAGGGAACAGGAATATGTGGGAAGGTACTGGGAGAGGGGGTGAATGAGGATAAATTGTAATAACATATACATACGAAAATCCCATGAGGAAGCCCATCACTCTGTGTGTTAACTTCAACTAACTTCAAAAATTAGAAGGCAGGCTTCAAAACACCCACCAATCAGCCATACTCTTTAGCCCACGGTTTTATCTGCAGCTACACCTTGATGCAGGCTTGCAGGCTTTCAGACGAGCAAACTTGCTTCCTGCCCCTCCTGTGTTACACCCTTCCTAACTAGCTTACCCTCAACTGCCCAGGACTGTATTCATTGCCATACAAGCTATGCCCTTTGACTTTTATGAAGATGTACTGGTCATACAGACGTCCCTGGGGTTTCTTTTTCTCAGTCAACACTGGGTTTTGAGTCTAGCAGATGTCGGTTGTGGCCTGCACTGGGTCCTCTGTTGAGGGCTGATCTGTCTCCCAATTTCAGTGTAGCTGAGACTTGTCAGCAGGCAGTAGGGCCCCAGCAGCTCTTTGCTTACTGTCTGAGAGTCTATACAAAGGCTCAGCAGCCTATTTAGTCTGTGGGCATCCCTCTTGTTTACCATACGTCGTGTTCTAAGGAATCCCAGGAGCAGTTCTGAACCATCTTTACTACAAAATCCTCCAAGATGCCCCACTGGAAACCTAGACACAGGAAACCCTTTTCTTCTCCTGGATATCCACCTGAAAATTCTCGTGTTGAAGGGCTTGTCTCACACTCTGCTTTGGGTATGGAGTGGTGTAGTAATTAAGACACTGGAATTCATCCATCTGACAAGGCTCTAGGTTTCCTCTCTTGCACACACACACACACACACACACACACACATACACACACACAGACACACACACACACATATACTCCTTACACATTCATCGCTCATTTGTGTTAGGAACCTTCAAACTCCTCTCTTTTGAATATATAATAGATTATTATAAATGTTCTCACCCTGAAACACGACAACTTACCTCTCCTATAGACCTATGTATTGGCAGTCATAATCAGCCTTTGTCTCTGCCCCTTCGCCCAAGTTTTATTTGTCTTATTTTTAGACAACATCTCACTACATAGTCCAGGTTGGCCTCAAACTTGTAATCCTCCTACATCTGCCTCTTGAGTGGTGGGATTACAGCCAATCACAAAATCAGGCCCGACCATGCTTCTTCGCTTTAAGGGGTAAATGGACAGAGTTCTGGACTTCCAGCTAAATAAATATGGTTTTTTGAGCACTTCCCCAGCCCCCTAACTGCTCGACTTTTAAAAGGATATTTCTTGTCTTTTCTTCTCTATTTGAGACAGAGTTTGCTGTGTAGTCCAAGCTGGCCTCCAACTTGAGATCCTCTTGAGTGCTGTGGTTACAGACTCTCATCCCAGCACCTGGCTCTTGTACTTTCTCCTGGTTGATGATGTATAAATATCCACTGTTGAAATTTCACAAAATACAGAAAAACGTAAACAAGATTAATATAATCCCTACTAATAAAACAAAATATATTAACAACTTTGGTAAGCTTTTAAATCCCATTTTCTGTTTTGAAACTATAAAACAAATACTGTGGTTAGACAATATATGTTCTTTGTGTCTTTGAAAAACTTAATATGCTAAAGCACTGTGTGTGTGTGTGTGGGGGGGGAGAGAGAGAGAGAGAGAGAGAGAGAGAGAGAGAGAGAGAGAGAGCAGAGAGCAGAGAGCTATGTCAAGTGTCTTCCTCTATTGAACTCCACCTTATATTTTGAGACAGTCTCTAACTGAAGCTGGGCCCACCGAAGTGCTTAGGTTGCCTGCTTGTCATGCTGTAGGGACTTGTCTGTTTAGAAAGCATTTTATTATGTCATAAAACTTTCTTCTATGCCATTTTAATGGTTGTCTTGAGTTTTACTATAGCTACCCTTTCGTCCATCCTTTTTGTCTTTGCTTTGAAGCAGGGTCTTTCTACATAGCCCTGGCTGTCCTAGAACTCACTCTGTAGACCAGGCTGGCCTACCTTTGCCTCCCAAGTGCTGAGATTAGAGGTGTGCGTTTCATTCATCTTAACTCCAATGATAAAACGTTGGCTGTTAGCCCAGCAGTGGTGGTGCACACCTTTAATCCCAGCACTCGGGAGGCAGAACAGGCTAGCCTGGTCTACAGAATGAGTTCCAGGCCAGCCAGTGCTACACAGAGAAACCCCATCTCAGAAAAAAAATTTAAAATGTTGGCCGGTGTAGTGTTTTCCCCTTATAAATACTGCTATTTCTGATTATTTACTTAGGACAACTTCTTAGAAGTGAAACTGCTTAAGATGGTTGGAGTCAAGTCTTAAAGCTGGGGTAAAAGCATTTTACCTTTTTGCTCCCCTCTGGGAGGTGTTGAGGATTGAATTTAGGGTCTCACACACACTGTGGCAGGTGCTCTACCACTGAGCTGCATCCCCAGCCCTTCTCTTACTTTTTTTTTAAATATTTATTTTTTTATTATGTATACAATATTCTGTCTGTGTGTTCCTGTAGGCCAGAAGAGGGCACCAGACCTCATTATGGATGGTTGTGAGCCATGGTTGCTGGGAATTGAACTCAGGACCTTTGGAAGAGTAGGCAATGCTCTTAACCGCTGAGCCATCTCTCCAGCCCTCCTCTTACTTTTTTAAGACAGAGTCTCAGTGAGGTGCCCTCGGCTGATCTTTAACTCACTCTGTACGTAGACCACGCTGACACTCAACTTGTGATTCTCCTGCCTTGGTTTTTTGGTCGTTGGGATTAGAGGCACAACATTTCAGTCATTTAAAGTCTATATACAAAAATATTACATTGCTAAACACTAACTCTCTAGAATTTTGTCTGGCAAAATGAACTCTATACCCATAGAACAATAACTCTCCTTTCTACTCTCCCTCATTCTCTGGTAACCACTCCCCACACACAACCCTGGCAGTCACCCCCAAACCCCTGCCCCAGCTCCTGGCCCTTTCTATTTCTTAGAGTTTGACTACTTTTGATACTTGTATAAATGGAAACAAGCAGTAATTAATGTGTGTGTGTGTGTGTGTGTGTGTGCAATCATGTGATTATGCCTGTTTTTAAGGTTTTAAAATCTAATACAGAATTGGCCTCCCAAGAGAATATAATAACTCACACTTAGACTGAAAGTACCTGAGAGTCCTTGTAGACTCCCCACTGGGTGCTTAATGTGTAGGCCTGGGAGGTCTGGAATTTGCTAGGTAGACCAGACTGACCTCAAATACACAGAGATCTGTTTATCTCTGCCTTTGGAGTACTGGGATTAAGTGTGCACTGTCATGCACAGAAATCCTTACCACTTTGACAGAAGAACAAAGAAGCAGATCTGAAAGGATCTGGAGAAGGGGGTGTCTGGAGGCACCATGTCAGGCAGGAAAGGTGGCAAAAAGAAGCCCCTGAAACAGCCCAAGAAGCAGGCCAAGGAAATGGACGAGGAAGATACGGCTTCCAAGCGGAAACAAAAAGAGGAGCAGAAGAAACTGGGGGAGCTAAAAGCCAAGGCCATGGGGAAGGGACCCCTGGCCACAGGTGGAATTAAGAAATCTGGCAAAAAGTGAGCTGATCCTCATATCTGAGATGATGGTGACCCTCTTCCATTCCTATTTAAACATCTGGATTCCCTGCCATAACATCTTTGCCATCTACGGCTAGAATGAAGTGTTATCCTGGAGCCTGTTAAGCATCTGGATTCCCTCCTATAACATCTTTGCCACCTATCGTTAGAATGAAGTGTTATCCTGGAGACTGTTGTACATTGTAAGAAACTTTCATAAAAAATAATAATAAAATAAATAATACAATGGCTCATTGTCTCTAGTGTTCAGCAGTTCCTACCTCAGCTGTGGATTTAAAGCAAACCCAGTCTGGAATCCTGCCAGAGCCTGCTGCTTCGTCTTTGTTGTACTCTGAATTCCGTATCACTTTGAATTAAAACAACTCATTCAAAGTCAAAAAAAAAAAAAAATCAGGTCTGAATGTGTCTCCAGAGGTTGCTGTCCTCTGAATCCTGTCTAAAACACTTGCTAGATGGGTGGCCTTAGACAAATTACTTAACCTTTCAATGCCTGTTCCTGCATAAAATGTGCACGATAGCTTATTGGTACATGTCTATGAATACATCCTTATTATGAGGACTAGGGACTTTAATGTAATGTTCTGAGAAGAGTGCCGGGAAGATAGGAAGACCCAAAGGGAAGCAGCTGTTATTATTACTCTGGATCCTCCTCTATCTTCTCTTCTTTAGTCAATTCTTGCTAATAAAACAAATGAAACCAGGTCTGAATGAGCATGTGATCAAACCGGACTCTCTGATTGTGGCTGACAATGGGGGCTGACTGAGAAGCCATTGATAAAGGCACTGGGACTTGTTTTTACGGCATGTTCTGGCTTTTTGGGACCCTAGTCTATATGGATGCACAGTTCCCTAGGCCTGGATGTAGTGGGGAGGGCCTTGGACTTCTCACAGGGCAGGGTTCCCTGCCCTCTCTCAAGCAGGGTGGGAGAGGGAGGAGGGGGTGTGGGAGAGCGGGAGGGGATTGGAAGGAGGGAAGGAAGTGTAAATAATTGAGTGGAAAAATAAAAAAAATAAAAATAATAGCTAGAAATTTTATTTTACACCCTTTTGATTATCCATGGTGTCTCTCTCTTTCCATTCCTCCCCTCCCCGCCTCATAGAGACCCTCGTGCCTATGCCTCCCCGGTGCTGGGATTAAAGGTGTTGCACCACTAGGCCTGAGTAGGGGCCCTGTATTTAAAATCTTTTTTTCAAAGTTTTCAAAGCATGGTGGCAAACAGAATACCATTTAATCCTCTTTAAAAACCTGTAAATTAGGAAGGAAGCAATCAGCAATCCTGACTTTTTGGATTTAGAACCTGATGCTCAGAATTCCAGTGCTAACCAATTCCAATCCCAGGAATCACATTTCGCCCTTCAAAGTCTTGCAGTTGTCCCAGAAACTAGAAGCAGGGAAAAGCTTTGGTTACTTGTTTGAACGTCCCTGCCACAGGTCCTTCCCCTCCCACCTCCAGGTCCCGCCCTCCAGTCACAGACCCCGCCCTACCCGCCTCCGACTCCGCCCCTCTCGGTCTGGCCACGCCCAGGTGAGCTCTCTGCGCGCGCGCAGTGGCTCCTGCGGGAGGGACACCTTAGGCCGCGGCCCCGCCCTCCCCGGCGCGGCCCGCCCAGTTCAAGGGCAGCGGAGCTGGGTGCTCCGGTCCCGCGGAAGGGGAAGGCGAGGCTGATCCCCGCGTGGGGGCTGGTGTGCGACGTGGCGGAGGCCGGGAGCCCGAGACCGGGTAGGGAAGGGCGCGCGGACCCCCGAGCCGCCATCTTGCTGCGGAGGGGCCGGGAGGCCGGGAGGGCGGGGCAGGCTAGGCTGAGGGCGCTGCTGCGGACCGAGTTGCTTGCCCCTCGGCCTCAAAGACCCAGCCGTGGCGCACGCCCCCGGGTTGGAGCTACTTTCTCGGTCCTTTTCATCTGCTGCTCACCCGGTGTTGGTAGGGAAAGGCCCAGGAAATGTCTGCTGTCCCATTGTGCAGGAAACTGAGACTCCGAAGTGAGGAGACTCGGCTAGCAACACACACCGAGGTGCTGGCAGTGGGACTCCAGGGCACCCTGCCTCGCTGCCAAGCGAGGGAGTTGGGAGAAAGACTAGCAAGCCCCTTCTCTTTTTGTACCATTAGGTCAGAGCTGACCAAAAAGCATTCAGAAGCCAAGCCATGGATCCACCTGCCCGGAAAGAAAAATCCAAAGTTAAAGAACCTGCCTTCAGAGTGGAGAAGGCTAAGCAGAAATCTGCCCAGCAGGAGCTGAAGCAAAGACAAAGAGCAGAGGTGAGACTAAGGAGGGGGCTCACTGTCTGTGTCAGCTGGAGAAGGTGCTGGAAGAAAACACAGCAGAGAAAACTTTGCTAGGGGTCCCTGCTTGTTTCCAGGCAGGACATTTCTGGGAAGAGAGACCATCGAGGTCTAGAATGGTGAAGTGGAAGCTGAGAGTCACAGGCCAAGTTAGTGTCAGGACCCCCACCTGTACCACCAGGTCTTTAGGTGACTCCTGGCACAGGGCTTTTGTGCTAGGGATCTGAGGAACGCGTGAAAAGAAAAAACGGCCGCAGATGAAGGAGGAATGGGGGACAGGGGAGAATATGAATAAATGAATGGATCGGAATTCATGAAATGCCTGTGTGTCCTGTGACCTGGCTACACATGTGCATTTGGTGAAAAAAAGTAACTAGTTAGTGGGTGAGTGCCTGCCGCAGAACCCTGACTACCTGAGTCTGCTCCCCAGAATCCGAATATATGTAGAAGAGAAGGACTACAGGAAACTGTCCTCTGACCTCCACATTGCTGTGGCATGCACAGACACACACACCACCACCAATTTTTAAGTGTCTGCTCCTAACCATGTAAAGGCCCAGGCTTTGAGCCCACCCCTGTGTTTCTTTGTTCTCTCAACACTTAAGCATTTTAAGGGTAAAAAGCTTTAAGACGTTTACATTGCCAATGAACCACATCCAGACGTATTTTAATATTTAGTATCAGGAATAAGCTTGCTGGTCTTTTCTGCCTCTTCGTTGCGCATGTTTTTTGAGAAATTTTAAAAATACAGCTTTCTCCGACTGGTAGTGGTCAGTGGGATTGAATTTTCATGGAATTTTCTTAAGATAAATAAAGTCACATAAGTTTAATGTCCCCTTTGACCATGTCTTACATCTTTTCTCTATCTCCATGGGTAAGCCTTTTTCATTTTATTTATTTATTTATTTTCAAGAGAGGGTTTCTCTGTTTAGCCTTAGCTGTCCTGGAACTCATTCTATAGACCAGGCTGGCCTCGAACTCAGAACTCAGCGATCTGTGTGCCTCTGCCTTCTGAGTGCTGGGATTAAAGGCGTGTGCCACTATCACCCAGGGCCCTTTTTTTTTTAGATGCATTTTCATTCAAATAGCTGAATACATTATCTGTACATTTGAGCTTTGTTTGCATGGCTCTTCAGAGCTGTTCATGTTACTCTTGATCGGTTTTCTTTGTTCTTTAAAGTGTCTGCTTTGTAAACTTTTAAAAAGATTTATTGTTAATTATAAGTGTGGTGGGTATGTGGACATGAGTTCAGGTGCCCATGGAGGCCATAAGAGTGCATCAGATGCTCTAGAACAGAATTACAGGTGGTTATGAGCACTGACATAGGTGCTGAGACTCAAACCAGGGTCCTCTCTAAGAGAAGCAAGGGCTCTTAACCACCGAGCCCTCTCTCCAGCCCCTGAACCGCCTTATTCAGTGTTCACTCGTCCCTCCTGTAATGGATATTGTAATTATTTATCATTTTGCTTTTTACAAACATTTGTGGTAAAGAAAACCTTTTAGGTGCTTTTGGCATGTATGCTAGGATTTCTGTTAGGTATGACCAGAGAAATTGCCAGGTGCCATTTCAATTTTCTTAGACATTGCCAAATAACTTTCAGAGGGATTCCTCAAGCTTGCACTTCTGTTGGTCATGTGAGACCCTTCTTGTTCCTTTTGTCGGACAGTTGATATTGTCCAACTTTGTTTACTGGATCCATTTATTAAACAGATGCCCAGCTGCCGCACCAGCGTATGGACTTAGTGAGACACCTGACAGGACAAGACAGAACAGTTCCTGCCTTCATAGAGTATGCATTCCAGTAATCATAATAAACTCGGGAGCATGTCTGAAGTTCCCTTGCACTCCAAAGTCTCCCTGTGGTCTAAGGCAGGGCATCTGAAAGCTGTGGTCCTCCGTTCTATAAATAAATGTGCCCTTTCTTTACCCAGATCCAAAATGATCTTAACTGCTTTGTGCTTTAGCAGACAGTTCAAGGGGAGCTGTAAGAAACAGCCCCCAGATTGTTCTATGCACACTGAAAGATAGATGTGGAGGGCATTGTTCCTGTCCCTGCTGCTTCCACTCGTTCTTCCCACATGACCTTGGAAAACACACTTCTGAACACCACTTCTTTGATGCCTCTTTGGTAAAATGAGGGTGGTGGTATCTACCTCACAATATCATAAGGAATAGAAATTACATATGGAAAGCACTTAGCATGGTGCCTGGCGTACAGAAGGTGTTTGACAATCAGCAGTGATCACGATCTGGAGACAGATCGGCCTCCAAGCCGATGTGCTCTTACCATGTGGACTTAGAGGGACCAGCTGGTTGTATCCAGATTTGCTTGCCGAGGTGTCAGATTGGGTGTGCACACTGGCAGCAGCTGGCACCTGTTAGCTCCTGCTATGTCAGCCTGAGCCAGGCCTGCACATGTGTGAGCAAATGCTGAGGCAGGCGTCACTATTTCCTACTTAGCCTTTGTGAGTCCTTCTGGAAAAGAAGTGGGGTGACCAGAGCCCGGCCATAGTAAGGACAGGCCTGTGGTCAGAGCAGTGCTTCCTACGTTGTCGCCTACTTTGTTGGTTTTGCCTGTCATGTAAGGCTTGAACCCAGGGTCTCTATGTGCCTGTGCTCTACCACTGAGCTACAGCCCAGCCCCAGTCCACCATTTGCTCCGGCAACAGCTGTCTTGCTATTTTGTCTGTGTTCCCCAGAATGGAATGGAGTCTCCCTTAGGAATGTGCCATCACCTTCTCAGGAGGAAGGGATAAAGATGCCATATTCCAGAAAGGAGGCATGCCATGCTTGGGGATGGGGATTTGTTATCAGTTGGAACAGCACATCACACTGCTGTGATCCTTTCCTTCTAAGCTGAAAGTCTCCCTCCTTAGCTTAGACACCCTGGACACTGTAAATCTCTTTATGCCCTGCTTATTCCCCCCTTTCTCCTGCCATTCTTCTCTTTGACTGGAAAGTCTCCAGAATGCTACTTAATATGCCTATCAGTCCCAGAACAGAAAGTAATAAACAGATCACAAAGGCTGGCAGGTATCAAACCTACCAAGCAGAGACTTTTCTGCTTTTTAAATACATTATAAAGCACACATGTAATCATGTGTGGTATAAGAAGAATAAACACCCTCGTATCTACCACTCAGCCTAAGAAACTGAACTTGAAGCCAAGCCCAGTGGCACACACTTGTAGTCCCAGCATTTGGGAGGCTGAGGAGGATCAATAAGTACATGAGTTCAAGACCAGCCTGAGTAGCATAGTGAGGCCTTGTCTTGAAGGAAAAAAAAAAAAAAGGAAAGGGGAAAAAGAAGGGAAATAGACCAGTAATTTGGAAGTTCCAGTGCTCCTTCTGGTCATGGGCCCATTCACATAAGCTGCTTTGTTTAATTTTATGCTAATCATTCCTTTACTGTTCTCTATGAACTTACTGCCTGGCCTGAAACTCTTTCTGTAGACCAGGCTGGCCTTGAACTCAGAGATCTTCTTGCCTCTGCCTCCAGAGTGCTGGGATTAAAGACATGAGTCCCCACACACAGCCATTTTTTTGGGGGGAGCTCTATATTAATAGTATTAATTGTATAGTAATAGTCATAAAATGGTGTTTGAAAGAAAGTACAAAAAAATTTCAGTTACTAACTGCCAAATTACATTATCTGACCAACGAATTAAGATCTTGAGAGGATACAGCCATTTTTTTTAAGATTTATTTTTAACTATTATTTATGTATATTTGTGGTGTATGCCTGGAATATGGGTACTGGGACCTGAAACCCCCCCCCCCCCCGTTCCATAGTAAGAGCAACAGTGCTCTAACTGCTGAGCCATCCCAAGTTCTATTCCACTTTTGCCTCTCAGGTTTTGTTTTGTTGAGGCGTGGTCTCTACTATATAGCACTGGCTATTCTGGAACTCACTATGTGGACTAGACTGTCCTCAGACTCACAAAGGTCCACCTGCCTCTGCCTCCAAGGGCCTCTCAGATACCTTTATTTTTAAGTGTTTTGCCTGCAAGTATCTCTGTGAACCAAGTGAGCAATGTCCATGGAGGCAAAGACGGCACAGGATCCCCGGGAACTGGTTAAAAGCAGTTGTGAACCATCATGTGGGTGCTGGGGGCCAAACCCAGAGTAACCTTTCTGGCCCTGGACTGGCTCTCCCCTAGATATTTTTTTCCTTGCTGCATTTGTGTGTGTCATGGAACATGTGTGCGGATCAAAGTACAACCTGCACCATCAAGCTTAAAATGTTTTCAAGATTCTCTCTAGTGCATCTAGTGCATCAATTACAGTGCATGGCCTGCACTAGGCGATGTTCCCACTGCTGCCACCTCCCTTGACTTCTACAAACACTTCCTTAATAGTTGATAATCCCTACTTCCACCACCACCCCACTTGGCCTCTGGTCCTATTTTCCAAAGCTCAGATAGAGTCAGGTTGTCTCTGCATATTCTTGGCTACTGCTCTCTCAAGCCTGCAGGTGATGGACTCCTTGGCCTGGCATTTAAGGCCTTGACATTCTTATCTTTCTGCAGCTTCCAGCTTAACCCTGTACAGTTTCCCTCAGACCTATCGGGTGCTGTCCTCTAAAGACCACCCCCTCACTGCTGCTCGCTCCACTCCCCCAACAGAAGCTGCTGTCCTGGTCTCCTCACAGCCCCTCCTGGTGAGATGCAGCACCATCAGCTGCTTCCACTGCTAATGTGTCTGTTCTCCCCTCAGATCTACGCTCTCAACAGAGTCATGACAGAGCTGGAGCAGCAGCAGTTCGACGAGTTCTGTAAGCAGATGCAGCCCCCTGGGGAGTGAGCCCACCTGCGTCCTAGTCTGAGAAACTAAACAAGACTTGTGGAGAACTCTGCACTGAACTTCCTGTAGGTAACTTTCACCACACTGGTTCCTCCTCTCAGAACTGGCCCAGTGCTTGCTGGGTAGACTTTTCATCTGGGACAACAGACTTTTTAAAAAGGCCTTTTTTCTACTGTGCAAGAAAAATCATTGTTTCTAGTGAAACTGTGCGTCTTCCCTAAAAATAATAAAATGCAAAATGTTCATTTGTTCTTACTTTAGGGTGGGAATGGCTGCTCACAGAAACGGGAATAAAGAATGGAGAAGGTGAGGGCTTGAGGGATGGCTCAGCAGTTAAGATCACTGACTGCTCTTGCAGGGGACCCAGGTTCAGTTCCCAGCATCCATATCCAACATTTTACAACCACCTGTAACTCCAGCTCCATGCATCCAACATCTTTTTCTGTACCCTGAGCACCTCACTCCCGCCTATACCCACAAAGACGTGTGTTTGTGTGTGTGTGTGTGTGTGTGTGTGTGTGTGTGTGTGTATACACATAGTTAAAAATAAAATGTCTTTTTTAAAAAGAGCTGGCATGGTAGCACATACCTTTAATAAACTGAAGCAGAGGCAAGCAGATGCCTGTGAGAGGAGCTGCTTTGCCTTGGGAATAAGGACAGCTCATTATTTCCCTCAGGGGGAAGAATGCAGGCATTGGTGGATTTGGTACAGTAAGTGTGGAAGTCTTTGGAGAGCAAGAAGCGGGATGTGAGAGTGGACAGGGAAGGTGATGGAGGCTTGACGAGAGAGGGTATGAAGCCACAGTCTAGCTCCACAGAGTGAAAACAGACGTGCAGGGACATGTGGGACGACACCTGGGCAGCAGGAAGGCTTCACCGGGGATGAGCAGACATAGACACCAAGCAGCGCGGCCATGCAGTGTTCTCAGCCCTGCTGGAGGGAGGCGCAGGAGATGGAGAATTGCAGTTAAGTGAACCAGGGCTTTGCTCAGCAGCTAAAGTGGAAATAAAGAAGGGCAGGGAGTTGCATATTCCCAGTGCCTGCATTATAATGACGGACCCGGCTCTAAGCTGTGTGAAAAAGTAAGTGAGATCCAGACATGGTGACACACCTGTAATCCCAGCACTTGGGAGGCTGAGGCAGGAGGATCAGAAGTTGGAAGTTAGCCTGGGCTACATAGTGAGACCCTGACTCAGGGTAAATGAGAACTGGAAGAGGGTAAGGGACTTTGAAAGGTGCCTGAGGCTCATATGTTAGAGTTTCTACTATGGTTGAAACTGAGCTTCTAGAAGCATCCTGGGGGGATGATTAGAGACTAGGAACAGGCCAGAGAGGCTACTCTTACTGGTAATGACAGAGCCCAGGGAATTACTACAGAAGGCTGGAGGAGGATGGAGGACTAGCTCTTCGGAGTTTGCTGGAGGACTGGGAAGCCGGAGGACTGGGACAGCTGCCTTTGAGAACTGTCAGGATTTGTCGAGTGAGCTTGGGCAAGTCATCTGGCTCCTTGGTGTCTTCAGGAGGGTGTTACTATTTCTGCTTCACTGAGTCAGTGAGATGGAGAGCGCCACATCTGGAGTCCACCTGTGCTTGGGAAGCAGCACAGCTGGGGCACAACTCCCACCTGAGTCCCTAGTAAACCTTAAAAGGCGCTCTTACTCTTTAGTCGGCGAAAAATTAAAAGCTGTTGTGGCAATGAAGTTATCTATACACTGGGATTCCCACTGTTACTACTGTTTCTGTGTGACATTGAACAGGGAGGGCTGTAGAGCCACCCATCCTCCCTTCTTCCTTTCTTCCTTCCTTCTCCTTCCTTCCCTCTCTCCCTTTCTTCCTTCCCTTCTTTCTTCCTTTCCTTCTCCTCTCTTCCTCTTTTCCTCCTTTCTTTCCCCTTCAAAAAAAGCAGAAAGCATATTCCGTCCTACATGAGCAGGAATAGAGAAAAACAAGAGGTGGCATGATGGTGCACGCCTTTAATCCCAGCACTCAGGAGGTAGAGGCAGGTGGACCTCTGTGAGTTCAAAGCCAGCCTGGTCTACAAATTGAGTCCTGATAGCCAGGCCTACGCAGAGAAATCATGTCTCAAAAAGCAAAAAAAAAAAAACAACAAAAGAAAAGCCATGCCTACTTCTAGGGCTGTTCTAAACCCTGCTGATCACAGGCGTCCAGACACACATAATATGTGACTCTACTCCCATTGAGCTACTAGCCAGGGTTGAGGGGTGGGAAGCCAGGATTTCCCCAACCCCCACCCTGTGACTACAGCTAACGGCAACTCCAGGAGAGCGATCCAGGTACTTTCCGGTTTTCGCCGAGTCAGGTTTGTGAAGGGAATGTTCAGACTGGTCCCTTAGGAACCAAACAGCCATCACCCAGCTTCCTCTTCTAGGGGTCAAGGCCTACAGTTATCTCAGACGTGGGCTTCAGGAATATAATTCACTCCAGCGTGTTCCAGCAGGGTTTCTACAATGCTGAGCAAGGGCTGGGATCAAGAGTCTGTGCCACCATGCCTAGCTAACTAAAATCCTTTTTTTAAAAAGAATATTAGTTTTAAGTTGAAGGAGTTGCTAAATTATTCCTGTCATCTGTCCTTCAAAATACGGAGCCAATTAAATCAGTGGTTCTCAACCTGTGGGTCATGACCCCTTTGGGGGTCAAATGACCCTTTCACAGGGGTCACCTAAGATATCAAAAAACAAAGATATTTACATTACCTTTCATAACTAGCAAAATTAAGTTATGAAGTAGTAATGAAATAATTTTAAGGTTAGCGGTCACAACAACATGAGGAACTGTATTAAAAGATCACAACATTAGGAAGGTTGAGACCACTGAATTAAATGATGAATTCAAAAATCCAGGAAAAAAATGAGTTAAGAAAATCTCATCTTACTTGTGAAGCCTGACAACCCAGAACATGTAAATGGTGTTTATTAAACAATAGACTTTTGAACATTTCACCCTAAAAGGGGAAAAAAAAACTGAAGAGAAAATTACATATTGGTTTATACCCACCTTAATTCCATTGGAAAACGCTTGAGTGTTAGGAATAAATTAAGCTCACAGTCGTAGACCTGAGTGTGGTGGGCTTTCTTGGAGCGCCAGCTCCAAATCATGATGCGGAGACTTACCAGAACCACGAATGCTCGGCCCTAGTGTAGGTTTGTTTCCAGTTAGCCCCTATTTTAACTTAAATCAACCCATTTCTATTAACCCATGTGTTGCCCTGAGGCTCGCTCATCTCATCTACAAACTGTCCATCCGGCTTCCTCTGCACCTGGCTGACTGGCCCCCCTTTTCTCTCGACCCCCCAACTCTGCCTGTCCCTCCTCTGCCCACCCACTGACCATTGGCCATCTAGCCCTCCACTAGACAAATCAGGAGCCCCAGGCAGGTGAAGTAAAACAGCAACACACCCCTACATAGTTAAACAAATGCAGCAAAAGCAAGTGCAACACGTCTTTACATAGTTAAACAAATATTCTATGCCACAGCACCTGAGTTTTCAAAAATTCCAGTTTTTATATGAAAGCCCACATTTTAAAAAATTTACTCAGTCTGTCTACATGTTATGTATGTGCACACAGAGGCCAGAAGAGGACGTGGGATTCCTAAACTGGGGTCACAGAAGTTCTGCACTAACATGTTAATGCTAGAAACAAAACCTAAGTCCTCCAGCCCCCCAAAACACAACCCCCCCCAACAGAACTTTTTCTTGAAGTGACAGGCACACTCAGTTCATACCCCAGGAAAACCCAGTTGGAACTGCTTATGTGTTTGCCTTCCCAGGGGGAAGTAAATATTATTAGAAGTGAGGAAATGAACGCTGGGTGGTGGTGGTGCATACTTTTAATCCCAGTACTCGGGAGGCAGAGGCAAGTGGATCTCTGTTAGTTCGAGGCCAGCCTATTTATAGAGTGAGCTACACAGAGAAACCCTGTCTCAAAAAAAACAAAAACGAAAAAGAAAAAAAAGGAAGTGGACTTATAGAGATTAAACATTTCACTCAGAACCGGACCTACAAAAGCGACAGGATTCTGTCACAGGACTGATTCCCCTCAGATAAGGAGCAGTGCTTTGAGAGGCATTGCCACCATCCTGGGTTTGGACCAGAAACCCGCCCAGATTCCCTGACTTCAATCGTGTGCTGAAAGAAGCTCTCCCAGAATCCTTGCCTTTGTGCTTAGGGAAGCCCAGGAAGAGTCTCAGAGAAACTGCTTTCTAGGAAATAAAGGTGCTGAGGTGAGCTGGCAGCTGAGTCCCCAGCCTGCTGAGAGGCAGTCAGACTCTGCAAGGAAGCCTCAGCCGCCCTGGTGCTGCCCTGGTGTCATTAACGCAAGGGGACAAAGGCAAACCAATGGAGTAAGAGTTATCACTGTTACAGTCACCGAGGAGTTCAGCTGCCGAATGAAACAGTCTTTGTGGGATCTATATCTTGCTTTAACTCTGCTTCTGCCACTTTAAATGGACATGACTCTGGAATCAGAATTCTTTGGGGTTGTTTTGTTTTTCTTTTGAACAGAGAAACAGTCAGAAATCACTTGATTTGATCAAAACTCGGAAGTAGTGTGAGGACACCACTGACTAATCTCAAGCATCAGATCTTTGAACAAAATTTAATTGGTTGAGAGTAGCACAAGCATTGTCTCCTGTCGCCTACTCTTATGAAAGCACTGTGGTCCCTAAGAGCTCACGCGACAACAGTGCTCAACGATTGGCTCACACTGACATGAGTGTCAGCATGGAAGAGCATCACCTGGGTATGTCTGAGCCCAAGTGGACGTATTCTTACTAGAGAAACCTTCTTTATAACTTCTGAATCCACAGGGAAATTGATTCACCTGCAAAGTCAACATTTTTTGAGTGCTAGGCACTGTGGCAGGTGCTAGAAATAATAAGCATAAATGAAAGGCCATTATGGTCTAGCAGAACACAGTAGACGCATCTAACAGTGACCGCATAAAAGATGAAACACTGGGGAAGAGAGGCCTGGGAGAGACGGTGCTGCCCCAGCTTCCATAGAGTTGTAATGATATTGGCATTTTTTTTCTTTCATTTGCAAGTTGGTATTTATTTTTAATTTAATTAGATTTGTGGCAAATTTACCACATATATACTACTCTTTTGTGTTTGTTTGGTTTGTTTTTTTGGCTTTTTGAGGATTTTTATGTGTATCTTTGGAGCCTGTCCTAGAACTCGCTCTGTAGACTGGACTGACCTTGAACTCACAGAGATCCTCCTGCCTCTGCCTCCTAAGTGCTGGGATTAAAGCTGTGCAGCACCACCTCCCAGCTCATATATTTACTACTCAGTATAAAACTTCAGTGCCAGGGGCTACAGGGATGGTTCAGCGGTTAAGAGCACTGACTGCTCTTCCAGAGGACCCAAGTTCAGTTCCCAGCACCCACATGACAGCTCATAACTCCAGGATTCAACCCGCTCACACAGACATACATACAGGCAAAAGACCAATAAAATAAAATAATTAAAGTATTAAAAACAAAACCTTCAGTGGCAGCCGTTGTAGAGGAGCCCAGGCGCCACCGTGTGGGAAGAGGCAGAATTAGCCAACCGTCCTCTGGATGTCCCACCTGAAGACAGGATCCAGGGTGAAGCTAGGCTTCCTGGTTATTCTTCATGAGGTGCAACTTTGGAATACAATATAAGAGCATGCAGTATTTCTGTCTGATTTGAGTTTAATAAGACAGAGTGACATCTGAGTGGGGTTTAGTGTTTGAGAACTTAGAAGAGATACACACGGAATGAGCTCACTGGAAGCCAGGTGTGATGGCTTTTCTTCTGACTATTCTTGGTTGTCAGCAACATCTGTAACTAACTAAACCAAAGCAGGTTTAGTTAGTTTTTAGAGGGATTTTCCTTTTTTCTCGTTTTGAGACAGGTTCTCTCTATGTAGTCCTGGCTGTCTATGCAGTCTACGTTATCTCTATGTAGGCCAGGCAGACCTCGATCTCACAGAGATCCCCATCTCTGCCTCCCAAATGCTGGGATTAAAAGTATGTGCCACAATACCTGGCATGAAGGAATTTTCTCAAATCACTTAAAGTTAGAAGACCCACTTTTAATCATGATTTTTTTTGAGGTGGGAATGGTGTGGGAGGATTATCTGTATTCTGTCAATCATATTTTAATAAAATGCTGATTGGCCAGGCAGGCAGTATAGGCAGGAAAGCCAGACAGGAAGTAGGGGTGAAGCAAGGAGACTGGGAATATTCTGGAAAGCAGGAAGCTCCCTCCGCAGTTCTGCCCAGACCACTGGAGAGGAAAGATGTAAGCTACCCTGCTGGAAAAGGTACTGAGCTGTGTGGCTAACATAGATAAGGATAATGGGGTAACATAAGTTATAAGAGCTAATAAGTAGCCTGACCTAATGGGCCAATCAGTTTATAACCTTATGGAGTCCTGTGTGTGATTTTCTTTGGGGTTTGCCGGCTGTAGGGTACCGGGCGGGACAGAAACCCCAACAAGCCGGCCCCTCATGCTACTTGGGAAGAGCCACCTTTAATCTGGGCTATAACTTCTGGTGGCAGCCTATATAAATAAAGGACACGGGAGAAAGAAGCTTGCTCTCTTTGGCTGCTTGCCCCCACTAACAAATCCATTCCTTCACTGGCATTAGAACCTCCTTCTCTAAGACCAGCTGAGACATCCAGCCTCATAAACTGAACTACTACTGGATTCTTAGACTTTCTCTTGGTAGACAGCCATTGTTGGACTAGCTAGATCACAGCTAGCCACTCTAATAAAAGCCATTTATAGATAGATAGATAGATAGATAGATAGATAGATGGATGGATGGATGGATGGATGGATGGATGGATGGATGGATGGATAGATAGATAGATAGATAGATAGATAGATAGATAGATAGATAGATAGATAGATAGATGATAGATAATTCATTCTATCCATTCTGTTCCTCTAGAAAACCCTAATACACCAGGTGATACATTTGGGCTGCCAACTTTCTGAGATAGAGTATCATGTATCCAAGGCTGGCCTGGAACTCTGGATCCTGAGCTGAAACTCAAACCAGCCCAAACTTAGCTTGGAAACAAAAGGCTACCCTATATGACTGATTCAAGTATTACCCAAGCCAATGGTGGTGGTGCACACCTTTAATCCCAGCACTTGAGAGGCAGAGGCAAGCGGATCTCTGAGTTTGAGACCAGCCTGGTCTACAGAGTGAGTTCCAGGACAGCCTGGACAACACAGAGAAACCCTGTGTCAAAAAAACAAAACAAAACAAAACAAACTGTTTCAAGTATTACCCAAGAGGGAGCCTGAACCCTGAATAAAGAGAAAGAAACGAAGGCTTTTGGACCCACTGTGAGTCACTGTGATTCAAGACAAGAGACAGCATATGACAATACAGGCACCAGGAAAGCTTTAGTGAGGATGAGGCAGGTCTTGGTCCAGCATGCTAAGTGCAGAGCCCACAGAGCCAGCAGGAATAGTGAGGTCATGGTTCCCCTTCACTAGAGCTTAATACAAACCCCCTTGCCCCACAGGGCATCTGGGAAGAAGATGTAGGAGAGCGACCAGATCAGGCAGTAGAGGGCAGTGAGCGAGAACGGGGAGAAAAACAGCATGATGACACCTGCAGAGAGAAGCAGACACTCAGTCTCGTGAAGTGCCTCATGTGGCTCCTACCCCACCCTGGTCCCTCACAGAGCTGAGGAAACTGCAGCAAGAGAAGCAAAAGCCTGTGTTTATGTTCAGTTTAGTAAGTATATGTAAGCTGCTAATGCAGACTCAGGGTCCATTCTTTTGATCTCAGACCAGAAGCCAAGTTCTAGCCAAGACTGAATTCAAGTTGGCCAGAGCCTTTTCAGGGGGGAAAAATCTTCCTGGTTGTTTAGAGTTTAACATGCAATGTTCCATGCTTGAGGCTGCTTATGGAGTGGCCTCAGGCTCACGCCAGTAGCACTGAGTAATCAGTGACTCGCTCCGCCCAGCCAGTGCAAGTACAGTCTGTGCTGAGCAGCCACTTCCCTTGAGTCTGGCATTCGGTACCTGCTAGGCAGAGGGTACCTATGTGAGTCTCTGATGACCTTCCCTGCAAGACAATGCTTCATATGCATGAGCCCAGTTCAGGGTTTGGGAAGCAGAGTATTACTCTCTTCTGTGGTCACTTCGCATGCACCTTTTCCCTCTCGTGATTTTGAGCCACATCCTTTATTTTTGTTTTTGTTTGTTTTAGTTTCTCTGTTACAGCCCTGGTGTCCTGGAACTGACTCTGTAGACCAGGCTAACCTAGAACTCGAGAACTCCAGCTACCTCTGCCTCCTGAATGCAGGGGTGAAACCTCAGGTGTAACCTCAGCGGCCCACCTCCTCGTGCTCTAACCAGTCTTAGCTATGAGCACAGCAGCATGCCCAGTCCTCCTAAGAAAGCACTGGACCTAGATCTAGTCTTAGGTACTCCCAAGACAATGGAATTTCACATGAGACACATCAGGCACAAGGACTCCAAAATTAGGGGCGCTTCTACTCGGAACTGGATACTCTTCCAGGTGCTATCAATTGCTTCACTTACACTTCATAATGCTCCTATGATTTAGAATTACCTCTGTTTCCTCATAAGAGATCAGGAGGAAGTAACCTACACAGGGGCCTGATTCAAGGCCTGACCTTTAAAAACTAGACATTCTTCCTCAGTTAACAAGAACACGGGGCAACAATAGTCTTATGACAAGCTCCTCACGTAGCTCAGGCTGTCCTCAAACTTGCTCTGTAGCTGGGGATGACTTTGAACTTCTGATCCTTCTGCCTTCAGCTCCACAGTGCTGAGATTACAGGTGTGCACCACCACAGCCAGTGCAGTACCAGAGATCAAACCCCAGGGATCCGTGCGAGCCAAGCAAGTACTCTACCAGCTGGACTACACACTCAACATGACCAACATGTATTCTGTGAGAACCTGTTAATCATAACAGGTGACCTAACAAAAGGTCACTTCCAGGGGAAAGAATCAGTTAATGTGCTAGAGTTTCAGCATACTATAATTGGAGACCAGTCTGCTGAGACAAGGAGGCAAGGTTTAAAGTCAGAATTGTCCTAAAAAATAGACGACATTATTTCCCCAAAGCTAGCCATGGGCCAGCTCCTTGAAGCTCTGTAGGGAAAAGGGGTCTTCAGTCTAAGGTGACCGGCAGTCCCCAGGCAAGCGGAATATCTACAGCGGCCACTCTGAAATGTGCACAAAACTGGCATTAACAGGTGTCAGAATCTATGAGGTGCCATTTCCTCCTTAACTCATACAGCAAAGCAACCCAGGAGTCTCGTGCTAAGCATGTGGTTTATTTTGAGCAAAGGAGATCAACTCCAGGAACAATGACCTCTGAGGAAAACACTTGCTATGAGCTGGGAGAGGGGAGGTAGAAAAGATGGAGCCAGCAATTGCCATTTCTAGTCCAGGACCCTACCACAGGACTGCCTCATTGCCTCATTCAGTTGCTGTGAGCCTGTAAGCTTCAGGAACTTGGAACTGAGTTCAAGATAGTGAGCTGTTGGGGGCTGGAGAAATGGCTCAGCGGTTAAGAGCACTGACTGCTCTTCCAGAGGACCCAGGTTCAATTCCCAGCACCCACATGGCAGCTCACAACTGTCTGAAGATCCAGTTCCAGGGGATCTGACACCTTCATACCAATGCACATAAAATAAAAGTTAAATAAACTATAAGGAATGTTTTAAAAAAAAAAAAAAAGATGGTGAGCTGTTAGTCCAAGTTTATACACCCATATGCGGAAGTCAGAGCTTCAACTGAGGCACGTTTAGCTACAAACCCAGTTTCTCCTCACCATTCTGCCTCTGCCACCTAGGGCACAAGAGAGTCAGCACCCAGAACTTCGTCAAGGAGACTGTACTAATGCCACATAAAATATGAACCTGAAGGAAACATGCTCTACGACCCAGAGTGGATTGACAGCAAAGGGATAATGGGAGAAACTCAAGCCCCCAGGGATGCTTTTCTTGTTGGCTTGCACACCTTAAAGGAAGCCCTAATTCGGGACAAACTGTGAGCATTTTACATGAACTTCCTCCTTCAATGTCAGCTCTCGTTCCAATACTTATCTCAAGTCCAGTCGCCTCTCTCCAGCCTTCACACCACTTCTGAGCACCTTCCCCTGGTGCTCCCTTGTCTGTTCTCTGTTAGTCCAAGCAACGGCTGGAAGCGGCTGCCCTCATCATGTATGACTTGCTGCCTGGATCCCACCCAAGGCATCTTAGTTGCCTTTAGGATCAAATCCCTAATCCTGCCCAGTCTGCCCACTTCACTGGCCTAAGTTTTTGTTACTGGCTTTCCACACAAGTTCAGCCACACTGCTCCCTTCCAGCACCTTCTTGGTCTCCCACCATCACAACAGCCTCTGCCTGAACCACTCTTCCTGCTCTTCTGTGAGCTCATCTCTCTAATCTCGCTTAAACATCCTCCCTGAAGAGTATTTCCTCCTCTCACGCCATCTCAGGGTGACCAGCGAGTCGCCCTGTACTTTCCCAGAGCATCAAAACTGCTTGTAGTTACTTTATTGTTTCAGACAGAATTTCACTCTATAGCTCAGGATATGACCCAGGACTCACTATATCTTGAACTTGCAATGATCCTCCAGCCTCAGCCTCCCAAGAACTGGAATTAGACACAGGCCAGTGTACCCAGCTTTGTTTGTTCCCAATTGTCTTCACCATTTTTATTCACTAGTTTGCTTTGCTTTTCAGTAACTTTCTTGGCTGTCTCAGGCAGAGACTATGTCTAGTTCTCCAGACTGGCTCCCTGTACCTGGCACATAGGCATGCACCCCCAAAATTCTACTGATCTCATTAACATGAATAAGATATGTATTGGGCATGGCCTAATTCTATGCACTGGAAATCTGAGCACGAAGAAAACAGTCTTCTGTGGGTGTGAGCACATTTAGTGTTTTCAGGCATTTAAAATGTGGCCTATGTTGGTTAACAACAAAAGTGATGGTGAAGGATACGTGAGGACAGAGAGCATGGACAGAGCCGCTGTGAGGGACAGTGTGACCGTAAACACCTAGTGCAGTGATTTGAACTCACCTCCCGTATAAACCACTTTTTTCCAGTTCTCTGACTCCAGGATTTCATCATGTGGGTAGCAACTCTGGTCGATCATGAACAGAATCATGAGTGAAGCCATGCAGCAGAGTATAAATGTGTTGCCCTTTGTCAGTAGGCAGGTGGAGGCCAAAACACAGGAAGCATAGGGACAAGGTAGACCTTTGTATGCAGAGGGACCTCCTTCTAGGGAGAGATCATGGGCATCTATCACTTTGGGTCTCTCTCCTCTCCCTGAGCTACCAAATTCCCTTAACCCAGGGGTGGGGAGGAGTATGTAGGTTATTTGGTTATTTCAAGCTGATGCTGCACAGGTTTGGGTTGGTTTCTGGGGGACAGCAGGCAATCAGCATAGACCCGGTGTGCCCACACCTTAACGGGTCCTTGGCAGGCCAGGCTGAGCTCACTTCTGGGTTTGTACCCCCTTTCTGTGTGGTCTTCTTAGCTGCCTTCACTGCCACAGCTTCCTTTGTTTGGGGGAACTGGAGTTCTCTAGAACTCCGTTTCTGGAGTGTGTCTACTATACAGATATAGTACAGAAAAGAGACATAACTCCTGAAGAAGCAAGGACTTGTTTCTCCCAGACCAGGGCTCTGCCAATACAGCCCTCAACCTCTAGCAGGCATGGGA
Source organism: Myodes glareolus (assembly GCF_982192425.1). Lineage (NCBI taxonomy): Eukaryota > Metazoa > Chordata > Mammalia > Rodentia > Cricetidae > Myodes > Myodes glareolus. The sequence goes on along the minus strand of NC_142028.1, from coordinate 73,943,756 downwards.
CTCATGAGGAGGAGGAGGAGGAGGAGGAGGAGGAGGAGGAGGAGGAGGAGTTCATGAGTGGTCCCTAATTTCTGGCTCCCAGCAGTTTCTCCTGCCCCTTGATCCCTATCACAGTCCTAAAATAGACTGGGTTCCACTCACCAGTTGAGTAAAAACACAGGCGGAAGGAAGTGGTTAACACATAGATGACGGCCAGGAACCCATTCAGAGGCCCATCCACACCAAGGAGCAGAGCCGAGGCCAGGCCAAAGGTGGTGAAGACAGCGAAGTCATTCAGTTCAAGTCCTGCTTTAGAGGTCAAGGTTCACTCACAGACATGCAGTCTACACCCTAGCCTCTCTTGGGTGACTGGAGCAGGGACAGCTGGGATGCCGGGGTCTCAAAGGGCAGCAGCTACTCCCTAAAGATGGTCTATAGATTAAAGCCTGGGTCATCCCCCCCACTCCCAGATCTCTCTCTGCTGGTCCCTGTCAGTTATGCAAAGCTTAGCACCCAGTTCACAAGCCTCGGGACCTTTGTCAGGAAGAACCTTATATGGAAACATCTCAAAGTATTTTGAACCAGCTGCTTTGCCTGGGGATCTCTCATCCTCTCGCTGACCCTCGTCACCCCTTCACTTCACAATAAATCTGCAGTGCATATTCCTCACTAAGGGAACACTTGGAAGGCAGGAAAGGATCAACAGCAAAGAAAATGCTTGATTAACTCAAAGTGAAATCTTACCTCATAAAACAATAACCATAATAATGTACTATGGAGTATAAACACAAGACCAGAATCCTTAGCAAAATCGCATAAACCAAAAGAAGAGGAAATGGGATTGGAGCAGAGGGGTGAGGAAGATAAGAGCTAAACATGAGGGTGAGGGCAGGGCTAAGATGGGGAAGCCAGCCAGCCCAGGAGATGAGTCCAGGATGCAGACAGCTTCACTCCTGGGGCAGGATGGCTTTCTTTATTGGCATATGAACAATTGGGGGTGACTGAGGAAGGTCTGCCTGGTGTCAGAGCGATGGATCGTAGTAGCCTGAGATGGATGCTCCCCCAGAGTGGGGATTAGAGGGCCCCAAGGTTGAACTCACCTAATTTGTGGCAGATGTTGAGGTGCCTGATCATCGTCCCTACTGCCATGTCTAACAGGAAGCTGATCAAAAGCATCCAGGAAGCACAGTGGGATTTCCTAGAGTGGGCCAGCAGGGCAGCTTCTCGTAGTCCCCACTGGACAAGCGCACACTCAATGCCTACGCCCCACTCACCCATATCCCTTCCAGCATCTACTACTCTAAGTATTTCACTCACCCCTCATAGGCGGCCCTATCCCTCCCAAACTCCCAATACATAGTCTCTTTATAATTTTTTAAATTTTATGTGTCTGAGTTGTTTTGCCTGCATATGCATCTGTACACCACATTCAATACATTGCCCAGGAAGATCAGAAGAGGATCTCATGGGACTGGAGTTGCAGATGACTGTGAACCATACTATGTGGGTGCTGATAATCAAACCCAGGTCCTCTAGAAAAGCAGCCAGTGCTCTTAACCACTGAGCCATCTTTTCAGTCCCAACCAATAATTTAAAGAGGTTCTCTGACACTCCAAGCCCTCCAGTAATCACCAAAGTCCCTTCCAACTCTTCTTTCTTAGTCGGGGAGGGTGTTTCGAGACAGGGTTTCTCTGTGTAGCTCTGGCTGAACTGGAACTCGCTCTGTAGACCAGTTCAGCCTCAAACCCAGAGATCCACCTGCCTCTTCCTCCTGAGTGCTGGGATTAAAGATGTGTGCCACCACCACCCAGCTCCTTCCAATTCTTAAGCCTCAATGTATGTGACAGCACAGGCTCCTTCCCTCATTCCTAGAGCAGCCCCTACCACTATCCCACTGTGGCTCTTCAGATAAACTACTGTTTGTCTGTGTCTCTTTCTCTGCGTGTGAAATGAAGGATTTGTGCTATGTGATCCCCTCTCCTTTCTTCTCTTTTCCCCTCCTCTCCTTTCCTTTTTTTCATTCTGTGGTGGTTTGAATGAGAATGCCCCCCATAGCTCACACATCAAATACTTGGTCCCCAGTTGGTGGAACTGTTTGGAAAGGATTAGGTGTGGCCTTGTTGAAGACACTGTGTCCCAGGAACAGACTTTGAGGTTTCAAAAGACTCCTGCCATTCTCAGCGTCACTCTCTCTGCCTCCGGCCTTCAGATCAAAACACGTACCCTCAGCTGCTCCTGCCTTTGCTCTGCCATCATGGACTTTTGTCCTGTGAAGCTAAACCCAGCTAAATGCTTTCTTTCCTAAGTTGCCTTTGTCATGGTGTTTTATGAAAGCAACAGAGAAGGTAACTGAGACACCTGTTCTTCAGGAGCCACTGACCCTGAAGGGTTTCTCAGTGAGACCTGGGGTTCGCTGGTCTGGCAAGGCTGGATGGCCAGTGAGCCCCACAGAGTCTCTACCTCTCCAGCACTGGGATCCTGAGGACACACACTGTGCTTGGATTTCTTCCATGGCTGCTCAGAACTGAATGCAGGCCCTCATGCTTGAGCCACAAGCACTTTATTGCCTGAGTGATCTCCCCTAAACCTGGTCTTGAACTTTGGATCCTCCTGCCTCCACCTCCCAAGTTCAGGGATTACAATTTTATGCCACCACACCCAACTAAATTCTGACTTTCCTACAATGTTAACCATCTGGTACTTTTTGTTTTTTCTTCTTCAATACTGGAGACTGAAGCTCGGGCCTCACACACTCCAGGCAAGCGCTTTTCCATGAGCTATCCCTTGTCAGGGTTTGCGTGTTCTTTCCATTTCTGAGCTTTAGATTAATTCCATTTGGCCCGAGATCACCTTCTTTATGACTTCCAGTCTTTTATATATCTAGAATGCAGACAGAACCCTCTAAGAGAGCCTGAGAATACTACGCATTCTGTTATTCTTGGACAAAGTGTCTGCAGCTGTCAACCACAGCCAGACACCGGAGGGTGTGGCCAAGATGAATATGCTTGCTGATTTTCCATGGATGAGCGATAGATGTTGATATTTCCACCTATAGTATGGATCTGCCAGTGTCTGCCAAGTTCTCGTGGGTTTGATGTGTGTGGCAAGGACCCACCAGTGTCTCCCACATCCTCTCACGTTTGAGAGATCACCCTCACGTTCCTCATTGCACCTCATCCATCATGAGATGTTCCCATATGGTCCCTTTGTGAGCGGCCACACAGTCCAAAGGGAACCTGCCCACGGAGGTCTACTGCCAACCCTGCCCTGGATTAAGATGCTTAGGTGACCCAGCAGAAGCAGAGAGCCTGACCTCTGACCTCAGCCATCCCCAAACAACTTCAACATTTGTTTAGACTACAACTGAATATCTAAAAGGACCTGAGGCTAAATGAAAATAACAGAACCTACAATCATAACATAAAATTACCCTCTCAGCGGATTTGGCTAAACCGAGATTTTCCTACCACAGATGTGCATTCTCCATTTATTAGACTCCAAATTTATGGATGAAAAATGGATACAGAAAGAAGCCACATGCTGGTCCTGGAGAATCAGGCACACCAGGAGTGCATCAGAAAGAGTTTCCTTTAAAGAACTGAGCTGCCAAAGGCCTCTAAATTTAGGAACCCAACTTACAGGACCATAAACTGCCCCTGCTTTCTTGGTGACATCTTAACTAGGACAATCTCCAGAACAGTGCTAACGTCGGGTATTCAAGTCATATGTTCTGATTCAAGAACCAGAAAACATGAGTGAAGCCAAGCAAGGTGACTCACCTACAGTTCCAGAGTTGGGATGTGGAAGCAGAAGGATCGAAGTTCAAGGCCATCCTAAGCCACATAGTGAGTTCAAGACCATCCTGGGCTCCATTAGGGAGAGGATGGAGGGAAAGGAAGGAAAGAGGTTGGGGAGGGGCCTATGAATACTACTATGCATCTTTTTTCTCCTACAGTCATTCTGAACTGCTATAGCTTGAAGGGACAAGGAAGATTAATTATAACACAAACTCTTCGTGGTACAAAAGGACCGAGGTTCAGAGATGTAACTGAGCTGAACTCACTTACCAGAAAGGTAGCAACATGAAGGCCATGATTCTGGCTTTGAAACTAGTATACTGTCTGCACCCCCAAGTTGATCTTTCAGCCACAGTGATTAGGTCTTTAGCGTCTGCCTCCCCCTCCTCAGACTAAGAGCAGGCTGTGCCCCAGACCTACCTGCTGAAGCTGCAGAAGATGGAGAAGAGCCCCAGGACCATGTTGGCCAGGGACAAGGCATTAATAACATCCTTCCAGGAAAGTTCAGCCACCTGAGGAATGGTCTGCTCATGGCTCAAGATGTCCTGACCTGTGGCCCAGGAGAGAGGTGCACAGGGTTCCCAAGGTCAAGGGGTCTTCAAAGAGCTCTCAGAGACCCCATCCCAGAACTGCCTCTCCACATCCTACTCACTGATTGAGAATACAAGTTAGCAAGGAGACACCAGAGATACGCTCAGCAGTCGGGCAGGTGAACGTGCATGGGCATCCCATCCTCTCCTGCCCTGGTCCCACGGCACAGACATCCTCCCAGGAGCCTTTTGACACCTCAAAGGCCTCCATCTGAGAGATAGGGCTCATCATAGAGACCTCAGAGCACACCACAACACTGGTCCCATCTCCAACAGAGAAGGAAATCAACTCCACAGAATGGATGTGGACAGCATTCAGTGGCTCCCCAGCACCTTCCACTGTGTTCTGTCCTCTGGTCTGGGCTAACTTAAGGGTATACTCTTTCTTCCCCTATTTTATGAATGAAGAACCTCAAGTTCAGCAAATTGGCAACATCTGCTCAATGTCACGCAGTAAGTTAGTAGAAGCAAACCCCGCTGCTTGGTCCTCATCTGCTGCTGTTTCTGGCCCCAGCAGGAGGTGGTTTGGGGGCTAGAACTGAGGAGGTCACTGGGATGGCCTTACCAGACAGCCTCTGCATGCCAGCACAGGCCATGGCCAGGCCTTTGACCACCATGGCATCTCTCACAGCGGCAGGGAACCAGTTGGCCTATCCATCTTCACAGTTTTGACTTTGTTTTTACACTATGTCCAAACAAATGTGCTCCTTACACATCAATCGTTTTTGTCCTCTCTGAGACAGACAAGCCCCACTAATGGGATAAACACATCAGTCACATAGAGTAGCCCTACCCTTGAGAGGTATGAGTAATTCTCCGTCTCACATCCATTTTTTCTTGGCCTCCAAACAGGCCCTCTGGACAGTTCCCAGCCCTTACGGTCTGAGCAAGAATCGAGACAAGACCAGATGTGGCAGCACACATCTTTAATCCTAGCATCTGGGAGGCAGAGGCAAGTGGATCTGTGAGTTCGAGGCCAGCCTGGTCTATGTCGTGAATATCCAGGACAGACAAAGCTACATAGTGAGTCCTGTCTCAAAAAGTAAGTAAGTAAGTAAGTAAATAAATAAATAAATAAATAAATAAAGGGATTGAGACAAACTATGATCTTTAAAAAGAAAAAAAGGAAGAAGAAAAAACTGCCATCAAGATGTCCAGTGCTACAAGGGGCTGGACTTGGGTCTGGGACTGGAATATCCTAAGGCGTCACTGAAGGGCTTGTTGTTCCCATAGGCAACCTCAGTCACCCAAAGAATCAACAACTGTGTGACCAAAGCCATCGGGATTAACACCTAAGATAGGAAATGATGTAAGACTGGGAAGCTGGGAGTGAAGAGGAGAAGATTTTGGCTGCACCATGCCACTCCATCAGTCTACACAGCCATCTCTCCTGCAAGGACTCTCCAGCCAAGCCCTGCAGAACTGGATGCTTGAGTGCCTGGGCCAGGCCCTGGCCACCTGCCAGTCCACCTACCATCATCTTGAAGGACAGCAACTCTGTGTCTCTGCCTCTCAGGACAGGTGAGCAGACGGCCAGGCTTCCAACAGACACTGCCTCGTTTGTGCTGCTTAGCCCTAATTAATGATTAGCCCTAATTAATGATTAGTCACCTGCTGTACCAAGCACCTGTCCACAGAGCCTTGGACACCTGGGATCCCCATTGCGCTCAGTCTGGCAAGGGCTGTCATCCCTGCTTATATATCCCAAGGAAGGCAAACACAACAGAGAGGGGAAAGCCTTGGGAGCGGTCACTCGGAAGTTACAGGATGAGGCTCAGTTCTGCCTTGCGTGTTCTCTGTACTCTGCCAACTATTAGCAAACAGGAATATTTCTCAGGCTCTATGCTTAGTCTAGGCTCAGAGAACCCCTGAGCCACTGCCTTCAAAGAACAATCAGTTAGTCTGTCTGTCTAGAGTAGTGGTTCTCAATCTGTGGATCGTGACCCTTCTAGGGGGTTGAATAACCCTTTCACAGGGGTCGCATATCAGATATTTATGATTCATAATAGCAAAATCACAGTATGAAGTAACAACAAAAATAATTTTATAGTTGGGGGTCACCACAACATGAGGAATTATATTAATGGGTCACAGCTTTAGGCAGTGGAGAGCCAGTGGTCTAGAGAAATGAGACACAAGCATACAATTTTACAGATGGGAAAGTGAGCCTTCCAAATAGGAAAGGGCTTGTCTCAGAAAAGGTGGAGCAAGGATTTGAACTGAGTCTCCCCTTTCTTGGTTAAATATGATTTGTAAAATCTATACACAGGTCCCAGGAGCAAAAGGATGGGGATTTGAGAAGAAGGGCAGTTTAAGCCCCCAGAAATAGAGAGTAATCTACTCACTCCTACAGCAGGGTACGTGTTTAGGAGCAAATCTGATGCTTGGTGCTGCGGACACAGAGATGACTGTGAACTGATCTCTCAAGGAACAGTCAAGCAGAGGATGCAGCCCAGCATGGAAGAAGAGACAGGACCACGTGAGCACCGAAAGGGACTGGCCTGCCTGGGGGAGGCTTTCAGAGGAGGGGTAGAATCTGCCCCAAGCAGATTCGGTTATATGTCAGTTTCTCGAATCCCTCTGTGGAGCCCAGCCCTGCTTAGCTCTCCAGCTTCCCCTCTCCAGCCCGGCTGAAACCCTCCTCTGGGGTCCATTCTTAGGTCTTGGGTTGGTCCTCTTTGAGGAGCCTCCTGACAGCCCACAGAGCCTGTAAATGCTTTTCTTGGAAGATTTCTTGTGCTCACCGTGCAACACCTGGCATTCTGTACTGGCTTCGCCTACCTTGTCTTCCTTTTTTCCTAGAGGGGACACAACTTGAGTGCAGACTAGGGTCCCCTGTGCCAAGCATGAGGCCTAACAATAAAAGAGCTCAACATTAGTTAATACAATACACCACTTAGGTCCTTTAGCTGCACTACTGATTCTAATGTATCCAGAATCTAACCCTCTTCACTGAGGCCTCTGAGAAGTCATTTTTGATGAAGACCCCCCCCCCATCCCCTTCAGCTCAATCCTTATCATTCACTTATTCTTTCCGATGCCTCTCTAGGCCAGACTTTGTCTTTTTGGTAAATAGAACAAGACCTATGTGCCGCCCTTGGAAGATACAGTTTCCATGTACTAGGAACTTGAAGAGACATATTATGTGTAAGTAGGGCATGTTCCAGTTGCCCTGGGTATACCAGGAAGCAAAGACCAAGTCTGAGGCAAGGCCAAGGGAGGATTTCACCAACGTGGTGACATTTATCAGGGTCTCTAAGGATGGGGGAGGGTGTAGTTGCCAAAGAAAATTAAAAATACAGTGAGGTCCTGGCTCCCCAAAGCCGAGTGACTGAAGATCAAGTTGGTAAGGTTTAAGCTGGGGCCCTCCCAGAGGTGACTGTGGGCCAGCCCTGTGATGTCTGGGAAGGAAATTGAGGAACGGAAACTGAAGGTCAAACCGCAGCGCCGAAGTCGCAGACAGAGTTCACATGACTGTGGGTTTCTAGAAAGAGGAATGAGTGAGGAGAAGGGTTCCCTCACCGGACACCATGGGTGGTCGGTGAGGATGAAGGTATATTCTCCAGCAGTGGTGTCTCTTGTCCTTCTTCATCACGCACACTGCCACCCCTTCCCTGGAGGCCAGAGGCCATCTCCTGCAGAAACCTGTCCGCTTGAGAACAGGACACAGCACTGCTCTCTCGCCAGCTTCCCCGCGGGTTGTCCGGGTAACCCGTCAAACCTAATTCTGTCGGATGACGAGGGGCTGGTTGGCCTGATGTCCCAGTACCTCTTTATTGCTCAACCAGCTCCTTGTCAGTCGGGAATGCTCACCTGGGGATCAGACATGCCTAGGTGGGGCTGTAGCCCCGCAGCACTCTTTCCTGCTGCTGTTGAGGTGGAGGGGTCCAGCCCAGGTGAGGGTGCATGGATGTGGGTCCAGTCTCTTAGCCTGACTCTTAGCTCACAATCCCGAGGTCAGGGGAGGGGCTGAGTAGTCTTAGTGCAGAGGCACCAGTTCCTCAATTTACAGATCTTGCTGTGGGCCGCTAGGGGCGGGGCATGGCGGACTCTCAGTGGGAGGGGTCTGCTTTCTTCATCCGCTGGATAAAACCATCATTCACTGAGGGCTTCCGCTTAGTGCGGAGACCCCGCTGGTTGAGAGCCTGGGATTGGAGGTGGGCTGGGAATGAGTTGAAGGACTATAAAAAGCAGGCTGGGATCCACATCATAAAGAGCCCCTTGAGTGCCAGCTCCGAGCAGGTATGGCCTTTCATAGGACTGGTTCTTTGTACCTACGAGGCGGTGTAGACATGTAATAACATTTCTAAGAGGGATGAGGACCTGAGGAACTGGGACCCAAGAATGAAGACAATGTTTTTAGGTCAGGTTCCTTCGGAAAGGTGGTTCTGGTAGACACTAAAGAAAGGAGGTAGTAAGACGGAAGCTATATCAGGGAATGGGGAGGCAGCCAGTATGGGAGGAACCCTAAGAGTGTGAAGAAGGCCCTGAACAAAGACAGAAGCCTTCCAGTTTCTGAATTCAACAGTTAGTGTGCCACAGAAAGAAAATTTTGGTTTTCAAGACAGGGTTTCTCTGTGTAGCCCTGGCTTTCCTGAATCTCAGTCTGTAGACCAGGCTGGCCTCTAATTCAGGGAACCACCTTTCTCCGCCTCCCAGGTGCTGGGACAGAACCCTTTTGTTTCATTTTTGTTCGTTTTTTGTTTTTGTTTTAAGACACTGTCTCACACTGTAGACAAGGTTAACCTGAAACTACATAGCTGAGGCTAGCCTTGTACTCATGTGATCCTCCTGCCGCAGTCTCCCAAGTACTGAGATTACAGGTGTGAGACACTCAGACTTGGAAAGAAACAAAGTTGGACAATGTTCTAAGTAGGGTCCACCCTTACCTGTCCCACATCCACTCCACACTAAGGATAAAGTACACCAGCAGGAGTATCCAGAGCCCAGAGAATATGCAATAGAAAGGGTGGGGCTAAGAGGCCATGTGACACAACAATCAGCAAGGGAGAGAGGACCTGAGCCCAGAGGCCATTGGGCAGACCCTGGGCTGGAGGACATCCAGGGTATCTCCTTGGGTCTTAGACTGGTCCTGCCAGTCAAGGAAATGGTGGATCAACTATTGGATTTACTGTCAGCTCCACCCAACCCCACCTGGGTTGGGGATTGTAGGTTTATTATAAGCACTTGCTCAGTGTGTTCGAAGGCCCTAGACTTAATCCCTAGCACCTAACATTAAAATAAGAACTTGCAGAGCTGAGACCAGAAAAGAATCTGACACTAGAATCAGACCTGGGTGTCTCTAAACTAAAACAAGCAGGAGTCGGGGTTGGGAGGGTGGAGGGCTGGCAAGATTGTGCTACAAGTACAGTCAATACCACTGCCCTCTGTGGTCTCTGTGGAGGGTCACACGGAGCCTGGGGATGTTTTGAAACAGATGTTGGGATACTGCTAGCGATAAAGGATGCTGCTGGTGGTCTCTGTGGAAACACTCAGGGTGGGGAAGGAAGCAAGGGGACCCACCAGGAAACTACTGCCTTAGGCTAGATACGTAGATGGCTTGGACCAAGGGAAAAGGGTGAAGGAATGAGAGGGGGTCAGATGTGGGGATTATTTTAAAAGCAGAGCTGAGGGGCTGGAGAGATGGCTCAGTGGTTAAGAGCACTGACTGCTCTTCCAGAGGACCTGGGTTCAATTCCCAGCACCCACATGGCAGCTCACAGCTGTCTGAAGATCCAGTTGCAGGGGATCTGACACCTTCACACCAATGCACATAAAATAAAGTTAAATAAACCATAAAAAATATTAATAAATAAATAAATAAATAAATAAATAAATAAAAGCAGAGCTGATTGGCATGCGGAGAGCAAGTGGCATAAAGGATAGCGTAGCTTTTGTGAACTAAATAATGTGAGATAGGTGACCATGGGAACGCCGAGGATGTGAAAGGCTTCGGGGTAAACTGAGAGTTCCTGTGGACACACATTAAGTTTGTAATGACTGAGTCAAGAAGAGAGGTCAAGTATAGCAGCAGGACAAATGTGCATGAACAGAACAGATCGGAGCTTGGAACGTGTGAGCTGGCAGCTTAAGGGCGGTAAGGTATGGGAATGGGTTAGAGCATGCAGGAGGGAGAAAGTGCCAAGAACCTGGCCCAGAGGAAGTTTGGATTCAGAAATAGTAAAGTAGAAGAGATCAGGATAAGACATTATTCCAAATATAGATGAGGACAAGTACCTTTGTGGGAGCCCCAGCCTCAGTGCCCCTTCCCAGGTACCCCCAGCTCATTTCTACCTGGATGGGTTCTGACACACTTTCAAGCAGTGAGCGACCCCACTGAATCAAATGTTTACAACCATCCAAGTCCAATTTCTCCAGGCACTCTAAGCACCAGCTCCTTACGAAACAAACTTACCTTCAGCACACATGGTGAATGCCAGAGACATGGGTTCAGCTGTTTATGCATAGTATAATGTTAGGGAAGTTACTTCTCTGGCCATGGCTAAGCTCCTCTACATGCCGAACACTGAACACTGAGCGAGCGGTTCCCACGTTAGCTCACACTTTCATCGTGCTTTGATTTGATTTTGGAGACTGAGTGAATGTACATTCTCAGAAAGGTTCCACCTTGTTGGGTTTTTTTGGGGGGAGGGGTGCAGCTGGGACCCACCAACTAGGCTAGGCTCGTCAGTGAACTCCATCCTGCCAGCACTGAGATTACAAGCATGTGCGACCACGCCCAGATTTTTTAAATTCAATTTTATGTGCACTGGTGTTTTGCCTGCATGACAGGGTGTCAGATCCCCTAGAACTGGAGCTACAGACAGTTGTGAGCTGCCATGTGGGTGCTGGGAATTGAACCTGGGTCCTCTGGAAGAGCAGCCAGTGCTCTTAACTACCAAACCATCACTCCATCCCCCATGCCCAGATTTTTTAATGTGTATGCTGAGGATCAAACTCAGGTCCTCTTTATGCAACAACTATTTTATTACCTATCTCCCCAGTTCCCCATACACCTTTTTTCACTTCTTTAAAACAGAAGCTTCCGGGCTGGAGAGATGGCTCAGTGGTTAAGAGCACTGTCTGCTCTTCCAAAGGTCCTGAGTTCAATTCCCAGCAACCACATGGTAGCTGACAACCATCTGTAATGAGGTCTGGTGCCCTCTTCTGATCTGCAGGCATACACGCAGAAAGAATATTGTATACATAATAAATAAATTTAAAAAAAACAACAGACGCTCCCTTGCTGTTGTGCAAACTAGTCTGAAACTGGCATTGAGACCCCTGCCTCAGCCTTCTAGGCTCTGAGAGTGCAGGTGTGTACTAGAGACGTGCATGCATCCCACACTGGCCAAACTCCTTGTGTACGTCACCTCTGTAGAGCTCGAAAACATTACTGGGGTAAACATGACCGAGGTGGTTATGACTGTGGTTATGACTGGACTCAAAGCAAACACAGCTTTGTTTAACCCTGACCTCATCACTGCCATCTGAATGGCCATGAGCCATGTTCTCAACTGGAAATGCTCCTGCTCAGACCTCCTGGGTGTTGGGCCACATGAAGATTAAATCAGATAAAGGGAACATCTGATAGAACCAAAGTTCCCTAGACAGCATCATCTCTTCATCTATGGCTAGTATCATCCATGTTTGGGGAACAAGTAATGCCTTGAGAACGTAAATACACAAGGACTCCTTCCAGACCCCTGGGGTGGAGAGGAGCTCAGTCAATGGTTATAACCAGTGAGCCTGGGCAGAGTCAGCAAGGAAGATTCTTGAAGCAAATACAGATCACTATTTATGCTAGAAAAGATCAGAATATCTGTAACACGGTCCCAGATGTTAGCACAACTGACTCCATGATGGAAGTGCCATTCAGGCTGTAAAACATGTAGACAGCAGCACCATCTGTCAAGATGAAAACAAAGACCTAATCCATCAAAGTCCATAGTTCTGGGAAAGTCTTGAAACACACTAACCTTCCTTTTTGGCTTCTGCAGCTCTGCTTCTGATTTGACTATGCTTGCTAACTGATGTCAACCCAGGACATGGATTTTGTGCTCGAAAGGTCACCCAGAGAAAGGCTTGAGGCTACACTGGGACCCTGAACACCCAGTGTAGTCACCAGCAGCTAATAAGACTTTCTATTGTCCAAGCAGTCTTCTCTGGTGAATACCCCACGTCTTTCTCTTTCACATTTTGTTGAGTGGATCAACACACTTGAGCCAGAAATTCAAGAACTGCAAAAGATCTCCTCCTCTCACGCATGTCCTCACATTTTATTAGCTAACAAGGTAGCAGTCTATCCCACTTCAACATGCTATGCATCATCACATCCGGCGGTGCTCACTCTAAGTCACACCACTGTTGTGTAGCTCTAAGGGGGAAAAGTCAAAACCAAACAAGGACTAGGAGAGATGGCTCAGTGGGTGGCGAGTCCGTGCTGCTCTTGCAGAGAAAAGACTGATATCTCTGGCCTCTGTGAGTACCTGCATATGTGCCCAGATCTCCTGGTTCCCCCCCCCCAAAAAAAAAAAAAAAAAAAAACAAAGTGACAGACCACTGACTTCTAGGAGCACTCAAATTCCAGATATATGAACACAGAGGAATTAATTCCACTGTGCAACTGCCACAATCTGGCACCTCACACTCCAGGGGTGCGAGCTCAGTCCAGACCCTCATTGGTTCCTGTGGGATGAGGGAATGAAAGCTCTTCACGCCCTTCCCTCCAATCATCCCCTGCTTCTTCGAGTCCAGTAGTACAGACCTTGGTTCCCGTCCCATCGCCTCAGCCAGCGTTCACTTCAGTTGCTGTACTTCCAAAGCGGCCAGGCTGCCATCAACACCCTTCGTGTTATTTTGGCACTGACCTCTTTAGTTAGAATTTTCTAGCCAGGACAGTCTTACCACACCCCTTGTAAAGACCAGGATGACTTCGCTTGATGAGGTTAAAAGCAGATCCAATAAATTCCGCCCAAAAAGAACCTTTCCTAAGTCCCGAAAGACAAGCCTCCTAAACACTGGACGTCTTCCTGTATTCTACAATGGCCTATGCATACCTCCACTAAGTCCTTGTACCACGCTGTAATTGCTAACCTGCTTGTTCCCCTAGCAGACTGTGTGCTTCTTTGAAACGGGGCCCTGTGCTGAGATAATCCTCTAGAACCTGGAAATGAGAAGGCACTTGGTGCTTAGGAAATCACCAAGACAGAGGAAGGAGTGCTGACGGAGAGTGGCTGCTGCATACACTCACTGGGTCCTAATCCCCCATTCATCAATAGCCATCCCTCAGCCAGGCAATCAGATTAGCCAGGTAAGAGCACTGGCACTACCTGGTGGTCAAAATGGGAAGTACATCTTCTTGGACAGAAAAGTTTCTCTTTGGAAACCATTGATTTCCAGGCGCAGCTCACTGTTAGAAATATCAAAAGTGAGAGAAATCTACATTTTCAGTGATTCAGCCTGATACTGCATGCCAAAGGAACTGAGAAACATAGAGGGAACCGGAATGTAGCCAGGAGGTTATTCTGCCAATGCTGATGTTGAGTCCAGATCCGTGGTATCAACACCATCCAACCACAAATGCCTTTTACCCCAAACCAGTTACTTTTTCTGTCTCAACACTGATCTCTGCCTTCTGATCTCCATGCTCTTGTGCAATGCTTTCCCTTGAATGTAGGTCGGCCTAGAGACTGGCGAAGATGTCATTTCTGTGGTGCGACTCCACAGGCTGGAACCTCCGTCCTGCTAGTGAGCTCCCATCCTTTCTGATGCAGTCCACCTGTCTGCCGGGACTCCTGTGGTAAGAAGCTCAGGAAGACCCCTACCTAACCATCAGCAGGTAGCCTAGCAATCTCCAAGGAATCAAAATTACGAGAGCTTGGAAGCGGATAGTAAGGCCCTGAGAATCCAGCACTAGCCAAAAACCTAACTACAGCCTTGCAGTACCAAAGAAACCCTGAGGCTGAAGACAGTGAAGCCATGAGTAGGTGAGTGTCGCCGTAAACCACTAGACCTGCGACAATGCTTACTTCCCTACGAACCATGCACTACTCAAAACCATCATTACCACCAGGTCAGAACCTCCTCTAGACCTGGGCAACGTTCCGGAGTCAGGATCCAAAACACCCCAGTAAAGTCTACCAGGTCTGCAGCTTCCCAGCGAGGGGCTTTCCGCAGCTCACACAAGACAGTTCTGTGTGAACTGAATGGCCATGTTCCTTGCTAGATCTTGGCTTCTTGTGCTAGGCATGGGCCACTTCTAGCTCACAAGGTGCATTGTTCATAAGGGAAGCCATGAACAACAAGACACAGTGTATACCTGAAGTTGGGCTTGTGGGCTTCAGCACATACCCCTCATGGTTTTTGTTTTTTTTTTTTTTGATTATTTATTTATACAGTATCCTGCCTGTAGGCCAGAAGAGGGCACCAGATCTCATTATAGGTGGTTGTGAGCCACCATGTGGTTGCTGGGAATTGAACTCAGGACCTCTGGAAGAGCAGTCAGTGCTCTTAACCACTGAGCCATCTCTCCAGCCCACCTCCCTCATGTTCTTTATGAACACATTACAATAGCCTACACAGCAATGAAGAAGCAGTCACTCTGCATATGCTATAAATTTAGCTAACTCAGCCAAACAAATAGGAAACAAAGTAGAACCTAAAAAAATCCACTCAAAAGAGTTTTGGGCAGGGGCTGGAGAGATGGCTCAGTGGTTAAGAGCACTGCCTGCTCTTCCAAAGGTCCTGAGTTCAATTCCCGGCAACCCATGGTGGCTCACAACCATCTGTAATGAGGTCTGGTGCCCTCTTCTGGCCTGCAGACATTCACACAGAATATTGTATACATAATAAATAAATATTTTTTAAAAAAAAAAAAAGAGGAGTTTTGGGCATAAAAGGCCCCATTCGGTACTGCTTGTCTGCAGTACTAGAGATGGAACCAGAGCCTCATGCATGCTGTGTGAACACACTAACATTAAGCTACATCCCCAGTCCCTCTACAGTTCATGACTTATTCAGTAAGCAATAAAAATGAGTTTCAATCAGTGTTAACGTGTTAGGTGTGATAGCTCAGTCCACTAGGGAGGCTAAGGCAGGATTATCACATTGATCAAGGCCAGCCTGTGCTAGTCAGCTGCAGGCTAACCTGGGCTACAGAAAAACCTCTAAACACATAATCCCAGTCAACCCACAATCTGTGGACAGGTCAGTCATTCTTCTTGTTTTCACCTGCACTGCTCTACTCTCTTCCACAGTCTCTTTTGGAAAAGATTTTACATGTATGTATATGTATATCTGGGTGTCTACATAGCTCATGGAAATCAAAAGTGTGATGAGGTCTCCTGGAGTTACAGGTGGGCCAGGCAGTGTTGGTGCATACCTTTAATCCCAGCACTCAGGAGGCAGAGGCAGGCGGGACTCTGTGGCCAGCCTGGTCTACAGAGCGTGTTCCAGGATTCTAGGATAGGCTCCATAGTTGCTGAGAAACCCTCTCTCGAAAAAAAAAGAGTTATAGGTACTTGTGGGCTGCCCGACATGGGTGCTCGGAATAGAGCTCGGGCCCTCTAGCAGAGCAGCAAGCACCCTAAACTGCTGACCCCCTCTCCAGCCCTTCCACACTCTATCTTAGAAATGCCATTTGATGGGTTTGTCCTGTGGTGTGCTGAGCTCAGGCAGTGGGCTCAGACAATAGCAGCAGCCTTTGCCACCTCCTCCAGCTCTAAGCTTCTGCTAGGTTTAGGATGACTGCCTCAGGCTCCAGTCACTCACTAGGCAGGGAGGGCAGAAGGGCGAACCAGGACGCTATGAGGCCTGAAACTCTAGAATCAGCACTCTCACCAGCCATGCCAAGTTGTCTGTTTCTTTTTATCCTCCGTAGGCAACACTGCAATTCCTGAATCAACCTTAAATTGGCACAGCACGTACGTAGACAGCTTCAATACCAACCTGACACAAAAGACAGGAAAATGACCCACCATCTTGTTGTAGGAAGAGGGCTCTTCCTTCCCCAGTGCTGAGGTGAAGGAGAGCATTAGCTAATCCTCTGAAACCGAGTGACTGGGCATCAGTGGGCCCAGGAAGATCCCACAAGAGTTCAGCGACTCCTTACCCTCCCAACTGACAGCAAACAGTGTCTACATCCACCAGGCTCTCCTTCCAAGAAGTTCATGATTCACCCCAAAACCCAAAGTCCTCATGAGCCTCCCACACACACACAAGGAAGAGAATGCAGACAAGGAGATGGTTGGTGGTGGTCAGGCCTTGTCTCAATGAGTTAGTCCCTGGAAGTTGGGTTCAGTGCATGGGGGCAAGGCCATGGGCTGGTTCAGCAGCTTGTCCATCATGGCAATTTTAGCATCTTGCTTCTCAATGTCTTCGTATGGAGTCCACGACAAGTCATGCTGCAGCTTGTAGGCACCAAGGAAGTCATGTGGACGGCCTGCTCCCCATTCCTAGAGGGCAAAGGAGCAAGTCCTCATTAGGATGAGAAGTGAACAGGGCTCTTTCTCTACACAGACTTCTTTTTATGCTTTTCACTTCAGACTATTCAAACCATCACTGGAAGTCATATTACACAACAGAAATAACGAATATCATCAGGTGGTGGTGGCGTATGCCTTTAATCCCAGCCCTTGGGGGACAGAGCCAGGCAGATAGATCCCTGTGAGTTTGAGGCAAGTCTGGTCTACCAGGAAAGCCAGGACTGTTACACAGAAAAACCCTGTCTTGAAAAACAAAAACAAAGAAAAAAGGAAAGAATATCATTCAAGCACCCACACAACTTTTCATCATACCTGGGCTCACATCACCTCACTTTCTAGGAAACCACTGCCCAAGCTGCAGGCTACATTTTCATACAAACATACCCAGCATTTCTCAAAGGCTGGACTGGCCTAGAGTTAAGAATGAATGTTCTTACCTCTGGAGAAATGATGGAAAAGTACTGCTGGCCACTTTCCCGCTGGTAAAGATAGTAAATGCTGCCAGGTTTTTTCACCATGTTACAAGCCACGTGGTGCAAGTCAGCATCTCTGCGAGCATCTTCCAGTACCTGCCAGCCACACAGGTAAGGCAGGTGATGAGTCAGAGGTACCCAGCCTCACCCACATCACCCTAACCAAAGCACTAACTCCAAGCTTGCAGTCTGGTTCCCCAGCAGCAATGGTTCACTACTGGGGTGCAGACGGTTTGAAGAGTGGAGGCTACACAAGCTGCGGTGCTGGGTAAGCTGTTAGAGGGGGAGATGTTTAAATGCTGGTGCGGCTGACTTGGGGGATTCTAAGTTCTTCTTTTCCTGGGTCAAGTACATTTCTTTTTCTTTTCTTTTCTTTTTTTTTTTTTTTTTAAGTACATTTCTTAAGAAACTCTTCCTTTCGGGCTGGAGAGATGGCTCAGTGGTTAAGAGCATTGCCTGCTCTTCCAAAGGTCCTGAGTTCAATTCCCAGCAACCACATGGTGGCTCACAACCATCTGAAATGAGGTCTGGTGCCCTCTTCTGGCCTGTAGGCACACATGTAGACAGAATATTGTATACATAATAAATAAATAAATATTAAAAAAAAAAAACGAAACTCTTCCTCCTTTAAAAAGCTCTGTCTTACCTTTCTCCTGGATAGGAAACAAAACTCACTTCTGCTTAACTTCTGTTATGGTTCAGATGTCATTTGTCTCCTAAAGGATGCTAGGAGCCTGGCCACCAGCACAGTGACATAAGAGGGAGGGCACTGCCCTCAGAAGGGAATTCTGGGGAGAGTGACGTGAAGACACAAACCAGAACTCGATGTTGTAAAAGTCAGGGCCTGACGTCTGAATCTGTAGCCCTGTTTCAAGATGTGTCTGTTCTCCCACACATGTTCTGCTGTGACTAGATGTGACCCCGAGAGTTCTCCCCAGAGCTGAGCTACACCAGCACCATGTCCCTCGAACCTCTAAATGTATGTACAAAATAAACATCATTATAGGGCTAACCTGCTCCAGGTATTTCATCATAGCAACACGAAATAAACTAACGAAACCTCTTGGACATATTTCTGACATTTAATCAAAAGGTCTACATGTTCAGAATGTACGAAAAACAAAGAAGGCACCATGATTATAAATTGGACTTACCCTCCCAAGCAAAGGAAAAGAAAAGCCTGCCTAACCTGCACTGGCCTTTCTCACCTTCCTAGCTTGTTCTTGCAAGTGTTGGATTTGCTCAGCAATGACTGTCAGCTTGTTAGTAGCATTTGCTCGGATGAATTCATCAGCCTACAAAGGAAAGAAATCACACTGTAGGGTGAAAAGGTCAGTGTCACCTGTGGTCACATCAAGATGCAATTCAAGAACTTATGCCAAAGCTTCTGCTTCTACCTAAAGTGTTCTTCTTATTCCATTGCCATGTAAATTCCCACCCACCCTAGAGCCCAACTCAGGAGAAGCCCACACTGTAATGATCCCACACCCTTCATCTATCTCCACTACCATTCACTCTCAGCTCTATTCACAAGGTTTTGGTGCTTCCACATCCTCACCTCCTGCCACCAAACATGAGCACATCCTCCATCTAATGATCACTCCCTTTCCTCTCTGCACGACTAAACCCATTTCTCAGGCCCCTTGTTTGGTTTTGCTTTCCCACTGTGGAGTCCAGGCTGTTATGTGATGTGGGATTCCTTATATATGTGCTGCTTTATTGGTTGATGAATAAAGCTGTTTTGACCAATGGCTTAGCAGAGTAAAGCCAGGCAGGAAATCCAAACAGAGATAAAGAGAGAGAGTAGGTGGAGTCAAAGAGAGGCCATGTAGCTGCTGGAGACAGACACCCAGAACCTTTACCAGTAAGCCACAGCCTTGTGGCAATACACAGATTAATAGAAATGGGTTAATTCAAGATGTAAGAGCTAGCTAGAAATATGCCTGAGCCATTGGCCAAGCAGTGTTGTAATTAATATAGTTTCTGTGTGGTTATTCGGGTCTGGAAGGCTGGAAATGAAAGACCAGTCTCCTACTAGTTATGGAACTCACTAATGAACCCAGGCTGGCTCAAGCTTGCAACCGTTCTGCTTCTTCTTCCCAAGTATGAAGATTATTGATGTGCACCACCACACTCAACCCATTTGTTTTAAATGTTTGAACACTTTTTGTTTTTTGTTTTTTGTTTTTTGAGATAGGGTTTCTCTGTAGCTTTGGAGACTGTCCTGGAACTAGCTTTTGTAGAACAGGCTGATCTCAAACTCACAGAGATCTGTCTGCCTCTGCCTCCCAAGTGCTGGGATTAAAGGCATGCGTCACCACCACCCGGCTCAAATAAAGGTTTTTTTGTTTGTTTGTTTGTTTTTCAAGACAGGGCTTCTCTGTAGCTTTGGAGCCTGTCCTAGAACTCGCTTTGAAGACTAGGCTGGATTCACACTCACAGAGATCCACCTGCCTCTGCCTCTCAAGTGCTGGGATTAAAGGCATGTGCCACCACTGCTGGTTCAATGTTTGAACATTTTTAAAATTAAAAAAAAAATGAGTTTTACAATGAAAATCAAGCCAGATGTGGTGGCACATGCCTTTCATCCCAGCACTCAGAGGGCAGAGGCAAGTGGAGCTCTGTGAGTTGGAAGCCAGCCTGGTCTACAGCCAGGGCTACATACTGAGATTGTGTCTCAAACAAACAGCAAGAAAAAATCAAAAGATGCTTGTGATGGACTCTGACCATCACCTCTGTTGGATCACCTACATCATACTACCTAGAACTTCAGCACATACACATAATAAATTTAAAAAGGGAAAGGGCAGCAACAGATGGTCTTACAGCTCATGGGGAGAGATGCACTTTGTTCTTTTTTTTTTTTTTTTTAATATTTATTTATTATGCATACAATAGTCTGTCTGTGTGTATACCCGCAGGCCAGAAGAGGGCACCAGACCCCATTATGAGATGGTTGTGAGCCACCATGTGGTTGCTGGGAATTGAACTCAGGACCTTTGGAAGAACAGGCAATGCTCTTAACCTCTGAGCCATCTCTCCAGCCCCCGCACTTTGTTCTTAAGACAAGAAAATCCATACGGCTAACGAAGAGGGAAGCTGCCTCCATATGTAAGGCAGGTTCAGAATGGGGCAACCTCATAATCAACCCCCTTTTCTTTAAAGGGGTATTTTTAGCATAGCAGTGGTGGTACACACCTTTAATCTCAGCACTCGGGAGGCAGAGACAGGTGGATCTCTGTGAGTTCAAGGCCAACCTGGTCTACAGAGTGAGTTCCAGGACAGGTTCCAAAGTACAGAGAAACCCTGTCTTGAAAACAAAAAAAAACAAAAATAAATTTATTTTTTATATACAAATGTTTACATGCATGTATATATGTGCACCATGTGCTTGCTTGGTGCCTGAGGAAGCCAAACAGTATCAGGGCCTATGGAACTAGAGTTGTAGAGATATAAACCATCTTTATGGGAATGGGTACTGAACCCAGGTCCTCTGCAAGAGCAGCAAGTCTCAAAACATAAACAAACAAGATGGCTGGGCCATCTCTCTAATCCCCCTTTTCCTTTTAAGGTGGCAGCATGTAAACTAGAACCTAACTAAAGAGAAATGAAGAGTATTTTTTTAACTTTTATTAATTATATGTGTGGTGGTTTCAAAGAAAATGGCCCCCAAAGGATATGGCACTACTAGAATGTGCAGCCTTGTTGGAGGAAGTGTGTCACTGTATGGGGAGGCTTTGAGGTCTCCTATACTCAAGCTACACCCAGTGTGGAACACAGTTCACTTCCTGCTGCCTGCAGATCAAGATATAGAATTCTCAGCTCTTTCTCCAGCACCATGTCTGCCTGCATGCCACCATATCCCACCATAATGATAATGGACTAAACTCTGAAACTGTAAGCTACCTCAATTAAATGTTTTCCTTTATAAAAATCACTGTGGTCATGGTGTGTTTCAGCAACTGAAACCAGCTGAACTTTGCACCTTCAGCTACGTGGTTCTGGCTTTAGAGTCAAGGACAGAAGAAGGATTATGGAGCCTCCCCCCATGACTAAGGAAAGCCACTGAGGCCAGGCATGGGTATCCCTGCATGGAGGCCCAGAGAGGCCACTCATGAAGATGTGAAAGTGAAGCCTGGATTTTGTTGGAGACCCCAAGATGTTGGAGATGCCAGAGAACTATGCTATACCCGCCAAGAAAAGCTGTTAACAGCGAGTGGAACCAGCCCAAGAGAGAAAAATGTGTTGCAATCAACAAAACTGGAAGGAATTGGAGATCTGGAAAGTTTTGACATCAGACATGGAGATGCAGAGTTTTGAGTTTGTCCAGCTAGTTTTCGGTCTTGCTTTGGTCTCGTATTTCCTCACTATGCGCCCTTCACTATGTTTTGGAATAATAATGTATATCCTGTGCCATTATAAGTTGAAAGTATGTTATCTGCATTTCTATTTTGATTTTACAGGGGATTACAGTTAAGAGATTACACGAATCTCAGAAGAGACTTTGAACTTTAGACATTTAAATAAGTTTGAGACTGTTACAGGTGATAGAGACTTTTCAAGTGAGACTGATTTTTGCATTATGATATGGCTAAAAGCCTTTGGGAGAGAGGGAGTGGAATGCAGTAATTTTAAAGAAAATGGCTCCTACAGGGAGTGGCTCTATTAAGAGGTAGCTTTGTTGAGGTAGGTATGGCCTTGTTAGAGGAAGTGTGTCACTGTGGAGGTAAGCTCTGAGATATCAAATGCTCAAGATACACCCAGTGTCTCAGTTCACTTCCTGTTGCCAGCCTATCAAGATGCAGGACTCTCAGCTCCAGGACCATGACTTCCTGCATGGCACCATGTCCCACCAAGATGATAATGGACTAAACCCCTGAAGCTCTAAGTCCCCCCTCAGCCCATTAAATGTTTTCCTTTATAAAAGTTGTTGCGGTCACGGTGTCTCTTCACAGAAATTGAAACCCTAACTAAGACAGTATGAGTATATAAGTGTTTTACCTGTATATGTGCACTGTGTGTGCCTGGCACCTGAAGAATTCAGAAGAGGGCACTCAGTCCCCTGGAACTGGAGTAATGAATGGCTGTGAGCCACCAGGTAGGTTCTAGAAACCAAACATGTGTCCTCTGCAAGAACAAGTACTCTTAACCCCGGAGCATCTCTCCAGTCTCAAAGGTACTTACAATTGCTAAGCACTGATCCTGTACCTAACCAGTCCAAGAACCTCTATTAATAATGACATCTAGCTCTCTAGATATGATAACCTTACTTAGGCATTAAGACTCAGGTGTAGCAACTGAGGTTTTACAATTAATAAATGGCAGTTGAGGGATCCGAACACAGATGAGTCTAATTCCAAAATCCATGCCTCAATACCAAATCTCCCAAAGCTTTCTGAACACATATTAAGGGAGCCATGAGCCAGTCCTCTTAGCAAGTGCATTTCATATGTTGATTCACTTAGCCTTAGATCTTTTTATTGTATGGGTATATGTGTCTGCCTGCATGCATGTAGGAGCATCATGTTCAAGCAATGTCCACAGTGGTCAGAAAGGGCATCTGATCCCCTGGGACTGGAGTTACAAATGATTGTGAGTTGTAATGTGGGTGCTAATAACAGAACCTGGGTCCTTTCTAAGATCAGTCAGTGCTCTTAACCACTGAGCCATCTTTCCAACTCTCAATTTGTTTGTATAGCATCTTTTGCTTCAGTTTCTCCAAGATGAATTGGTTACACTGGAGAATTGGAGGCAACATAATAATATAACCTTTATATTTCACTAGGTTATGGTATAAAAGACAAAAACTGCATTCCTTCTTTCTTTGGCTGAGACTGTGATTATCACTCAGAGAAACTCAAAGTACTGTTTGCCCAAGATTTTGAACCTTGCTACTTCCCTCTCAATAGCAATTTGACTAAATAGACACATGATAGTCTTCTAATCCACAAAAGTTCTATTTTGTTCCCATTTCTATTTTTTTTTAAAAAAAGTAAGGTTTTAATTAAAGAGGCTTTCCTAAACATTTGAAGTTTTCTTAAATAAAACAGCAGACATAGCTTTTTATATGAGGGATTTGGTCACATTATCATTAATTTTCTTTTTTTTCTTTTTTAAAAATTATTTATTTATAACAAAAAAAGAAAAAATATTTATTTATTATGTATACAATATTCTGTCTGTGTGTATGCCCACAGGCCAAAAGAGGGCACCAGACCCCATTATAGATGGTTGTGAGCCACCATGTGGTTGCTGGGAATTGAACTCAGGACCTTTGGAAGAGCAGGCAATGCTCTTAACCACTGAGCCATCTCTCCAGCCCCATTAATTTTCTTGACCAAAGCAATCTTTTGAACATGATCATTGCCAATAAGCTAGTTTACACAAGAGGGAGGGGACACTAGAAGCTTTTAAAGTAGTCAGACTCTGGTACTGAAAAGAATTCTACAGCTGGAAGTCTTGCTAAGAAGAGAAGGACCTAGGGGCTCTCCCACCTCAAATGTTTCATTTTACAGACCCTGAGCTCCAGAGAGAAGCAACCCATCCAAAGCTAATGTGCCCAAACTTCTATTGCCTTTTCCATTATTCTACTTATTATGGGAACTGATGTCTAAGTTCTGGACATGGGAATACTGAACCCATTGAAATTCATCAGGTGTGGCAGCCCCTGTTAATACCCAGCCTGGGAGGCTGAATAGGAAGCCAGCCTGGGCTATCCAGCAAGATGAAACTGTCTCCAGTTGTTGTTTTCATTGAAAATGAGAATTTTATCCTGTCCCTTTTTACATGTGTTTTTGGTGGCGCTGAGGATCAAATTCAGCCTAGGCAAGGGGTGTAACCATTAAACTACACCCCCTGCACCAATTTTTTGTTTAAAAGGAAATAGCATATATTTCTTCCACAACGTCTTAGGTAGCAGATAAAGACTCTACGGGAAGCAGCATAAAATAATTAACTATTCAAGTATATGGGATGGAAGACGAGCTTGCTGGCACACACCTTTAATCCCAGAACTCAGGAAGCAGAGGCAGTTGGAACAACTGAGTTGGAAACCAGACCAGTCTAATAGTGAGTTCCATGATAATCCTGTATCAAAAACAAACAACAAGAAAGAACTGGAGATAGAGTGATCCTCCTCGTGTGTGAAATGGGATGGTAGTACTGCCGAGCTCACAGGCTGTCCCAGGACGCAGATGAAATTTTAGGTCGGAGCCCAAAGAGGCAGGGTTTAAAGTACGGAGATGGCTATTCCTCACCTTTTGCACCTGCTCGGCGAGCGCCACGAGGTCTAAAGGATCCCCGACCCGGTTGGTGTGGTAGGGGCTCACCAGAGCCAGGCCGCCGGGGGTCGGGGTGAGCTCCACCAGGGCTCCTGCGACACACACCCGGGAACACGGGCATAAGTTGTAGCCCTCAGCCTCCCGCGAGGCAGCAGAGATGAGCCGCCCGGCTACGACCTCGTCCCTCGGCCAACTCAGCCCCACCTACCTCCAGGACCCGCCGCCTCCTGTACCCCTAGATTTCCAGTGCCTCTTTCCAACCGGCCGGGTGCCTCCGGGTCCGCCATGACAGCACTTCGGCCCCACAGCCCACGGGGGAAATGAAGCGCAGGCGCACAAGAGTTTGTGGGCGGGGCTTTCTCATTCGCAAGCCATTGAACGGCGTGTCTGAGCTTGGAGGCGGAGCCCCGCGAAGAACGAATGTTCCGATTGGTTTAAAGCAAGAGGCGGTGCAAGCTTCCCGGCCACGGTCTCCGGGGCTTGAGGCGTGGCTCTCTCCGAGTGTGGCTTCTGTGGGGCGGGACTTTGGCTTGTGCCCGAGGCGAGCTGTCCCGTTAAGTGAAGGAGCCAGGCCATGGCGGTGAGCGCCAGGAGGCTGCTGGCCGCGCTGCTAGCCGTCGCCGCAGCTGCCGCGTCGCAGGCCGCGGAGGAATCTGAGCCTGGATGGGACGTGGCAGCCCCTGATCTGCTTTACGCAGAGGGGACCGCCGCCTACGCGCGCAGCGACTGGCCCGGGGTGGTCCTGAACATGGAGCGGGCATTGCGCTCGCGGGCCACCCTACGTGCCCTCCGCCTGCGCTGCCGCACACGCTGCGCGGCCGAGCTGCCGTGGGCGCCTGACCTCGATCTCGGCCCGGCCCCTAACCTGAGCCAGGACCTGGGCGCCGCCGCCCTGCGCGACCTGCGCTTCTTCGGGGCCCTGCTGCGCCGTGCCGCCTGTCTGCGACGCTGCCTCGGGCCGCCCGCTGCCCACTTACTGAGTGAGGAGCTGGACCTGGAATTCAACAAGAGGAGTCCCTACAACTACTTGCAAGTCGCCTACTTCAAGGTGCGACTAGCCCGGAGCCCATCGGCCCGGGGAGTCCTGGGGTTCTCGGGGAGCAGAACAGGGACGAGTCCGCAGGGAGGAAAGGGGCCTTTTGGATAGGGAGCTCTTGGCGGACTCAGGCCCCTTCATCCAGTTCTTATGGGCAGGCGCTAACCCTAAAGGTCTACCCCGTAGTGACAGCCCAAGCCCAGAAGAACCTGACCTTTCCTTCTGGTAAGGCCTCCTAGAGGGAACCGAGGCGACCGCTTGGGTCTCCCAGCCCTACTTCATTGCAAGTGGTCCAAGTGAGAAGCTAGGCGCTTCTGCAGCATCTTCCTTCCGGTTCTTTCTCCAATCATGCTTTTCCTGCTCCCGAATTCAAGAGCAGCGCCTTGAGGACGTGGGATTGCCACGTCGCCAGCATGGGCTGCCTGACTCTTCCCTGTGGAGGACCCTCTGGGTAGTATGTCAGTTTTTGGTTTTGTTGCTGTTTGTTTTTGTATTTGTGATTAAGGAAAATGACTGTCTTTAAGGATGCCGCAGCGCCTTAGGGCCAAGTCAACAAACGGGCTTGGAGCAGACTTGTCTGGCAGCGTGTATTTCCAGGACTCAGGGCACTTGGCGTTTTTTAACTGATTTGCCGTGAAGCAGCGTTTTTTGAATAGATTCTATTAGTCCCATTTGGGGGTGGGGGCTGCTCACACAGACTGTACATCTACAAAAACAGTTTGAGAGACCTTCGAGTCTCCCTAAAAGACTTAGAGGCTCTTGGGGACCTCAGATTTCTGCTTCTGCCCTCCATCCCTTCTGGTTATTGGAAGGAGAGCTGGACCTACAAGCCCCAAATGGTTGGGTTCTGACTTAGGTCATGGCACTTAAAAGCACTACTTAAAATTTATTGGCATTGACAATGACTGAACATCTGCTACATTCCGGTTCTTGGGCAGGTGATTAAAATAATTGGTTGACTCTTTTTCCTTGTGTACACTGCACTAAGGGCTAGCTAAAGTGGTTATGCAGATAGTTAGGGTTGTGGGAGCACAAAGGGGGGAAAAACTTCAGTTAAATTATGCTTGCCTGAGAGAAGAGGTGGCGTTGAAGATTGTCGCCCCGCCCCCGGTGAGGGGGAGAGGAGCATGTGCCATGGGGGCAGTTCACTGGGTGACTCCTGTGTGGGGGTGTATGTGGAGAACAGAAGTGACCACAAAGTTTAGGGAGGCTGAATTCAGAAGAACCTTCTGCACACTTGGGACAACCACCATCAGACTTAGCTTTCAGAAGGCTAATTCTGGAAGCCAGATGGATAGGATAGGTGGAAGGAGAAAGTGGGCAATGAAAAGAGGAGAAAGAACGCTTGTGCTGTAGCCCGCCAGAGTAGGCCAGGCGCCAGTGCCTAGAGGTGAAAAGGCTCCTAGGTGGGGTGGGTAAGGAGGAAGGCACCCGTCCTGGAACACTGGGCATGGTGGCCGTCCTCTGGTCCCAGCCCTTGGATCCTTACCACAGTGTAATTGTTCCTGGCCCTTTCTACCCTATTCCCAGATCGTTGGGGCTTTAGACTCTTTAGTCGCTACATTTCAATTGTTTGTTTGGAGACAAAGTTTCACCTGTCATCCCAGCCCTTGGGATCTGAGTCAGGGGGATCGAGAGTTTGAGGCTGACCTACAGCGCAACACCTCATGTTAGTAGACACACCCACAGAAAAACCAACCAGGCAAACGATGAAAACCCCACAGAGTTTGGATGGAAACTCGGTCTTTTACTTCATCCGTAGATAAACAAGCTAGAGAAAGCTGTGGCGGCAGCGCACACCTTCTTTGTGGGCAATCCTGAACACATGGAGATGCGGCAGAACCTTGACTATTACCAAACCATGTCTGGGGTAAAGGAAGAAGACTTCAAGGATCTCGAGGCCAAGCCCCATATGGTGAAAAGACACCCCTCACCCTGTGTGTGTGTGTGTGTGTGTGTGTGTGTGTGTGTGTGTGTGTGTGCACTCGCGGGCACACGCGTGGGTGTGTCAATGTCAGAGCTACTGTGTAGTCCTGGTGCTGTGTAGTGCAAGCTGGCCCCAAGTCTTTCATAATTAATTCTTTAACCTAATTTAATATTGTAGTCTATATATATTTCCAGCACCCTTTTTGACCTAACATTTGAGTAGCATTTTTTTAATATTTATTTATTTATTATGGATACAATATTCTGTCTGTGTGTATGCCTGCAGGCCAGAAGAGGGCACCAGACCCCATTACAGATGGTTGTGAGCCACCATGTGGTTGCTGGGAATTGAACTCAGGACCTTTGGAAGAACAGGCAATGCTCTTAACCTCTGAGCCATCTCTCCAGCCCTTGAGTAGCATTTTTATAAAGAACTTATGTTTTCTGTCATTTTAATAGTTTATAAATCAGAACATTAGAGAGCCTAGGGATATACTCGCTGATAGAACATGTAATTAGCATACACAAGGCTCTGGGTTTGTATGCCACAACAAAAAAAAATTTTTATATATATATAATATATATTATTCACATATACACATAAACATAAGAAACATTATCAGAATGACATCACACATACACAGTATACATGCTAAGAACTCCCCAGTTCCAGAATGACTTCTAAAAGTAAACTTGACACCTGTAATCCTAGTGCTGGTGAGATAGAGGAAATCAAATCAGGATTTCAATTAGTGGGTTTGATACCCACCTAAGATACAAGTTGTATGAGACGTTGCTTCAAGGGGGCTAGGAGTGGGTTGTGTTTTATTTTAGTGTGTGTGTGTGTGTGTGTGTGTATGAGAGAGAGAAAGAGAGAATTTATGTGGGTGCCTGAGGAGGCCGGAAGAAAATATCATAGGCTATTGATATGGAGCTGGAGTCATAGGCAGTTGCCAGCCACCCTGTGTGGGTGATGGGAACTAATCTCAAATCCTCTGAAAGTACATGTTGTTAATCACTGAACCATCTTTCTCTAGCCCGTTATCTGAAAACTATAGGCTCTACAGAAAAGTATAAGGATTACAGCAAACTCTGCCTTTCCCCTGAATTAAGAGTTCTGTGTGTATATTCAAAGGTATCGGGAAGCCCTTTTACTCACAGCTTTCTTTATGTAGCGGCACCATACTCCCCCTTTCCGTCCACAGTTTAGAAGTAGGGATTAGTACCTTCGTGACAGTGATTTAAGACAGGTGGAGAGTTCCTCTGGGGCCTGTTTGAGTATACCTTTCCTCCAGTAGCATGAGTTTCGGCTGGGAGTGCGCCTCTACTCCGAGGAAAAGCCCCAGGAAGCTGTGCCCCACCTAGAGGCGGCGTTGCAAGAGTACTTTGTGGCTGACGAGGAGTGCCGTGCCCTCTGCGAAGGGCCCTATGACTACGATGGCTACAACTACCTAGACTACAGTGCTGACCTCTTCCAGGCCATCACAGGTCCGTCCATCCTCCACCCTCCCAGAGTTGTGAGGTCGCTGATGCATGCACACACTATCTGAGGCCTCATCCTCAGTCTCTTCTTTTTTTCTTTCTTTTTCATTTTTGTTTGCTTTTTTATTTGTTTGTTTGTTTGTTTTAATGTTTTTTGAGACAAGGTTTCTCTGTGTAGCCCTGGCTGTCCTGGAACTTGCTCTGTAGACCAGGCTGACCTTGAACTCACAAAGGTCTGCCTGCCTCTGCCTCAAGCAAAAGATTCCTAAGCACCCACATAAAGCCAAGCACAGCAGCACATCCATGTAATCCCTGTGCTGGAGCTTGGTGGTCAGACAGTCTCATCATATGTATGAGCTTCTGTGTGAGAGACCCTGTCTCGAAAAATAAAGCGAGCAATGCTGGAGGAAGACCCCTGGCATCATCTCTGGTCTCTACACATGTGCATTCACACGTACCACACCCCTGCACACACCTGCACAAATACATGTGTATATCCACCACACAGAGATTGCTTTCCACTTCAATTTGTCTGTCTTAGCTAGAATTTGAATCCTAAACCATGACTTTCTTATTCCTCATCTTTGGTTCCTTCCAGATCATTATGTCCAGGTCCTCAGCTGTAAGCAGAGCTGTGTCACTGAGCTGGCTTCCCACCCAAGTCGAGAAAAGCCGTTTGAAGACTTCCTTCCTTCACATTATAATTATCTACAGTTTGCCTACTATAACAGTAAGGTCTACTTTCTTTCTTCTGATGCCTCAACAAGAAGGTTAGCCAGACAGACAGGGTTTGCAGCCACTCTACTTCTTCAATGTGTCTAGCGTATATGTCTATGGGAGGCCACATGTCCAGTGATCCCTGGGTATTTCGGTCACAAGCCACCGGCCAAGGTAGCCAATGTCAGTGGCCCAAAAGCTGAGAACAGAGGACTCTAGGGCCTCTTTCTTGTGATCTACTTTTGCATTTGAATTAAAATGAATAGCAAAAGTAAAGCTGTACTACTGTTGAAACCAGCTCACAGGACATGCCCAGACCTCCTCCCAGTAAAGGGACTAAAAATATCCAGCGGAGGGGGGCACGGGACAGCAAATCAGCAGTTGTTTGCTGGGTACCTACTGGGCACCAGCCTTTATAGCATATGCACGAGTGCGTGTGTAGCTGAGTTGAAAAGATCTGTTTATAATCTTCCTCTTCTAAAAAGGCATGTTGTGTAGCAAGTCCTGCTTTGCCCTGTCATCATGGCCGCAAGGCTTCTCTGCAACCAGAAGCTAAATGGATGTTGGTACCCATGATTACACCCTTTCCTCAAAGACATCCTCTTTTCTTCCTTTACAGTTGGGAACTATACACAGGCTATTGAATGCGCCAAGACCTACCTTCTCTTCTTCCCTAATGATGAGGTGATGAGCCAGAATCTGGCCTATTACACAGCCATGCTTGGAGAAGAAGAAGCCAGCTCCATCAGTCCCCGGAAGGTGAGGGGGTTGCTTCAGTGAGGACAGCTTCTGGCTGAACCCAATCAGAAAGCAGAAGGGTGCTGCTGGTGCGGGGTGGGACAGGTTCTGGACTCAGCTTGTCACTCAGGGTGGGGAGGAGTACCAGGAGTTTGCAGGAGGCTAGAACCTCACAGCAGCCTCTGGATTTGGGTGTGTGCTCTTCAACTTGGCACACAGAGGTTTTTCTGTCCTGCTTGGCACCCAACCCAGATGCTGCTGGATGCCATTGCCCAACGCCAGTGCTGTTTCCTTCATAATGGGTTTCTGGTTCTGTTCCCTCCCAAGTGCATGTCTCCCTGTTCTC
This sequence comes from Myodes glareolus, assembly GCF_982192425.1. Lineage (NCBI taxonomy): Eukaryota > Metazoa > Chordata > Mammalia > Rodentia > Cricetidae > Myodes > Myodes glareolus. The sequence continues at coordinate 73,912,907 of NC_142028.1, read as the reverse complement.
TCCTATCAGTCAGCATTTCTCACAGCTCTAGAATGAGAAAGAAAGACTTCTATCTGAGGGGAAGACATAGTTCCTCCCACACAGCTCCCTGGAATTGAGTCTCCAGAGAAAAGAATCCTATTGTCAGCTCCTTTCAGGTGACACTTGCTTTCTTGTAGTTACCCGTCTTGGCCACTAGGTGGTGGCCGTCTAGCTTTAAGAAGCCCTTTCCAGTCTTTGTCTTGCTTGGTTAACACTTTTTTCCTTCCTTGTGACCTATTAGCCTGGGAAGGGGAAAGAAAACACTCCACCTGGGAATGTTTATCTAGAACTCTCCACCAGGAAGGGAGTCACCAGCATTGGTTTGAGCCCCAGCCCAGGCCTTCCCCCTTTGTAATCAGTATGACTGGCCTCTGCGCAGGCATTCTGCCTGCTGTAGCGATGAGAACATGCAGATGACATAATTTGTGCAGTGGATCTTACTAATTAGTGGCGACTGGAATCTGCTGTCTGCCTTGTCCCTGTACTGACATGGTTCCTGACACATGGCTGATACTCAGTAGGTCATTGTTGGCTAACAAATAACAGCAATGGGGTCTGCTTCCTATACCCTCATCGACTTGTTGGTGAGAGTAAAATGAAGTAGCACATGTGGCTTGGTGTCTGGCATTTGGAGGAGGAAGCAAACAATTTAAACTTAAGATTTCCTCTTCCTCTTGGGTGATTCTGGTAGCTGATGAGTAGACTCCTTTAACATGTTTCCCCTTGAACTTCCTCACCTTTGTTACTGTCCTTTTCTCTTCCTTCTGCTGCTTGGATCCTAGCAGGGGACCTGGGCAAAGATGTGACCCCAGAAAGGACTCAGTTTCCCTGCCCTGGGTAAGCCCTCCCCCTGAGCACACATGGGATGGGGTCTGGTCCTTCTGAGGGGTGCATGGACCTGAGGACCCAGTCCCCGGGTTTGAGTGGACTGTCACTTTCAGTCCCACTGCCCCTTCTTCTTTAACCCGTGGGCTCCCACTCAGGAAGCAAAGGCTTCCTGGGCTGCATAGTAAGACCTGGTCTCAAAACAAAAATGGCAAGCAAGATGACTCAGTGGGTAAAGGCATTTGCTGCCGAGACTGAGGACCTGAGTTTGATCTCTGGACCCATGTGATGCAAGGAGGGAACTGGCAAATTATCCTCCAACCTCTGCACTGGCTGCAGCGTTTGTATGTAGACATGCACACATGCACACAGACACATGCATGCATGTGCACACATATACAATAAATAAATAAATAGAATAAAAGATTCTTTTAAAAAAAATTGTTTGCCACACAAGCTTGTGACCTGAGTTCAATCTATAGAACCCACATAAAGGTGGATGGAGACCACAGACTCCACAAAGTTACCCTCTGACCTCCACACATGCACTGTGGAAGTCATATGCTCCAGGACACATGAAGTAAAGAAATAAAATATATGTCAGGCGATGGTGGCACACATCTTTAATCCCAGAACCCAGGAGGCAGAGGCTGGCAGATCTCTGTAAGTTCGAGGCCAGCCTGGTGTACAAGAGCTGATTACAGAACAGGCTCCAAAGCTACAGAGAAACCCTGTCTCTAAAGGAAAAGGAAATAAAATATAATAAGGAAAGTAAAAGGAGGGCTGCAGATACAGCTCTGTTGGCAGAGAGCTTACTAGCATGCTTGAAGCCCTGGATTTGGTTCCCAGAATAGCAAAAGCCAAAAGAAAAAAATTGGTGTTGTGAAGCACATGTCCCATTCTGGGAATTATCAGATCTGTTTGGGAGATCCCCTGGGATCTTCCATCCAGTGCAGCTGAGTTATGCTGCCCTCAGGGTCTTCTTGAGCACAGAAGAGAGACCTTTGACCCAGACTGGCAGCACATAACCTGTGATGGGGAGAAAATACCTCAGTCACATAGGGAAATGTAAAATGCCAGGGAGGACCACGCTAGGGCTAAAGGGTAGAGCTAAATTCCAGGAGAGTCTTTGTTTCCGCAGAATGCCCAGGATTACCGACAACAAAGCCTGCTGGAGAAGGAACTGCTTTTCTTCGCTTATGACATTTTCGGAATTCCCTTTGTGGATCCGGTGAGCCAAAGCAGAAACTAGAAGGAAGGGAAAGAGGGAGGCACTGAGAGGTGAGGGAGTCCACGCTGCACAACTCTGAGGAGAGACTGGGGCTGAGCCAAGCATGGGATGTGTGGACCCTGAGGATGGGAGACAAAGTGGAAGGGGAAAGGGAACCCTGGGCCACTAGAAGTGACAGGTTTCAAGGGCCCACTTCATCACAGGCATTGATGCAGTGAACTGGAAGCCCCGTGTCATACACTGGGACCTGGAAGATTAAGTCACCCTACTTGTTATTCTGACCCATCTCAGGACTCATGGACCCCGGAAGAGGTGATTCCCAAGAGACTGCAAGAGAAACAGAAGTGAGGGCCTGGTAGAAATGCCATGGTTGGATCGGTCTGACGAAGCACTTGAGGCTTCCTGCACCCAGGCAGATGAGAACTCCTGCCAGGGGTGGGCAGGTCCAGTCGGGGAACCTGGGGTGGGAACCGGGGCCGGCCCCCACAACCTTCAACACTGCCATGCTCACAGGTCAGAACGTGAAACTGCAGCCCGCATCTCCCAGGAGATTGGTGACCTTATGAAGGAGATCGAGACCCTCGTGGAGGAAAAGACCAAGGAGTCTTTGGATGTGAGCAGACTGACTAGGGAAGGTGAGCCAGCAGAGGGGGCATGCCCGCAAAGTGGGCCCCCAGACAGGTCTCCCCACATTTATCAGGCAGCAGCACCCGCTAGGGCTTTGCTCAGCCCATCATATACCAGCTTCTGCCTGAACAGTAAGCACCAGGACTTCCTCCACATCCAACACACCAAGGAACTGCCATCCAGACAGCCCTGAGAATGGGCCTTTGCCTTAGAAGTGAGATTCCTGTGTCAGTTAGACTAGCATAGTCACAGTAAGTGTGGATGGCATAAACCTTCCTGTCTCCCTCTCCCAACTCTCTTCTGGCCACTCATGGTATTATCAAAAGGCAAAATCTTCCTGTCTTCTCTACTCCATTTGCCATACTTTCAACCCCCAGTGATGGCCATTCTCTGCTCTCCTGCCTTTTCCTCTTCCATGTCACTTCCTGTCTGTTACATCCTTTCCCACACACAAACACCAGGACCATACATGTATCCACAGTAGTCAAGCATCCTCCCTTCACATCCTCTATATGTGTTCATCCTCCGTTTGTGCATCCTCCCTGCCTCTACATCAAACGAGACGGGCTGCTTCTGGTCCCCCGAGCCTGCCATTGGCCCACAGGTTGCTGCTCATGTTTGTCCTGAAGTTACCTCTCGCCACCTCTGCCCTTAAGGACACCGCAGAGAGACCTTTGAGTCTGTAAGGGCTCTGTAGTATGCCTGACGCTGGTTGTTGTCTGACCTGGAAACGATGTCTTCAGGGGTTGGGCTCTCGGTTGCATCCCTCACAGGTTCTCAGCATGTAGATGGGGTTGACCAGGTGTCTGGTGTGGCCTGAGCAAGCACTTGACAGCCACAGGAGAGAGGGTCTTTGCCAGTGCTCACACTGACTGGGTGCATTCAGCAGGATCAGCATGTGAGAAGTCTGTCCAGCACTGCTTTGTTTTCAGAGGGTGCTTGCTGTCTTCCTTGCTTTTCATCATGTCTGAGAGGTAGGATAGGCAGATTACAAGGCTGCTATTGTACATAGTGTGATGATGAAAGTATCACAGGCAGCATCTTCGAGCGTTTGCTATTTGCCAGATACTATACTGAGAGTTTACCTTGCCATATTTGTTATTCACATTAGTCTGCTGTCAAACTCATAAGGTAGCTGCTATTAGAGTAATTGATCAAAAATTAAGGTTGGGCTAGGCCGTGTTGGTGCACACCTTTAATCCAGCACACGGAGGCATAGGCAGGTGGATATCTGTGAGTTTGAGGCCAGCCTGGTCTACGCAGTTAGATTCTGTCTTGAAAAAGAAAAAAAAAATGTGTCTGAAGGAATGGCTCAGTGATAAGAGCACTGGCTACTCTTCCAGAAGACTCAGGTTTGAGTCCCAGAACCCATAGGGTGGCTCATAACTGTCTGTAACTTCAGTCTCAGGGGATCTGATTTCTTCTGAATTCATTGAGCACCAGGCACTCGTGGTACACAGATATACATGCAGGCAAAACACCTACACACATAAAAATAAAATATTTAAAAGAAATTAACCTCATAGTAATTTTAGTAGATTAAGTAATTTGCTAAGGTCACACAGTAAGTGGGGGATTCGGGAACTCAAACCCAGTTCTTTAATTCTGAAGTGCATGTTTTAAGACTACATGTAGCCGTTCACTCAGTGGGTAGAGGCCCAAGAGCTGGCAGCTGTTCGTTGGCAGACTGAGGCCTAGGATCTGGACCTCCTGATTCTGTCCTCTGGAGTGACTGAATGGGGCTTTCTCTGGAATGCCTGTGTTTTCCAAGGAGGTCAGTCTTGTCCTTGATTTGCAGGTGGCCCCTTGCTGTATGAAGGCATCAGTCTCACTATGAACTCCAAAGTCTTGAACGGCTCCCAGCGGGTGGTGATGGATGGTGTGATCTCTGACGACGAGTGCCAGGAGCTGCAGAGACTGACCAACGTAAGGGTCGCCCCGTTTCCAAGTGCTCCTCCTGGGTGCATCGGTCCCTGTTACCCTTAGTTGTCACCCCTCATCAGACACTCGACTGCCCTGACTAACTTGTCTTGTCTTCTGGGCCCATTAGGCAGCAGCAACTTCCGGAGATGGCTACCGAGGTCAGACCTCTCCACACACCCCAAATGAAAAGTTCTACGGTGTCACCGTCCTCAAGGCTCTCAAGGTAAAATCCATCCCGGCTCTCTAGAGCATGGAGCAGAGAGAATCTGCTGGCCAAGGAGGAGGAGGGCACTCCAGCTCTGGAGGAGTCGGGGCGGGAGGTCGACAGGGAGAAGTGTCGCGTTGCTGACATTGCAGCTGCCAGGGAGTGAAGATAAAGCTCTGCCAAAGAGATTTCCCTGTAAATCTTGGCTGCTAGACGAGGCGTAATAAAAATGAGGCAAGTGAGATGAGATGGGTCCCCAGGCGTGTGGGCTGCCTGTGAATCGCGGCTGACCCCAGAGGCCGTGCTCCTCAACAGGGTACATGAAATATGAAGGAGAGAGGAGAGGAGAAGAGCTTGCTCCTTCAGCAGCGGGAGGGAGATGCTCTCGGTATGCAGCCTGTACCTCAGTGTCCTGACAGCCTGTAGAGGAGCGTCAGGGCAGCTGACCACCAGTGTTCTTTGCAGCTTGGGCAGGAAGGGAAAGTTCCTCTGCAGAGTGCCCACATGTACTATAATGTGACAGAGAAGGTTCGGCGTGTCATGGAGTCCTACTTCCGCCTGGACACACCCCTCTACTTCTCCTACTCCCACCTCGTGTGCCGCACTGCAATAGAAGGTAGGCTTCGTCACCCCTGCAGCTTCTCACGAGTAGGCTGTGCCCTGTCGCTGCATGGGACACTGCGGACATGGAGAAGAAGAGGGTGTGGTCCCTTCATGCTGGCTGAGAAACCTGGCAGTAGCATGGAGAAAGATCCCGTCAACTAGCCAGGGGTCAGGAAGCCTTCCAGGGAAAGTGGTGGGAAGTTTGCAGAATGGATGTGTTTGTGGAGTCCACAGGGAAACAGGAAGCCCTGCAAGCCAGGGAGACCAGTTCTAACAGAGTGGAAGCACCATGGGAGCCATGGGAGCTAAGAGTGTTGCCAACTCACAGAGAACCATGTTCTGGAGTTCGTGTTGTCTGCTTTCATTCGGTCCTGCACTGTGCTGCAAGCAAGCGCTCTCTTAGTAACTGTTAGATACCAGTCTTGTGTGGGAGCTAGGGCATGAAGTCAGAGAGGTACAAGACCTTGTTCTCCCTGATATCCCCTGTGCTTCCCTGAGCAGGGGGGAGGCAGAGCCAGGCTACAGGGATCACTTGTGGCCCACAGCCAGCTCTGCCCTTCAGTAGCATTCAGAAGACTCTGGCACCAACACCTCCTTGGAAGGTGGCTGGCACTTCTCTCTCCCTCAGGGTGTTAAAAGCTCGAAGAAAATCTGGACACACCAGGAATGTGTCAGGCACTTGGCTGCGTGCCAAGAGCCTGGAGGTGGAGGAGTGCTGGCACAGGGAGGAGTCAGCAGACACTGGAGGACCTGGCAGAGCCTTCATTTTTAAAAGATGAATCTTACTGCTGTATGTGGCGAGATTGGGAGCAGGTGGAGCAGAATAGAGTCAGGGGAGCTGGTCAGCAGTGACCACAGTGGGTGAGCATGAAGGCTAGAAATCTGGAAGTGGCAAGGAGGCAGAGAGAAGAGATGCCCCAGGAGAGGCGTAGAGGAAGACAGGCAGGTGCTGATGAGTGGCTGGACCCGATAGGGCAGCATCTGCCATCCCCACACAAAGTGTGCCAAGGTTTACACTGGAGGAAGGTGTGATCCACTGGCATTTCCAGTCACCCTGTCTGTTGTCTTTCCACATTCTCTCCCTGTGTGGTTCTCCACCATCCCCAGTGCCAGAGCTCCACTTCTCTGGCTGCACTCTGCTGCTTCTGTTGAGCTGCACCGCGCCTCCTGCAGGCCTGCTGTGCCCTTCCTCTGTTTACCACTATGGTCCTTCTATTTAAGAAAGTCTCTACCTCTCCCAGGATGATAGCACTCAGCCCAGTCTGCTTTGTTGGCATCGCTAAGCTGTAGCTTAACCAAAGACTCCTCACAGCCCAGTCCGTGACAGTTCCATAGACTCACATACGTTTGAGGGCACACCTCTGTCCCCTGCCCCATCTGTCGACAAGAAAGTCTCTCGCTGTGTCTCTTGTATGTCCTACTCTAACATGGATTCTCTTGGCCTCAGAGTCGCAGGCTGAGAGGAAGGACAGCAGCCACCCAGTCCATGTGGATAACTGCATCCTGAATGCCGAGTCCCTCGTGTGCATCAAGGAGCCCCCTGCCTACACTTTCCGAGACTACAGGTAAGTGCACCACAGGGGGGCGCCAGGGCACTGTGCTTGCCCTCAGAAGTCCATCCATGTCCTGTACTCTGCCTCCCCACCCTTCATGCACACGTGCACACACAGACAGAGGCAAGCTGTCTGCAGGGGCCAGTCCTCACCCTAGTTTCCACATAGGAAGACACAGGAAGACTGTCTAGTAGGGGAAGCCCTCAGGAAGGGTGTGATAGGAGGACCTGCGGGGTTGGGCACACAAGCTCACCAGCCTAGGGTGTGATGGAGTCTCTCAGGTTGGTGGGGGGGAACCTTGTGAGATGTGTATAGCTTCAGAAAAGCTTCTGGCCTCCAGCTGCTGGTTGAAAGCACACAGTGGGGGCTGGAGAGATGGCTCAGAGGTAAAGAGCACTGGCTACTCTTCCAGAGGTCCTGAGTTCAATTCCCAGCAGCCACATGGTGGCTCACAACCATCTGTAATAAGATCTGGTGCCCTCTTCTGGCCTGTAGGACACATGCAGGAAGAACCCTGTATACAGAATAAATAAAAATCTTTAATAAAAGAAAGCACACAGAGGGGGTTCCAGGGAGCAAGGGATAAGCCGTGTCTGGATTCCCTGCCTTCCAGTGCCATCCTTTACCTCAATGGGGACTTTGATGGAGGAAACTTTTACTTCACTGAACTAGATGCCAAGACTGTGACGGTGAGTGCTCCCCGTCCTCATCCCGGGGACAGAAGCCCTGTTCTCTAGAGCTGATGTCCCCAGTGCTTCCCCCAGTGGTACCTGTCCCCAAGCCAGGGACTCTGGGATATGACAGCTCTCCTTTGACTGTCCTCCTGGTCCTAATTACCCATTACTCTCCTGAGACCTTTTCGCAATTCGCCTCTTTTCTCTCCATAGGCAGAGGTGCAGCCCCAGTGTGGAAGGGCTGTGGGGTTCTCTTCCGGCACTGAGAACCCACACGGAGTGAAGGCTGTCACCAGGGGGCAGCGCTGTGCCATTGCCCTGTGGTTCACGCTGGACCCTCGACACAGTGAGCGAGTAAGAGCTGTGTGAGGCCTGCCTGTCTGTTTCCGAAGGCTCTGGGCCCTTCCTCTGAGAACTGCTGCTAGTGGGTCAGTCAGAAGGAGTTCTGGGCTAGGAACTCCCCACCCCGTGCACTTACTGCAGGCATTGCTGCCTCACCCTCCCTGGACCATCCTTTTCACGTGTGAGTAGGGGACCAGCTCACTCCTTGGACCCTGTTCCAACTACCAGTGCTTAGGCACCAAAGTTTAGACCGGCTGGGAAAAGAGGTGGTCCTATGGCAGCATTGCCATTGTTCTCTCTGGAAGCAGCAGCTCAAGGCTGGGGGCGGGGGGTGAGGTTGCTTGCTGAGAAATGGTTTTCTGTTGCAGGACAGGGTGCAGGCAGATGACCTGGTGAAGATGCTCTTCAGCCCAGAAGAAGTGGACATCCCCCAAACGCAGCCCCTGCACGACCAACAGGGCTCCCCAAAACCTGGAGACAAGTCTCTGTCAGACAGAGAGTTGCAGCACAAAGATGAGCTATGACAGCAGCTAGGTCACACATGGGTGTCACTGGACCCATGGGAACTCTGTCCTGCAGCCTGGACTTCCCAGCCCCTCGGCTGCAGAGTGAGGGGCACCTTTGTCCGCTCACCAGCCAAAGGATCCTGCCCACAGCCTTCCCCATGGTGCTACTGTTCTTAGAGTGGACGCGGCAGGGCGCCACTCCTCCGGGCTTGGCTGAGGGCTCAGGACATAGGCCCAGAACCACCCTGGGGCCTATGTAGGCAGCTGCCAAATGGCAGCATGATATTTAAATGTCTGTATAGACAACCAAAGAATAAATGATTCACGTTTTTTCATTTAGTGGTTTGTTCCAGGAGAGGAAGTGTTTCCATTCTACCCCGGAGACCATGTTTGGTAGCAGTTTCTCTGGCCAGTGTGTGGTGGCCCATGCTACACAGGAAGGCCTGGCCCAATACGCAACAGGGTTACTTCCTGTGCAGCCTCAGGCCAGATGCTGAACCCAGGTACAGAAGGGGCATCTTGATCCTCACTGTGTCCACCTTCTGCGGGACCTGAGTGGCCCAGACACAGCACCGAGTGTGACAGCACTCCGTACACTGTAAAGCCGTGGACGAAGCATCCGGGCTGTTGCTAATCCTGGAGAGCAGCAATCAGCAGTGCTCTGGCATGTTTGCTTCCTGCTCTGCTGGACCTGAGACCAGAAACACAGAACTGGAGATTCAGTTCCTCTGACCACACAGCCAGCACCAAGCCTTCACCACGCTTGAGATGCCACAGGACAGAGTGTAGGAACCTGCGCCTGAACAATCATTAGTCAGTCAGACAATATTTATTTAGTGAGCAGCAGCCTCGTAATGGGATCATGAGAGGGAACAAAGTAAGCCTGGTCCTCACAGAGCTGTGTTTTATAGGAGATACATAATAAATGTGTAAATATCATGAGTGTGGTTTGTATAGCCTAAGCCTTTGCTATAGAACGTCAAGTCAGGGCCCCAAGGCAGAAGAAGCAACAAGAAGTTTGATGAGGGGCAGAAGAGATGACTCAGCAGGTAAGAGCCTTTGCTACTCTTTGCTTCCTGGTACCCATATCAGGTGACTTTTAACCACCTGTTTCTCCAGCTCCAGGGACTCTGATGCTCTTCTCTAGCACCAACACAAACATGGCATACACACATACAAATAAAAACAAATCTTTAAAAGAAAAAAAAAAAAGACTAATGCAGGGGCAGAGAGTGGACCAGGAAGAGAAGGGCAGATGGACAGGCAGATGCTGAAGGCCCCAGCATCAGGATGTGACTACCATATTAAAAGTCTCCTCGGGTGCCAGGCAGTGGTGGTGCAGGCCTTTAATCCCAGCGCTCAGGAGCCAGAGGCAGGTGGATTTCTGTGAGTTGGAGGCCAGCCTGGTCTACAGAGCGAGTTCCATGACAGGTTCCAAAACTACAGAGAAACAACCTTGCCTCCAAAAAAAAAAAAAAAAAAAAAAGTTTCCTTGGGTAATACATAGAGAATAAGCTATTGGAACAGGAATGGCAACAACCAAAGAGGCTGCTAAGTGATGAGGGAGAGGAGGAGGTCGGGGCCAAGCGACAGAAGGAGGTGCTGATGGGTTGTCATGAGGGATGAGCAGAAGCCTACCGCGCCAGCACGGTCTGGAACCACGAGTCTCGGCGGAGGGTGTCCAGGTTGAATGAAATCCACAGAACACAAGGTTGAGGTAAAACAACAGCTCGTTTATTGTTCTGCTGGGGCTAGCTTTTATACCATGACACCAAATGGGGAGGGGGCTGCGAAGGGACTGTCACCTGACCCAAGGAGGAACTCTCACCTGACCCCAGCAGGGATCAAGGAATGTGCACTCAAAGTTCCTCATCCAACTCCAGGAACAGAGGAAAGTTATGATTCTTTGCAGATAAACACCTCAAATGTGGGCAAAAAAATATAACTCGGAGTAGCAATTCCCACAGAAGCCTTTGGAAATTAAGCTACTAGAGGCGGGAGGGGGCAGTACACAGTTGGAGGAAAGTGAGATGTGGCCAGCAGGAGCCTGGGTTTGCTGAGGGTGAGTTTGAGGGCATAAAACTGGTGTGTGAAGCTGGGAGAGGTACACAGGTACACAGCTCATCTATACGTTTGGAAAACAAGAGAGATGTGTCTTGCTCATCCCCCCACGAGTGTGTCAAGAAGCAGCAGTAGTGTGTTGAAGCCAATGACGTCCTGAGTGAATGTCTTCGTTGGCATGAGCATGACCGTGTCAAAGACCCCAATGTCTCAAACCCACGGAAATGGCAAGGCCTTCCCCCAGTCTGAGTACAGATGTACACATCAAGGTGGTGGTGACACATGGTGTCCAGAAGCTGACCAAGATGAGAGCTGAGATCCCATGCGGTGGTGTTTGCCTGGAACCACAGCTTCAGAGGTGGAGACAAGAGGGTCAGAGTTCAGGGGCAGACCTCTCAAAGTAAGAAAAACAAAATAAGAATTGAGGGCCTGCTTCTGTATCTGACAACAGGGAAGTCAGAATTTCCCAGAGATGTTTTAGTGAGGTGCAGTGTGTGAGAGGTGAACAAGAGAGAACCACAGGAAGGGCTTACAAACTCTTCGCAGCAGTTAGCTGGGTGTGGAGGCAGAAGGGTGAATGGGATGGCCAGGTAGGCTGCCTCACAAGCCGAGACGGTGCTGGTGGATGCTCCAGACCACGTGGCACTGCTCCTGTTACCATTGTTGGTCCTGTCTGTCTGGTCTGGGTGAAGCACTTGCTGATAGAGGACTAAAGGATAATTAAAGAAAGGGGTGTGGACCCTGCCTGGGCCCTGAGCTGAAGGATAATCTCAAACATGAAGTACATGACCAAGTTGTTTCCTCATTAAGACGGGGTAACCCATGTGCTGAGCCCAAGATGTCCAAAAATATTTGCAAAGAACTCTCACACAGCACCCGACACAATAGAAACAATTCCACGGGGGTGGGGTGGGGTGAGAGGGAGGTAGGGGGAGCAGGACGAGGAAAGGGGAGGGGAGGGAAGAAGAATTGGGATTGATATGTAAAATTTAAAAAATACAATGAAAAAAAGAGGGGAAAAAAGAAGCAATTCCACATTACAGAACTCTACATTGGCCTCATCCTGGTTTTCCAGAAGTTTCTATATTGGGGTAGATGGGTTTTACAATTTTTGGTTGGTTAGTGGGTTGGTCAGTTGGCCAGTTGGTTTTTCAAGACAGGGTTTCGCTGTGTAGCCCCAGCTGTCCTGGAACTCACTCTATAGTAGACCAGGTTGGCTTTGAACTCAGAGATCTGCCTGCTTCTGCACCCTGAGTGCTAGGATTAAAGGCGTGCGCCATCACTGCCCAGCTGACTTTTACACTTTCAATACATGCTAACAACATACTGACAGCAGACCGCCTCTTTCGAGCTCACAAAAGGTCAGATGTTTTCAGTGGCAATAGGACCAAGGTAAATGTACGTAATTAAGCTTGGGAGACTCATCCAGAAGTCATGAGTGATGTCAGGGTCCCAGCTGAGATGCAACTGCGCATGCTTGACCTGTGTTAGGAAAGCATGTAGAAGAGCAGGTCAGCAAGATGAGGAAGCTTGCTTGGGATGGAGACAGCCTGTGGGAGTGTCGCAGGCATAAGGAACAACTCAGCAAACCAGGGAAGATATGGGCATGGCACTCATTGGTCTCTGGTGCCTAGGGAAGCTGCAGAACTGGGGTAGGGGTACCAAGGATTTGTACACAGTACTGTTCCCAAGGAGTAAAGAAGCCATTAGACTCCCATGCACTGCAAGGTGTCCTTGTCCTAGTCAGACAGTGGACCACCTGAGACTCCTAGTGCAGTCTCAAGGTTGTTCATGGCCCTTAAGAAGGAGGAAAACAATATGCCAACTGCAGTGGATGGGAAGCTGCAGAGGATTGTGGGATTCCAGTTTGGATGCACAACAATGCCTGGGTAGGAAGAGCAGCTGAGGTTGGTACATGGTTGATTGTCTTCCTTTCTTGCTGTGTGGCCTAAAGTGACTCATTTTTGTCCCTGAGCCTGTGGCTGTTCAGGAAACTTAACCCAGTTGGGGGGTGGTAAGGTTGGCACTATTTCTGAACCTCCAATTTCCCATGGCACAAGGAAAATAATAGATTGCAGCTGACTGAATTAGACCCTCTTAATCAGTCATGGGAGAGGACAGTGGACCGGTCCCTGGTGTTACGAGAGGAAAAAACAATGAACCTTCATACCAGTCCATCAATGATCAACACATGCCTACCTACCAAAGCCACCCTCAGCTGGGCACAGTAGTGAAAGAGGTGACAGCCAGTTCCCAGCTGTAAGCAGTCTGCCATGCCAGGATGGAGCGGCACCAGGGAAGACACATCCTAGGATCAATGTCTTGGGGACAGCTTTGGTCAGTCACTGTTATGGCAGTGCATGGCCCTAATAACCTCATGAGCTAGACAGCAAATGGTATTACCGCATTTTTCAGCTGAGGACAAAGACAAGCTGGGAACTTGCCTAATGTCAAGGCTTTTCAGTAGCCAGTGCCCTCCAGAAGTGAAAGCATTTTATTTTAAACTGTGACTTGTGTCCACCCAGGCAGTTCTTGTTAGCTCTGATAAGAGGCTGGACTGGGAACCCTGAGCTTTCTGGTCCTCTCTGCATGCCTGAAAGTCACTGTGATGTAGGGCCACCAAGAATGGTAGGTTTCCGAGGATGGAGAAGCTATGCCAGGCTAGGGAACTTCTCTTCAGAGCAGGACTTAAACTCCAGATGGAGCATTGGTGCAGGGAGGCTGTTGGGGAAGCGGAGGATATTTAGGCAGAACAGACCCAAATCCTCAAATAACAAAGGAAAAAGTAACTGGGAGAGCTTCAGGGGAGGATGTAAGAAACACGGAGGCTTACGCTCGGCAATGGTGGCACACGCCTTTAATTCCAGCACTTAGGAGGCAGAGGCAGGTGGATCTCTGAGCTTGAGGCCAGCCTGGTCTACAGAGCAAGTTCCAGAATAACCAGGGCTACATAGGAAAACCCTGTTTCACAAAGAAAACAACAAAGAAGAACCATGGAGGTTCTGGGTCCATAGGGTGGAGCTTGAGGGAATGCCCAGAATGGAGACACGATCAGGCAGGCATCCTGCTGCCCTCAGGCTTCACATCTGGGACACATTAGCTCTGCAGACAGTGACCATCTTCCCGGCTACCCCAGCTCTTACATGTCTGAAGACAGGGATCACAGCTAGTGCTATGTGCACCCCTGAGGCTCCAGGACTCAGGTATCTGACCAGTGTTCCCAAGGTCAGAATGAGTCCTGGTTCTTCCTCACAGAGGCCAAGGCCCAGCTTTAGGAGGAAGGGCTATGTCTGACCTTTTCAATAGGCAGTCCCTCTGCCGCCCCTTAGCATCCTCTCAGTTTGGCAAAACACTGTCCCTTTAGGGATGAAGACACTGAGGCTACACGGTCATCTCATTTGGTGGGAGCTTCTTATGCCTCCCTCCAAAAAACCAAAAAGGTAAGGACACGAGAAGAGGCCATAGAAATCAGCACCACACACATTCCAGTTATCTGCCTACCCTGGAAGGCCTTCTTGGGGTTAACAGGGTCTCACTGTCCCCCAGGAGTCTTTTGCTTTTATCTTCTGCCCTCTGGTAACCACCCTCTCTTTCTTTTGATCCTATTGTTTTGTTATGCATGGCGGAAGAATTTGAAGTCAGAACCATCTCTGTCACCACTCTGGATGGACCCCATTGGCATTTTGGGATTGGCAGGCTACCCCAAGAAGCAGGTCTTGTGTACACTGGAAGTCAGAGGGACCCAGTGTGTGACACTGTCTACCAAACAGCACTCACCCCTTGCCCAGCTTCCCCCAGGTCCTCCTAGTTTGGAGCTGGAGCTGCAGGCCATACCAGGGCCCACGCCCTGATCGGGCATACAGGCTTGCCATTGTCTGACAGTGCCAGGCACCCACGTGAAGAATGCAAAGCAGCAGGCTGGGGGTTTGTTCCTGCAGTGGGGGCTGAGGCTGTGGGGGAGGAAGCTGGCTATGTTGCAGCTCAGGAAAGGCAGTAGGATACAGGGGATGCAGGGAGGCGGCTGGGAGGCCGGCGGAGTGGGAGCAGGGGTGTAACATTCTTCCTGCACCCATGCCAAGCCTGTGGGGCTGAAACGAACGTGAGAGGATTGCTAATGAGACCCAGGGGAGTTAAACATTCCCTGCTCCTGAGGGCTGAGTGAGAAGAGGCAGACAGGGGTCTAGGAGGGGGCAGCCTGAACCCCAGGAATGTGCAAAGGCCACTGCCCCTGCCAGGCTGCTCTGGAGCTAGGGGCCCAGGCCTGATGTCTCAGGTGCCAGCAGGAGCTGCTGAGCCAGCCAGCAAAGGGATTAACTGGCTAAGCAATTCTTCCTCCAGACCCATGCCAGATGCTGGCGCAGGTCTCCCCAGATCCCCATCACATCTGAAGCTGGCCTGCAGCCACTGCTGGCCCAGTAACTGTGGGGTCCGTCGTCTGACTCCTCAGATCCCAAACAGACCCTACAGCACATGTTCCCTGGTTTGGTCTCCCCCCTTATTTTGCCACACATGGCTTTCAGGTACTCAGGACTCTTCTCAACATCTCATTCTAGCCTAGTCTCTGCACATCTGGCCTCAGAGCCCCTACCAAAAACTAACTCTAGAGGGTATAGCTCAGTGGCAGAGTACTTGCCTCACATGTTCAAGACCTGAATTTCATACCGAGCACACACACACACAAACAGCACTTCCCACCCCCCCCCACACACATGCACATACACACACACACACACACGAGCCTGCGTGCACACACACACATATAAGCACGCACTCGCACATACACATACATGCACACACACACAAGCACACACTCACACACACAAACATGCATGCGCACAAACATGCACACACACATGAGCACATGTGCACACACATATACATGCACACATGAGCATGCACACACGTGCGCGTGCGAGAGACACATGCCCGTCTAACTCTAGTTTTTCTTGCTGTAACTAGAATCTCTTTTCTTTTCCATCCTCAAGTCAGTGGGCAAGAAAACCCAGGTTCAGACCAAGGACGAAAGCACAGCAAAGCCAGCATCCACCGAGCTGGAGCTTGGCGTAGGGATGAGAATTCTTACTGAAATTACACTCCTGAAGGGGTTTCCCTGGTTGGAAAGGCCTTGAGAGTCACTCCTCCTAGCCCCTCCCTTCCTTACTCTTGAGGCAGGGAGGGCAAGGGTACCCACCCCATCCTGGGCACTAGGTCCCGCCTTCCACCCCCAAGAAGCTGGGCAAGAACTCTGCCGAGAACTAGCTGTGGGCGGGTTTTGGCCTTTTCCAGCCCCTGGGCCGCCCCCTGAATTCTGGAATCCAGCAGCCACTGGCTTCGCTGAGCTGCCTCTGGCTGGCCGGTCAGCTGTCCCCTCTGCTCCCCTGCTCCTGTGCCGCTAGCGTCCCTGTTCCAGCTGCTACTCTCACCATGACCACAGCGCTCCTCAGGACCCTGGCCCATCCCTGAGCCCTGGAATCCTCAGACTCCTCGCTGGGCCATGGCCAACTCAGGCCTCCAGCTCCTGGGCTACTTCCTAGCCCTGGGTGGCTGGGTGGGCATCATCGCCAGCACTGCCCTGCCACAGTGGAAGCAGTCCTCCTATGCAGGCGACGCCATCATCACTGCCGTGGGCCTTTATGAAGGGCTGTGGATGTCTTGCGCTTCTCAGAGCACGGGGCAGGTGCAATGCAAGCTCTATGATTCACTTCTGGCCCTGGACGGTAGGCTTCGGGCGGGAGCCTGGGAAGGGGACTGGGGAGGTCTAGGTCAGGCTCGTCGCCGGGCTGCACACTCCAGCCCGGTGTGATTCCCTAACTGCTGTCCTGTGTACACTGGAGAGTCCAGGCCAGCCAGGTCTCTGGGCTCTGGAGAGGGATCAGTACAGGAGGCTGGCAGCCTGGGCTCCCTGTCCTGACACCATAGCTTCGCTACTCACCCAACCCTTTGCACTCTGATGCTCTCCTGTGTAACCAGGACACTAATACATAGGATATGGGAGGGTGGACTGAGATGAGGGTCTGGCTCCATAAGCCTGTTAACACTGTCTGCTCCTCTGCTCTCCATATTCTATACTGACAGACACGTACACACACACACACACACACACACACCTCACACAGATGGACACAATGCACTAGAACACGCCCATGTACATGCTCACATACGCACCTACTCCTGGGATGTGGCTTTTCGACCGTCAAGCTGGCTCACAGTCAGACACTATTTCAGCTCTGACCGTGGCAGGGCCATCCCACCTGCACTCCAACAGGGCTCTGCAGGTACCTGAGGAGAACGGCCGCCAGCCACCCCCATTGCACACTGAGCCAGGCAGATCATTGGTCCCCTGAGCTGTCTGCAGCCTAGAACTGACCAGCACACATACACCGCTCCATGGATGATTGACAGGGCTGCTGCTGGGGACCACGCTGGGCTTAGGTGGGCCTCACACTCTCGGCTCTTTCTGAACTGGCAATTCTGAGTGGCACCTGGCCCTATCTCCTGCTGCTTGGGGGTGCACCAGACCCGAGAGAAAGCAACAGAAGAGCAAAGTCAAGCTATCCAATATTTGTCACTCAGCATCATTCAGAGGAGCTGGTCAGGGCCAGTGGAAATCCCCCCAACACACACACATGCACTCTGTTCTCATACACTCACTGTCTCTTCTCACTACCAGGTAAAAGATCGGACCTCTTTGGGCTTCTGCTCAAGCCCCTCCACACTGGGTTCTTCCCATTCCAGGTCCAGTTCCTCCTTGTTGCCATCCCCCCAGAGTTCCCCACTGCCGCTCAGTACCTCCTTGCTCTTCCAGGTCACATCCAGTCAGCGAGAGCCCTGATGGTCATGGCTGTGCTGCTGGGCTTTGTGGCCATGGTGCTCAGTGTCGTGGGCATGAAGTGCACTCGGGTTGGAGACAGTAACCCCATCGCCAAGGGCCGTGTGGCCATCTCCGGGGGTGCCCTCTTCCTCTTGGCAGGTGAGTGCCCTGCCTCCTCTCCCTTCTTGACTATGTGGCTAGCCCGCCCATGTGGCTGGCAGGGCCAGGCAGAGCTGAGCACCCCCCGACTTGGTCCTTAGGTCTCTGTACCTTGACCGCTGTCTCGTGGTATGCTACCCTGGTGACCCAGGAATTCTTCAACCCCAGCACTCCTGTCAATGCCAGGTGAGTGCTGGAGCTGGGCCTCCTTCTTAACTGTCCTCCCCTGGCCCCAGTTGCCATTTGGAAGAGGAAATAGGGAGTGGGCCCCAGCTAGTTTCTGAGAAAGGAGAGTCACATGAAGGTCCTTGGGAGGGACAGGAGAGCTGCTGAGAACATTCTGGTGCAGCCAGGCCCCTGAGCAGCCCAGCGCCCTAGCTCTGGGTCTGAAGTCTAGCTCTATGCTAGAGTGACCTAGGTCACTTGTGACTTAACCTCTTCGTGCCAGAACCAGCTCTCCTGTGGTTCTGAGGCTCCAAGGGTGATGAGGAAAGAGGTTTTGTACAGGGCTCAGGATACCTGGCCGTTTCACTTCCGCTGGCGGCAGCAGGTCAAGGTGGCTTCCTGGAGGAGGCGGTAGAATGGGGGCGGGGACACTGGTAATACAGACTGGAGCAAATGGGTGGCTAGGGTAAGGCCCAGCAGCTGTGAGGAGGATTTGCCCCTCAGCCTGAATGAAGCCGCAGCTGCCCTCTGCTGCAGGGGCGGAGAGGCCAGCCCCGTGGAGCAGCTGCTGCCTTGGCCTCCAGTAGAGGGCTCTGGGTGAGGGAAGTAGCGACGGGATGCAGGCCATGTACTTGGGAGCTACTGTGGTCAGAATCTGTAGGGTTAAAGGCATGGGGGAGGGGTAGCTAGGGACTTTCAGAAGAACCTGGGTGTACCTGGTTTCTCCCTCCCTCCCAGCCCAGCCAGGAGCAAAGAATGATAGTTCCCAGTCCAATTATCCTGCCAACTCTGGGGTGGAGGGGGATGGGAGGGGATGCTTGGGCTGTCTCTGTGGGAAGGCTCAGCGGAGAAGACAGAGAATTTGGATGAGAGAGCTGTGCCCTGGGTGGGCAGCTACCGCACAAAGACCTGCCACGCAAGGTCTAACCCAAGGAGACAAGCTGGGACTAGGACCATCACTTCAGGACTCCTGGGGCTGCCTGGGCTGAGTTCGGGAACACAGTTAAGCCTCTGTCTGCCCTACAGGTACAGGTCAAAAGATCCTTCTGATTGGGGTGGAGGGTGACAAGGTGAGCATGGAGAGGAGTGAAGGGGAGCAACAAGGCGAATATCTCAGTCTGGAGGCCCCATAGGAACTGGGCCCTGAAGGTAGCTGTTCTAGGAGGGGAAGAACACTCTGGAAGAGCCAGGCGGGATGTGGAGAGCCCAAAGGATCAGACAGAAGAGCAACAATCTCTAGAGGGCAGCGAGGAGCCGCCCTAGCTGGATGCTGGTCCCTAGACCAGACTGTGCCTGGGAAAGAAGGTCACAGATTGTCCCGCTGTATCCATCTGGATTTCTGTACCCATCCCTCCACCAGCCAGATGAGGAACTGAGCCCGAACTGCCTACCCAGACAGTATGAGCTATGTGCTGTGAACATGCTGGCGGGGAGGGAGGCAGGGCTAGCACTCACCTTAGTTCATGTGGAAAGGAGGAGGAGGCCTGGGATATCTTGTGTGCTGTCTTCTGTCCACCAGGTGCTGGCTGGGACCATGCAGGTCTGGGGTCTGCAACCTGATATAGCCCTCCCTACCTCTTACAGGTATGAATTTGGTCCAGCTCTGTTTGTCGGCTGGGCCTCTGCTGGCCTGGCCATGCTAGGGGGCTCCTTTCTTTGCTGCACATGCCCAGAGCCGGAGAGAGTCAACAGCATCCCACAGCCTTATCGCTCTGGACCCTCAACTGCTGCCCGAGAGTACGTCTGAGTCGGCCCGCCCTGCCCAGCCCAGCCCATCTTTCCAGCAACCCTCTTGCCCAGAACTCCAGCCAGCCGACATGATACCCTGGGCAAGGGTAGGCAGGGTACAGATCCCTTGAACTCAATCTGGAGCTCCAGCGTCCGGTGCTCAACACAGGCTCTGAGCCCCAGACTCAAGACACTCAAAAAGACCAGAAACAAGGCCCAGGCAACACAAGTCACCCAGTGAGACCCAAGCCTGTTCTGTCTATACCAGAATGGGCACACAGGGTCTCAGGCTCCTTCACCTGCCCACTTATTCACGGAAGGAGCCACCTGCCTACTATATGCTGGGCCCTGAGGATCTCAGAGCAACAGAAGGATCTCAGCGCATAGCACTTTGGGCCAGAGCGCCTTCGTACCCATCCAACAGTTAGTCACAGCAACCAGCTAGAGGAAATTCTCTAGGCTAAGGACTGTCCCCACATGACCCCCGAGGACACTGAGCTTCAGAGAGACCTGGAAGCTCGACTCTCCCGCCTGTTAGAACAGGCCTCAGGCTCTCGCAGTTAATTGCCCAACACTGTTTGGGTGCCCATACAGGTCACAAGGTCAGACTGTCTCACTCTTGTCCCCAGAAATGGACCCCAGGCAGGGCTATCCTAAGAATCGAGTACCTGGGCCCTGACTTCACAGCCCCTGTCACCTTCACCGTGGCTCGTCCCACTAACCAGTTTTTTCTCTTTTGACTTGCAGACCGGTTGTTAAATTGCCCGCCTCCATCAAGGGCCCCCTGGGTGTGTAAAGTTCGGGTTCCCAGCCAGGCCCTCCCCACTACCACAATCTAGACGGTGTGTTTGGTACTTTATGGAAAGAGAAGCGAACATTCAGCCCCAAGTGTGCTGTCATCCTGTCTGTTTCCACGCGCCTAGTTGGGGCCTGGACTAGAGAAGTCAGAACCAACTCCTAGGGCTATTGCGGTGGGCTCGAGGACACGGGTGGAGCAAGCAGGGAGCATTACAGTTCCTGCTCCGTGGGCTGCCTGCCCCACCTTGGAGTTTGGTACCAGGACTTGGATGAGGGGAAATCACAGCTAGTCCTAGAGGCCACCTAAAGCCTGGCCTAGTAAGGGTGCAGGACCTCAGGGTGAGGAAACCCCTGGCATGGAGACCATCCCATAGGTAGATAGAATGTCCTAGGCTCTCCTTGGGAGCCCTCCTGAGGAAAAAGACAATCTCTGTAAGGCCCAATTAAGGACTGGGTCACAGCGGAGTGGTGGGACACTGTAGGAGCTCCCTCCGTGAGGAAGAGGACAGAGAGAGGACTCCAAAGCCCTCAGCTCAGTTCTCACCCTAATCCTATAGTGATTGTCAGCTTCCTTGACCTGAAGTGCAGCCAGGTGACGGGGCTGTGGGTCTTTAAGTCCAGGTATGACCTTCTAGAAGAGGTAAAGTCCTTGGAGGAACTGAGGGGGGAAAAGCTCAGCAAAGGGCCAGCCATGTCCTTCACCCTCAGTGCTCCCATCCAGAGTGCGCTGGCCTCTGCCTTCACTCTCGGGCTCCTGCTACTCAACCCTCTCCCTGGACTGCAGGTGTGTCCCTCTCCTGGGAAGAGACGTCCGCCACTATCCCTCTCATGCCTCCAACACGCCTTCATAGCTAGCTAGCGCCAGCTTCTTCCACTTCTAGTCAGTGACCATATCTCCCGCCAAGGTACTGAATCCCCAGAACTTTGTTCAGCTTCTTGTTCAAGACTGACTGTGTATTCCTGAGGTGCAACGACCAAAACACTACAGCTGACAGTGGTGGAGGGGGGAAGCAGGCGACAGAGCTGCTATGGCCAGATAATGATATACCTGCTAAGTTGCTGGCCAATTAATCTTCTGATTGGTGGCAGCCATCAACCCCCATGGAAGCTTCTGATCCTAAACAGGTTTCCTGAGCGAGGCCCCTTGAACTGTGAGAACTGCAGCTGAGTCCTCTCTGGGTGCCGGAAACCATCAGGGGGTTTCTGGCCTTAGGTGCACATTGGAGTCTCGTAAAAGTGGATGCTCAGCCTCCTCCCAGACACAAAGACTTAGTTGGTCAGGTGAACCCAGGCATCAGAATTCACACAGTTCCTTTGCTGTGTGCGCTCACACTGGCGGTACTTCCTTGAGGCCTACACTCAGACCCTCTGAACAATCTGTGGAGGGCGGAAGGAGCCTGCCAGAAGAGGGTGGGGGAGAGGCAAGACCAGAAAGGAAGTCTCATCCACCTCCTGGCTTTCCGGAATCCAGACCCCTGGAGGAGACGCCCACATCCTTCCCATCGATGTTCCTTTGTTCTTAATGATTTCCACTTTGAATCCTGTCACATTCAGCCCACAGAGTTTGAAGCCTATGAACCTAGTGTGACACAAATGTCCCCTCCCCAGGTCTGGTACTCTGTAGCATTTGAGTATGAAGCTGGCAGGAAGCTTTATGTGCCCTCTTAAGAGTCTAAGGGCTAGGAGGCTAAAAATTTGGTGGGGGAATTTGGAGGCAGAATGTACCGGCTACATCTTGGTTGTCAGGGGCAGGCTGTGGGCGAAGAGAGCTCCATGCAAGGACAGGACCTGGAAGTAGGGTGGCATTATCTGTTCCTCCATTTAAGGAAGCCCACTCTTCCCCATACTGGGGACTGGAAGGGCAGAGGGTCAGACCTTAATGAATTACACAACCAATTTAGGCGGTGATTAAAACCGTGAGGTACTGGGGTGGGGAGGAAATGTGTGGGAGACAATGAAGGAGTGACAGCTATAAGTTTGAGGAATGTGACCTCCCAGGCATCTCCTGAAGCGACCCCATTCAGACGTCTACATTAAGGCTTTGTATCCAGTCTGCTGTTTACTGTTCTGGTCTCAAGGCTGAGGGATCAGGCAGACACTGGGGAAGATAAGCTCACATACAAAGGATGGCTCTAAGTCATCGCCATTGTAAAGTGAAGTTGGCAATGTATTCATTTAAGAACCATACCTATGCATTCGGTTCCTGAAGTCCCAGAAAGAACCAGGAAGCTATAAGCTGAGAAGAACCTTGAAAACCAAGAATATGACAGAAGCCTTTGAGACAATTTCAAGAAATTATTTTTGTGCTACATAATACTGTAACTATGTGTGATAATGACACTTGAGTGTTGGCTTTTTTTTTAATTTTTTGATTCTTACCTGGTAAGGTGTAACTGAAACAATGGCTGGATTTGCTTTAACATCTCTTAGAACAAGCTCACGGGCAAGGAAAGTTATGACATTGGGAAGCCCCATCCCCTGACAGGGTCCACTCTACCCCTCTCTTTGTACATTTGCTAATGAAAGAAAAATAAAAAGTTTGAAGAGAACTAGAGTGTTTGCTGGCTGCATCCGCCATCACCTTCACCCTGACCAAGAAATAAAAACCACTTGATACCTGAACACACTCGAGTCTCACGGTGCCTCAGACTCCGTCAGTGCGTCACCAGGCCTGTTGGCCACTCACCATCTCAGTTCCCACCCAGGCCTCCTGTCAAGCGTAGCATTTTGACAAGACTTCTATGTGCACCATCACTGCCCGGCTTTAAAAAGATTTTATTTTTAATTCTGTGTATTGTGTTTGTACGGATGTATGCCATGTGAGTGTAGGTAGCCAGAGTCTGGACGAGAGCAGGGTGCTAGAACCCCTGAGCTGGAGTTCCAGGTGGTTGAGAACCCAGGTGAAGTGGACACTGGGAACTGAACTTGGGTCCTCTGGAAGCAGCAACCAGGGCTCCAGCAATTCCTTTAGCTCAGCAAAAATTTGAGACAGGGTTCAAAAACTTGTGACTATCCTGTCTCCACCTCCCGGGTGCTCGGGTTCCAGGCATGCATGCACTACTATGACCATTTCATGTAGAGCCAGGGACGAGGGACCAGACTTGGGGCTTGCGCACACTAGATAAACACTTTACCAACTGAGCTGACCTCTCACCTTCTCCATGAGAATCTTTTTTTTTTTTTTTGAAACAAGGGTTTCTCTGTAGCTTTGAAGCCTATCCTGGAACTAGCTCTTGTAGACCAGGCTGGCCTCGAACTCACAGAGATCCACCTGCCTCCACAAGAATTTTTAGCATTGCGCTTTCCCCCTATTCGTATAAAGAATGACTTTGGGATTTTGATGGGAATTGTAATGAATCTACTGATAGCTTTTGATAGGATAGCCATTTTTATACTTTTAATGTTTCCACTCCATGAGAACAGGGAAATCTAGTGTCTTCATTTTGTCTCTTGTGTTTTAAAGTTTTTATTGTACAAGTCTTCCAGTTCTTTGGTTAGGTATCTTCTTTGGTTGTTTTCTTAAAGCTATGGTGAGCAGAACTGTTAGATTTCTTTCTCTGCATACTTTATTTGTATACAGGGAAGCTCCTGATTATCGTGGGTTGATTCTGTAGCCTGCTACTTTGATGAAATGTTTATCAGTTCTAAGAGATTTCTGGTGTAGTCATTAGGGTGTCTTTGTCTCACCCCAAATGGTACTTCTGTGAAGCAAGCTCCCTAAGCTCAGGATGAAATGCTGGGTGATACAGTTGCCTTCTGCAATCTTTCAGGGAGCTAATTTTATCTTCAGTTGTGTTTAGTCGGCCTTTAACCCTGCCTATTGATTTTTCCTTGGATATTGTATTTTCCTGATCACAGGTAGCCAGCTGGTTTGTTTCTTTGCAAGTACTTGTCACCTTCTGAGGGTTAAGCCTCAATGTGGAAGCCAGGATGGTCCACACAGAGCTCATCACCTGCCACCCTTCTCTAGCTCTCTCTTCCTACCACAATGTCTTACACAGTGGCTTTGTCCTCTGACATTCGGTATCTGGATTCCATGGCTCCCTTTTTAATGTTTTTCCTACTGGGCCGAGCTCATGTCTTTTCTCTTAAGTCATGTAGTGACCCATTTATGTATCTTAAACTGGTGCTGCATTTGACATTTGAAAAACTATTCATGGAGACGGTGTACACCTAGCACTATGGCATTTCCCTTCAGTAACTTGCTTCAGCCAGACGCCTGAAGGCACAAGCAATCCAGCAACATCTTTAAGATCAGCTCTTTGGATGACAGTCTTGGTCAGTCTAAAGGACTAGCATGGCGTGTCCATGGAACGTATCTCACTCCAAAGTTAGGGTGGTTTACAAGGCTTGTTCCATTTGGTGAGGTCGTACCTGAATTTTCGCCTTCTCCAGGTCATACTCAGGGCTCTCAGAGGTCTCTGAGAAATGAACAGTATGTCTAGGGTGAGGACGACCCTGAAGATCGGTGTCATTTCCTCTATCACCATGTTCTTTAGGAAACCGCTGAGTACTTGCGTTCAGAAAGATCACACACACACACACACACACACACACACACACACACACCCTGAGCCTCAGGGTCACTTCCCTCTATCACCATGTTATTTTGGAAACTATTGAGTATTTGCATTAAGAAACATCACATGCACACACACAGAGATCTGGGATACATAGCAAGTTCCAGGACAGCCTAGGCTAACATAGAGAGACACTGTTACAAAAAAAAAAAAAATAAACAAAGTCAGGTGTGGGACACATGCCCGTGATTTCAGTATGTGGGAGGTAAAAAGGCAGAAAGATCAGAAGTCAAAGACCAGCCTGTAGCCTCCTCTGCTACACAGTGGATTGAGGCCACTCTGGATCCATGAGACCCTGGCTCAAAATAATAGCCACCACAAAACGGGGAGGAGGAGGGAGAAGAGAAAAAGGGCTGTAGAGATGGCTCAGCAGTTTAGAGCACTTGTTGCTCTTGCTGAGGATCCAGGTTGAGTCCCAGCACCCACATGGTGGCTCACAACCATCTCTAACTACAGTTGCAGGGTATTTGATACCTTCTTCTGACCTCTGACAGGAACCAGGCACACACACGATGCACATACATACATACATGTAGGCAAAATACATGAACACAGAAAATAAAAATAAGTTTTTAAAAAGTTAAGAAAAAAAAGAAAGTCTTCAAAATTCTAAGACAGAAGCTAGTGAGGTACTCAGGCACATGCAACCAAGCCTGGTAACCTAAGTTCAACCTCCAGGACCAACATGGTACAAAAAAAGAACCGACCCAACACACACGCGCAAAGTAACAATCAAATGTTTAAAACATACTATCAGGCAACTTCAGAACACACCTTAAAATTATTATTCAACTAGAACAATTTTATTTTCCTTTTGTATAACAATTATGCATTACAATTCAAACTCACAGATGAACTATATTAAGTTACCACATAGTCAGGTTAAATATCACTTCCTTAGGCTTTTTTGTTTTGTGAGATAGGATCTCTCTACAGAGCTCTGGCTTTTTGGAACTCCCTATGTAGACCACGCTGGCCTTGAACTCACAAATCCACCTGCTTTTACCGTGTGACTGCGTCTGATGTCATTCATCCTTTTGTAGCTGTTCTGACTAGGGTGAAACGGAATCCTGAAACAGGGCGTCCTTGTTAGCCACTGTATATCTTCTTTTGAGAACAGTTTATTCAACTCATGCCTAATATTGCAAACTTGACGAAATCTAGAATCATTTAGGAGTCAAGTCTATTCATGCCTGTGAGGGATTATCTACAGAGGAACAGGAGAGAAGACTCACCTTAACTGTGAACAGCAACATTTCCTGGGGTTGGCTCCTGACGAGGTAAAAAGGAGAAAGCAAGCTAAACACCAGCATTCATCTATCCCTGCTTCCTGAACGTGGACAGTGTGAACAGTCAGGCAGTGGGCAGCATGCCTTCATGCCTCTCCTCCAGGGTCCTGCCCAGACTGCCCTTCATGATGGACCGACTATAAGGTGAGGTGAAATACACTTCCCATGCCAGGTCAGTTTTGGTCAGCGTTTTAGCAGTGTGATGGAAAGCAGGCTACGACCCATCAGCCAGAGTAAAGCCCGTAAGTTGTCCTGGTCAGGGCTTTCGCTATAGTAATGAGTAAAGTAACGGATACACTTCATTAGCCTCGTTGGTTTTTCAGCATTTACGTTTTGCAAGCAGATCTTTACATATGTCATGTCCCGGGATCAGTCAGCAATGCTGTTTCCCCACCCTGGAAGATGTCTCTTCACCCAAGCGGTTCCTTCCTATTTAAATTATTTATACCCTCCTGATTTAAGTTTGATTTTGTGAATGTGAGGGGGAGACCAGGGGATGATTTGTAAGAGTCAGTTCTCTCCACCCACTAGAGAGGTCCAGGGATTAAATTCAGCTCATAAGGTGAGTCACTTGCCAGCTCTACCCATTTGGTTTAATTTTGGTAGATCATGTGTCTAGGAACTTATTTCTTCTAGATTTTCAGATTTATTAAAAATATTTTCAAAATTTGCCCTCATTAACCTCTGGATTTCACAGCTATCTCTAGAAATACCTTTCAGTTTCTAATTTTATTATTTCGGGTCTTTTGTCATTTTTACTTTGGCAAAGAATCAAGTCTTTAATATATCTTGTTCACTGTTTAGTTTGTATTTCTTGAATCTCTGCCTCATTACTTTTTGCCATCTTCAGCTTTTGGGCTGATTGTTCAAGTTCTTTTTAAGGCTTTGAGATACCATCATTAGGTTATTGATTCAAGATGTTCTTTAAACACTTATATATTTGAGTATATATAAAAACTGTGTGCAAATGTGTTAGGCCAGAGGTTGACAATGAGTATCTGTTGCTCTTCACATTAGTTTTTGAGACAGGGTCTCTCTCAAACCAGAGCTTACCAGTTTAGCTGGATTGGCCAATGAGCACCAGAGACCTTCCCCTTGCTGCCACCCCAGATGTGAATCATTGCACTTGGTGTTTTTTGTTTCACTTTGTTTTTAAAGGCAGGTGTTGGTGATCAGAATTCAGGTCCTCATGCTTGCATGGTAAACTTTACTAGCCACACATTCCCATGTTTCTAGTGAGCTGTTTTCATTTTATCTGATCATTCAAGGTCATACTGCTCAGTGTCCATGTTTATCTATCATGGTCTGCTGTGTTTCTTGCTATTAACTTCTGATTTGTTGAACAGGAATAAACCTGACAGGATGGAAAACAATGACCTTAGTTCTTTTTTATACAGATTCTTATTTGTGTCCTAGGATGTATTTTAGAGAATACTGGCTGAGAAGCATAAGTACTCCCTATCTGTTGGATGAAATAAAATATTCTGTGTACATTAAGTGTTTTGCCCCTGGTGTCTTTGCTGATTTTTAGATCAGGTGACCATCTAGAGAGGATAATGGAAATTATTACTGTCAGGACTTAGTGTTTATACCACTGTATAACGTCCTGATTAATTACTACATGTAGTGACTTTATTTTTCTAGCTATCTGGTGTGTTTTATCAGGTAAATCAACTTGTGTTTGTTTGATTTAATTGACCACCTTTTGGCTTTTCACTGTAGGCTTATCTGTTTTTCAAGACAGGGTCACACTATGTAGCTAGCTCTGGAAGGCCAGGAACTCAATCTGTAGCCCAGGCTAGCCTCTGCCTCTGACTAGACATGTGCCACTCTACTTGGCTCCTACTTTCATTTCTGAGTTTGGTAATTTGAGTCTTTTTTCTTGGTTCACACATTTATCATTTATGAGTGCTGTTCTTTTGAGACAGTAGTTGAGTGTATCCTTGAGACTGGGAAGCAGCTTAGTGGTATAGCAAGGTTTTGGGTTCCATCCTCAGCATTGACCACTACCACCCCTCAATCCGTGTTAATTTCTGATGTGGGAAGTCCTTCTGTTATGTGTTGCTTTTATTGGTTAATGAATAAAGCTGTTTTGGCCAGTGGCTTAGCAGAATAGAGTAAGGCAGGAATTCCAAGCAGATAGAGGAGGAAAGAAGGCAGAGTCAGGGAGACGCCATGTAGTCACTGAAGAAAGATGCCCGTGGGAGCCCATTGGAACCTTGCCGGTAGGACACAACCCCGTGGTAACGCAAAGATTAATAGAGACGGATTAATTTAAGATATAAATTATCTTAAATTGAGCTAGCTAGCAATACACCTAAATAATTGGTCAGTGTTTTAATAGTTTTTGTGGGATTATTTCAGGTCTGGGCAGCCGAAAACAAGCAAACTCCACCTATCTTGGAGTTTATTGAAATTAGACATCATGCCTTGTAAACTCTTATTTACTGTGTATGTATGATGCTGACATGTATACCACAGTGCATGTAGACAGAGGACAACTTCCCAGGCAGTGTTTTTACCACCTTGTTCTGAGGGTCTCTGGTTTCTTGTACTGCACTATATATTTACTCTAGGAGAGCCGGCCCACAGGCTTCCAGCTAATTCTGTCTCAGTCCCCCATCTCAGCAATGCTGGTATTACACATGCGATGCCACACCTGGCTTTAATGTGATTCTGAGTATCCAACTTGAATAGGCAGGCTTGCTCGGCTTTTACTGAGTGACTTCAGTCCTGTTAACTTCCCAGATTTAAAATAAATTTTTGCTTGATTAATATGGTATGGAAGGCTGGGAAGATGGCTCGGTTGATAACACTGCCTGCTGCTTAAGCAAGAGGACATGGGTCTTTAGCAACACAGGATAATCCCAAGGGACAGCTTGCCTTGCCTATAATAACATTGGGGAGGTAGAGGCGAGAATCTTTACGGACTGCTGGCCAGCAGCTCCACCTTCAGTGAGATACCTTGTCTCAAGGAAAACAAAATCAGTTCCAGACCAAACATAAGGAGAACTGAGATATAAGACGTCAACTTCTGGTCACACCACACACAAAAAAGATTAATATAACCACTGGGATCTTACAATTAAATATCCTTCCACTCTCATTTTTGTCTCAAAATCTAGCAGGCATCTATTGTGGAGGACATATAACTGGGTCACTGTTTTTATCCATTAAATTCCATCATTTGACTGGAGCCCACTTCTTCCCCCTAAAGTACTTGCTGGTAAGGATCACTTAACTCTTGCTGTTTTTCTATGTTCCTTAAAGCCCACTCCCTGGATTGTTTTCACCGTAAAACATTAAAAAGCACTTTTTCATAGCTGGGTGTAATGTTGCCCGCCTTTAATCCCAGCACTCAGGAGGCAGAGTGGACCTCTGTGAGTTTGAGGCCAGCCTGGTCTACAAAGTGAGTTATGCTGTCCTGAGGGCAAAAAAGCACTTTTCCTCTATGTATATTTAAATACCTGTTTTCCTGGTGGTTACTATGGGAGTTATATTAACATCATAAAGTTACAACAGTCCGGACTGAATTTCCATTCCAACAACAGAAACCACTTCTCAGTAGTATCCAGTTCTGGGTGTTTAGATTCTGGCTGCTCCTACACAAAGCCCATCTCTTTCTGAGACGCGGTCTCATCCCCAGGCTCTCCCAGTGCCGGAACTGCAGGCATCACCACACAGGGCTATCAAGCCCCTCATGTTCACTTCCATGTCGGCTTTGGTGTCTGGGCACTCCAAGCAGTAAAGCCTCAAGAAGAGTAAATGTTGAGAATTTTACTAAGGAAATGTCTGAAAAAAATGGGGAAGCAAAGGCAGAGCCAGCAACAGTGCAAGTGAAGATGTTAGTGGAGGCATCTTTGATGGTTAATACTGTCAATACCGACAGAATCTAGGATGACCCAGGAGGCAATCTGATGGGTGTGCCTGAAGGAGTTTCTTTCTTGGTATTTTTGCCGGCGTGTCTGTGTGAGGGTGTCGGAACTCCTGGAGCTGGAGTTAAGGACAGGTGTGAGCTGCCTTGTATGTGTTGGGAATTGAACCCAGGTCCTCTGGAAGAGCAGCCAGTGCTCTTAACCAATGAGTCATCTCAAGCAACCTCCCCTTTTCAAACATCCATGATGCTCTACCTGCACATATGTATGTATGAAGGTGACAGAGACCCTGGAACAAGAGTTAACCTGGGTTCTCTGGAAGAGCAGCAGGGCAGCTCTCCAGTCCATTCTGGAATGGAATCCAGAATGAGTTTCTGGATTGAGTTCATTAAGAGGGGAAACCTACCATAGGGCTAGGGAGAGACTCAGTGGTTAAGAGCCATGTATGTGCTCTATGAGCATCTGTCTGGATCCCAGCATGTGTAAAAAGCCAGCACAACTGTATGTCTTATGACTCCATCCACTGCAAAGCAGAAATGGGAAGATGATGGGAGCTTGTTTGGTGTAGGAAATCCTACAGCCAGTGGCCTTTAAGTAATCGCCCACTTGGGTGTGGCCTCTTATACTATTTATGCCAATGTAAAACATGCGTCCAGCCTCTTTTCCGGCTGCGGGTTTCGGTTGCTGTTCTCCATTCCAGCAGAGGACTCTGATTTGTGAGTCTACCCCTAAATAAATAACCATCTATTATTCTCAATTCTGAGCTAGTGTAGTACTTCCATAACCTAATCCTCCCCAAACAGTACCAAGCATGCAAATACCTGAGATTATGGGGGCCATTTCACTTGGTGATGGAGTACTTACTAGCATATCCAAGGCTGTGAATTTGATACACAGCACTACATACATATGACACATACCTGGGGATAGTGACATACAGCCTTTATTCCAGGACTTAAGAGGGCAGAGGGAGGTAGACCCCAAATTGGATGTTAACCTAGTCTATAAGTACGGCAACCAGTTGTGTCTCAAATAAATGAATAAAAAGTTAATTTTTGCACCGAAGAAGTCTGGACAGTTGATAGAGACTAACAATGTCAGGACTCGATGTGCACTCCTGCAGTTCTTCTGGCCTTCCTTTGTCAGTGTCCACAGGAGTCCCACCCTCTGAGAAGAGCAGAGGCCTGTGTGAGAGCATTAGTTGGTGCTATCACTGCCTTTCCCCTATGTCTCACTGATCTAGTTTTCTAGGTCACAGAATGAATAACAGTAGCTGAAAAGGAGTTTAGCGAAGCAAGTGTTCTACAGCTTAATGCCTACCAGGTTGCCAGTCAAGGTCTGTCTGCAACAGCATTTCAGTTCAGTCTTGGTCTTTGATGTAAGCAATGCAGTTATCCCACTTTAGAACGATGGTGGCTGAGGCACTGGCAGAATCGAAACTCAGGTTTTTCATCTCTTGTCTCAAAATGGGTTATGAGCCAGGCACACACCTCTAATCCCATCACTCCATAGGCAGAAGATCTGTGAGTATGATGCTAGTCTGGTTTACTTAGTTCCAGGGCAGCCAAAAGAACCCAAAACCAAACAAACCACCACCATCACCAAATAATTTAACACAGGTAAAATGAGCCAGTGGTACCAGATTAGAGAATAAAGCATTTACAATTTTTACAGTAATCATATTCAGTCCCTCCACTCCTCCCAGATCAGTCCCAACCCTAAAACTGATTTTTTTTCAACCCCATAAAATCATGTTCTCTCATCCTAACTTCCCTCAGCTTTACTGATCTATACTGAATCCTTCATTCCAGGGTAATTAATCCACACTTTCATGAGACTTACTTGGTTAATGTGCAAACTATACAATGCACTGGGTGCAATTGTGTCAGTGTGTCCCTTCACTGCATTCATGTTCAAGTCCTTACCCATGTGAGAGTATCTGATGATGGAGCCTTTGGGGTTCTTGTGAGCTTTCAGTAGTGGTCTTGAAACAGGGATGGAGAGTGCTTGCTTAGAACATGCAAGCACAGGACCAAAGCTGGTACAGGTTTCTCTTCCTGACTTTTGGCCCTCTTCCCTAACTTCTGGGTGTGTGGTGAGGCAGTCTGTCACATCAGAAGCACAAAGCAAGCTGCTTACTTCATGGCCCAAGAAACGAGAAGGCTCACAACCCTTGAGGGTATGCTTCCTGGTAAAATGAGACCTTCCTTCAGACACCCCTAGTGCAATTGGCAAGAGCAAGTTGTCAACATATGGGCCTTTGGGGGTATATTTCAGATCCAAGTCATAGCAGGAAGTCATTCTGTTTGGATGAGGTCATAAGGGCGGAGCCCTCATAATGGGAGTGGTTCCTCTCTGCCTTGTTGACACAGCACGAAGGCAAGGCATATTGATCTCAAGGCCCTGGGCCTATACCACGATGTAATTAATAGCAACCCATAGTCATCTTCCCCTCCAGCTACTGTCCTTATTCCACCTCGCTGTTCAAGGCTGTTTATTTTCAACACATTTGCTACTTTGTTTTTAACTCAGCAAAGCATGAGCCCTCTTGCCCTTAAAGGGCTTACCTCCTACCAGAGATAGACAGGAAATAAAGCAGAGCAGGAACCCCAGCAACCAGGAGAGCACAGCAAGAGGGTGCTACTTTTAAGCCTGTCAGTATGGGATGAACTTCTAAACCACAGGCCTTAAGAAGAACCAAGGGAGAAAGTCACTTAGTTATCTGCAGGAACTATTACAGCCAAGAGGAAATGGTATGAAAGCTTTGTGATGCACATGGTGCCTAGCACGTTCCAGGAAAAGGAAACTGGAACAAACTGGACACAGAACTGATGTACATTAAGGCTCCTGCAAAGGGAGATTAAGTCTCTAGACACTTCTTGTTTGTGGACTTTCGCCTAGACGGGGGCCTCTAACTCACAAGAGGTCCTTCTGCCTCTGCCTTTCTGGGTGTATGACCACACCCTGCTACGCCCACTATCCGCAGTGGGAAGCTTGCAGCAGAGAGCTCACCAGATGAACAGCAGTGGTGTAGGCCTGAAAGTCCACAGAACTCAGTCATTGGATACAGGGGTTGAGTGCAGTAAAGGATGACTAGGGCCTCTGGAGGATAGTGAAGAGGTTTTAAGGTAAATGGCTCCCATGGACCCAATACTTGAGTTTTCAGTTGGTTTGCTTGGAAAATCATGTGTAGTCTTTCTAAAGAAAGTTACGTCGCTGGGCTTTGATGTTTCCAAAGTCTTGCAGCCATGTTGAGTTTGTGATCAGCCTTGTGGATTAAGATATGAGCTTTCAAAGGGTGTGGTGGCATTTGCTTTCAGTCCTAACACAATGCCTTTGCTGGCTGGCTACCATGGACTCTGATACCACTATAAACACAACCCTTTTAACCTTTTTTCCTCTTAAAAACAAGGTATCTGTTCATGGTTTTGTCACAGCAATAAGATACTCCCTGACAACAGATGAGAGGCTCCAGGAAGTTGACTGTGCATCCACCATGGCAGCCCCAATCCTCCAGCAGTTGCAGTCGCCATGGATGGCCAGGACTGCTCTCACCAGACGCCTTATAAGCACAGTAACATTTTTAGACAGGATTTCTGTGTAGCTCCAAAGACCATGCTGTCCTCAAAGTCAGATCCACCTGCCTCTGCCTCCCAAGCACTGGGATTAAAGGTGCACACCACCACCAGCCACAGTAATGTTTTTACTGCCTAGTTTTGATGATATCACTTAAATTCACTGACTGAGCTCTATACATTTGGATTATTGGAGTATTTTTCTGATCATCACATTTATGTCTTTGGCCTTCTAGTTATACCTAGTCATGGCCATTAATTTAGCCACACCTGTCACAGACTTTTTTAAAAAAGATTTATTTATTATGTATACAGTATTCTCAGGATTCTGTCTGCATGTATGCCTGCAGGCCA
The DNA here is from genome assembly GCF_982192425.1 of Myodes glareolus. Taxonomy (NCBI): domain Eukaryota; kingdom Metazoa; phylum Chordata; class Mammalia; order Rodentia; family Cricetidae; genus Myodes; species Myodes glareolus. Next base: position 73,879,002 of record NC_142028.1, on the reverse strand, counting down.
GACGAGGGCACCAGATCTCATTACAGATGGCTGTGAGCCACCATGCAGTTGCTGGGAATTGAACTCAGGACCTTTGGAAGAGCAGCCAGTGCTCTTAAGCACTGAGGTATCTCTCCAGCCCTGTCACACAGACCTCTATCAACCAACCAACACCAAGCTGGTCCCGCAACACTCATCTGAAGATGGGCTGAAGTGCCCATCTCCACTCCAGCACAGCTACCAAGTCTCCAGATTTCTTCACCCTCTACCTTCACCTCCACTGTTGAAAACGTATTTACAGTGTCTTCTGGATCTCTGTCCCAACTCTCACTTACTTGGACTTCTAGGACTTGGTATGCAGAGGTATTCTACAGTTATAACCCCTGGGTCATTTTCCTTCCCAAATAAGATTCCGTTTGCCAATATCAGCACTACTGCAGTGACAAATTAGAATCTCCTGGGTGTAGGGAGCTATGTCCTGATTGTCTTGACACGAGAAGACCCATCCCAAACAATGGCCAGCGCCTTCTGTTAGCAGACCAGATAGAAAGGGCGGATTACTTCCTTGGCTTTCCCTCATTGCTAGTTGATGTGTCCTGTTACTTGATTCCTTTTCAAATTCCAAAACCAATGCTTTCAAGCTCCCAGTTTGGACTGAAGATACACAGCTCTCTAGGAACCTTCCTGGTTCTTAGCAGGAGCTAAGGTTGCTAAGGCACTTAGCTTCAAGGACCAAGCAACTACCAGATTATAGGTTTTAGGTGACTGAGTTGCTGTTACTATTTTAATATAAAATGACCCAAAACACTCTTTAATGCATTAATCTGGTTGTCTAGAAAACTGACTACACATTCACATTAGGTAATTGTTTCCATACTGATACACTCACCTATACATATCTTGCCAGTAATTTTCTCTACTGCACTTTTGACCACAGGATGGCTGGTATAAATAAGCAAACACTAACATATCCCACAGTGTATTTAATAGGGATGACCCATCAATTCTCATTACTTTCTATTATAAAGAAATGGTCCTAGCTGGGCAGTGGTGACGCATGCCTTTAATCCCAGCACTCAGGAGGCAGAGGCAGGTGGGTCTCTGAGTTCGAAGCCACCTTAGCCTACCAGAGCTAGTCCCAGGACAGCTAGGGCTGTTACAGAGAAACCCCGCCTTGAAACAAGAGAAATGGCACGAGATTTGGAAGACTTGGTGGACAAACTGCAGCCATGATTCTGCATTCAGACATTCTCCAGTGCAAGGACACACCTTCACACTTGGACTTGAACAGCAAGCACTTTAGAACTTTGTTGACCTTGCAACAAAAGATGTCTTACAGAGCATTCTGGACAGATGAACTTATCTACATTAAAAACAGATAACTATCACATTAAGCACCCCAGACAGGCTGATCTTAAGGAAGTGCCCCTGTTCCCCAGCGGTGGCTAACACTAGGACCATCTATTTGCAGATGGGAGGAAATCACTATATTAAGACAAAACTAAACAGACATTATTATTTAAGACCTTTATTAACAGGTGCTTGCAGTTTGTTGACTTTTTTTGAAAAAATCAAGTTGTAAACTTTTTATTACAAATTAAAAATGAAGTTCTTAAAAATCTTAACTTGACCAGATATGAAACAATTTAAAAACCATTAAAGGTGTATTGAGAAAAACCAGACCTTTTTTTTAAAAAACACATTTGTCATTACCAAAAAGAGACATCTTTAGGTAAAAATAATAAAAACCCCATGCTGCATAGATAATGCAGATAGTTCTAGCGTATCTGGTCAACGGGCAAAAAGCAAGCACTTAAGGTCTTCAGCTCCAATCTTTGTTCATTTCTTATTGCTGGAATTTCATATTCTTTTCTTCTTGTTGGATGACCAAACTGCAAAGAGAAGACTCCATTTACTATCATCCTCCTAAGTCTTCACATTTTAACACCTCATTTTGCTTTAGCCTAAGATTCATTTACAACACAAGCGGGCATTACTACATCTGGAGGAGAAATCGGCAACCCCAGGAACCATAGACTTTTTCCCTGTTTTTTTTTTTTTTTTTTGGTTTGTTTTGTTTTTAAAGACAGGATTTCTGTGTGTAGTTTTGGCTGTCCTGAACTCAATAGATCTGTGTGTCTCTGCTTCCCAAGTGCCGGAATTAAAGGCATGCACCACCACTGCCCGGCTGAGATTACTTTTACCAGCAAGTAATGCCAAATGCAAGCTAGAAAGACTTGCTCTTCGGGCTAGCTTCAAATTTAGAGATCTGCTTGACTCTGCCTGCAGTACTAGAAGAATTAAACGTGGGCACTATTAATTTTGTAAGGTTACTTTCCAAAACCTTGAAACCCACATTTCTTCAGAGCACTGAAGACTCCGCTTAGCTTTCTGCCAAGGTCAGAGTTGACTGATTCAGAAATGCGGTCACAAGATCATAGTCAAAACATACATGAAGACTGATCTAAAGGGGAACATTTTGTCTAACTTGGATTATATAGTGAATAACACTTATCTTATTCTATTACTGTTTTTAGTTTCTTATGCACTAAAACAATGCAATGGAAGCCGAGGGCACCAAACCATATTTACCCGGATGATGGTAGAGATGGTAAGCCGGCATTTACTCAGCCCCGCCCTGCTCAGCCTCGGGAGCGGACGAATTCTCAGCTGGTGGATCGGCTGCTTTTGTCTCTTTGCCATCTTGTGGTTTAGGGTTCTCTGGGCGTCTGCGTCGGTAATTGAAGTTGCGGCGATACCGACGTTGAGGTGGCTGCTGACCTTGGGTCTCGTCTCCTTGATTTTCTTTGTCCTCTTCATTGCCATCCTCTCTAGGCTGTCTTTGGCGAGGAGGGCCCCTGAAATAAACAATATAATCTCAGGAAGAACAGCCTTTATTTCCTTTAACCCAACCACTTGGTACTTAGTCGCACCAGCCACTTTCTTTCAGTTTAGCAAACTCTAAGTTTCTTCTAAAATCAAGGTGGTGATTCTGTATAAGAAGCGTATTCTCTATTCCATTCATATAAACCAGTAAAGCTGAGCTTGCACCACACTGGTGCACTCTATATAAACACTATATATATATATATATATATATATATATATATATATATATATACACACACACACACACACACTCTATATAAACACTGATTCAACTTATTTTCTTGCCAATAACTATTCTAATGCACACTCCCATCATTTTCATTTCTTATACTAAAAAATCCCTGACCCCACACTACCTTCCCAGTTCCTTTCCATCAAGTAGCTATACTCTCAATTTGCTCATGAACACAGAATTTTATATTTGTGCTACGTACTTGTACACAAGGGACAGCATGCTTCATTTACTACTTTCTTAAACTGACAAGCCACCCACTGAGAAGTGACATTTCTGGCATGGTTGGAAAATTCTACTCTTTGTACAAACTTTAAAAAAGAGAAATGTTATCACTGGGCGGTGGTGGTGCACACCTTTTATCCCAGCACTTGGGAGAAAAAGGCAGGCAGACCTTTGTGAGTTCGAGGCCAGCCTGATCCACAAGAGCTAAGGCTTCAAAGCTATGAAGAAACCCTGTCTCGAAAAAAGAGCAACATTATCATAAAATTAAAGATTGTTGCATGGTTAAGAACAACACTATTCACAGAGGACCCATGGGTGACTCCTAATTGTCCCTATTTTAAAAAAACTAAGAACATTAGCTATAACAAATCAAAAGTCTGTAAGGCTAGGTTATATCTGTTTTTTTGGGTGGGGGGGCACTGAGACAAAGTTTCCCTGTAGCTTTGGCTGTCCTAGAATTCAGAGATCCACCTGCCTCCACCTCCTGAGTGCTAGGATTAAATGCGTGTGCCACCACCACATCATAGAAGGCAAACAATCAAATAAAAACAAAAGGTATCTGTACAAGATACCGAAAGATATCTGTAAAAAAAAAAAAAAAATCCAGAAGAAAACCCAAAGATGTTGTTGACACCTGTAGACTTCTGCGTAGACTGCTCTGAGAGCATGTTTACGCTTAACACTGTGGCAATAGGTGCAGCACTAAATGAATTTTCACGTCATCTTAAAAACAGAGCCATTGGCATCAAAAATGGACATTCAGCACAGGGACAACACAAAATATTTAGTGTCCGGATGTACCAAATGGTTAACAGTTCGAGTTCTTATTCTTGCTAGGTTTGCTTCGCAAGTACCCACAATTACCTGTTCTTAGTATCAGTTCTAGAGCATAAAATGCTTTCTGATCACCAAAGAAAGGTGCCAGCCAGCACATGTGTGTCACACACATTCAAATAAAGTAAACATAAAAGTGAACTAGCAAAATGTTCCTAATTCATCTTCATTAAAAAGATAGAACCAGGTGATGGCGGTGTACACCTTTAAGCCTAGCACTTGGGAGGCAGAAGCCTATGCATTGAGGCCAGCCTGGTTAAAGAGTTCCAGGACAGGCTCCTAAGCTAGAGAAACTCAGCCTCAAACAAAACAAAAGCCACAAACAGGACATGGCACATCCTTTAATCCTAGCACTAATAAGGTAGAGGCAGGCAGATCTGGATCTGAGTTTGAGGACAGCAGGGCTATACACAGAAATACGTCTCAAAACAAAAGGACAGGAGTGGCGGTGCGCTCCTGTTTAATCCCAGGTGTATCTTACTCTTACCTTCTCTAAGTAAGTCATGTTTTAGATACTGTAATTTGAAATACTCTTACCTGTTCACGGATAGAAAATGTGACATTCCACACACTTGCTTTTAAAACAAAAAACAAACAACCACAACAAAACCATAAAGTGATCAACTATACATAAGCTGTTTTAATGTGGTGCCAAAAAAGGAAAGACTATGTTCTCAAAGATTACTCACTTTAGAACCTTGGTGAAATAGAACGTGAAGTTTAACTCACGGTGTTGGGAAGCTCTAACATTTTGGATGAAGGATGTAATAGAAACAGATTATGACGGACCATACCTGCGAAATCGTGGTCTGTAACCCCGATACATATTCTGTCTCACTGGTCTACCTTGCTCTCCTGCACCCTGGTTGTCAGCACCCTAAAAAAAAACCAGAAATTAAAGTGTATTGGATCAATAATAAGAACAAAATCCCGATTTGGCAACTTCCAACTTTTATTTTGAGACAGGGCCTCTTTACATTAGCCCCTGGCTGTACCAGAACTGGATATGTAGACCAGGCTGGCCTCCAGAGAGCCGGGATTAAAGACACATACCACCACTTCCTGGCCAAATTCCAGTGTAAAGTATCTAATAAATAATTATGATCACACCATAAATTAACAACCTTGGCGGTTCTTCATAAGCAAGTGAAATCTGTGAGTAGCAGATTAACCTAGGGGATTTTCCAGGAGTTAGTTAAAACCACAGTCTTTCTCTAAAGGTGTTATACGGGTTAAGTAGGGCTGGTTTTCATTTAGCAATGGGTTCCGTTCCCAGGACAGCAAAACACAAAAATGCCGGTACACACATACTGACACCTACCTCCATTACTTCTCCTTGCACAGGAGGGTTGGAATACTGTGGTCGACGCCCATAGGGTCTCCGCATATAGTAAGGTGGGAACCTTCGCCTGCGATAAGGCCGGCGTTGTTGGGCTTGGCCTTCAGGAGCGCTTTCCGATCCCTCGTTCTTTTCCCCACTCTCACTATTCTGGTAATTCTGCTGGTAATTACGTGGAGGACCCCTACGACGTGGGTAGCGTCTATAATGGTTACGGTCTGCTGCGTATTTACTGCCTTGAACTGGAACTCCACCAGGGCCTGTAACATTTGCTGCCTCCGCACCCTACAAAAGCCATTATTTATTGAAAACAACAAAGGAAATCCAAATATTTAATAAATTTCACACAAGCTGGGGAGGGAAAAAATAAAAAACCTAAGAGAAAACAAAATGGAGGGAGGCTGTCTGCACGGGCAAAGGGTGCATAGGAATGACTACATCGGTTCCTCACTCCTCTGAAGGGACTGCTCTCTAACTGCAGCCAGCACAGTAGGCTTGATGCACCTGTGTTCATGTGGTCACCAGAACACATCATCCATCCAATTAGAGCCACCATCCTAATGGATGACATCCACATTATTTCCATACCGAAGTCAAACCTTTACACAAAAAGCATCCTCACCTTTTCTCCTTCAACAACATCAAACTCCACAGTCTCTCCATCTCCTACACTGCGAAGGTACTTCCTGGGGTTATTCTTCTTTATGGCAGTCTAGTAATATCATTCCAAAAATAGATTAACAGGGGAGAAGAACGTGCTTTTTCATTTAAAATGTACCACTGTCAATATCATTTTTAGCTTGGATATAAACTTAGTATTTGCTTTATGTAAGACCAAACTGTCAATAATTTAGGATAGCAGGGACCAATGTTACCCACAACCTCTACCAAAAGACTCCAATCTTACAAGGCCCCAACAATTTATCACTGTTTACAAAACTAAAGTAATTTAATACCTAAGGCAAACAACAAAATGTTTTAAGATGCTTTTTACAAAAGCATGACATATAAAGCTTGGCACAAGTAAGGCCTCCATCTATCCCCCAAAGTCTGCACTTAATAGTAGAAGGTAGCCCCACACACGGCCAGTTTAGATGACAGGCGAGTTTAGTTTTACACGCTTCAACTTTGACCATACCAACTCTTGTTCCTTTACCATATCAAACTCAATTACAAATGTCATTCAAAATCCCTTCCATTCTGTCTATGAATACTTCCAGGGAAATGCGTTTCATGTTTATCTATGCCACTTATATTTCTCTCTGTAGAGACTGTTATTACCTCCCCAGAAAAGTCTTAACATTATATAGGGCTTAAAAAATTATATAGGGCTTAAAAAAGTGCCCATGGTCACAAAGATATAAGTGGCTGGGGAACTTTTCTAAATCCAGGTCTTGGGACTCCAAATCCCACGTTCATTCCACATCACAGCAGTATCCATTACAGGATCACTCATGCATTTCCATTCCAGAGGAGGCCAGACAACCAACAAATCTGAGGCCAATTAAGCTCCGGTGCCCAGAACTGCAGTCTACTTGATACACCACAACGACCTGAGCAGCCAAAGTCCCAAGAACAACTCTATGTTGAAAGCACTTGCAAAATAAATAGGAAAGCATATTGGTGACACCTTGTGGGATAATAAGACTGGGTGAGTTGAGTCAAATAATTGATCTCATCTGTCATCTGAACTGTCGTACAGTTTTATATTTTATATGTAGCCAACTCTCAATTATTTGCAGTCATAAGGAATAGTAGAAGTATGCATTAAAATCCCCAAACAAGTTAAGTCAACATCTTTAGCCCTTTCCAATCTTTCAAGGTCAACAGCAGCAAGACTAATAATAGACCTTGTTGCTTCTTGTCTATTAAGTCTGCATATTATTTCCAACTTGCAACAATAGGTAAGATTGTCACCTTACCCAAACAAGAACATTAATCCTTTAAAGGTAACATTTTGTCTAGGCAGTTAAGTTTACATTTAGAATTTGAATGTTTGCATACTTACATTCGATAGGGTTTTGAATATACTAGAAAGCTACAGGGCCTCCCCTTCTGACTCTCAATGTATGTTGTGCAAAATACTTCAATGAGCTACCAAAATGCTACCCTGTTAACCTCTCCTAAGGAGGACACTGCCACATGAGTACATAAACTTTTGACCTCCAGTCAGTTTAAAAAAGGGGGGTGGGAGGGGTTGAAAATTCTTAAAATAACTTTTAACACAAGTGGATATTTCAACAGTCCTAGTGAAAATCTGATTGCCTGGAAGCACACAGGAAGTGACACATTTCCTAACCCTCTCCATTGTGTGGATACATGTCTAATGCTGGCAGTGTACCACTCACTTGGCAACATCTTATTTTACCAATAATTCTTTTTTTTCCAAGACAGGGTTTTTCTGTGTAGCCTTGAACTGAGAGATCTACATGTTCTGCTTCTCTAGTGCTGGGATTAAAGGTGCGCACCACCTACCAGCATTTACCAATAATTCTTAAATCCTCAATGTCAAGTCATTTTCCTAGTCTCTATGTATAGTTTATATTTGGCTAATTTACTGACCAACAACTTTGCTGCAATACTAGTGAGGATTTAAGCTTCCAGCCAACTCCATTAAAAAATGCTTTAGAACAAAATAATAATAAAAAAAATAATAAAGCCACCCTAGACAGTGCTGGCTTCCCATTTTCTTCAGGTAACTGTTTTGTAGCTCTGTTCCATAAAATGTCCTTACCAAAGGCAGACCTGACAATAACAGCATCTGGAAATGTCTTGCCAATGTTTCCACATATTTATAGCAGCATTATTCAAGTTAGACTCACGGTGGTTATTTGTCTGAAACTAGGCACGAAAACTGCATGCCATCCGTTAACAGATTCAATTTTTAAAAAGTCGTTTTAAATTTTTAATGAAATTCCTAATTGTAACACTTTTTAAAATGAAGTGGACTCTCCAGTGCAAAGCTTCATTCGACACTTTAGTCGTGGTATTACTCTCTTCAGATTCATGAACTAAATATACTCATCCTTGGATTTAACCTTTAGCAAAGAACCGTATCTGAAAACACACACACCCATTTCTTCTCACAAGCCTTGAGTCAGAAGTGCAGAGAATCAAGATAAGCACTCACCTGGTGTACAAATACGTCTTCCTTGGTGTCATTCCTGCAAGACAGGACCAAGATTAACAAATGAAATATCAATGTACGTTTCACTACCTAAAACTTATTAAGAACAGCCTGGCCTACAAAGCAAGTCCCAGTACAACCAGGTTACAGAGAAACCCAGTCTTGAAAATCCAGAAAGAACATCCTGGACAGTGGACATCCTTGATTTTCCCAGAGACTTCCCAGCTGTCTCAGATTAGGTGGAAACTTACTTCTATCTTTTAACTTTGAGTGTGGGCAGGGGCAACATTAGGAACCTCAGAGAAACCAATTATTCACACGTTCAATGACTGATCAGCTCTATTAGAGTAGGCCGGGAAAGAAAAATTTAACAGTGAAACACATACTGCCTGAACTATTTTAAAGACTAAAAACTGTTGAAAACAGAGATAAGCCCACTCAGAACCTGTAAGAAAAGCAAACAAATCTAAGGCAGTGTAACCAAGAGCCATAATTCAATAGGACAGAGTGACAAGCAATGCCCCTTCCACTCCTTACCCTATTAAACATTAACAATAACCTAGCACACACCCTTACCTACTGATCAGTAGTTACTAACAGGAGTTGTCATTCTCACTTCCTCCTCACCACTTCTAAACTCTCAATTCCCCAAGGTAATAAAAACAACCACAGAAAGTTTTCTAGAAAACAGAGAATGAAACTTCATGCCAACTACACACACAGCACTTTTGTGCCTAACACTGTTTCCAATAACACCCCCACACCTTTCACCTCCCATCATGAACATCACAATCCTTAGTCAAGTGAGCAGATCCAGCAAAGCTTTATATTTTGACAGCCTTAAGTCTAGCCTGATCTTGAACCTATGACAGTTCTGCTTCAGCTTTCACAGTGCTGGCTGGGATTAGTTATAGGGGTTTACCAAGAAATGACGGTATTTCATTAGAAGAATGTGATGTGATAAAATTGCATAAAATGTAATGTAACATCTGAATAAGCAGAACACAGCAAGTTAGTTAGGTCAAAGATCAGACAGGAACTATGTCTTAGACTAAACGACCACCCAATGAAGACTATCTTTCTTGGGACCAAAGTGGAAGAAACAGACAAACTAGAAACTGGAAGTGAGGACTAAGTAGAAAATCATTTCTGTCTTAACTTTTAGTGTCAGCAGGCTGAAAACATTGGGGACCCGAAGAACCACTGGAGGAACAGATTTCTTTCCTTTAGTGACCCAATCCACCCTCTTTTCACTATTTCACTACCAGAGAAATGGCTTAGCATTAGCTCTAATAGTATTTAATGACCAAAGACGCCACTGGCATTCTGGTAAGAAGCAAAAAAAGATCTGCCTCAAGTGCTGGGAATAAAGGTGTGCACCACCTCATCCAATGTAGCCATTTGTTGCATCAGTATGCTTTATTTAAACTGATGGGGCCAATAAGATGTTTCAGCAAGTAAAAGTAGTTACTGACAATGTTGAGTTTGACCCCTGGAACCCACATACGGATATTTCCTGCAAGTTGTTCTCTGACCTCCAAATGTTCCCAACTCCAATAAATAAATGTAATAAAATAATGAGCCAGGCGTGATAGTGCAAACCTTTAATCCCAACACTTGGGAGACAGAGGTAGGATTTCTGAGTTCCAGAACAGCCAGGGTTACACAGAGACCCTATCTCAAAAATCAAGAGTATGCTTTCAATTCAGTGAAAAGAAAAATGTTCCAAGGGTATTTTTTTCCCTTATGATAAACAGTTATGTATGAACTTACTTCTGGGTTATAAAATATCATGTATCTAGGACAATTTTAAGAATCTGGTTAGACAGCTTTTAAAAATAAGATTATGTTAGCAATAAAACAGCACTATTCCCTAAGAAATATTTTATTATTTTGTAAATACATATAGAAATAGGAAACCCAAACCACAAATACAGCTACTGACTTGTGACTAGACTAGCCTACTGAAGAGTAGCAAAATGTATGTGGATGTCAGGAAGAAGCTTAACAGTTTGGAAATACACGTGGCACACATACACAGCAGTTTGGATTACTGAAAATTAACTTTTAAACACTACACACTAGATGTTTTGAATACACCATGTAAGCATCTTCCACAAAGCAGGTAACTGAAATACAACTACAGCTCTTTGCTCATAGCCTTGACTTCTGACATCATAGGGACTCTGGTCCTTACTGCATTGATTTTCAAACAATCCTTTTTATCCTAAAATAATTTCCAAAAAACTTTGTATGCATTTTTGTGTCTGAGTAAATGATAGCGCGTGCAGGTGTCTGGGAACCTGGAGTCACAGGTGTTGGAAGTGAACTGGGGTCCTATGGAAGAGCACCTAGTGTTTTTAAACACTGAACCACCTTTTCAGACCACAGTTTACCTTCAGAGGCAGACTAAAACACAATTGTATGTATGCTGACTCGTAGTAACAAGGATCCCTACCAAGTTCCTGATATGGTCAGGAGGACAAATGCAGATTCCCCCATTCATCACCACCCACGACACACACTACAGCAATCTAAGTTTCCATTAAGCTTCTACAACATTTACCTATGCCTATCATTTAAACCCTAGCTCTATAATTATGCCTATTCTACTCAATCTACCCAGACTAACAAGGTTGGGTTTTTTGGTTACTGCCTTAAGACCTACCATAAGTTCATTCAAAATAAAATGTTCTACATGCCATAATTTCCAAGCCTTGAAGCTTTCCCTAAAATCACAAATCCCACTTAACTCCTTAGTTGTTCTCTAGGCAGATGAGACCACAGATGCTTCCAAGGGTCTAGACAGGCCTGAAGGCCACCTAACTCCACAATTACAGTCTCAGGATAAGGAAAACAAAAGGCTAATAATACCCCTGCTGTTCTTTCTTTCTAATGATTTTACTTGGCAAAAAAAACAAAACAAAACAAAACAAAAAACCCCACCAAACCCACACAGGTGAAGATTCTGTTCTAAGTTATAAGCCGGTGATTGAATAGTGCCTTCGTTGCATCTTTGTCTTAAGATCAGTAATCAATACAACAGGTAGCTAGCTCTTCACATGTGCAAGCCAAGAGTCCATGCCCCCTCCTAAAACACCGCCATATAGTCCTCAGACCTTGTGTAACATCAATTTTATTTATAGTGGATCCACAGAAAGAGACTTGAGGTAGAAACAACTAGGGTGACTTTTTAAAAGCCCAGATTTTAACCACAATCTTTCCAATCTACAAAATTTTCATTTTTACCAAGAACACTGTATTAAAGTCCTACAGGCTTTGAGTATTACAATGTAGGCTTGGCTAACTTTTTTGGAATATGAAAAGACATTACACTGTCAATATTTATGCTCTTGGGTCAAGAGACACTGGCTACTCTGCTTGAAAGTGGACTCTACAAATGTTACCACTGTACAATCCGTTTGACCAAACTAAACAACCAGAACTTCATTTTTTCCCCCAGTGAAACTCAAGCAACCACTGAGGGAGGGAGGAGTGATTTTCCTAGCTGTTCTCAATAGGCTGGACCCCAATCCCTACCTTACCCAGGATAATTCCCTTTGTACTTGAAGCACTTTCAAAAGGATTCGTCTTCACAACTGTACACAGGTAGGCTTGCTTGTATTCTTTAATGTGCCACTTTTGGGTTTTTTTTGGTGGTTACATAGCTTCCTAGCAGTATGAAGACTAAGACAATTTAACTTGCCCATCCTGCTGGAGTGAAAACTCAGCTAAGTAGTAAAAAGCAGCCTTTACCCCCCCTACCCAAGGTGACGATAAGGCCAGGTATAGTGGTGTGGCATTAACCCCAGAGGCAGACAGGAGTTTCCCTGTTCACAGTAATTCTTCAAATGAGCTTCTCCCTGCCCAGGTGACTCTAGGCCATGTCAAGTCTACACTAAAAACTAACCAAAACAGTTAGGCTTTTAATCCCAGCACTCAGGAGACAGAGCCAGGCAGAGTTCTGGAGTTCAAGGACAGAGAGTTCTAAGGCTGTTGCAGAGAAACCCTATCTCAAAACCCAACCAACCAGGTCTAGTTGGGATACACCTATGATCTCAGCATCCCCAAAGACAAGTTTTCTTACTACCTCAAAAATCAACAAAAACAAAAAGAACTAGGTAGGAAGTTCAATATTCTTTCCTTTAATTCCTCAACTGCATCTCAACATCAGTATAGGACAGTTAGCAAGCTCTTTCATTTGTAAAGCTGACCTGCACACTAACTACAACCTGTGGACACTTCAGATGTTATTGAACTCTACACTCAAAATGGTCAGGATTTTCAAAGATGATATAACACAGCAGCTATTGAACAAATACTCCAGAGTACAAAACTTAAGTTCAAATCTTGCTTCTATTACTTCCTATGTTTGAGACAAGTCACTCAAACCTGTGTTCCTGAGGAGTAAGTCTCAAAGGGTTTTACGATTAAGTCAATTAGATCATCTTGATCAGAAATAACAGATCTTGAACTATTCACATCACTGTTATTGCAGTCATTAGTTATATGCATGGAAAACCCCAAAGGGTGGACCAAAGGAGACTAACACTGACAGCATTAAGTTTTATATTAAGGACATAAAGCTAAACATTTTAGATCATGGATTAAATAAAAAGGCCTATGTACATACAGGGCAGAGAGAAATGGGAATAAGCAACATAAGAGAATTATATGCAAGACTGGGCCAGGGAGACAGTTCAGCTGGCGAAAAGTGCTTGCAGTGCACGCTTGACAACCCTGAACCCATATAAAAGTCAGACCGATCTGTCTTCTGTCCCACATAAAATGCTACAGACAGGCATGCCCTCAATACAAATATATGACCAGAAAGAAAAAAAAGGAAAATAAAAAGCAACGATGTCTTATGTAAAGGTTGAGGTCACAAGCAGAACGGTATTCTGGATTTTAAATTCCATCACCGAGCCGTAACCCCAAACCCCTAAATTCTATCACCATAAAAGAAAAACACTCCACTGAAAACTGTTCTTGACTCATGATTCTCTAGCATGGACCAGTCTCTATATCAGATAGTAACTTGGGGAAGGTTAACTTAGCAAACAAGCTAAGTTACATGAAAAACGGCATACAAAGGGATAAAGTGACCAATTTTCTCAATTCCTAGATTATGTCTTTAACAAACTAAAAATTCTGCCACTTTAAAACCTCTTTGATTCTGCCTCTGAGTGTTGGGATTAAAGGTGTGAACCACCACACCAGGATTTAACTTGTTTTGCCTACTGGGATCACATGCATGCATCACACTATGTTTTTTATGCAGTGCTAAAGAAGACATCAGGGCTTTATGAACACTAGACAAGCACTCCACACCAACTCAGTTTCATTTGCAGCACCTTTAAGAAGTTTACAATAAAACCAGCAGCATTTTAAAAAATTGCCTTGGAACAAAGAATTCTGACCAACTTGTAAAAAATCTCAGGAGACATCAACTCTTATATTTGAATTATAAAATAACTAAAGATCCTAGAATACATATTCCAGAATTCAGTGTATCCCAAATACCTCACCTCCTATTATACATTCTATACTTTTTCTTAACCAAGACAAACCTCGCTCTCTGGAACCAGACTTTCCAGTATATCTCAATTAAAAACCAAAAATCAATATACTGGCCTAATGAGGCAAATCACATTTTAATCAGTTAAATCAGTAACTGGGGTCAGGATACTCTAACAAAGAATCATCAAAAGTCAATTACATTTAACTTGCCTGTAAGAATGATCAACTAAGCTGCTACTAAGAACAGCCATCGATTGTAATCCACACAATACACAACAGCATACTCATTTTGGGTAGAAACTGCTTAAAAAATGTGAAAAGCCTAGGCAAATGTGAGAACATATTAAATGCATACAAAATCCCCACAATTTACCCAATTAAAAAGGCTGCCAAGGAGGGTTAGCCAGCTGCACTGGGCTAAGGGCTCAAATCGCCCTTTGGAAGGTGGGGTGCAGACTACTCTCAGCATCATCTCAGACTGTTAGCACAGAAACCTAGATCAAAGCACGAATCAGCAGCAGCTTAAAAGCCACCAGGCCACCAACTACGCACGAGCAAAGCATTCCATTTTCTTCTTTGCTTACTAGTCACCATTGAAAAACAAAACATGGAAAATGTAGCATGGGTCAGGAAAGCAAACAGCCTACGACAGTAGAAAATCCTAGAGTCTGGAAAAACAAAATGTTTCTCTGTAATTGCTACTGTAGAGAACAGACCATTAAGTGATTGTAATCGCTCCTGTTTGAGTGTTTCCACAACACGGGGTGGTTCATCAATGAACGGTTTTTCATCACTCCGTTATTTTTAAAAGCCTAGCTGGCCCATTTGGTAGTGTCCACTTCACAAGCACTCTCTGTCACTCTTCAGCGTTCTCTTCACTATCTACTTATTTAACGCCTTCTAAGCAAGCAAGTAATGCTGAAATGGCGCCAAGTCTCACAGCTGTAAGGCCAGGATTGCTGCTGGCACTCGCGGTGCTCTACACCCATGCAACTGCACTAGCCTTGGCAGCCATCTTGAAAAAGATGCCGGGCTCACAAGGGAGCCAAGAGTGCAGGCACTGCCTGTACTCCCACCATGGGCTACAAACCATTCTACGGATCTATTAAGGTGTAGTTTGCAACTACGACCAAGGTTAAATTCCCAAGGACTTAAACTCACGCCAATAAGATACAGCCAAGCTTTAGCAAAAATTCATTTGATCAGCATGATTCCCTGACAAGGAAGTAGAAGAAATAAAAATTGAGGAAGAGCCATTTTCTTCGGATGTATTATCTGCCGTTCGGACAAATAAGACCCTCTTTGGCTGAACGAGTTCTATAGAAAATGTGCTCGAGGTACTCAAACGACTGCATATTTGAGTCGACTAAACAAAGGCAACATAACCTTCCAGTACAGATAACATCTCGGGCACTTGACATGTCAAATCACGTTCCCCAAGAGGTTAACAAGGTGAAAAAATCACCTGTATGGTAATTAGGGGGTCACATTCTTACACAGCAATTGCCAGGAAGCAGAAAAGGATGTCAAGGTTAAAACGTGCTTAGCCTGGAGTTGCCTCACTTTGAGGCAAGGTAACTGTTACGGGGATGGCTCATATGCCTTGACCTGCTTTGTGCCACCGCTCGGAGGCTCGCTCCAGATTGGTATTTAACGGCAAAACAAAGCAAGCCTACCGACCCACTAATCCCGGCACCCGAGGACCAAACACCATGCTTCCACCCCTCTCCCTGTCAGGCCCGCGGCGGCAGCGGCTCGAGAGATTAGACACGCAGGAGGCGGGCCCAAGCTTTCCACCCCGGCATCTCACCTGTTGATGAAACCGTATCCGTTCCTTACATTGAACCATTTTACTGTTCCCAAAACCTTCGTTGCTGGAAAACAAAGCACAACAACGTCCAATCAGCGGCTGGCCCTGGAAGTCGGTCCAGGATCCGGCCGCGGGCCCGGGCCGCCGCCCTCCCCGCACACGTGGGTGCGCTGGGCAGCGCGGGTCCGAGGTGGGTGTGCGCCCGGGCGGCGAGCACGTGAGGGTCGGGTACCAAGCAGCCCGCGCCGCTACGGCTGCGTGGGCGGCGATCCCGCGCACGAGGCCCCGAGGCTGGTGGGCGCGGGGGAGGGGCGGCGGCGGCGGCCGGAGCAGCGGCGGGAGCCCGGCGTGCGCGCGCCGCGGGCCTCGGGGGGAGGGGCGGTCGAGCAGTCGGTGGCTCCGGGCCGCGACGCCTAACGGTCCGGTCCGCGGCCCCACCCCCGGTCCCTACTGACGCTCACCGATGACCTTCTTGTCCCCGCCGGCGGGCGCCGCCGATGTGAGGCCGCCCGGGCCGCCACTCCCCGCGCCGCTGCCCGTGGAGCCGGGCTTGGTGTCGGCGGCGCTGAGGGCAACGGCGGGGGCGGCGGGCGGCTGCTGGGTCTCGGCCTCGCTGCTCATGGTTGCGGTGGTGGTGACTGGGGCCGGCGGCGACGGCTGCGGCTCCTCCCGGGGTGTGATGGTGACTAGGCCGGCGGCGGCGGTGGGGCTCTCAGGGCTCTCTGGGGTCCGCTCTCCGCTCCCGCTACCGATCGAACTAGCGAGAATGGCGGGACGGGCGGGATAAGCCCTGCGATAGGCCCGCCCTCGTCCTCTCCCATTGGTCAGAGCCGCCGTCGGTCCCACCACCTGACCGGGTCCCTAGCGCCTATTGGCTAACGCTCCGCGGCTCCTGCGCTCTCATTGGATCCTTTGGCGACTAATTTGGCAGACCCACAGCCGCTCCTGCCTTCGCCGCCATAGAGACCGGAACTAGAATGAGCTCTTCAGCCGTGAGCACCATAGAGTACCGGGAGGACGCGTAGAGGGAATGTGCCCGCCCGGGGCTGCGCTCGTCGCGCACGTGGGCCGCGGTGGCCGGGCCTAGCCGGGCTTCTAGAAGGGGGTTTCCTCCCTCGACAGGGTGAGCGCCGCGGCCTTCTTAGTGGTTCAGGCTTTTGGCGGTCCAGTCACCTTGGACGGACCACGCAGGCGCTCCGGCTGCCACGAAATCTGCGTGTTCAGGGCGGAGGTGCTCCTTTGCCCGGCCGTACAAGAAATGTGTTTCATATTGGCCACAAATTAGATTTAATTTAGTTTTGTATTCATTGGTTAAGTTAGACAACCCTCTCCCCAAGCAACAATGTAGACATGGATTGCTCTTCATGTTTTTACACCCTGTAAAACGCAGGCTGCTTTCTGTTACCGAAGCCCTCCCCCTACCTTCATTCATTCTTTATTAGGCATCTACGATTGACTGGGGATTGAAATAGTTTGCCAGTCAGTTTCTGCCTTCTGACGGAAGCAGAAATTTAAACGCCCTACACTGCTTAGTTGGATGAGCGCAGCGTTCCGGGAGGGAAACAGGAAGGGTTGGGTGGTGACATTTCATTTCAGGCAAAGGTAGGTTTGGGCAAAGGCCTAGGAAAGATAGGGCCTCAAGGAAAATGCAAATAAAGGAATTCTGTGGGAGTGGAAGGAAATCTGGGTTGTAGAAATTCATCCTGAGGTCACAGTGAGGAAGGTAGCTTTAGAGTTGTTGTAAATAGGGAGACCCGTCTTAAGGCTGCGGAAAGAAAGGATGGAAATAGGGAACGCAGTTAGGGAGATCCAATGTGGCTCTGTGTAAAAGCACTTGAGACCAACCTGAAGATTTTTCCTGCAAGTTTGAGTTTGACCTCCCTATGGGCACTGTGGCATGTACCTCCCACCTCCCAGGTACCATGTACCTCGCAATAGAAAAGACTGGGCGGTGGCGGCGCACACCTTTAATCCCAGCACTCAGGGCGGATCTCTGTGAGCTCGAGGCCAGCCTGGTCTACAAGAGCTAGTTCCAGGACAGGCTTTAACGCTACAGAAAAACCTTGTGGGGAAGTGGGGGAAGAATTACAAAATGCAGTAACCCTTACTGCCTGCTCCATCTAGGCCTGCCACTCTACTTGGTAAAGGCCTCCTCAGTCAGTTCTGGAAAATCTGATCCTGAAGCCAGTTAGGCTACTCTGCCATTGCTTTTGGTAATTGCTTTTGCTTAAAGCAGGGACAGCAAAATAAATAAATAGATAAATAAATAAATAAAATTTTTTTAGAAAAATTGATGCCTTATTCTTGTTTTATGTGCACTGGGTTGGTGTGTTTTGTCTGCATGTATGCCTGTATGAGGGTGTCAGATCCCCTGGAACTAAAGTTAAAGACAGCACTCATACGAGTGCTGTGAATTGAATCCAGGTGTTCTGGAAGAGCAACCAGTGCTCTTAGCAGCTGAGCTATCTCTCCAGCCCAGTAAAACATAATATGTAAAGTTTTGGGGGCTGTTGGGTTATAAATGATCGACTTTTAGCTCTGAAAGCAGAGGGTACGTGTGTTTTGAAATTTTTTACTGAAAATATTCTATTTTTATTTTAGGGGGCACAATGGAGGTAAGAGGACAACTTGTGTAGTCCATTCTCCCCTTTCACTGTGTAGGCCCCGGGTGTGGAACTCGGGTCACCTCCCTTGCTGTCAGCATCAAGCGGTCTTTCTGGCCCTGAGACAGTTCACTCACAGAGCTGACCCAGAAATGGGATGTAGCCTATACTCGTCACAAGGCCATCTTAAAATTGTTTTACTATTTAAAACATACAGGGTTTTTCTTTTATTGTTTTGTTTTTTGAAATGGTCTTATTGTGTAACCCAGGTTAGCCTCAGACTCTTGAGAGCCGCCTGCTGGATTAAAGGCAGGCACCACCACACCCAGTCCTCCCTCCTTTCTTTTTTATTTTATTAGTATTAGTATTTTTGGTTTTTTGAGGCCAGGTTTCTCTGTGTAACAATCCTAGAACTAGCTCTTCTAGGCCAGGCCGGCTTCGAACTCAGCCTCAAACTCATGGAGATCCGCCTGCCTCTGCCTCCCGAGTGCTAGGATTGAAGGAGTGCGCTACCACCACCTTGCAAACACTTGAACTCTTTAGTGACTCCATTATATCCCAATTATTTAATGTGGTATGACTTCTCTAAAGTAACTCCCCACCCACTCATGCCTTGTTCAGCCTATCAGGTTTTAGCTGTTAGTACATATTAAAAGTCCTATCCACTGTTCTGTAAATCATTCGTACAACATTCTTCCCTCTGCGACCACTCCCCCACAGACAGGGTTTCTCTGTGTAGCCCTGGCTGTCCTGTAATTCACTCTGTAGACCAGGCTGGCCTTGAACTCACAGAGATCCACCCGCCCTTAGATGGAGTCTCACTTGGAAGCTCAGGCTGCCTGGAACCCATGACCTGAGTGGTAGCTGTCCAAGTGCCCTGGTGCCTGATCTTTGCTTGAGCATCTATCTAGTGCCTACAGTGTTTGTTCTTTTGTTTTCTTTTGATTTGAGACAGGGTCTCGCCACACCTGGAACTCACAGAGATCTTCCTGCCTCTGTCCCTCAAATGCGGGGATTAAAGATGTGTGCTACCATGTCAAGCTGTGTAATGTTTTAATATATGCTCCTTTTGTCTCTATGGTGCCAAGGGTTGAAATTAATCATATGGTTAATGACACAGTGAAGCAAATGAAATGCTGGCAGCAACTGGGTTATCTGGGCAGTAATTCAGGCTTGGGGCAGCATGGTCGATAGAGAGCTGCTGTTTAGCCACCCTTCCTCAGCATGCCCTGCAGACTTGAGATTTTTCCAAAGTTATAAAGCTACTTTAAAAAAAAAAAACCCTGACAGCAAGCCAGGCGGTGGTGGCGCACGCCTTTAATCCCAGCATTCAGGAGGCAGAGGCAGGCGGATCTCTATGAGGCCAGCCTGGTCTACAAGAGCTAGTTCCAGGACAGGCTCCAAAGCTACAGAGAAACCTTCTCAAAAAACCAAAAAACAAACAAACAAACAACCCCCCCCCAAAAAAACCCACAGCAATGGCAACAGAATGTGGTGGGTTTCTGTACTCCCAGAAGTTGAGAGGCTGAAGCAGGAGGATCTCTGATTTAGAGGCCTTCGTGAGCTACATAGAGAGTTCCAGAACCCTTAAGATTAAAGGAACAGAAGCTGGGGAGATGGCTCCGTGGTTAGATTGCAAGCCATGATCTGCGTGACTGGAATTTGGATTCCCAAAATAAATGCTGAGTGGATGTGGCAGCCTTCTCATAATTTCAGCCCGGGAAGGCAGAGACTGGATCCCCAGGACAAGATACAGGATCTGGCTGTATCAGTCAGCTCTGGGTTGAATTATGGTAATTCGTCTCCATGAAGAAGGTGGACTAGCAAAAGATTCTGGACAACTTCTTGAGTACCCTCACACACAAAATCTGCATATGCCTGACATATACATACAAAAAATGTGGAAAGAAATAAATGAGTGTTAACTGCTTTGGAAAGATGGTATATTGAGGTAAAATACCAATTCTGTCTTTATGGCTTAGGGATGTCCTTACTTCCTCATTTGGGTACTCTGTGCTTTAGTGAAACATGAAGATGGTATGTTAAGATGCACTGATGCAGACATCTTTAATCCCAGCACTTGGGAGGCAAGGCAGGCCTGGTCTACAGAGTGAGTTCCAGGACAGCCAGAGCTATACAGAGAAACTATCTCTAAATAAATAAATAAATAAAACAAAGATGAACCCTAAGACTGACAGGTTCTGTTGAAACTCACTTCCTATCCCACAGTGGGGGATCTCTACTTTCTGCTAGTTACCCACTACCACCACTACTTTTGGAGTTTATACCAGCTAGTCTGTCCAAGAACCATCTTACACTCAATTCTAGTTCCTATAGTTTAGCAATACAAGGGGACACCGCCCAGGCATCTCCTTTGCAAAAATTAGCTCTCACCTTGTCCCCCGTCCCTCACAGGCTCTGGTTTAGGAACACATTTTGACTCATCCTGACCCTCCTCCCTATTCTCAATCAACACAACATTTACATCACACATCAATTCTTCCAAGCCTTCAAAAGTTTTTTCCCCCTTTGATTTTGTTTGTTTGTTTGTTTATTAGAGACTGGATTTCTTTGTAGTTTTGGCGCCTGTCCCGGAACTAGCTCTTGTAGACCAGGCTGGCCTTGAACTCACAGAGATTCACCTGCCTCTGCCTCCAGCTGGGATTAAAGTCAGCAAAAGTTTGTTTTTTTTGAGATCTCAGTAAGTACTCCTGGCTGATCTGGAACTATGTATATCAGGTTGTCCTCCATAGAGATCCACTTGCTTCTGTTTTCCAAGAGTCTGGTGCCTTTAAATTTTTGTTATCTTTGTGTATATGGTAAGCATGCGTTTATGTGTGTGTGGGTCTTGGGACACAGATGTCAATCCTTGATTTCTTGACGCTTTGGGGCAGCTTCTTAAGAGAAGTTCTGCTGTTGTGCCAAATATTTCAGGGTTGCTGACTGGCAAGCTTTGCTGGAATTCTCCGGTTTCAGCTTCCTATCTTGCTCTTCAACTACTGGAACTACAAACACATCTGGCTCTTTCATGGGTTCTGGAGATCTGAACTCACACCATCATACTTGTCCAGAAAGGCTTTTATTGGATGAGACAACTCTCCAGGCCCTAAAATCCCTCTCCCTGTTAAGGTGGGGGTTGTTGTTTAATGTTTTTTTTTTAAATCTAATCTTTTCCTTTCGCCTCAACTCTCTGCACTGCTTGAATATCTGGTTTATGTAACAAATACTGATTGGACACCGACTAGCTAGTCGATGCTTAGTTTTCCCAGGTGTTAGGGACACAGCCATTGAAGAAACAAATAAAAACCCATCAAAACTCAAGACATCAGACCACATTTCTTGCCTTTACCACCCAAGTAGAAACCGCCTGCCTCCTGTCATAAGCATGTGCCACATCTTACTCTTCTTACAGCTTCAGCAGAGACTGGCATGGCAGCAGTGCCAGGTGTCAGTGAACTCAGCTGCACTCGCTCACAAAGGATCACAAAGATGCTGGGTTAGGACACAGCTGTTCCCTCTTTCCAGCTCTTGATAGCTCTGCCCTGTTCAGTTACTTAAAGACGTCTGCTTCGCATGAGCTTTTTTTTTTTTATCATCTGAAGTCTGTTTACAAAGCTAGAGGACTTGGGGTCTCTGTTTTCACTACCTGGTCCCTGACACACAAATAGCACTTTAAAGCAAGTTCTGTTATAGAGTTTGACTGTTTCGTCTGCCTGTATAGTTGAGGAATCACTCATGAGATGGGAGAAACAGGAATGGATAGGTATGGTGGCACATAGCTGTAATCCCAGCAAGTAGGGGGAAGAGGTAGGAAGACCCCAACCTGGTCTACATAGTGAGTTCCAAGCTACACACGGCTACATGGCAGACGACTCCCAAAATATAGAAATGGACATAGTAAATGCCTCATGAATGTTATATCAGAGGAACTTTCTTGTGTGTTTGAGGCAGGGTCTTGCTAAATGGACACCTTAAATGTCTTATTAAAGTTATATCACAGGAATTTCTTTTTTATTGTTCTTATGAAGTTATACATTTTCTCTACTGTCCTCCCCCCCTTCTACCCTCTCCCATGGCCCCATCCTCCCAATTTACTCAGCAGATCTTGTCTTTTTCTCCTTTATGTCTATATAGATTCATATATGTCTCTCTTTGTTGTCTAGGTTGTCTGGAGTTATGGACTGTAGGTTCATTTTTTTCCTTTGCTTTATAGCTTTATGTCTAGAAGTCACTTATGAGTGAGTACATATTATACTTGTCTCTCTGGGTCTGGGCTGCCTCACTCCATTTGCATGTAAATTTCAAGATGTCATTTTTTACTTCTGTGTAGTACTCCATTGTGTAAATGTACCACATTTTCTCGATTCATTCTTTAGTTGAGGGGCATCTAGATTGTTTCCATGCTCTGGGTAGTACAAATACTGCTATGAACCTAGTTGGGCACATCATTGAGGTATGATTGAGTGTTGGGTATATACCCAAAAGTAGTATTACTGAGTCTTGAGGTAGATTGCTTCCTTATTTTCTGAGAAATCGCCATACTGATTTCTAAAGCAGTTGTACAAGTTTGCACTCCCACCAGCAATGGAGGAGCTTTCCCCTCACCCCACAGAGGAACTTTCTTGTGTGTGTATGTTTAAGACAGGGTCTGGCTAAATGGACACATTAATTGCCTCATGAAAGTTATATCAGAGAACCTTTCTTGTGTGTGTGTGTGTGTTTGTGACAGGGTCTTGCTACATAGCCCTGGTTGTCCTGGAACTGTGTAAACCAGCCTTGAATTCAGAGATATGCCTGCCTCTGAGTGTGTGATTAAAGGCGTGTACCACCATGCTCGGTTCATAGTAACTTTCTCATCCTCACATTATATATAGGCAATGGAATTTTTCCATGTTGGATTATTCCCTTTCCAAAAATTTCCAAGGTATGATATTTATCTGTCCTGTACGGCTGCTTGTATTTTGAGACAAGGTGTCACACAGCCAAGGTTGGCCTTGAGTTACTGATCCTTTGGCCTTCACCTCCCAAGGACTGGGATTATAGGTGTGCGTCACCACGCCCGCCCACCAATTCCTAACCTCCCTGGGTCTCTCCAGTAATCCAGGCTGTCCTTGAATTTACTGCAGTTCTCCTGCCACAGGCAGGTATCCTCCTCACCAGCCCTTTCAGCCACAGAACAAGAGGACACCCTTGTTTTACAGGTGAGGAAGCTGGGCTCCATGACCTGAAGATTCCTCCACCACGCAATTCCTACTAGATCAAGGAATCATTCTATCAGATGGTCTCCTCCCCACACATCCCAATAGTGACCCCTTGACCAGAGGCTCCAGAGCTAATGGAATCAAATTTGCTGGGACATCCTGGACTACCTACTGCCAAACAGCCCTGCACTTCACTACACTTGCCCATCAGCGTGAACTGGAGAGGACCATACAACTGTTGCCAAGTTGGAGGCTTCGAAACACACAGCACTTCGCTCTTCTCCATGCTGGCTCTGACGAGAGCCAGTCCTAGCTGAAGCACAGAGGCAAGAAGACAGGACTGTCCCTATTGCCATTTAAAACCACACACCAACTTCAGCGAGGTTTGGCTCGTTTGTCCACCCGAACTACCCTGACTCAGGCACAACCTTCCCTGTCTCTTTTGGATGCAGGCCAAGACCTAAGCATGCTTTTGCTTTTTCTGATACTTTGGGTTTCCTTACCTTTTCTCCACCCCACACCCCTTCCCACTCATTCTCCTGATAAAGTGATTCTGCAGAGATTTACTGCTTGTCTGCTGTTGAGACAGGTATTTGGCCTCGGCTGGCCTGGAACTGACTATATCAGGCAAGCTTTAAATTCGCCTATGCTTCCTAGTGCTGGGATTAAAGTATCAAGCTCTAGGTGCTTTTCATTTAAACCTAATTAAACTTTCCTATTTGAATAAACATTGGCGTTGCTTGACTTTAAAAGTGAGCAACACAAACACCAACATTAAAAAAAAATCCTTTATTTACAGTTCAAAATTTAAACAAGATCTTGGTTCTGATTTGTGATACTTCCAGGTCCTGGTTCACACATTGTGGAGGCAGAGGTTAGTCCGGCTTGTCAGACTCAAGGAGAAAGTCACCCAGGACAGAAGACCTAAACGGTAGAGACAGGTCAGTGAGAAGACAGGGATAAACAGCACAAAGGAACAGGAAGGGCACCTCTAGCAAACAGATGTGCCCAGATCCTCATCTTTCCCAAACCTTTGGATCCCCAGGAGCACGTGAAGACATGTAGAACACAGGAGCAGTAGCGGATGTGTGACCAGGCACACCTCTAAGATCCTTCACCTCTCCCTGTGCTGTAGTATGTATTAACTTGTGTTCACTTATTGTACGTGTGGGGATGCATGCTATGGCGCTCAGAGGACATCTTGCGGGAGTTGGCTCTCTCAACCACATAGGTCCTGGAAATTCAGCTCAGGTGCTGGACTTAGCAGCAAGTGTTGTTACCTGCTGCACTAGCTCACTAGCCTGTGTATACTATCTCCATGCAAAGAAACAAATAAATTCCAGGAGGCTTAATGACTTGACTAAACCCACAGAATTAACAATGGTGGAGCTTTCTGTCTGGCTCAAGGCTTGTGCCCTCATCAGGTTTTGACAGCTTGCTGTCCACGGACTTCCAGGTTAGCTGTACTGAGAGAAAGGTATGTGTACCACCGTCTTTCTCTCATTAGCCCCCTTATGTGGACGCACCCTCTTCTAAGAAGCAGTGAGTTCTGGTATCACAAGTTACCCTGGTCCTCGAAGTGTGTAAGAATGCATAAGTGCTGGAGGCGAAGGTCTATGACACCATGCACTGTGTTCTCAATATAGCCCTTGCTTCAAGGTGTTCCCAGGCAAGACAAAGCTAGCCTAATATATACATTGCGATACACTCACTGTGCTAAGTGTTGTGATAGTACCTGGTGGGAACCATGGAGTGAGCTGAACCCAGAAGAGCTGGAGGGACACGGGCAGGATTTCTAAACTGATGTTAGCCATAGGCATACTTCAGGGAGAGAATAGAAAGACTTGGGATATATACACATTTACACGCAATGTGTCTTTCTACTACATGATTTAAGTTCAGTGTAGAATTCAAATATTAATGGAACAAAATAAACTGAAAAGAAAGTCTTTGCTGCCTCTTAGTAGAAGTACCTACTATTAGCAATGTGTTATTTAGCCCCAAACGTTCTGAAACATTCAACAGAGTGCCACGTTTGTGCAGTAAAATGATCTCCATAGTCACTTCATTTACTCTGAAATCTTGCCAGTACACGGATCCTCCTTTCTTTTTCGTAAGGCTGAATGGTAGTGCATAGAAGAGCCACACCGTGACTGGAAAGACAATGTAGGGGCCTTGCCTTTGGACTGGAGTAGAGCCAGACATTCTACCTCTCCTGTGGCAGCGCTTGCCATTCTCAGCAGAGAACAGTGCCACACACCCAACAGGCAGACAAATACATGGGGCACACCTTGCTGGCATGACTCTGGCTGGAACATCAGGAGGTCATCTCTTCCTGGGTCGGCTTTCTCCTTGAAAGGACAAACCCTGTCAATCCCATGCTGAGTTTTGCCACTCACTATTACCTGTGAAAATTCATCAGAACTAGCTCTCTAGTAAACTCCTCTGAGCGCCATAGCATGCATGCCCACACATACAATAAGTGAACACAAGTTAATACATACTACGGCGCAGGGAGAGGTGAAGGATCTTAGAGGTGTGCCTGGTCACACATCCGCTACTGCTCCTGTGTTCTACATGTCTTCACGTGCTCCTGGGGATCCAAAGGTCTAGTGTTTGGGAAAAAGATGATGAGGATCCGGGAGTACATTAATAAAGTACATTAAAGTATGAGAAATAATGCCTGGCATGGTGACCCATGCCTGTAATTTGGACACTCTCAAAGCTGAGACTCTGTTACAAATCAGTCCCCCTCCCCCCAAAAACACAACAAAACATCCAACCAGACAACAAACAATTGCCCCATAGGTCTTAAAATCATCTATAAGGCTCTTTACCATTATTCCACCTAAAACACTTGGTACAATAAAATAAACACCTGGGGGGTGCACAGAAGGATGGCTCAGTGGTTAAGAACACTCACTGGCTGTTCTTCCAGAAGACCTGGTTTAATTCCCAGCACCTACATGGCAGCTCACAACCATCTCTAGTTCCAGGGGCTTGGATGTCCCCGTCAACCTCCTTGGGCACCAAGCATGCACATGGTACACAAAAGACACATTCAGGGAAAAACACACACACATAAAATATTAAAACACACACACACACACAAACCACTTTGGGGACATTTAGAGAAGCCTCTAAGTTTTCATCTAAAAGGAAAATGGTGGGCTGCAAGCTCATTGTTTTACTTAATCTGTGTCAAGTCTCACTATGAACAAATTAAAGAGGACAGCCACCCACCAGCCCTCTTTACAACAGACTGTTCTCTACATTCCGAAACCTTAAAAGAGCAAGGAATGCTCTTAGCCACTGAACCATCTCTCCAGCCTCTACACCCAGCCTTTCCGTGGGTGCTAGGGATCTGAACTCAGGTTCTCATGCTTGCTCCGCAGGCACTTTGCTTTCAAAACAAAATGCAGTCATGTGGCTAACCTTGAGTTCCTGGGCTTATGCCTCCTCAGTCTCTGCAGTGGCTGAACTACCCAGGATAACTAATATCACTGCCATGTGTCTAAGTATTAGCTGCAGCATAAGCCTGAGCAAGTCAGGGTTGGAGGACTGAACCGGGGCACAAGTCCAGAGCTCATATATAATACGGCGGCCATTACGGCCACAGGCAACTCTTCAGATTTAATTAAAGTAGCTGGGAGGTGGTGGTGCGTGTCTGGGAGGGAGAGGCAGGTGAATCTCTGTGAGTTCTAGGCCAGCCTGGTCTACAGAGCAAGTTCCAGAACAGCCAAGGCTACAAAGAGAAACCCTGTCTCAAAAAACAAACAAACAAAAAAAAACCCAACAAAAATTTAAATGAAGTTAAAAATTCAGGAGAGGCTGGATATGTAGTTCAGTTCGTGAAACACTTGCCTATTACATAGGAAACTCTGGGGTCAATCTCTAACACCACAGAGACCAAGTATCTCCTCCACCCCAATCCCAGGACCCAGAGAGTGGGGGCAGAAGGATCCCAAATCCAAGGTCATCCTCAGCTACACAGCAAGTTTGAGGCCAGCCTGGATTATCTGAGACCTTGTCTCAAAAATAATAAAGGTGGCTGGGCACAGTGATGCATGCTTATAATTCCTGCGCTTGGGAGGCAGAGACAGGAGGCCTGCTACAGTTTCAGTTACTGGGTTACAAAGTGAATTCTTGGTCTGCTAGGGCTGAAATATAAGACCCTGTTTCAAACCCTTCCCTTCCTTCTAAGTAAAAAAATCAAAACAACAACACACACCTTTAATTCCAGTATTCAGGAGGCAGAGGCAGGTGGACCTCAGTGAGTTCGAGATCAGCCTAGTCTACAGAGCAAGTTCCAGGACAGGCTTCAAAGCTAGAGAAACTGTCTCGAAAAAAAGAAAACAAACAAAAAACAACCAAAGAAACAAAAAGCCCATCCCCTCAGCCTCAGCCACCCCAGTCAAGTTTTACATGCTTCATAACCACACAGGGCACAACTGGCTCTGCCATCTACCTGGGGCACAGACAAAGGCATTTCCACCACTGCAGACAGGCTGTCCAATGGACAGTCCCGGTCTGGAGGGCCTCTGGAATGTGAATGACCACTGAGGAATTTGTTTCACTTGGGCCACAAGAGGGACTTTGACAGACAAAGAGCTGATAGTGGGGAGGCCGGCTAATGATTCTGAAAGCCCCCAAAAGGGCTTTCCAGTTTTGTAAAGAACTGCTCAGAAAAGAGACTCCAACGTAAAGAAGGTTGTTTTTGTTGTTTGTTTGTTTCTTGTGTTGGGCAGTGAATCTTGTATGTCAAGCAAGGACCCTGTCATTAAGCTACAATCCCTATGACCCTAAAATAATGAATTCCTGAGCCAGGCAGTGGTGGTGCACTCTTTAATTCCAGCATTCAGGAGGCAGAGGGAGAAGGATCTCTGTGAGTTCAAGGACAGCATGGTCTACAGAGTGAGTTCCAGGACAGCCAAGGCTGTTACAGAGAAACCCTGCCCCCCACCAAATAAATAAAAAATAAACAAAAGTCACATGGTAGTGATGCACACCTTTATTTTAATTCCAGCCCCCGGGAGGCAGAGGTAAGTGGATCTCTGAGTTTAATGTCAGCCTGGTCTACAGTTAAGTTTCAGGACAGGCTCCAAAGCAACACAGAGAAACCCTACATCAAAAAACAAAAGCAAACAAACAAAACAAAAGAGGGCAGGAGAGATGGCTCAGAGATTAGGGGTACTGGCTGCTCTTCCAGAGGTCCTGAGTTCAAGTCCCAGCAACCACACAGTGGCTCACAACCATCTGTAATGAGATCTGGTTCCCTCTTCTGGCCTGCAGGGACATATGTAGGCAGAACACCATTTACATAATAAATATTTAAACAAACAAGACTCCAGGCCAGTGAGATGACCCAGAGGGTTAAGATCCTTGCTGCTGAGTCTCAGTATGATCCCAGGGACCACAGGGTAGAAGAGAACAGACTTTAAAAAGTTGTCCTTTAACCTCCATTGTTACCTACAATAAACAAACAGATATAATTTTCTAAGCATGCAGATAAAGTACAGAAATGTCAAAGGGTATATCCTATAGAGGATACTATGATTGGAGGTTGTGAAAGTTAGATAAGACAAAGCAGGAGAGTCATTAAGGGACCAATAATCTTGACGCCATCAAATTAGAACCTATATATTTTTCTTTTTCTTTGCTGTAGAAGGGACAGACCCTGTGTGTGTGCTTCGTGTTCTTGAGCAACACCCCAGCCTTCTTTTTCGCTGGTGGCCAAACTGCTGCCACTATGGCCCTTTGTGAATTTGTGGCCTCAGCCTCCAAATGCTAAGACCCCGAATACAGGTCTCCACAAGCAGCTCCGCCAAAAAAGAAAATTCGCATTTATTTACTCATTCACTTTGTGCATGGACGTGCAGGTATGAGAGTGGCACAGCATACGTCAGAGGGAAATCTGCGGGAGTCACTTCTTCCCACCAGCTGGTCCTGGGGACCAAACTCAGATCGACAAGCTTGGCAGCCCTCATCTTTACCTGCCACTGAGCAGGCTTTGCTTGGTCCCTCTTTCAAACAGGGTCACGAAGTTGCCAGGCTAGCCTAGAAAAACATTCTTATATCCAGACAGTCCTCAAATTTGTAATCTCTTGGTCATCTCTCCCTGGCTGAGATTACAGAGTTACAGGTGTGTACTACCACACCCAACTAAATTCTTTTCATTTTTGTTTTTCTGTGTAGCCCTGGCAGTCCTGGAACACCCCTTTAGACCATGCTGGCCTTGGGCTCAGAGATCTGCCTGACCCTGTCTCCTGAACTGAGTCGCTGGAATTAAAGGCATGCACTACCATATCTAGGTGTGATAATATTTTGTTGAGGTAATCGGGAAGCTGAGGCAATTAAATTAGTATCTTTAGAATCTCATACCTGGGAGGCAGAAGGAGGATTATGGATTTGAGGCCAGTCTCAGCTAGAGACTTTTTTTTTAATTATTTGTTTTTATTTGCATTAGTATTTTGCCTGGATTTATGTTTGTATGAGGGTGGTGTCAGATCTTAGAGTTACAGACAGTAACAGTTGTGAGCTGCCATGTGCTTTCTGAAGAGCAGTCAGTGCTCTTAACTGCTGAGCCACCTTTCCAGACCAAGACATTTTCACTTCTTTTCTTTCTTTTTTTTAAAGATTTATTTATTTATTTATTTATTTATTTATTTATTTATTATGTATAGTGTTCTGCCCGCATGATTTACTGTAGGTCAGAAGAGGGCACTGAATCTAATTACAGATGGCTGTGAGCCACCATGTGGTTGCTGGGAATTGAACTCAGGACCTCTGGAAGAGAAGCCATCTCTTTATCCTGCTACAGAGACTTTTAATGATAGATAGAAAGAAACAAAAAGGTGGGTGTAGTGACCCCTTCCGAGTGCTGGGAATTTTTTTAGTCAAGGGGTGGTGGTGGTGGCAATGGTACACACCTTTATTCCCAGTTCTCGGAGGGCAGAGAGAGGTGGATCTCAGGTCGAGGCCAGCCTGTCTACACAGTAAGTTTGAGGACAGCCAGAGTTACACAGAGAAACCATGTTCCAAAAAACAAAACAAAACAAAGCAATTTTCTCAATATTTGTGTGGGTATGCACACATGGTACACATGTGGAAATCAGAGAACAACTTGTGGAAGCTGGCTCTCTTCGATGGTGGGGTCTGGGAATCAAACTCAGGCCTGCATGGCAAATACTTTTATCCAAAGAGTCATCTCGTTAGCCCAGTTTTTTTTTTTTTAAACATAAGTTAGTTTTAACTAAAAGGAAAAGTTTTCAAGTGTGATGCCAAATATGAAGAAACAAAAACAAACAAACCCCAACAGGCTGAAGAGATGACTCAGGGGTTAAGGGCACCTACTACTCTTACAGAGGACCCAGCACTAACACTAGGCAGCTGACAACTGCCTTCAACACATTCCAAGGAGATTCAAGCCCTCTGGCCTCCTTGGATGCTACATGAACTCATAAGCACATACCCATACAGACATATATACAACAATTTAAAAAAAGGGAGGGGCAAGAGAAACACCATAGCATTAAGTCATTTAGAGAAAAATCATCTTCCCAAAAATAGATTGACAAAGAGATGGTGAAACACTTCAAACTGACAAGCAGGGCTTCTGCAGAGGAAGAAAAACTCCTACTCTATTATATCGGTGTAAGTTTCACATGGAAACTGTACTGTGTTCCTTGTGCAATTAAAAATAAACCACCAGGGGCTGGAGACATGGCTCAGTGAACAGCATTTGTTGCTCTTGCAGAGAACCCAGGTTCAATTCTCAGCACCCACACGGTGGCTCAAAACCACATGTAACTCTGGCTCTGATCTGATGCTCTCTTCTGGCATCTGTGAACATCAGACATCCAAGTGACGTACAAACATACATGCAGGGGAAAATACTCATACACATTAAAAACAAACAAACAAAGAAACCAAACCAAAACATCCCAACAAAATACAAGGATTTTGGTGAAAGGTTTGTGCTGTTTTACTCTAGCTGGTCTCTAGACCTCCGAGGTGATCCTCCTGCCTCAGTCTTTCAATAGCTGGGACTACTGGGGTACACCAACATGAATGTACAAAGCTTGGTTAAATCCCCAGTGTAAGTTCCAAGTCCCGTCTCTGGCCTCCATCTTTGGAGGCCCCATCCCTGTGCCCACCAAGACTCCTCCCTGGAGGAGTGTCAAGACAGCCCGCCAAAATCTTAAATCCCCAGTCTATTTAAACTGCTTCCCTGGAAAGTTCCCGCATGGTCTCTTTACCCCCCAAACTGGATTATTTTTTATTTTGACTTGAGATTTGGCTTGATTGGAATTTTTGCGTTGGCAGAGAGCTCACATTAGGAAAATTCGTAACACCTAGCACCACAAATAAAATAAGTTTCTATATGATTTAAAAGTTACTTTGGAGACAAATGGTAATTTTGAATATGAATATATATTACAAATATCATTGTTTAGTCGTATTAGTTAGTTTTGTTTTTAGGGGCTCCTGCTGAAGTACCTGAGGGTGAAGCGTCAATAGACCTGCAATTTTAGAATGAGAACAAAGACAATGAGGGCAGGAAAGGAAGAGAAACAAGACAGTGAAGGGGAGGGCGTGGCCTGAGAACGGAGAGAGGGGACAGCACAGCCACAAGCAAATGTCCATCACTACTGTGAGGTTATGGGTGATTAATCAACATTTTTCCAAATTTTCTTGTAGGCTTGAAAAAAATTGAAAAGGCAAACAAAATACCACAACCTCTCACAGAGGTGGACCGACCCATCTTCCCCACATGTGCTACAAGCTACTCACGTCGCTAGCATTCACCTGAGAGCGTGAATTCGCTCCTGGGAGTGCCTTTTAGTTCTTTCTCAAAAGGTCCCAGAGCAGAGCAGCCAGTGGCAAGTATCAAGAGGAAGCCGTGGAAACTGCATGTGAGGCCCACATCTCCAGGACTGGGCAGTAGGCTGGTCCCAGTCACCCGGGAGTCAGGCCCTTCTCAGGGTGACACTGGACGAGCAGCAGAAAAGGAGTATTTCCAGTGTCCTCCCTTTTGCTCCTCACAGTGACCCTCAGGCTGACATCCTCTCCTGACAGCTGGGGAGACATGCTCTGAGGAATGCCTGCTCCACGCTCACATGCAGAGGAATGGACTCAACCCACATCTGTGAGTGGAAAGTCTTCCTCAAGTCATGATTCCGTTTCCTAACTGGAAGAAGAGATCACTTACCTAGTTCAGTCTTGGTCTAGATTACATTTCCCCACACTGGGAGATTACCACTGGCAGTTTGGGCTTATTGTTAGGGCCCGTGGGAACATTCTAGAAAACAAAGCATAAGAACATGAGATGCACTCAGGTCAGGCACCTGCTCAGTGCCTTGCTTACATCCCAAGAAAGGGCCCAAGAGCAGACTGATGTGGCGTGCGTCCTGACAGACAGTAAAGCCTAACAGATCCCCATCCCCTAAACAAGGGCCCAGGATCAGACTGATGTGGTGTGTGTCCTGACAGACCCAATAGAAAAGTAACACTCAGAGGCCTAGGCTCCACAACTTAACAATGTAGCAAGTCAGAAGAGCACTGACCCAGCTTATGGAGGAGTCACAGAAGAGGGTGATCTGAACTGAGCCTCTTCAGGTAGAGAGGATTGGAGTCAAAGCTTGGGGCTGGGAGGAGCAGGAGGCACGCACCTGTTATGGTCAGCCTCCTTAGAGAAGAGCCAGGAGTTTGATGCCACTGGACCAGAGAAGAGAAGGCAGTGGCAGAAGGGGTTATGGAGGGATAGGCAAGGTACAGGTCACGATTCAGGATCCTGAATGCAATGCCAAGAAGTAGAATTTTTATCAAGTGGGCATCAGGGTCAGAGGCCAAACCCTAGGATGTACTGGGCAAGATAATGAACAGAGCCAAGAAGGCTTGACCTCTCCTCTCTTTCCCAGGAAGGGGAAGGCCGTAACTGCAGACGCTGACAAGTCTATCTAGGAAACTGGAGCCCATTCACCCTTCTCTAGCTCCTCATTAACAGGCAGAAGGCACCTGATCAGAAAGGCTACAGCAACACCCAACCAGGACCAACCTCGATTTTTCTCATCACCAGAAGTCCATCAATAATTTTTCCTGCAGGAAGAACATTAAGTCAGGGTTTCTTTCTTGGTGCTGGGACTGCACCCAGTTCCCATTCTCAGTTGGCATCTCAAACCCTCTTACAACTGAGTTCAATGAGGCGAGCTGACTTGCCCAAAGTCATAAGGAATATATGCAGGAAACCAGGATACAGGATTGCGGTCCCCTGAACCACACTCATTAATGCTATCTCTGGGGCATTTCTTCATTATTTATTTCATGAGTATTGATTGGAATACCCTTGTCTTTTCCATGAGTTCTAGCCAACCCCCACGTCCATCAGCCCTAACCATCCCCACCACGTCCAACCCACCACATCCATCGGCTCCAGTCACCCCCACCACGTCCATCGGCCCCAGCCACCCCCCACCACGTCCATCTGCCCCAGCCACCCCCACCATGTCCATCAGTCCTAGCCACCCCCACCATCAGCCCCAACCACCCCCACCATGTCCATCTGCCCCAGCCACCCCCACCATCAGCCCCAGCCTAGTCCAGCTAAGCAGCTGAGCACACTTAGTGTGGAAAATGTGGCAGACGAATGACTGGGGCAATGGGATGGGAGTAAGACTTACCAAACACCACGTGCTTCCCATCCAGCCAATCACACTTAGAACATGTGATAAAGAACTGGCAGCCGTTTGTACTGGGACCACTGTTTGCCTGGTAAGAACCAAACAAACCTGCAGTAAGTTTCTCTGGCTGTATTGGGTGAAGGACATGATTTCCTAGAATACACAGCTCTAAATGCAACACAACTGAGCACCCATTATGAGCTCAGGTCTAGATAAGGACATACAGACAAATAGGGCACAGAGGCTCCACCCCTGAGGATCTAAGTTCTTCAATCAATGAACAATTTTCTTGTCAGGTTCTGTAGGAGTCAAGCCTCTCTTTCCATCATGTGGGTCCTGGGGACTGAACTCAGGCTGTCCGACTTGGTGGTAAGCATCTTTACCTGTTGAGCCCCTAGTGTGAGGTTTTGTAATGGGAATGACTGCTCATTTAAAACAAGCAAACACAAGATTTAACTAAGTTTTAGGTTAGCATACAAAGTAATGCTTTAATTGTGGCAGATAAATATACATTTATTATACTCTGTTCTTATCGATTCTCTTCCCCTACATCCTCTCATCTCTCTAACTGGTTCCCTTACTTTTCTCTAATGGTTCCCCTTCTGCTTTCTTTTAAATAAAAAAAAAATTGTGTTTGCGTGTGTGCACACATGTGCATGCGTGTACACATGTGAGGTCAGAGAATAGCTTTGTGGAGTTAGTTCTCTACTTCCACCTCGACATGGGGCTAGGATTGAACTCAGGCATGTGCAGCAGGTGTCTTTATCCCTTGTCTTTACTTGCTGAGCTATCTTACTATATCCCCCTTTCCCTTCTTACAGGACTTGACTTAGTGTATTTAGCTGCAAATTAGTTACAACTGGATTATACTTACAAAATGGTTAGTAGCTAAGAAAAGACACACTATCTATGAAATCAGCTGTTCGAAGTGGTTTTGCAATGTATTAACATTTATTTACTTGTATTATGTATTCCCATTATGTACACCATATTCATGCAGGATCCCCAGGACCTATAGTTGCAGACAGTTGCCAGCTGCTTGATGTGGGTGCTGCGTATCAAATCTGGGTTAGACGTTATATGTAACAATGGCAGGGGCCATGTCTGTGTCCTTGTGCTTTGCCCTGAGGCCTGAATGGAATGGCTGTGGACAAATTTTCATCAGTTTTCACAAATTCTCATAAGCGCCTGAGAAGAGTGAAGAGCAGGCAGGCAGGACAGAGAATGTACACGTGGACACCGGCACCAGGAGGTGAGGACTGGAGCGCTGACGGCGGGACTGCGAGTAGGAGTGGGAGGTGAGGGAGAAAAGAGGGGAGCAAGGGAAGGGAGGAGTGAGGGTGAGCAACAAGAAGGGGGCAAGCAGTGAGCAGAGGTGAGTTAGATAAAGGCACAAGGGAGTCTGAGTGGGGATTAGGAATGGGGGAGAGATAGCAGGACATGGGACTAGGAAGGAAATGCATGGTGAGGGAGGGAAGCAGGTGCATGGCCAGCATGCAGCTACTGCAGTGAGTGCATCAGAGCAACCAGAGCAACAAGCAGGTGAGCACCAGTCTTGGAAGCTCACTGAACACTAAGGCTAAAGCCCATCCACACATCTTCGTATCAATAAAGGCAACAACACAAGTCAGAGCTCGGTTCTATTCTACAGCTGCTAGATCCCAGCCAACAACATCAAACTCAACTAAGGAAGGAGGACGATGTAGGTGCAGGTGAGGTCTGATTGAAGTAAGAGAAGCATCTGCTCTGATTCCAAGAGTCAGAGCTGGACCTCAACAAGGCACCAGAAATCTGCTATTCCTCCAACCCCAAATCTTAACTGAACCTCACTTACCATGGAAAGCAGGCCTGGAGCCGAGTGTCTAAGTTTAAAATTTTCATCTGCAAATGGACCGCGATAAATGCTAGCAACTCCAGTACCATCTCCCTAAGTAGAGCAGAGGTATGTTAGTGGTCTGGAGTGTTCAGCACCCTTGAAACCAGAGGAAGAACATTCACAGGGCTAGGGAGAATAATAGCTCAGTAGATAAAACTGGTTGCTATATAACCATGAGAACCTGAGTTCAAATTCTTAGCCACACATTAAGAAGAAAAAGGAAAAAAAAGGCAGGCATGGCTGTACATGCCTCCAGAATTAACATGTAGAGAAAGGTAGATACTGTGAGCTAGCCACTCAACTACCCTCACTGAACCAAGCAGCAAATGATCTACTGAGACCTTTCCTTAAGGCAATACGTGACTGACAGAGAACACCTAATGTCTTCTTCTGGGCTCTATACTTACAGGCTTGCATACCTGTGTGCATGTGAGTGCACACATACATGCACACATCCATAGACTTGCTCACCTGTGTACCTACTGGTGTACACGCACACACATCCACAGGCTTGCATACCTGCATGCCCATTAATGCACACCCACTGGATGGGCAAAAAGAAGAAATACTGTTGCACTTTAAGTCTAGCTTCTTTATCTTTTTAAGATTTATTATTAGCCAGGCAAGTGGCGGTGATGCAAACCTTTAATCCCAGCACTCAGGAGACAAAGGCAGGCAGATGTCTGTGAGTTTGAGGCCAGCCTGGTCTACAAAAACTAGTTCCAGGACAGGCTCCAAAGTCACAGAAATCCTGTCTAGACAAAATAAAAACAAAAAAAGATTTATTTTTATAAAATATTTTAAAATTTGAGATAATCGCATCATTTCCTCTTCCCTTTCCTCCTTTCAGGCCCTCCCATATTATTCTTTTTTCACATTCATAGAGCTGGAGTTGGTGGCTATAAGCTACCATGTAGGTGCTGGGAATCAAACCTGTGTCCTCTGGAAGAGCCACCGGGGCTCTTAATCTCTGAGCCATCTCTCTGGCTCCCAAATTTCTCAGTTTTAAAAAATGGTTTATTTGTATTATGTTTAATTATGTGTTTGTTGTGTGTGTGGTATGGGTATATGTATGTAAGTTTAGGTACCCACAGAGGCCAGAAGTGTCAGATACTCCGGAAATGGAACTGCAGACAATGATGAGACAGGGACTCACGTCCTTCGGAAGAACAGAAGGTGCTCTTAACTGCTGAGCTCCTTCTCGTCTCCCAGACTTCCCAGTTTTACAGAACCACAGTCGCATCACAGCACCAGCGACAGCAGGATGAGGCCTAACACTCGCCGTTGCTCCCTACATAGGGGGAGTCAGGTCTTACAAACTCCGAGGAATCTAAATTTCCGTTTACGTTTCTCAGACACGGAGTTGGCACCATACCCAACTACACAATGTTGACAGTGAAGAAATAGTATGCACAGAAGTGGGTGGCTAAGGGAAAAGCAGTGTAAGAAAGAAAAATCCTAGCTTATTGGGCACACCCCAAAGTTGAGATGGATGGGGACACAAATAGTGCGGACACAAGAAAGTCTGTCAGCAGTGAAGGATGGAGATACCTGGGACACCTCAGCAAGCAGAGCAAAGACCCTTCAAACCTCCTGCCTTTCCTAATCGGATACCTTGCCACTAACTGGGTTGTGACTAAAACCTCAGCTTTTGAAAGGAAAAAAGAAAGGAAGACCCACAAAAAGAAAACAGGAAACTAGAATTTTAGACAGTGACACCAGAAGTGGAAGGAAAAATAGGGGACATAAATAGCCAGCTCACTTTCTTTTGGGGGAAAAAAATTGTAGATAATTTCAAAGTTTTCTGTGAACAATGTATGAGGACCACCTCGGATCATCGTTAGGTATCCTAGCAAAGTCTAATTTCTGGTTACAAATGGCTCAGGTTTGGACAATGGAACTTTCAAGTTTGGTAGAGATACATGTTCTGAGGGCACAGACAGTGGTAGCCAGCAATTCTACAGTACATCTCCACATCCACACTCCCTCCACCTAGCTGCTATTCTTAGATCTCAAGCCTGGGGCCCGACAGGAAGAAGAGCCAAGCAAAGAAGCAGTACTCACATTAACAAAATCTCCACCCTGAATCATGAAATCCTTTATGACCCTGAAACAGAATTAAAAAAAAAAGTCTCGAGGGAAGGATTCAGTGGTTTAGTCACTGACATGGTTGATCAGTAGTTTTTCTGAAGTACAGCATTTACCATGGTGGCATGGAGAATGAGTTGTCCTCACCCCTGGAGTGAGCAAGCCGAGGGACTACTAACATAAAGTGTTTTTAACTTCAGGGGCATCTTTGGGTTGATCTGAGGTGTATGAGTCAGCACCTGAACAGTACAAAGGGGTTGAAACTTGCCAGGAAGAAATAACAACATATTTGCCAAAAGAAAAACATGTCAAGGGCTCAATGCAAATTTTGGGGAAAAGAACAATAGCAACTACATGTGCAATGGACCACTACACACAGGGTAATGTAAGCTATTATACCCAGGCGTAGTCCTTAGCCTTTCTCGGTCTCAGTTTCCGTCCATAAAGAATGTGGAAAACACATACTACTTCACAAGAATGCCAGGGAGGATTAATGACCATACCTCGAACGCCCCTGATGTGGGGGACATGAAAATTTTCAGGATTAAAGTGGTACGACTTCTATCAAACCCTAACAGTTACAGGTAAATACAGAGAGCCAGGCATTCATGAAAGCCAGGTTTCTACAGATGACTTCCTGATAACAGTAATTATTACAAAAGCCTCTACTAAAATTGTAACCTGGAGCCAGGGAGATGGTTCAGTGCATAAAGCCCTCGATAGGAAGCGTGAGGACCTGAGCTCAGAGGCCCAGACCCCACATAAAAGCTGGGTATGGAAGCAAAGGGAAGTGCACCCATAACCAAATTGATACAGTGTCTTCCTTGCCATCATTTCTACAACACAATATTACACAGAGCTGGCGTGGGTGACTTAAGGTGCGAAGGGAGCTGTGCCCCGGCTATCCGGTGCTGAGTGCTGAACCCAGGGCCTCATGCATGCTGGGCCAATTCTCTGCCTAGCTACATCCTCAGCCCTGAACATGGACACTTTAAACAACAACCATGCATAGGTTTTGCACTCAGGTGTACAGGATTGCCTGTACAGATACCAAACGATGACTGCATTTCCCGTATGCCAGAAGTCTTACCTATGGAAGGTGCTTCCTTTGTATCCGATCGGAACACCATCTTTCCTGTAACCAAAAAGGAGGCCTGGAGTGATGAGGGGTCCATCCCGTTTAGGGCACACTGGAAGCTAAGCGGGCTCTCATAAAGATCTGGATAGAACTGAGCTAAATAACACACCAATAATGGAGACACCCTCTCAATATCATCTTCCATCCCTCAAAATTTGCTCACGGTTCCCCAATACCCTCACCAAACCCCCAAGACACCCTTCAGGAGTAGGGGGAAAGGTCAAACACATCCGAGACTGACCTGAACTCTCCAGTGCAGAATTGCCTAAAAGGAAAGAAAGAGTGTACGACTCAGTCATCAGGCCATCGCTGCTTGAAGCATCTCTGATCTCAGGAGAGGACAGTACCAACAGTGGGGCCACCAAGTCCACTAACTGGTCGGACAAATGGCAGGGCGTGCAGGCATG